>NC_091931.1:22461653-23171653 GCF_041260155.1 Ptychodera flava
TTATCATACTGAATTTTTAGCACTTAAATCTTTGTTCTTTTAATGAAATCTTTAAATTTCTGCACTGTCAGAATGGAAAATCTTGTTCACTTTGCGAGAGTCCAGTCGACGCGCTCAAACCATGTCGAGTTCTTGAAAATATACCATCTGACGTCACCTTTTTCTCCTGCCAGTGGAAGTAGCTCATATATGTATATATATATATATATATATATATATATATATATATATATATATATATATATATATATATATATATTATTTATAGAAGAACACTGTGTCCTAGAGTTGGTGCTGCTTGATCCATCCTGTCAATATATATATATATATATATATATATATATATATATATATATATATATATATATATATATAATCATATATATATATATATATATATATATATATATATATATATATATATATATATATATATATATATATATATATATATATATATATATTAGTTTAAGTGAATCGTATTTCACGGGGCAAGGACGGCGGATACGTATTGACGTTAATTTTAATGTAAAAAAAACACCCAGCGAGGAACTCGCTATGTCTGGAAATGCCAGACGTATCGCAAAACCTAAAGCGAATACAATTTAAGAGAAAATTGTTGCTGCTATGCCATTACCAGCAACTTGAAATCTTATGTCAGGTTTTATATTCATCCTATTATCTGATGTAAAAAGAACATCTGATATTAATGAATATCTGGTCATTTCCACATGCATGAAACCATGGTAAATGGCCGATGAGTCTGTGTATTCATGACATCTCGCCATTGACTGGGAATTTTTAAAAGCAAGATACTCTCTCGAGTTGATTGAAGATGACAGACTCCCTAAAGTCGTTATATCAGCAGCTGTATTTATATCTATATATATACCTAACTCCTGGTAATTTCCTGATTCCATCGCCTTCTGATATTCTCTTCTCGCTCTCATGGATTCATTAGATTCCCTTACCCGTTTATCCAAGCACTCCTCATCCACTGACCCCATCCCAACCTTTGGATATCAGCCGCTGTAAGAAAAGTAATGATTTTGGACATCGGGACGTGTTTTGACGAATGCCAACTTCGACAGCTAGCCGTAGAGTCGACAAAATGTTTCTCACGGCAATCGAAAACGAGTAGAAAAGTGTGAATGGCTGTGTTCGTGTCGTCTTATACATGGCATTCCAATGTCAATTAAAGTGTGAACTAGGACATCGCCATCAACTTTGACCTTATTCAAGTGTGTCTAGAGAAGACATTCTTCTACCGCTCATCATTTATAATACTTATTTGTAGATCACTCGGTTTCTATGTGCAATAAGTACATCTGTAGGTGACGGCGAATCGAAGCTTGGACATATCATTTTCTCCCCTTTTTTCGACAGACATCGTTGTATCAGGTACGTTGTTCCAATACCAACGTGCTCAGCGGTCGGATGCCTCGCACAAACGCGAGACATTTATTTTAAAGAAGCCGGGAAACAATTCGCAAAGTAGTGCGAACGAGAGATCAATAAAGTTTTACAATGTAACCAGCGCATGAAAAACTGATAACAGGGAAAGTAAAGTTGACGCATTCTCTTCGTTATTGGTGTAGAGATGTGGAAATCAGGAGCTCTATACGCAATTCATTAAAAGTGTACAAATCCTTCTTTTACGAGATACAGCCTAAAGTTGCTCTTACCATATACAAAATGACATGAAAGCGGATTAGATTTCAAGGACCCCCCAAAGAACTCATAAGGCATTTGATTGAGTTGTGTGGGTATTAAAGATATATAGGAGCTTTATTGTATCGGCTTGTTAATGATAGAGTTGGAAGACAAGTATCTGTTATGTATGCAAAGATCTAGACACTAATGGATGCCTGTAGTTCAGTCTTTTTGAAGTTGAATTTGTCGAAAATTGTTGGCATCAGTCCAAGTCATTCGAGTTAGTTAATCAGGTGGAAGTCGGTCAGGTCTTAGACAGTGAATTGAGAAGGAAATAATTTTTCTTTCAACAGTTTGACCTCAAACAGCTCGTGTGATATTATTCGTGAACAAAGAATGGCAAAGCTTGCAACACTGAACGAAGCGACGAAATTTATGCGCAGCGTGAAGCTGTATCGTGGATTTCATCATTGAATAGAATTGAAAATATCGGTAGAGGAGTGAAACGGTTGGTTTTTTTACCGTATTTTGATTCCATTGATGTCCATAGTAGTGTAAGTATGCATTAATGATTGGAAAAATGGATTATACAGTGAGAGTGTATAACTCTGTACAGTATACAGTACTGCTATTGCATGATTAACTTTCAGCCTTTACGTTTTTGCGGCTCGTAATAAATACTTAAACAACACGGTGAAATAGCCATTCTTTACGAATGCTTCAATGATACATCTTTGAAATATGGCGGCGAAACAGCGGGAAAACATTAAAACTGGAATATTTCAGAAGTTACTGAAGAGTGCGAAAACTGTGGCTGTCATGGACACAAATGTTTTCAGGCGTTACGACTTGTTCTTTATCGATTATTGGGGATAAAGCCATGAATTGGAGAAACAATTTGACGATGACGTCATACCCTCGAGGAATATCGGTAGGTTGTGATGCTATCGTGTTCAATGAACCCAGACGTGGATTCTCGTGTATTGGCTGGCACAACAAACCCAATCATGCGATGTCGTTCAGCGATCTTTAAAGACAACCTTCCCGTCGCGAGCACCTGAAGTGAGTCGCCACCTGTCGCCATATTGGAGGATAAGCGTTTAATGGTGATATTAGCACCGGCCGTCTGGATTTTTATCTGATCTAAGACAATAAAAGGCTGTCAGCAAGAAGTCCCTAATACTAAAAGGGTGTTACACAAATGCTAAAATCCATAGGCCAATCTGCTTTTATGACGATTCATAAAGAATACATACCATTGACGACACAATATTTTGCACATCTCACTGCCCTGCCACGCTTCGCCAGAGACTCAAACCCCATTTACGTCAGTTGTATTAAAGCTAATACATGGGCAGCACGATTTCGCGGCTCTTGTCGATCCCTTCGTTGAATACCAAAATTGTCCACACTTATCATGATCGATAGCCTCTCTCTCTGTGGCAATGCCGTAAAATTTCAGAATTAAGAAAGAAAACACACAGATTGACATTGCCTGTCGGTACAGTGTTACATCCAGTTAGATGAAGGAATGTGAACAGTTATGCTGCATCCGATTCGATCTGTCTGAGATCTGGTTTCATGCCGTTGTTTGCTCGAACCATTCAGCGCCATGTTGGTCCAAATCCCACGGTTCATCACCCTATACCCGTTGCCACACCAATATTATGAAATCGTTACCCTGAGACATTCGAGTTATCGCGATATATCTTTTGATTTTCAATTGATAAGTCTTACTTCTCAGTCCAAGTTTATTTCTTCGACCGCAAAATCCATGAAACGCATCGTGTAGTCTATTTTTACCGAAGGAAAAAAAGTAAAAAAGGTAAAAAGTCGATATATATATGATGTTACGTTAGAGTATACTTGTTCACGAGAAAAGTAGTTCCGACGAAACTATCGTGACGTCACACATGTATGCGTGGATGTATTGAAAAAAGTACATGGCATGATGGATACTTTTTTCTTCTGTCATTTTATCGATTTTTTTTTTGAGATGATCTAATTTCAATACAACTCCAAGCGGAACCAATTTATCAGTATTACAGTCAATAAAATAAAGTACAAGTCTTTTGTTGCAAAAGCTAAACAAATCAATGATTTTGAAGACAGGGTGACACACTTGTCTTCCGGTAAAAGCAACAGTTATGTTATAATGTGATAAAAGAAGATTTTACTGTCAACATTAATCGAGCAAAGACTTGTCACTCAGCCAATATTTAGTTGTACTCTGCATTTTTCAAATTTACAACGAATAATAAGACTTGCCTGAGGGTGGATTTCATTCAAATGACTATGTGATTGGTGGGTTAGTCTCGGCGCAACTCTAACGAAATTCATCGGTTCACTTTTCTTCTACCTCGGTGTCACGATAACCGACTGCATTTTCAGGTTCGTCCGTCTACACAGCCGTTTGTCAATTTGTCTATCCGTCTGTCTTCCTGTCCATCTGTCAATCCAGTCGATCAATCAGTTGATATCGCTATCCACACACCACGGATCAATCTGCCAATCGACCAATCCATCCATCCATCCATCCACCCACGTCATCCATCCATCCATCCATCCATCCATCCATCCATCCATCCATCCATCCATCCATCCATCCATCCATCCACTGTCCTACCAATCAACTAACTTATGTTCATGCCTTTATTGTTATACACACATACACGAACAGGGATTTGGTTTTCAATGCAGGCAAAGTATAGTGCTCAATGCATTTCTGCAGGGCGGTAATACTGAAAATCTAGGAACTTGTAGTTGTCACTCTAAAGGCTGTTTAAAGCGCTAAGGAATCAGCATATACATATATATATATATATAACGTGTTTTTTTCTTGCGAACATCCTAGGCCTGCAACGACAACCTCGGACAAGCGTTATGAATATCACATTTTAGAATTTGCAATTTGATCACAACCTGTGAATATGTATTATCATCTTTGATAGGTTTCATGGGAAACTGTTTTCTAAGGCTTCCATGGCCAGTCTCTCTCGTCTGAATTATTTATTCCCTGTTAAATTCTCCCAACAGTACTGCTGGAAGTACACAGTCATGCGTTTACAGTCGTAACACATTTCCAATCATTTGTTTTTTTGAATAGAGAGATACAGCGAAATATTTTGTCGAATTTCTGACCTTTGTCTCCCATTAAAATGAGCACGGGTTTAGGCACTCACCGACATTTCGAGCAATCTTTTTGTATTTTTCAATGGCCCAGCCCATGAGTGTCTGGAAAAGAATCTTCGATGCGTGGGTGTCTCCAGGATGCTTGATCCGATTCACGCTCTTGATGCTCGGAATTTTGCAACCATAGCAACATCATTACACAACAAAGTCTGACACCAGCATTCGATCGCTCTTCTTTCTACCTTTCCCTTTCTCGCTCACAGGATGATCACGTCGCTTGCAATTTAAGGCATCAAGATCAAGGTTGATAAAACTCGACTGGTGCGAATTTTGTCGCGCTGAAGTTGTTGCGTTCGGTTGGAGTTCCTGCGGTTGCAGACCAGAACGCTTTTGCAAGAACCCAGTAGATTCAGACGTCTGCACGAGAGACTACCTTACATTGCTCCTGTTCAACATTTTTTCAGGTAAGTGGGATATGTCATTTTTTTTCCGCCTCCTGCCGTGCAGCTAGCTCGTCAGAACACGGCGCCCTGCATCTCGATTCCACCGGTTTTCATTGCGGTTAACCTTTGAAATGTCTCGAAGAAAGCATCTGGATCGATCCGGGCGTGATTTTTATTCGCCGCAAGATAAATGATAGTGACAGCCGGTATTTGCCAACGGTTCAACCTATCGACGCGGAGGACAAGAAGGTAAAACGATATCAGACTTCAAGGGGCTATCCTCTGGCATTAATCTCTGTTTCCACATGGCCGCCAACGATTCTCTGAGTCATCTGATTCGATGTAAACATTATACAGCCGTTTCAAGTTTGCGAAAAAGCTGGGCAGACGAAACGGTAACTGAAGCTCGACACGTATATCAAAATATACGCTATCTCTCGAGTCAAAAGGTGCCACAAAGTACTAGCAATCTCAAATTCAAAGCCAAATTGACATGTAAACAGGAATTCTCAAATCCTCATCAGCTCTTCAATTTCTTCTCAGTAATAACAAATTAATGTTAACAGGCCGCCTCGCTGAATGATGTTCTGGCGAGTTAGAGTAAAATGTACTATAATGACATGAGGTGAAGTGAATATGAAGATTCTTGATGTCTTTCAATGACGAGAAACGTCTGCCTGTGGAATTGCATATCTTTGGTAATAATGGTGTAATTAAGGCTTTTCAGGCGATAGCCCTCATTCAAAATATTTATGAAGGGTAGATCCATCATGACACAATAGCAAATGATTAAGTTTATGAGAGGCTATTTATCCTGATGTTCTGATTCAAAGCAGATTTACCGGTACATGATTTATTCTCGTGGTCAATAAAGTATAGGAGTGTCCTCGTAGTTATCGTCAAACCCCCTGATTCGTTTTTTCCGGTAGAAAGCTTGAGAGAATGGTGATTATAATTGAGCCAATAAGTCAGAACAATAAAAGAGCAATCGTGCACTTGATTGGTTTTTAGCTACATCGTTGAACGGTCAAAGTCAGGTTTAGGAATTGGAGGGGTGCATACCATTCGATCAATTTGCGTCTATTTCTCTAAAGAACATGGAGAGAGAGAGAGAGAGAGAGAGAGAGAGAGAGAGAGAGAGAGAGAGAGAGAGAGAGAGAGAGAGAGAGAGAGAAGAGAGAGAGAGAGAGAGAGAGAGAGAGAGAGAGAGGAGAGAGTGAGAGAGAGAGAGAGAGAGAGAGAGAGAGAGAGAGAGAGAGAGAGAGAGAGAGAGAGAGAGAGAGAGAGAGAGAGAGAGAGAGAGAGAGAGAGAGATGCAAATTCATTGCTATTATTAGATGCAGTCCACATTAACTACGACACTCGGCAACGACAGCAGGCATATGAAAGATAGTGCGTAGAGGCAAAGTGTATTTCGCGCATACCGTTTCGAAATCTCGCACAAGTCACGGCCGACGAAGGTTGCGTGACTTTCTGTCTCGTCCTGAGCTCACCAAAACACGAAAAACTCACGTTCCACTTTCACATGATTAAATTGCAGTTGGGATGTTTATTTCATCCGACGGAGTATGAAATTGATCTTTTTTTTTCAGAATTTTACCGAACAATCAACCACGGGAGATAGCCGTGGCACTTTTACTGTCAGTGACTTAATTATTTGTGGCGTCAAATACGAATAATTGAAATAAATATATAATGAAAGATGAATAAAATATTCAATAGTTTGAGTTTTGGGGGAAGAGTACGGCTTTAGACGCCAAGGCAACTGTATTGAAAAATGTATTTTTTTTTCTATATTCACTTACATCTGTGGTGAATTATTTACAACTTCATCGGCATAAAAGTTAATCAGCATATGGCTTTTGTTACTGTATCGTATTCCATTGAACCATTCCACAGAAGAACAAAACGGGTGCGCTCAATCCCTTTAGGTTCGATTTCTAACAGATCGGTGTCAAGTTTGGCACAGATAACATTGGATCTGTCATAATTCGGTTTAGATTAAGCTGTGGTCAAATTCTGGCTCGACATGGGTTAAGTTGGCTTATACTTTGAGCTATAACACCAGGGGTTGATTTCGTAAATATGTATTACCAGAGCCCTTGTTGACTATGTATGCACACATCGTCACTGTACGTGGCTATGTTCTATAAATAAATATTTGTTTCATGATGAGGAAATAAGTTAATATGTTATACAGTAAAATACTAATCTATTACATGTAAACACGCACCATCTATCTATTTATCTATCTATCCATCTATCTCTATCTATCTATCTATCTATCTATCAATCTATCTAGCTATCTATCTAGCTATACTTGATCTATCAATCTATCAATCAATCGATCAATCTATCTATATTCATCAACCTACCTCTATATACTATCTACAATATTATATATAAATATATGATCTATTAATCAATCTATCTTTCTATCCATCTAATTCTAATTAATCTGACTGTTGCTTACATTCTTTCTATCTATCTGTCTTTGTATAGCTACATGTACTATCCACCAGTCTACCCTTCTTTTCTGTAATATTCATTGAATAGCGCAAAATCTATATTCGAACATTTAGTAATCACGCTAGTACACGAATACGTGCGTTTATCTTTGCAAACACATCTATGTACATATGGTATATTGGCAATCTATGATATCTATCAAACGTTATCTATAGTTATTACCGTTTTATAGCTTTATTGGTTGGCTTGATAGCTAGCTAAGAACAGTAGCACTACGGCTATATTCCTCTTTTTTGGTAATTGAAGATTTTGCCTGGATTTTTGCGAAGGCTTGAAGAGCCGTTTTCTTCCGGCGCGACTCCCAAAATAACTTTGCGATGTGAAAATGAGCTCTCACGGTCTCGTTCACGTTTCCGGGGACAAAATTGAAAGGGAGGGGAGAGTTGGGTGGCCGCTGGGATTCGGAGCTTACAACGTATTATCTGACTCTCGTGCGAACAGGGGAATTGTTATGCTATCACGCGTCTGCCAGTTGCGAAATGTCAATGGGCTGTAGTTTGTGTAAAGCCTGCAAAGGAGTGCGATTTGACGGACCACATAAGTGCTGCCACAAGCCCCCTCGCTTTGCAGCTGCAGTGAATGCCAACGGCTGAGTTTATTAATTTTTTTTTGACTTGTGTTGACACACTGGCAGTAAAGTTTGCCGACACAAGAAGGAGCGAGGAAATTGGATCGGATTACACCGTAGTGAGGCAGGCCGCTTCTCGGGGACATTTAATCAGCCTCGTATTAACATGGAGGGAGTTTTACAATCAGAAGACTACACCCGGACGTATATGGAGGAAAAGAATGTCATTATCGAGTCTGAGATGTGTCATGCCCCTTTGTGGTTTTGTAGAATAGCCTGACGGCTTAGGACTGTCTTCCTTCTTATGTTATTAGGTATATTTGTCGTTGGCTTTGTTTTCATTTTGTAAGTGGGGCTTTTGAATGCTCCGGGACGAATTTCGAGAATGACGCACAGATTCACGACGGGTTGACGTGCGTATAGGATAATACCGGCGTTGTCACAGGCTCAATGTATGCGCAGCCGAGCGATCTGATCCACCCCAATTTAGCTTCACGTGTGAACATTGTGGGGTTTATCCCTGAAAGATGCTTCAATGGGTGTGGAAAGAAGCTTTTTGATATCCCGGACACATTTTCCTTCAAAGACCTCTCCCCATCCAACAGTGTCCCATTTGTGTTCTTTGACGTGAACTGTGCGAGACAAGAATTGTCAGGCTTTTCGACAGGTCATTTAACCCGAGCGTCTAACAAGCAACGCTCTACGATCTTATCTTACCACTTTATAAACGTCAATCATAAGCCACGGTTTAAAAAGTTAATTCTTGCAGATTTGAGCCCAATTACCCGGCCAAGGAGACAAGAGCGCATCCCCAAATCCTATTAGCGCAAATGTATGGAGGAACATCAACAAAGATGATCATTCGGAAAGTTAATCCCTTAATAGTCCTGTCAGATTGACAAACGTCAGATCGGATTTTCACTCGTTAACTGGTCCGATTTTAATGCCAGATTTTCTTCACAGAGCATCGAACCTTTAAAAAGCTCTTTCTACGTCTCAACATGACAGGGCGTCTCCGCTCAGGGACAGTGTATAGTGTTGAACGCTTTCTTTCTGTCACATCATCTAAAATAGTATGCTCTGCTGTGTTTATTGATTCATCATCTCGCCTACTGTTAGAATTCCCGCGGTTTGAATAGGCCGTAAAGCACGCTTGGACACTGGGAAAAAAAAAGCCGGCAAACAGGTAAACAAAAAAGCAAAAAGTCAATTCGCATGAACTGTAATGTGCAGCGAAAATTAAAGTGTCAATTTGTATTCGGTGACAAGCCAATTACTGCGCATGTCAGGGGCTATTTTGTTTGCCCTGTCGAATCAAAGAATTAGTTCATTTTGATGTTACATCATTGTGATAGAAGTACGTTAGGTTAGCTGCGTACGAATGAAACATGACAAGACAAAGTATTCAACGCCCGACATTCATACACAATAAATCACGCGTTTCGAGACAAATTTGCTCGACGGCATTATGTCACCGATGAGTGACAGAACAATACAAAACACACCATTTTTTGGCCCCTGTTCTGATGCAGTACATATGAGTAGACCTATGTTATAACCTCGTTCTATGTGTTTTTGTGTGTGCGAACGTTTCCCTGATTGCCATCAACGACTTAGATCGGGTCAGATTATGTCATTTGATGCATTACATGATTTTTTTGCAATGTTAGTCCAAATGTGGTTAGTTTTCATTTTGTGTGGATCACATAACCACATTTCATTTGCATAGGGGATGAATTCACATACGGACCAAGTGCTCTGTTCATTAATTTCTTTTCTTGGCATATTTGATGAATTCACGGAATTATGTTTTTACAACGAGAAGTAGGAGCATTTCTTAAATACTTGCCATACAGAACGCCCGGGATTAGAATAATATAGTGCGAGATGTTAATGAGCGCAACTCTCATAATTAGAGAAAATTTACATAATTTCCGAATTGTAAAACACACCATAGTATGATGTTTGTCATCTAAAGAAAAACAGCGTAAATGTTTAGCTCTGCATAAACCTACTTATTCTATGACATGTAACAGTGAAGACAGTTAAACAAAGGATACCTCTCTCTATTGTTCGTAGGTAAAAGTACATCGCCAGCTTTTGCTCACGTGCCGATCTCTATGTAACTGCGCAGATTAGGACACACGTATGTATGAATGGATGGATGGATGGATGGATGGATGGATGGATGGATGGATGGATGGATGGATGGATGGATGGATGGATGGATGGATGGATGGATGGATGTATGTATGTATGTATGTATGTATGTATGTATGTATGTATGTATGTATGTATGTATGTATGTATGTATGTATGTATGTATGTATGTTTGTATGTATGTATGTGTGTATGTATGCAGGCATGCATGCATGTATGCATGTATGTATGTATGCTTGCATGTATGCTTCTGTAGAGGTTATTTGAGCAATAAAGTTTCCCAAGCGATGGTATACCACGAGATTTTGACAAGTTCACGACATACTATATGTCCTTATGATCCTTATCCGTATCTTATATATGCACGAGCGATAGCGAGTGCATATATGAAGTGGACTGGTCAAAGTCGAGTGTATACCGTCGCCAGGAGTGATTTATTGCTATTATATCATAACAGTATATTGAAATTCTGGCGTGGAACGTCATAAAAGGACTTTTCCTCAAGCTGAGAGCTCGTGCGCATGCCAGCCGTGGTATATCGCAAATATACACCACGGTTCTTTTCGCGTCTCGACCAATCAGATTGCTGTATTTTCACCATCAATATACTGGTATGATATAATATCTCTTGTCTCTACTCCAAAACGTTCCCTATTGCGATTGCGCTCGATCGTCGTACATGGTCAGTGGAGAGGGATGGCTATTTCGTTTGTTTACACAGAGAGTTGCCATGTCATTAGATGCCAACAGACATTACTATCACGCCAAGCGTTTACTGGGAGAGATAGACCGTGTTGTGTTAGCCTTAATTTACTCTGGAGCTTGTAAATGATAGGAAATTCAATAAAAAACAACTCAAGATTCAACAGACTTTACTACTACTGTATTTAGCTTCCAAAATAACCTTGTACCAGAAAGCCCCTAGATTTTCCGGGTAGTCAACATCGCATCGTAGACGCCGCCCATCGGCAGCCATTTTGTTTATTTACTTTGTTTGCTTTACAGTTGCAAATGCATATATTGTATTGTATTGTATTGTATTGTATTGTATTGTATTGTATTGTATTGTATTGTATTGTATTGCATTGCATTGTATTGTATTGTATGTATGTATGTATGTATGTATGTATGTATGTATGTATGTATGTATGTATGTATGTATGTATGTATGTATGTATGTATGTATGTATGTATGTATGTGTATGTATCTATGTAAATATATGTATCTATACATGTATGTATACATGTATGTATACATGTATGAGCTTAGAATTTTTTCTTTCTAACAGCAGTACTTTTGCCAAACACTATGCATTCAAACCCTTGGTCGTTACGGTTGCAGTGTATAATTAGTCAACGTGAAGGAAGTGCATTCGGCTACCGAACCATGGTCCGACTGATCCTATTAGTCGGGGAGTGAGACACAGAGGTCACCTTTTACTTACCTGTTACTTAATTGGCTCCACGTAGAGTTCTTCGGCGTAGCCATCATTAGGTTATCGCAGACGCCATTCCACCAGCGGAAAATGTAATTTGCTAGCCTCGGGGGCAATTTGTGTGATGCAACGAGAGGTCCACACGTGTATCGACGTGCCCCGGTGTAGCTGAACCTCTCGCAGGCAGTCGATAATCGCATACAGCGTATTATAAAGTGCTTACATCCGTTTGCTTGTTATTAGGTTACACAGGCACAGAAAAAACCCTCCATTTTGAGACAACTGAAGAACGCCAGAATGTGCGGCTTGGAGAAGTTTCTTTGACACTTTTCAAATATAAAAAAGATTCAATCCGTGCGGTAGTTAGTTTGTTTGTATCATTGTACGTCGTGTACATTTAGATTCACCGTTGTCTCTCCCTGTGCATTTATAACTGAAGAAAAAGTACTCTTATATGGGAACTTAAATTGTGATAGACTTTCAACTTTTCAAATCGATGAAACGTGTTTCTTTGTCGACGGCTTCTTCTTATTCGCGCTAATACTGATGCGCGTTCAATTAATTAAATTGCAGTCTCTATGGTAACATTCTGTCACCTTATGATCTTGTAGTTAATTGGCTGGCTGTACTGTGCTTTCCTGGAGAATGGCTCTTTATGTTGCATGTTTTCTCCTTTTCTCCTCTCACTGGAGAATGCAACTAGTCGGAGAAACTAGCAGTTTTAACGAACCAGACACAGCAAGGGAAGTTCGTTTCTGTTCAGACAATCGCGGCGACCCTGGGGGTCATCGTAGCATCAGGTATTTCTCGTATACAGTCGATACATCAGCGGCGGCACCGGTTGCGAATAAAAAAAAACCGCCGAAGTTTACAGAAACATGCTTCGGTGACATAGACGCATGCGGTCAACTTGAACAGGTGACACTTGTGAGATCGGTTCCATCAAGGGCCGCGCTTTCGTTAAATTAAAGGCACACAAGACTGGCCGATCCCGGCTTCTTTTATTGCCATTCAGGTGAGTCTAAACGCCGGCGTTCAATTGTTTTACCTTAATTAGCAGAAAATGAGAGGCAGACGGTGATAATCAACTTGGGGCGAAGCGATAACCTCTGCCCGATTACCGATCTCTGACCATTCGATATTGTAAAAAAAAAGGGCTGATTAATTTAGCAACTTGCCTGTGTGAAATGCGTTAGGCCCATCAAAAGCCTATCTTAGGAAAGGTAGATGACTGCACACAGGAAGCCCTTCAAGATCGGTCTGATAGCGCACTCTGCTAAAAAGAGAGTTAATTTCAGGCGCGTTGCCGTTCAGAAAATGTCAAATGTAACGAGCTCTAGCCTTAGATGCGAAATTTAATCATCGTGCACAAGAGAGTGTGCCAGATTCAATCAAGTGTGGTTCAACAGCAGTGAAATGGCTGTTCAACGAAGGAAAAAATTATCGCTATTCAAATGTATTTGAAAATTGAAATGTTGCTGCCCGCGCTCCTCGGTAGTCGCTCGGGCGTTTCTTGTGGATTTCTCTTTCTCAAGTTGATGTCATGCGCTGATTTCGGTTTTTTCCCCAAGCCTAGCTCGTTATCGCCTCGTGCATGGGTTTGCACGTTGCGTCTCAGGTGCGTCGGAATGACAGTAATAAGACAACAACAGCGCAATCTCAGTCGTGAGCGGGGTTCGGATGTACCTGTCTTTGCTACTTTTATCTCGAAAAAAACGACCGTGACAATGCGGACAATTATCAATAACGGACTTATTCATTTATATGTCTGCCTCGCCCAGACGATCGTCCCCCCTCCTTTTATTTCCAGTCAAAATCTCGCGAAGACGAGCTGGCGAATTAGTATGTGTCCATCACAGATCTGACATCTTCTGGGATGACCAGCGTTGGCAATGAGGCCACGAATTAGATGGGGACTCATCCATGTGGAAAATACTTCATGGTTGTTTTTGATGAATAGCAGGCCTGCGTGCACGCCGTTTGAAGGACAACTGACGTTTATGCCAGATGAATTGGTTGAGAGAGAGAGAGAGAGAGAGAGAGAGAGAGAGAGAGAGAGAGAGAGAGAGAGAGAGAGAGAGAGAGAGAGAGAGAGAGGACGGAGGGGGCGCAAACTCGATATGCAAAATATCAGTTTAGTCAAAGCGTAAAATAACGGTATAGCGCCTCGGAGACCGATATTCTGACTCTCAAACTTCAACGATTATGCTGTTTCGGTCTTACATTTTGGGAGACTAATTTTGAAGCTCATGGAGTATATAAATTTCACGGGCTTATTTTATGTGGCGATCGAAAACTTAATCCTTATAGAGAGTTTACACAGCGATGGTGGCCATTTTGAATTTCAAAAGTCGTTGAACGTTGTGTAATTCATTTCTCTATTACCAAATTTTGTGCGGTGACCCCCCTGACCTTTATGCCTGATTTCGAAAGAGAATAGTTTAAAGCATCCTTACGGATATTCTTTCAATTTCGGGGCTACGTTAATCAGTATAACTACACCCGGTGAATCTCCAGTCTGCAACAGCTGGCAACACTTTGTGCTCAAACATATCTTTTCCAACTACGTTGAATTCTTTCAAGTTGTGTAATTACAAAGTGTTCCTACCAGTTACCAGTCTGAGACCGTTATTTATCGCCCTACAGAATTACAGTAAGGACGCCCGAGGTTTTCGCCACCGTGAATGTAAAAATATTGAAATGACGGTGGAACAGCGATATAAATATTTTTTACCATATTATAAGCATATAGTTTTTTCGCAGATGGGGACTCCCGTGTTAGGAAAAATACAACATAATTATTGGTTTACTTCGTTGAAGACCCTTATCATTTCTAGTTCCCCGTAGACAATTTGGACCGCGCTTGTACTCAGTGCAAATAAAGGAAAATGACTGTAAGAGCTTGGTATAGAAGGACTGACTGACAGGCATGCGGATATAGTGATGTAATTAATGATATAAGAAATGAGTAAGTACATAAACACGCAAGCGTAATTGCACGATTTTACTGTTAAACACGTGCCTTGGCTATTAAAAACATCGGCTGCCGACGTTTTGACGTGTATCTGTATGGCTTTACTTACCATCAATAATGTTACTTCGGGCTTTAGTTTCGCGTCGGTAATTTTAAAAGAGGTGAGCCTTTTTTTTCGCACTCGACAAGAAACGGAAGCTCCGCATTCGGTACGGCACTAAGTCGAGTACGGTTGGTTTGGTTTACCAGAATGTAACCTCCACAAATGTAATAATCTCCACAAATGTAATATCAACCACAATTGTAATAAAATGCACCCATAAATGTAATATCACCCATAAATGTAACAAAAATCAACCATAAATGTAATAAAAACACCAACCACAAATGTAATAAATGGTAACCATAAATGTAATAAAAAAAACACCCACAAATGTAATACTTATCAACCATAAATGTAATAAATCTATTTTGTCGTTGCAATCGAGGAATTAGCCCCTAAATATTGATCTATGTAATAAGGAAAGCAACTCCACACATTATTCATTTCTTAATTGTTTGTGTTTAGTGTGTTTTGCATATTTGAAAATGTATTTTACGTTTCCCTGTTTTGTGTACAGAACTGATTGGCCATGGCTAGACACAGCTGTAATCTGAACGTCAGTGCAGTCTCTACTCCAGAGTGGGGAAGACTGTATAACACTACGATCCTTTAACGCCGTTTTTTCGAAAATTGCCGTACTTTCTTAATCGATCGCCTCAAATTCGTCTTCAGTGGATAAATTGTGTGGAATAATCGATAGATTGTGTGTATTCCTATGTTGTCCCACTTGAAGTTTGTTCCTTCACTAGGGATGCCAGGATGTCTGATTTTGTTCTACTGTGTTCAAGGTATACGTAGTGTTCGTATCGTTTTTTACTAGATTGAAATATATGTTCTCGTCAACATGTTTTGTGTCGTAAGTTTCTGTTATAAGGTTTTATATTTCTCTGTTATTTGTTCTGAGACATCTGTCATAAACTTTGTGTGGTATCACAGGTTGACGTCCCTAGTTATTTTGACGCTTCTCTATTATGTAATTATCAGTGTCTAGAACTGCTGTTCCACTTCCATCATCTAACGGTTTGATCAGTACCTCGCCGTTTTCTGATAGCGTTCTCAAAGTATTCTATTCTGTGTTTCGGAAAGGAAACCTAGTTTCAGGAAAGTATGCAATAACATTATACTAGTCTTATTAAAGTTATTATTTACTCAGGGCATTGATAAACAAATGATGACAAATATGCAAGTTCAAGTTTATTACTTTTATGGTTGAGTTTTATTACATTTATGGTTAATTTGTTTATTACATTTGTGGTTGCGGGTTGTTACATTAATGGTTGACTATTTTATTACATTTGTGGTTGATTTTATTACATTGTGGTTGATATTACATTTGTGGAGATTATTACATTTTGTGGAGGTTACATGGTTACCAGAATGTATGAAGAGTGGCCCTGCATGCGCTCCCGATGGTTCAACACCGTTAAGTGAGGTATTTATCGACCTGAAAAGCCGCTGATTTTCGAACCTAATTGGCTGTTTTTCATCTTGCAGTTGTACCGGTAAAAGACTGGTTAGTTTCTTGATTGAGCTAAACAACGATGGTTTCAACTGGCGGCTTTCAGAGGCTGCTGACTATTAGCACCCAATTTATCGCGGTACGGCGGAGCCTCTGACGTGTTAGTCCACCACTTAGAGCAATCGATTCATGGCGTCGCTTGTTGCCCACGCGCACTGATTTCTCACGGTGAGTTTGTGTTACACAATCATGTCATGATTTTAGCGGTCTTTCATGTCTTTCATGCCCTCTGAATGCAGTGATTTTTTTTTCTTCCTTTCAACTCATCACGATGCCGGGTCAAGTGATGGAGAAACAAGCAACATCTTAAACGTTAAACGTGCTCCGCACTTCTCCGACTATCAATGCGGCCCAGATGAGTTGAACGGTACTGCAGTACGTATACACTGAATGGTGATCAGTTGATAAGATAACATCTTACAGGTTAACATGAAAGAGGAACAACTCAGAAGCATCGTCACAAATCAGCCAATGTTTCAACCAAAACTATCAACAGAACTAAACATCATACCGCAATGACATATATACGCAAAGCTTCAAGTATGGCGCTTTTGATTCATCGTACTATATTTACATTGACATTGCTGTGAACTTTGTTAGTCATATTTTGAAGTTTTCGCGCTGTTATATGTTATTTTTCGTTTGCAAATTGACTCTTGTCAGGAGTAGCAAAGTGTCGAGAGCTTCCTTCTCATTTAAAAAATGCTGTCGTTCGCTCGGCGGCATACCTCCTCAATTCTATTCCCCTACAGTTTATATGTGTTCGGGGACGCTTCATAATTTTTATCACGTCTGTTGCGATTTACATGTCCCCCTTTAGAGTGTCTGTTAGCTTCACCTTTTGAAGCGTCTCTGTCTCAGTTGAATAAAACTGTCTGCTGAACACGTCTGGAAGCTTCACACAATTGCTAATCAACTTGAAGAACGCAGGCCCGGAGTCTCAACTTGGCTTGTGTAACGTTCAAAAAAAAACATTAAATAGCTCGGTGTTTTCAAAGTACAGAATTCTGGGCTGACCGGGACTGCTTTCACCTAGAATCGACTTGAAGAAATAGAAAAGAAGGTGCTGAGTGCGCAAATTACATACGATCATCGCGCTTTCGAAAAGATGGCGCGAACCATGCATGACAAACACAACATAAATATGACGATCCATAATTAGTAACGCTAGAAGTACCCTGACATCTTTTACGGTGCTCTTCAGGTCACCCAGTGAAAGTGTCCTTACCCTCAAGAATATTGTGTCTTACTGTCATAGAAATTAAATCGATACGTGCTGTTTCTCAAGTTTTACATCTTCAAAATGCTCAGGGTTCAAGAGACTTTAGAAAACGCTACACGAATCCTGCATACATGCCGAGAAAACTTAGCAAACCGTTCCTTCGCCAGCACAATTGAAATTTTATTTACACATGTAATATTAAACGAACTGTATCGGTCCGAGCTAATCGTATGATGTACATTCACCCGATCATATCGCTTCAGTTCACCTCAGAACACGTTTGCGGCATGTTGGACTTTGTCGATGGCATAGTCGGCGCCGATAATCACGACAGCTGATTAAAGCTCGGAATTTTCATTAAAAAATTGTACCGATCTCTACTAGCCACGGCCTATCGTTACTGATTGTACCTCGGCACTCCTGTGAGAGAAGCGTGTTTGATATGTACAAATCAGGGGAGTTCAAGTACTTGATGTACTTATTAGACCATAAAAAAATCGCAGAAATTAGGGTCTGTCCCACGCACAGCTAATTTACACTTCTCATCTCGGAGACGAAAAACACACCAGACGAGTCGCAGTCGCCAAATTTTTAAACCGCCGTTCCATTGAGCTTTCCGATTTCGCCGACGAGACAGATCAATTCAGACATCCGTTTGAAGTCCTAATCGCCCCAATTCAGGCTTTGACATCCCCCTCCGCCCCCTCCCCCTTTCCCTGTGACGTCGTCGGTGCTTCGTGGTGATACCTGTATCAGTGTCACTCTGCAAAGATGCCAATGAACACGTGTCTTCGGCGTTCACCTCGCTGTCTACATACTCCCTAGCTATTTTTCTTATGCATCTCTGCTGCGAGGTTCATGACCCCGGTATGAGACATCACTCAATATCTAGAATGAGCGTAATTACTGACCATCGCTGATTGAAAACTACTAAAAAAAATAAACACGATGATACAATACGATTTAAACTCGCCATATGTGTTTTCCTTCGCGCTAACTACTTCAATTACCAACCGGCTGGCCATTTGCTGCCTAAAAGACATTAACTGTGTCGCTTTCATCCACCTTTTAAAGGTAAAATGACAATTACACACTAAAGTACCGGTTTTAAGACATTTACATTTCACTAATGTCACTTTCCTCTGGGACGCTCGATAACGAATGTTTACACACAGGTAGCCCTGAAAATGTAACGCCCCCTATCCAAGGATTCTATCAACTTCACCCGTCGGATTCCCTCTTTCATTCGACTAAAACGCAAACGTCGAACTTGTTGCTCTCCAGGACGTCCTCGCGGTGGTAAAGCACGTCGATTGGCTGTTTGTTTTGTGGTTCAATCTCAAAAGAACAGCGTGACGGCTTCAGTTTTAGTTCGATCTAGGCAAAGCATGTTAAATCGTATTGTCAATGTACTTTGCGAAAACGGTAAAGATAATTGCCCGGAACCTTCTTTCAGGTAAAGCAAACGAGATAGAAACGAAAGTTAGCGTGTGCCATGTCAACAAAAATTTGATTTCATCTTTACTGATGGGCAAAGTAACGCCGCCCTCTTTGTTCCTATTAGATGACCGATATGCCTTAACACGGTAAAAAAAACTTAAGAGGTTCTGCAACAAATCAGTTATTCCACCAACGTATACATACGTCTAGCGGGCTGACGTAGGATCGCATAACACTGTGAAATTCACTTGCTTAAGGATAGAGCAAGAAGACGCAATTCAATCTCAGATTGCCAATTTCTTCCACAAATCTCAGATGCTGCCACGTGATAAGAGGCGAAGAATGTAATATGCGACGCGCACAGAGGGGGCCCGAGCGAACGACGTCTTATGCACACTTGTGAAATGAGGGCGAAAAGAAGGGCTTTATTGAGAAAATTGACGCAAAAAGCAATATGCGCACAGCCAGCGATAAATGCCGGATATCCTAAGGGATTTTAAAACACAGGCATTATTTTGTCCTGTACGCAGTGATTTAAGTGTAACATGTACCTCTGAGTAGAATGCCACGGTTTTTGTCGTTTTTTTTTTTAAATTTGTACCCAGGCCCACGTATTAACATGTGCTGAGACCTCAAACATGTCCCTGACCTCAAACATATCCCGTTTTCAGTTGAACATGATTCCCACGCAGTCTAATAACGTTTTTATTCATATCCTGGTATGAAGTTGTAAAACTGTATAACGTCCTTAATACTGAGCTGCTGTTAGAGTCCTCTTCGGCGAATGCGTTTACTTTTATCGTGATTTTATTTGCCGGTACATTTTATCTTACAAAACTGCGCAACAAATTGTTTTCACTGGCCCATGAGAGCATCATGGGATAGCCATTCACACATGCGCAGTACAAGCTCAGGCGGTTATCGGGGACGGCATTTACAAATTACATTTTCTGCTGTGTTCAAAGTGTGTACGCTGTTTATTATGTTGTTCCTTTTCGGCCAACATAGATAAATTTGCATTATCTGTCTTTTGGATTTGGGAGAAGGGGGATTAAACACAGTCTCTCAAGACTTTGTGATGATAGTGAAAACAGTAATCTCGCAAATAGATTCGGCTCCCACAAAGTCCTAGAGCTAGCTGTGCGTACAGAGGTACAGTCGTAGGAAGGGAGCTGTGAGTATTAACTACATGGGGTACGGATGAATTATATCCGAATATCCGAATTCTAACGGACCACTGCTGTACAGTGATCATACTTAGATCTATTATTTCGTAAGCTTTATGAACTTGATATTCTTATTAATAGATTATGCGCATATTTAATGACTTTCTGTAAGCAGACTCTATATCAATACCGAGTTCACGAATTTGGACCGGACTTTTGCCATTCCTTGATTACACCTAGTCCAGTTACTTTGCATATTTTTATGAGCACGTCATCTTAATTATTTGCTTATTTGAGTATTAAATGAATTTCCTTAATTAGGCCATAGATCAACATTGAGTTCAGTAAATGTGGCTGGATCTCTGCTATATCTTTATCATACTTATGTCTACTTATTTTGTAAGTTTTATGACCATTAGATTCTTATTATTACCTCATTTGCACATTTAATGATTTTCTTTAAATAGGCTATCTATGACTAGACCTTTGCTATTCATTCATTAAGTCTTGTTATGCTTATGTTTAATGAGCACAAGATTCTTATTACGATTTCATTTCATATTAAATGAATTTCTGTAACTGTGCCATATAGTAATCTTGAATACACTGATTTTTTTATTAGACGTCTGCTATTCATTGCTAATACTTGGTTGAAGTTAAAGTGAATGTACGACGAGCATTAAATTCTCATAAAATTCTGTAAAAAGGCTGTATGTCAATACTTAACTTATTGCATTATAATCTCCTGAGATGCATTGTTGATTGTAGATATATTTAATTATGTTCAAAGTTTGATAAGTATGACATTTCAAAAGTGTCCAAGATGACCTCTAAAGTGTCAATTAATAATCTGATCACCGAACCCTTCCACTGCTTTGTCCAACCGCAAGTATTCAACGGAAGCAATGTTTGACCTTAAAATGTCCCATGACCTCTAAAGTGTCCCTTGACGATCTGATGATTATATGCTCCCCTACTATACAAAACTAGTAGCATTGAATTTGTCAAATTCTTTGACTCCAAATAATGCCATTATAGTACTCTTTCACTGCTTTGTATACAACTTGTATGACATTGAAAAACAAAATTGACTACGAAAGTATTTCCGGTGACCTCTAAAGTTTACCCTAATAATTCTGATGATTATGCTCCCACTGCTACCGAACTACTTTTGATAATTGAAGTAATTGTTTGACTTAAAATGTTCTGGGTGACCACTAAAGAGGCGTTAGTAATCTTATTACAGTAAACTTTCACTACTTTTTGTTCAGCAATTAGTATTGAATTGAAAAGATACATGTGACTTCAAAAAACTGTCCACGGTGACCCCTAAATTGTCCCATGAAAATTCTAATGATTACATGTTTCCATCGCAGCTAAATCCAGTTACTTTTGTTAAATGGAAGCAAATACTTTGACTTCAAATTGTCCGAGATAACCTCTGAAGTTATCCGTTGATAATCTGATCACGGTACCCTTCCGATGCCTGATACTACAACCTAGTATTCAATGGAAGGCAACGTTTGACCACAAAAGTGTCCCATGGCCTCTAAAGTTTCGTTGATTGTCTGATGATTATATGCTTCCACTACCATACAGAGCTAGTAGCATCGAATTCAAGCAAATTGTTTGATTCTACAAGTGCCCCTTGCTGATCTGATAACGGTACACTTACACTGTTTTGCAAATCAACCAGTATTGAATTGAATGTAATGTATTTGACTCCAAAGGTTCCCTTATGACCTCTAAAGTGTCCCTCAATAATTACAATGAGTATATGTTTCTACTACTATATCTAAGTACTTTTGTTTGATTGAGGTAAACGTGTAATTTTTTGAAAACTACCACCCCGCCCCTCCGGTTAACTCTTTTACAAGCCTAATTTGTACTTTTAAAGTTGAATCATTATATAGCACTAATAACTATGACCAAAATTGCCCATAACACTTAAAAAGTGCCCCTTGATAGGAAATGTATAATTTTGAAAATTGCCAGCCATAAACCTTGTTAGTTATGTCCCAAGCCATAATCTCATGATCTTAATTCTATACCATGCCTTACTCTTGTATTTTATATCGAACTTGAAGTGTTAAGTAGTAACAATTAATACGACTTCGCAAAGAAGGATTTGTAACCATAATTTTCTAGAAAAACTGTGCAACACTTCAATAGTATCTCTTTACATGGTAGGTATATTTTTGAAAAACAGTTGCCATGCCTTTGATAATTCTATTTCGACCCCTTATATATTTTCATATGCATCTTGAAATATTCAATCAATCTGACTTCAAAACTGTCATTTGACTTCAAATGCGTCCCTTAGGTTTTGGATAGGTTTATTTTTGAAACACAACACTCATACCCTTGTTGATTCCGTCTCGAGTACTATTCTTTTAAAAACAGCGCTTAGCATGACTTCAAAAATGTCTATATGACTTTGAATGCGTCCCTAGGAGTACGTATATTTATATAAAGACTAGCCCCCAGTTGTTAATTATGTCTCCTGCCCTAATCTTGCATTTTTTTCCCAATAAGTATCAAATAAAAGCATTTAGTATGACTTCAAACTTTATATTCATATGGGTTCAAAAGCGTTCCTTTCCAGGGTAGGTATCGTCAGGCTTGAGTTTAACCCCCTATCTTACTGCACTTTTAGCAGCGGGTCGTGTTTGAGGCTGTAAGAACTTATGACTTATCACGACTCGTGTATTACGGATATGCGTATCATAATTCTGAGGAGATATCGCAGTGGTATTAAACACGCGACGAGCGAAAATTGCGTCAGTCGGGGTGATAAAAACTTGTTTTGGATTAAAACAACTCTTCTTCTGTTGCATCATGATGTGATCGTGATCCCGTCTCCGAGGAAGCTTATCATCAAATTCAGTTGCAGCAGGGGCCGCGCACTGCAATCTCTAGGAGTGGAAACTTTCCAGAACATGAAAGCCATTCACTTCTGCCATTTGGATAATTGTACAAAAAGGATATTTTAAAGTGCAAGGAAGTGATATCTTTCGCAAATTAAGTCGAACTAATGACAAAGTTGACCCGCCAACCTTTCTTATTTGACCCGTGTCCTCTTTGAAGACAAAGGTGAAATTGGATTTTTTTGTGTGTGTGACTCATTTTCTGAAATGATGCTTTACGGTGGCATTTCGGGATTACGTTCGCCTCCAAAGTCCCAACGAATGCAGTCACTATGTAAATTGTCCCTAGGAAATGAAACAAGTAGAATGCAAGAGACAACACATGTCTGAATCTGCGCAGACATTTATCTTTTGTGGCACAATTCACTTGGTAGGGGTAAAATGTACTTATAAGTTGCTGATGCACCAAGTTGCCTCAATAATTGACGAGGGTGTTGAACTTAATAAGAACGACCAGTTTCACTGCAACAGCCTGGACTCACTGCCGCTGGCTACAATTATTTCGTCGAATGGGAATGTGATCATAGACCTGCGGATAGCTACGTGGCCTGACGTATGGTCACATTCTGTGTGTGACCGTAGTTACATGTACAGAACGTTTACGTAGGATTCGGGCAAACGCATGCGTGTAAGTGGCTACATCTGTGTCTTGGAAAAGACGATGACGTGGCGTTATGAAAAAAAGAGAGAATGTTTAGAAATCAATTATTACCATGGAAACGGATTTGAATAAATTAGTCTTCGGCTCCACTGAAAAACAACTCAAATTTGAGATGTTCCATATCCTGCGGAATGACAGAAAGTTACTTACTAACACCATATCCACATGATTTCTCAAACCCTTTTCTTTGTGCAATGAATACATAATACAATTATTGGTAACGGTAAACGTGTCAACGGCAAGTCTAACATGCAAAGAATACTCGTAGACTCTTTCGCGTTTAGAGGACAAAAGCGCTGCTCCTCACAATGCCAAAATATGTATTAATTATAAAAGGTCGAAGATGTGGTCTTGGGAATTTATTGGAAACGTTATCTGTAATGACTGTGTGACTGAAATGGCATGATAGAAATATATGTTCGAAAGCAAACTCGAAATATTACTTGCGCCAATTACACATTATACTGCGAGATGTCGCATTCCGGCCTTCAACAACTAATCTGCCGGCAAGAAATTACTGTGTGCTCAATTTAATGAAAAGCTACAATTGAATTCACAACTGACATCCCCCGTTCCCATTAACGCTAAATAGAATTTATGTGGCGTTAAATCCCACCTTTGTAATGAGTTATGTGCAGACACTGACGATGACCACAGTTGGACCGTAAAAGCCTATCTTCAGTTGACAAGAAAAATCCTACAGCAAATATAGAGTTGTATTATAGAAAATAGCTGCCTCCGTTTACGGATGTACACGATAAAGGCAATTGATTTCATGCACGACTTCGAAAGTCTATTACTGCCCGCTATGGTACCGGCGTGATTACTAAGTTTAATATCTACAGCACACACAACCATCTGGTGGTTTTCCCCTGGAAATTATGTTATTCCTGCCTGGGTTGTGCAGAACGGCAGAGGCTCGATAATTGGCGATGCAGAGTTGAGGAAATGAAATCAATCGTTGAAGTTGATATAAAAAATTGACTTTCTCCTTTGTATGGAAAAAATCTAATCGTTTCATTTGCACAAGCGTGTTTCTATATAATGGTTGACAGTGTCCAATGACAGCTTCTTTCTGATAGATTCCCCAACCATTCTATCTCCTTAAAGTCATTTAGGGGCAAAAATATCTGCCATCACTATCTTTCGAGGATCACGTAACACCAAGATTTTAATTATCAATGTCAGAATCTGACCATCTTTTGTTTTTATTTCTAGTTGCAACTAAACGATAAGTTGGTTTTTTTTGCACTAGACTGTCCAGCGATTATTTTCACTATCGCGACAGATTGGATATTGTTCCGTTGTGGTAGAATACCTCGGGAATAGTAGGGAATTGTCTCCGAATCCATAGAGGCCTTTTTTCTCTCCAAATAAAGCTAATAAGGTGAAGACAGCATCCGGTGCACGGTAACCCATTTAAAGCTAATTTGCCACACATTCACAGCTGTTCCACCGCTTCAACTCGGCGAGAGCACTGCCCTTGTTTTGTAGGAAGCAGTTAAGGACCCTACGGTATGAGAAGATCTACTATATGTATGAACAGTTCTTGCGATTGCAAGTTAATTTCTACGGAAAACAGACACGCCACTCTGAAAACCTAATTCTGAGGGAACAGATATGTTTCGACGGCCACACTTGGTGAAATAATATGAAAAGCCCACTTAAAACTCTGAACTCTGAGAGCCTCGTTAGAACAGTTTAATAAAATTGGAACATTTGAACAGATGCAAAAACCGCCAATACCTTTCTATATTGTGAAGAATTGTAATTTACAAAAAATGAGAAAAATGCAATTATAATGTAAGAATAACAGTGATACGATTATTATCTGATTTGGAACGCCGCTGCGCCACAAATCTCGTACAGATTAAGTAACCATGATATTATCGACAACCGAGGATATATTATATCAGTAACTATTCTGTAAGACATTCACATGAATGTAATATATGACTTTATATAACAACCATTTCGGTCAAGTTAGTCATAGCTCTCGAATTTATCTTGTAAGGGCATTACATCCATTGAATTGTCTTTCATTATACATCTCATACCATCAAAAAACTGCAAGGCTGTCTCCGTGGTTACCAATGGCAAGGAACCGGTCACAAAAGCCTAGTTCAAAAAAAGCACAACCCTTCAAAAAAACTTGCTTCGGTGATACATGTCCCATATTTTTCGTTTATGCAGTTTTCGACAACAGCTCAGTAAACTTCTCTATGGCAAACACAATTTTAACGTCAGTGTAACATTAATACATTATTCCCTTATGCATGAGAAACCGTTAATATCAGTAACGCGTTCAAACATTAACCACGATGTCAACTTAAAGAAGATCGTTCCGGCCGCCATTAAGCGGCATGGTTTGGACAGAACCAATTCGCTGCTATGAGCATGACGAGTCGGGCTATGCTTTTCCCGTCTTTACCGTAGATCCACTCATTCAGTTGTAAATAATGCGTTCAATATCCGCCATTTTCGGGATTTTGATTTTGATCTGAACAGATGACTGAATTCAATAACGAAATGGTTTATTGGTTTTTTCTTTCAAAGCAATCGATTTAATTTTAGACTCAGGATACATATAGCAAGCCGTAGATGATATGATTTTTGTGCGTGCAGTAATATGTATGTATGTATGTATGTATGTATGTATGTATGTATGTATGTATGTATGTATGTATGTATGTATGTATGTATGTATGTATGTATGTATGTATGTATGTATGTATGTATGTATGTATGTATGTATGTATGTATGTATGTATGTATGTATGTATGTATGTATGTATGTATGTATGTATGTATGTATGTATGTATAAGGGCGTATGTTTTTCGTTTAGAAATATCGTCAACGTCTGTCCGACTGTCTGTTTGTCTATAGAGAAAGATAGAAAGAGTGGCAACGGGTATTGTTTAAGGCGTGAAGCGGTTACGTAACCCATCCATGTTCGCCTCGCCTCAGGTTGCTCTCGCCTCTCTTTTCCGAAGAGTGCCGACCATGAATCCTTCGGTAATTTTCGGATTTTTGCCAATTGTTAAGCGAAAGTATGTTCGGCAAAGTTTGTGTTGTTGTTGTCGTGTGGTGCTGAGCAGAATTGACGTGCTGGCGAAAACGGGAGTGTTTTGAGCTTCAGGAAAATGAGTTTTACCGTTTTAAAAATTCTCTCATATTTTTATGAATATATAATGAGTGTGTTTGAACCAAATTTGAAAGTCTTTTATCGATACTGTCTGGTTTTACTCAATGGTTTACGGTCAGTCATCCGTCTTTTACACGTATGTCAGGAAGGACATGTTTATGAAACTGCTGGCGTGTTATGTTTTGATTGGCGTGAAGCAGTGTTTCTGGCCTGAGAGCTCACAAAGTAACTATGGTTGCTATGCGACTGGCAGTACGATGCCATCTCGTCGTATTTTTCGCATAATCTCGTGTAATTATCAACCACAAACAAAGCCTCCAAAAAGTTTAACACCTTTGAAGCTCATTTTAATATGAAAAGCCAATAGTCTACCGAGATGACCATGGAACAAAAGGCATGCAAGTGTTGCCACTCTGTTTATGTTCTCTGTGGTTTGTCTATCTGTAAGTCCCTATGTCTGTCTAACATTCCTCTGTCTGTCCACATGCCTGCCTCTCTGCTTATCTGCCTATTAAACAACCAACCAGCCAACCAACAACCAACCAACCAACCAACCAATCAATCAATCTATCCGTATTTTTTTATTGATCCAAAAGATGGATATGTATCTATGTTTGATGTAATTTTGAAAGAGTACATAAGGTCTTGAAACTGCCGATTTTGTACTTCTCGCCACCACCACCTGGCATGACATGGCTAGGGCATACGATTCAGTTCTCACATTTTTCTTGCATATCCATTGCCCTTCTTCTGGACATATTAATTGAGGTCTTATCACAACTTTCAGCTTGTCATGTCATTTATGCTATGTGTGTGATTACGTATTGCTTTCACAGGTTTGTTCACTATATTTTAGTACACTTTGAGCCTTAACCGCTATACTTGGAGCGAGGTTTTACCTAAATCTCGCGTGTACCCGCATATGAAAGGGGGTTAACAGCTACAATATTATATCAACATATGTCCTTCTGCTACTTCATATATTTTTTTCTCCGTAGTGTTAGCATTCTAAAAAAAGAAAGCAGTTTTTAAACCTGAGCGACCACCGTCGAACCATAATTCAGCGCTATATAGCGCGCGAAATCGGCTGGGGCAGTGGAGTGACCGTGACGCAGACGACTAGAAGTGACAATTTTGGTAATATTATGTCGAAGCACAATATCGTCTAAGTGTTCTAATCAGGCAGTCGCGCTGAAAACAAAATTTCAAAATATTTACACTGATAGCTTGATCATATCCATATACTTATGATCACTTAATCAGTTCGAACGCAGAATGTTCGTATTTCCTGAACTCTCTATATTTTGACATTGATTTTCCATGCCAGTTGAGCCGCCCGTTTTAGCACTGCTATGTTTTTATTTTACCAAAGCTGACGTTAGTTCTCGTGCAATCAAAATGACGCATAATTTAGCCTACTTGACACACTAATATGATGATATTGCAATTATTCTTTGTGTGTACATCAATAATGTGATTTAAGATTACAGCTTGGCAGGGATGTGCGGTTTTTTTAGTTGAGCGATCTTTATCAATATGTGTGATATTATCTTGTCTATCCGGTGACCGTATGTTCAATCACGGTGTACTTTGTACCTATCGTTCAAAGCTTTGCACATATCTTAGTAATTGTACACTCGCACGCACTCTCATTTTATCTCATTTTATTTAGTACCTGAATCAAATTTGAAGAAAGGGGGAGTGGTCGGACCGATAGAGCAAACAACCGTATCACCGCATCCCCGGGAGTCAAAAACAAATTTAATGTAAACCCCCATCGTCTCTTTTGTCCATTACGAGCGTTTCGCGAACTCGATATGTTTGTAAAGTAGCTGAAAAGCAGCAATTTTGAATTAGTGACGAACGCTTATCTTGGGATTAAGTTGAAGATAATTTACCGTTGTCTGTTTGCCCAGTGGATATCAACCATTCAAAATGAGTCCACGGTGTACGCAGGTTTCTCTGTTCTTTACAAACCTAGTATGGCTAACAGATAGGGGTTGCCTGCTGATCTAAGTGCGGATACTAAAAAATATATACCCTTCATGGCAACGCACCGGTGTCAAAAACCAGGTTGTCTCGTATACGGTTCCTTTACGCTGCAGCTGTACTTGAATCGAATTTAGAAATATTCTTGTTTGCGACACATGTCATGACCTACAAAAATTTAGCCTAGATGGTTGAATGTTCACAAATTCAATATACTTGGGTTACCGTATACAGTACAAGACACATGCACACAACCTTACACGTCGTCGAACAGCATCATGATTATTTATAGCTGGGCATCCTAGTTTGTTTTCTTAAATTATCGAGCTAATCTGTTGATTTATTTCAAAACGTCAAGGTTAAGGGTAATAACGAATGTAGATTTATCGCACGCAAACGCTATCCGCGACGATACATTTTCATTTCGGTGCCAATTTATCAAAAAGTCGAGCTTCTGACCAGTATCTTTAATTAGATCTTTCATGACCTAGTTTCACGCGGAGGGATTTCTTCTGATTCTTGTACTGCATGGGTGCGTTTCTTGGCACGCTTTTCACACTTTCTTTTTAGTCATCACGAGTCACGCGGTAAGCAAGTGAGAGATTGAAAGCAAACATCTCCTGCTTCACAAGAGAGACAGTGTCCCGAGATCCATTCGTTACCCTAGCATGGCTGAAATAATGGATGTCAAACACACTGAGAAATGTCGAAAGAATTCAGAGCGCGGCTTGTTATTCCGTAATATTGTGAAGTACAATCAAGATCTTATGAATGGGATGGTACGAATGAAAATTCTTGCATTGTATTTTGACCATTCAAGATTTGTCATGTTTTTCTTTTTCTCGCATAGGCAGGCCGCACACATCATTTTCTTTTCATGTGTTAGTTTTGTTGGCCCCTTGAATAGTTTTTTTGCAAAGCAACTGCGGTGAAATTTATAAAAGAATGTTTTTTCCAGTTAATTTTATTTTCAGTTTTAACCTCCCCTCCAAGGAGCTTATGGTGCCTCTCCTGATGATACCGATATTGTGGGAGAAATCTTCATGAACGATTGTACAAACTCACTTCTAGACGTGTGTGCGTATACATCAAATCATGTTATATCGCCCAAGGCGAGTCCACATGCAACCAGCGAATTGAAGATAATTATTTTATCGTGTTTACTGAATTTCCCAGGTGTTTTCTTTTTGGGTAAAACAAATCAATTTAGTCGCTCCTTGGGATGAATGCTGGACCACATGGCGTCGTTTCTGTGAAGGGTGGAGATAATTTCTGAGCAGCGGGATCCAAAATAAACGACGACAGGGGAAAATGAATCTTGGGGAAATCGTGACATTTGTTAGCAGCGGTGTTTATTTGCTGTTACTCTGCTCGAGTAGCGAATGTGAAGGCTTACTTTCTTTCATTTTCCATTGTAAATTACCCCCCTTTCTGGAACACTGCTGGCGATCGTACTGTATGAAAGCAATATGTCTTGGAAACTTTCAACACATTTTGCAATTTCATTCATTAGAGTGTGAGCGATACCTTGCTTAGTAAAGAAGGCTACATAGAGACATTTTAAGTTGGCGCCCAATTTTGTAATGCGTTTTGGCTTTGATTCTAATGTCTCGTCCAAGAGAGAATTTTGTATCGTGACTGACCAGTGGGAGGTACTTAATCTTTCCACTTTACAGTCAACACAAATGCATTCTGTCAACCTTCTGCCAGGCGGTATCGCTTTGATGAGGGGACCTCCATATTTTTTTAAGGGAAAATCCTTATTGTCATGATAATACTCCCCAACAAATCATATTACTGTATCATGATTTACCGTATTGATTCCTTGAGAGCTACGAAATACAGTGACAATCTTTGAGTATTGCTTTTCATTTGAAATAATTTGATTGTCGGGTAATTCGCCATCTGTTAACCGCCATATTCCCGTATACAAAATCAAGTCACACGTATGGCAACGCATGTGCGCTCCCGTGTGGAGGAAAGAAACGCAAGAAATACAAACTGTCTTTTAAACTCCCTCGCTTGTTTATGCTGTTCTAGACGTGAACCACTGTCAGGAAATAGGTGTAAGAGAGTAGGTGAGCGAAACAAGCAAGCGAGCTAGCAAATAAACAAACAAATAAACTGCTAGTGTATGTACAATAAAACAAGCTAGCCGACAAAAAGTAACACAAATAAAAAAAAAGGAATCGAAAAATGAAAATTTACAAAAAACAAACAAAAAACAAACAAACAAACAAACGAAATGAATAAGTAAACGAACAAACGAAATAAATAAATAAATAAATAAATAAACAAGTAAGTAAATAATAAAAAGAAACAAAATAATGAATAAATAAATAAATAAATGGATAACACCAATTAGTCTAACATTCTTGACAGTTGTAATTTTTGTTCATGGGACCTGGACGAACAAATAGGCAGTTTTGAGGATAACCCTTGTGTAACGTTATATTGTATGTTACGTCGAAGGAACTCGGTATTTTACCTATTCTGTTAACTTGGCAACACATGATATACTGTGTGGTCGATATAATATCGATATATCGAAGCCATTCGATGCAATGTGTTATAATGGAGCATGCGTGTTGCAAGATTCAGGTAACAAGCCCGTGAAGAGAATATTTCATTTGCTACACGTGCTCACCCGTTGGCGGAAGATATATGTGAGGGAACATCACACAGGTTTCACTTTGTCACGGCCGGCTGACATTAAAGCCGAACTTCTCAGGATTCCAATGTCGCTTTAGCTTGGCATTTAACTCCCCTGATAGTGAACAAAAACGGGTCACGATTACACCGAATTTTGGCCGAGTAGGGAGACTCAGCGAAAAGGCTCAGTCAACTTTGGACACACACATTCAAAAAACACAGTTCCTCGTAACACTCTGCCCTAAAACGCATAACACTGATTAAAGGGACAATAGTGGTAACTTTTGATGATGTACTGATTTTTCTGTATAAGACTAATATATTTTCATACTCTTCTCCCAAAAGTATGTTGAAATATTTGCCCAACTCATTAGAAATGAATTAATGAAGTTGAACAAGAATCTGTTTACAACCTGGACGGAATACTGAGTCTAGAAAATACATAGATGTTACAGCCAATGAAGCTTTTAGCCACAGTTCTCTTCTTTGCACAACCTTTTCCAGTGAGAAATGATATAAGCATGTAATTCTGAACAATGGTTTACTCATAATATTTACCATGCAGTGTTTTCCGTGTCCGTCGCTCCTCTTAAAGTGAGGGGGTCGTCGAAACTGCTCTCCAAGGTCGTATGAGACCCATACAACTGACATAAACACTGCATTCAAAAGTGGGTTGGCTATTGATGAAATTTAAAGCATGTTTGTCATAATGTACATCGAAAATTTATAAGTCGCAGTTATGTTAACGTGAAGCATTTAGATATCGTGCATGAAATACATCTTTACGAAAAATGTAGTAAACAAGAAAGTCGCGCAGGCGCAGTTTCGACGACCATCTTCATTTAAAACGTGAACAAGAACAGAGTACTTATATCGTAAGGCTCCCTCGCTGACATTTTGTCGCCAGGTACAAAGGTCTTGGCATCGAATTCGCTCATCGATCAAGATTGTACTTGCAATTCCTGCCATCTGTTTTGTTTAAACTTATGTTTTCTCTCTGTTTTACCTTGCTACAGAGAAGTTTAACAATTCAAACGATGATATGATTGAGATTAAATCCCATAAGCGCTATATTTAGTCAGGCAGCGGATTTTAATATTGTGCAAAGGGAAAAATGGATCAAAGCGTTGCGACAGAGGCCCTTCATGTGTGTGCGATTTTAAATTTAGATACGTTATTCATATCTTTGTATTGGTTCTCAGAAACACACACAAACGCACGCATGTTCTGACCTCAGTGGTGACATTTCAAGTATCTTGAGCGAATGGCTTCCATATTGAAATATCATCTTGTCAAAACATCGCTATGGCGACCGTATATCACGCTGTCGGGAACGCGTGCGCAAATTCAACACGTGAAATATTATCGCGTTTTGTGAAGCAGTTGGTAACCAAGGCAACCCCGTCTAAAAACAGCAGTTGCGATACTAATTTCATCAAGTTAAATCACACATTGCTGGACGGTAAGAGTCGACCTGAGGGGTTGCGATCCCGCCCTCCTTTATAGGTGGGGTTACCCCAACGATTCCATTCTGTATGTAGTTTGCTTATGGTCTTTAAGCCGGATTATTTGCCCAGGTGTCAACACGCTAGTGCCAGTCGAAATAAACACTGCAAAAAGCGTTTGCTCAGCCTGTGCTCGTAAGGAAACATTCCTGCGAAATGTAATTCATGAAATGCAATTAGCGATGAAAGAGACGAGACATCAAATCAATTCAGCGACGTCGTGATGGGGTACCACGATGCGTTCCACATGCAATACCAGCAACGCACCGGTTGTCAGTGGATGTTCATTAACTTTTTGTGCCGGTCGACCAAATAACGGTGATTAGAATGTGCAAATCATTTGATCTAATTGATAAATAGCCCAGTGGGTTTATCGAGCAGAAAAAAATATCCCTTCTACACACCCTGTAAAATAATATCTCCAGAACAACAACATGCCAACCATGTATGTGAACGGGACAACACAGCTCTTAACCCGGGCGCCGAGGCTCCGGTCACGCATTTTTGAGCGATATCAACGGCAAGGACAATCCATAACCACTATATTCATGTCTATCAACACTTTAACTTGGCCATATGTCTCTATGTTTGTGGAATGGTGTTCGATCTATCAAAATTGCCGGAGACTTTAAAACCTCGTTATATCTGTGAAAAGTATCTAGAATTTTAGGTCACAGGACGAATTCTATATACAAAACGTCGGCAGATAAGCAACTTGTTTTAGCCAGAGGCATACAAGTGAAAGTCAGGCCGTATTTCTCTTCGACTTTATCTCGGCCTGATCATTGTTGCAACTGCTTGTTAAACTCGCCAACAGCGTTTTCACTTGAATATCATGCACCAAACGTTATCTGAAGTGATGACTTTTGCGAGCTTTCGATTATTGGGCAGTGTTCTTGAGAGTCAACAGTGTTATAGCACCATGACGTAGAGAGATAAGGTTTCAAATGTTTACAAAAAAAACCACTTCGCGTTCGTTTTAAGTTGTCTTATCAAATGTATAGGTATCAGACAAGCTGTCTAAATATCGCGTGCACTGTTGGTTTATCGCAACAGCGTTTACGGACAAGTGGTTTTCCTGCTCTTCAAATGATTTTTTTTCACTCTTTTTGTTTTACAAGGCACGTGGACAGAACCTCTGGCAACCTAAATAACTTCGCTATTTAAACCTTTCCAAAAAAAGATTTAAACAACGACAGTCAGCGTTATGGGCCAACTCAACTCAATGTTCCAACAGAAGTTCATAGTAGCCCATCAGAATCATGTCGAAGCCGTCGCTGTTTATATATTGTGGCAGACATAGATTTTTGATTCTTCAATGTCACAAGGCAACAGATGATACCGGTTTTTATAAGTAAATTTCCCTTCCAACATATTAAGTCTTCCTTCGAATTCGGTGCCGAAATTACAAATGTAACTTTCACTTCGTGCTGTTGCTATAACAGCACGGAGGGAACATTTGTATAGCTATTATTTACATTTGTTACTATTTAATGCAATTTATATTTCTTGTAGTTTGACTTATCATGACATTTTAGTTTTATTCCTTTTCATAAATTTTTAACTTTAAACTCACATTAATAATAATAGTAATAATAATAATAATAACAGCAACAACAACAATAATAATAATAATAATAATAATAATAATAATAATAATAATAATAATAATAATAATAATAACAATAATAATAATAATAATTATTATTATTATTATTATTATTATTATTATTGTTGTTGTTGTTGTTGTTGTTGTTGTTGTGTTGTTGTTGTTTTTGTTGTTGTTGTTATTATAATAATAACAATGAGGAGAAGAAGAAGATGATGAAGAAGAAGGCAAGAGGGCCGCTAATGTGAGCCGCGTCTCTGAAGCTATTATCCAATTGGTTGGTTGAACCTTACCGTTATCATAGAATTATACGCAATAGACTCCCTAAGTTGCTGTGAAAAAGGACAATCGTGCTCTTCAGCAGTGAAAAGAATAAGAAGAAAAAGAAAAAGAGTTATTAATATTAATATTATCATTTTATTATTATTTTTATTATACTATTATTATTATTAATTAGTTTTATTATTATTATTAATATTTTTATTTTTATTATTATTATTGTTATTGTTATTTGGAAAGAAAATATCGTCAACAAAAAATTACGCGTATGCAGACAAATTTACTCCAACGCGTGGTTGATGGCGAGTGTTTCAGCCAATGAAAAATTATTTACATACATCAGTACATTCTATACTGAGAGAATTTGAAACAATTGGGATAACCACCTGTTGCCGATGACATTAAAAAAACTTATGCATCCTGTCTTTGCCTGCAACCAGGTATTAAGAGTAATGGCTTTGACACGATTCTATTGCTGATAGTCTATTACGAACTTCTATCTCGGCGCCGAGTTTCAAGTCTGTTGTCCGCAAATGTTGACTTTTTTGAAGAATATCGTGAATTTGGGTAAGCTTGAAGCAAATTCGTTCCAAAAATGAAAATTTTACAATTTTATTCACGATATGTTGTCTCGTTCGTATGAACAAGAGAAGACTGATATATATATATATATATATATATATATATATATATATATATATATATATATATATATATGACAGCAGTCACGTGCTCATCGAAAAAAAAGTAGTGAAACGACCGCCAGGTATCATGGTGGCCAATATTTTGTTAGCTTACGCCGAAGTGGATAGCTGTCGACCTTACTTACCGAAATGTTCGTACGGCATTTGTTGAGAAATTGAAGAGATGGCGACCTTGTCACTTATAAATAGCTATTACTTCGCTGTGGCCCACACCACTTTGGAGAGGGGTGGAGGGGGAGAGGGAAAACTATGCTAATAGTAAGCTGTCGAGATAAGCTCGTACAGTGCAAAGGAAAAATACTATCATTTTGGTATAAATTGCAAGCAAATTGAAATCTAAATACTAAATCAGGTCTTCTCGTTTTGTGAAAAAATTATTTTGAATCTGGCGACATCTGTAACTAGTATAGTCGGTAAAACACCTGGTTGAGGTGACCTTGTCCCTCCCTTCGATCAGCTGGTTTTTCAATGGAGTAGCTCAGTAGATCAGCTCTTTGTCAGCTCTTTTTCATATAGACAGACAGATAGATAGATAGATAGATAGATAGATAGATAGATAGATAGATAGATAGATAGATAGATAGATAGATATAGATAGATAGATAGATAGCCTAGATAGATAGATAAGAGAAGATAGAAAAATATGATAGACTCTAGTGTGTTTTAGAAAGGTCTGATGCAAAGGTGGTCAGCATTTAAACGCTATGAGCATTTACAAAAAAAGTTAATGCTAATCTGATTACAACCACCTGAAGTATGTATGTATGTATGTATGTATGTATGTATGTATGTATGTATGTATGTATGTATGTATGTATGTATGTATGTATGTATGTATGTATGTATGTATGTATGTATGTATGTATGTATGTATGTATGTATGTATGTATGTATGTATGTATGTATGTATGTATGTATGTATGTATGTATGTATGTATGTATGTATGTAAGTATGTATGTATCTATGTATCTATGAATAAATGAATAATCATTTATTCCGTATATATAAGGCCAATGGCCTTTTAAATACAAAACAAAATACAAGTCTGCATTTGACCATCTTGGTATTTGGGGAGGAATTTATCTAGGTTTGTAACAAATTTTCCCTTTTTTGAAACGCAAAAAATATATATTTACTCAGCTGATTCAATAAATAAACGTTTTTTGTTGACATAAGTTGATAAAACTTATATTCTATAGGGGGGTCAAAGAAATAACTAGGGATGAATTTAGCTCGCAGTTCTCTATATACAGGACAAATAAGACACATGTGGTATTCATCCTCGACTTGCCCACAATTACATACTAAGCATTTTCTTTCAGTTCTAGGGGGTTTTACCCTTTCCCATCTACATTGTTCAATGCGCAGTACATGACTGGATAGTCTAAAGCGAGTCAGAGCACTTCTGTAAATCTTCTTCGATATTACACACAAATATTTTTCTAAACTTGGGCTAGATTTAAAACAACGATATGTATTTAGCTTCCTAACAGATTGTAAGTCGGACATGATATTCTGCATCTGTACATCTTGACAGCGCTCTTTAAATATTTGTAAAAAAACGTTCTCATTTGAAACACCTTGTAGCAACCACACTTCTGCAAAGCCCAGGTTACATAACATATGCTTAACTTGCAGTGCCCAACAATGAATATTCTTTTCTGCCCTTTCATATTGTAGTTTGTAGCAAACTGTCAAAATACTGCCTGTTTTACTTTGCAACAATTTCAGCCAGTATTTCAGTATTTTAAGTTGACGAAAAACAGTAAGACCATGTCGGCCAGTTTCAGCTTTTACGGCGCTATTTGGGGTACTACGTTTTAAACATAAAATATGGCGCAAAAAGTCATTTTCGACACGCTCAACATCTGCAGCATTATAAAATCCCCATATTTCAGCAGCATAATTTAAAATCGGCAATATTTTACAATCGTATATTTTAAGTGCATATTCAAGGGATATATCTCCTATATTTGAAAGCTGGCGTTTCAATGCAAACACAGCTTTACTCGCTTGGTTAGCCAGTGTTTTCTGTGCAAGATACCATTCACCACTGCTTGACAAAATTAAACCAAGGTATTTGTAGAAGGGCACAATTTCAATTTTGTGTCCATCAAGATACCACTTAAATGATTTTTTAAGTGTCCCCCCACGCCTAAAAACAACAATTTTGGATTTACTATGATTTACTTTCAATTGCCATTTTTTACAGTAATCAGATAACTTATTTAACAATCTCTGTAAACCTATCATTGTACAGCTCATCAAAACAAGATCATCAGCAAAAAGGAGTAAAATTAAATTTATCCCCGAGATATAAACACCGGATGAATACTCCGTTTTTAACTCAGTTTCCATGTCATTTACAAAGAAACAGAACAAAGAGGCGAAATTACGGAACCTTGTTGTAGACCACACTTACAATGGAAAAAATCAGTTACACCGTGTGGCGAACGGACACATGCTTGAACGTTTGTATACATTGACTTCAAACAACGAAAAAAATTTCCTTTCATGCCAACTTTCATTAGTTTATAAAATAACAAATAATGCTGGATTCTATCAAATGCCTTTTCAAAATCTATGAAGGCACAAAACACTTTGCCTTTTGGTTGTGATAAATAATAGTTTACAATGGTGTTTAAAATAAAGATATTGTCAATAGTACTTCTGTTTTTAAGGCTGATTGAATATCTGAAATTTCACAGTAATGTTGAAACCAATTGTCAAGTCTGCTACACAAAATTGAACAATAAATCTTACCTATAACGGGGAGAAGATTTATACCTCTATAGTTTCCAGGATTATCACGCTCCCCCTTTTTATATATTGGTGAAATCATACCTTTGATCCACTCCGTTGGAAATAAACCAGAGGAGAGGAGTAAATTAAAGAGTTTACACAACATATTTGGTAAGACTGGGGGTGCATTTTTATATATTTCTCCCACAATGCCATCAAACCCTGGTGACTTATTATTTTTAAGTTTGTTTATACTAGAAACTACTTCATCAATTGTAATAGGTTTATCTAGTAAACTACAATCAATGTTTTGATCAACTTCACCGTCTAATTCTAAATTGTCAACAAAAGATTTTGCCATTGCATGAAATTCGTCAAAACCTCTATCAGATATAATAGCTGGATTAAAAAGTCCAGAAAAGTATTCAAACCATGAAGTAATATCGATATTTTTTGACGGACCAGGTGAGAAATCTTTGAACCTCATCCAAAAGTTACGGGAGTTTTTATTTAATGCATCCGCCAAGAAAGCGTCCATTTTACTTTGCTTATATTCTTTCTTTTTATAATCAATTAATTTCTTATATGATTTCTTGGTTTCGTGATAGATCTCAAGATTTTCGTCGTTGCGGTATCTACGAAAATTGTTTAGGGCATTTTGGACATTACGTTTTGCTTGTTTACAATCATAATCAAACCAAGTCTTGCCCGTTTTAATATTCTTTCCACGGGTACAAGTATTTTTACGAAGTTCAAATGAAACGGCAGCAAAGATGTCATTTAAACAAACAATAGCAGAATCGATATCACCGTTTGCAATGTGACGGTTTATGTTGATCACATAGTCTCGCACTAAGTTTGACTCCCAAAGGTTGAGATAGGGTTCTAGTTTACTGTTATCCCAGTATGTTCTGTTGATAATAACTTTTCCTAGGCTGTCAGTTCCGACTATATTTCATCGTTCTCTTCTGATTTATCTTTCTGTACACCAGGTATTGTGAAAATTAATGGCATGTGATCAGACTCTGTACGACTACCAATTTCGAAACTCGTTACACAGGAAAAGTCATTTTGGTGTACAAGAAGATAGTCTACAATGCTACAGCCATTAGGGGTAATACATGTGTAGAAATTACTTGAGTCGCCTTTTCGACCATTCACAATTCTAAATCCCGTAGAAATACAGAAACGAAGTAAAAGCCTTCCATAGGAATTTACAGTATTATCTATACTCGTGCGAACTGGCAAGTTATTATCAGTATCGTAGTCGTCACCAACCGGGATATGACAATTATCGTCATATTCAATGAAATCAAAACTGTCACTTGTGCGAGCATTTAAGTCTCCGCAAATCATAAATTTACATAACGGATACAATTTTTGATATCTAACTAGTTCATCTTCTATAATATCGAATAATAATTCATTTGAGTGTATAGATGAACCACATGGGGATTTATAAACGACAGCAATAACATAACCACTACAATGTTCGATTTGAGAAATAAGATGCACCCAAAGAATATTCTCTGAAATACTGTCGAGTCTAACCGGGTCATATAGGTCAGTTGATCTTATAAATACAGATATACCACCCGAGTTATGTCCCGGTTTACCCTGTTTTCGTCTGATTGAGTGAAAACCTTTAAACCCTTCAATTCGGACATTTGAGTCGTGGTTCAACCAAGTTTCAACAAAACATAGACAATCAAAACCATTTAAATAATTTATGAGGTTATCATCAGTCAACTTTTTGGCAAGACCCTGTATATTCCAGCATAAGAACGTTAGGGGTTGTTTAGTACACTTATGCGGTATGTCCTTTCTTTGCATCGAATGTTCTAGTTGGCAGTGGCCGTCTTGTCATTGTTGTTTCTTCTTCAGCTCGATCACCTGTTTTGTCGAGGCATCATACACAAACGTTTTTTCACCCATCTTCAGTTTATCGTAGACAATGAATGCTTCTTTGTTTTGTTTTCTTGCTTCGACCAGATGGGGTCCCAACTTTCTCCTGGCTTCTCGAACACGAGGCGTGAAATCCTCTGAAAATTTACATGGCAAGATGTCTTCTTTCAGCGCTTTAGCCCGACGAAATACCTCGTCTCTTTGTTTGTGGAAGCTAAATTTAGCCACAACCAGCTGGGGCATTTGACGTGAAGATGTCACACGGTGGACCATTTCAAAATGAATTCCACTTCCATCTAAATTTAATTTTTCTGTAATTATATTTCTCACCTTTTGCTCAGTTTCGTCCCAGGTTTCATCTCTATCCTGTTCAAGACCGCGGATTATTAAATTGTCTCGTAGCAAGTGCGACTTTTGAAATTCTTGTTCTCTTTCCAATTTATGCAGTTGGTCTTTCAAGTATTTATTTTCTGATACCAATTCTGTTAGTTTCTCGCTCTCTGCATCAAGTTTTTCTTTCATAAGGGTTGAATCGCGTACGAGTTCCTCAATTCTAGCATTCACATTGTCCACGGATTCTTGAATCTGCTTGGAAAGTTCTACTTTCACATTTCGTAATTCGGCCATGACATCTGCCAAGTTATAGTCTCTCTCGGGATCAAGAATTTCGTGTGTAACCTCTGTTGGTGGCTTTGATGACTGTGTGGAATCTTTTTGGAAAGTTTTCTCGGTAATTTTAGACTGGCGAGTATGTGGGCCAGGGTTCATTTCCACGTCACCGCAGAGAAGAAGTAGCGAAATTGTCGTTGTTTTAACCACTACGGCATTGCGTATGGGTTCCGTCACTGCGCGTAGATTTACTCCAATGAACTCATTTGATTGGAAACAGTAACTTACTCCTTCAGAGGTAGAAACAGACACGAAATTTTCTAGTTCAACGTTTGCTAGCCAGAAGCCAAGGAGGAAAGTTATTCCAATGACAAGTATTGTTGCTGTTATTCTATAGAGCAGTTCTACAGCAGGTGGCCACTTACGTGTAGCGTGTTCACTTCTCGCATACCTGTAGAGCTCAACACATCTCCAAGGAAATGGTTGGCAAAAACTGCCAATACGACAACGCCACAACTGCAGTCCAATCCCCATTTCTTCTTTAAAGGTAGTACCTCACGTTTTGTAGTAAACCTGTATCTTCAGCTGTTTTTCCTTTCCAAAATAGCTCAAAATTTGCGGAGCTCAGACAACAGCCTGTTGTTCGGTTGAAACCAAGATGGCGGGCCACAATTTATGTATGTATGTATGTATGTATGTATGTATTGTGTATGCATGCATGTAACTATCTACCTGTACTGTATGTAAAGTTGTACAGTTTGTTGGTCGTTGGTATCATGTGGTATATGGGCGGCATTAACTATAGCAACAATTTTGAATATGAGTTTTAAATTTTCCATACAAAAGTGGCACATTGTTAATTATATCAGTCTTTAAGCGGAATTTCAAGTGTTACAATATGATGCCGTAAAAACGGTGTTGTTAATCCTTGTTTCACGGCTATCTTCAATTTCATTCTGTCGAAGAAGGCAAATAAATTGGAGTCTTATCGTGCATCATGACGTAGGCTTGCATGAATCTATCCGTGATTACTGTGCTAAAACGGTGACGGAACTTGCTTTTCATGTGATAGTTTGATATGCGCCGGAAAGGTGGCTGCACTTGGATTGATAATCTTCAAGTTTTTGGAGAAGTAATATTATAGCTCCTCAGATGAAAACAACTGTCACAGCGCTGGCCATGCTCCGTGTTCAGTATCTGATCTAGCAACAAAAAGGTTACCCTATTTGATTTGGATTCCTTGAGCTCTTGCAAAAGTTCCCGCACAATCCCTTCTCACGGTTGCTATCCTTTAGAGGCATATTTGGTAGATAACACTGCTATTACGATGTGTGGGCGGTGACGCCGCGTTTGGGCAAGGGGAAGATGTCGCTCTCCGTAGCCTTTGAGCTGCCGGTCGGTATGTCTTTTAATCGACACCACACTGCAGAAGCTGTGGAGGTGCTGTTTATTGCATTGCTGAGTGAGATAAACTGAGCAACATTGGGGAGTTCAGAACCAATCTCGCAGAGAGGGGACCTTGGGCGGATTAAATGTTTTCTCCATTTGTGTTACTTAAGCAAAATGGTGGCCCTCGAGGTTTGCAGAGCCAGCGTGTGTGGAAGACAGAGGTAAAGCTTACGATAAGGCTCTCTTTTGAAGCCCGGAGGGTGGCGTTTAGTGGAAACAGTCGGCATCTTTCACAAAGCAATCGCAAGGGTGAACGCATTCATGACTCAGGAAAGATGTAGTACGTACGTAACTTGCAACGGCAGCAACGCGTGGCACAATTACTTTAATAGATATCTGCCAGTTGCAACCTCGGTTGACAGAACACAAACATGCTTGGATAGCGTTCAAATATTAGTAATTCAACCATAATATCATACGGCGGTTTACACACCGAATAGACGGCCCTTCCTCTCGTAGTCCAATACGTAGGTGTGCCGGTTTTACGGTGACTGGCGGCAGTTTCTCTGCGAAACGGTCTGAGACAGCCGTGTCTCAACCAACTGCACTTTCAAAACGCATAAACAATTCACGGGTCGAGTTTTTAATATAAAATGAAAGATAGCAGCCCCCGCAATCAATCTTCGAAAGATCATTCTCGTCACAATGCCATGGCCGTGGGGGGTTACATTTGCATGTATCATAACGTCACACAAACTATTGACTGTAATATTGGAGGCCCTCTGTGATCTTCTATTGTGAACAGGGGTTAAATGATCATTGCAACCCCAAAATATGAGAGATGTCAAAGTCTGCCATCGTCAGGCACATTTATCATGTTGTGTAGAAAACGAAAGCTAATGTCAAAAGTTAAACCGCTTTGGAGAGCATCGATTGAATCTTGGGATGTCGGTGATAATTACGGCGATCCGCGACTTTCTCGGCGCAGCACTTTAGGTTTGACATGGTTCAAGAGGTTTAAAATAGGCCGTGTCGTATCTGCACGTTTTACAACTCTCTGAGAAAAGTGGCATCGGTCTCAAACACAAAGTACGAGGCAGGGAAGATTTCTAATACATTGATGTGAGAATTGTAATGGTTGTATCAGTATTCGGCAGGCTGGAAGACTGTTTTCAAGCCTTGAATATGTTAACAAGTTAATACGACCAACGTCAGCCGAGCATAGTTTTGTAAGCCCTTTACCGTCGTCCCTCCGTATCCTCAAAAATTGCACCGTGATTCACCTATGAAAATAATGGAACACTCGAAGACACGTACAGCTGTCGTCTTTCTCTGATCGCTGCACCGGGGACTGGAAACAGCGGCGGCTCTGTGGAGGACTGCACCGTGCCAAGTCTACATGACTGCTCGATGGCCCAGAGTTAAACCGAACCACAGAAGAGGACAGGTAAAAGAGGCTTGACGGAGTGATATATAACCCTGGACATATTATCGGAGGAAAACGCAACTGAAGCCTTTCTGTGGGGTCAGTAGGAGAACAACGGGTGGGAAAAAAATCAGGAACTCGGTGAGTTAGACGTTTTGACAAGAAAGTGATATCAATATATACATGTGCAGTTGTAATTTTTAAAAATAGTATATAATGACTGAAATTTGAGATAACGAACTTAAAATTCCGGAAATTGGACAGTAAAACTGAACTTTCGGCAAACAGCAGACATAGAAAAAATGGGACCGTTTCTGTTCATAATGTGTCGACTCATGAAAAAGGAGTCTTTATCAATATGAATTATGAAAGAGGCAATAAGTGGCATGATTTCTGTGACGTAGTTGATAGACGATACGGGGATGATGGAGATCCGATACAATGATAATCGGTCGGTACGGTGTTGTAACAATTTTTCCCTCCGTATTTATAGTCTACATTGCACGCCGCAGAGGTACACTTCATATTTCAATCGCTGTTTTCGACCTAAACTTGAGGAGAGCTAAGATTTACGTGCGCGACGAATGCGCCGTGTCGTGGCTTGTAATTAGGTATCCCATTTATATAGGATTGACGATTTACACACCGAAATGCACTAATGGACACGGCTCCTTCAGCGGCGCTGATGATGAACATCGATTTTGCGGAATGCGTCATATTCGTTATGAAAGTATGCGTTCGACAGCACCTTGCTTCTTCTGAGTTGATCTGCGCCAAGCCAGTATATGAAGTGCTACGCAGCAGGAGAACTTGGTCGATAAATCATCACTCCTAAGACTCTAAAATAGACCGAAAACAAAATCAAGCGATTCTGATTTAGGAAAGGGGAAAATAACCCAGCATATTGAGCAAGGTACAAGGATAGTACAGATTTATATCATTGTTAGTCTATTATACTGCGTTGACAAGTACACTTCATGCCACGCGATTTTCGAATCAGCCATCTAAAAAAGAGCGATACCACGTGAAAGACACGTCGTTTCCATTCAACTCCGTCGGATAGCCCGCACGCATGGAAAATTCCTTACCAACACTTAATTTAGCACACATCTGCTCCGAATTAATCTCACGTGTAAAGGTTTTCTCAGTGAAGAGTACCCTGTATCGTTTTCTTTCTGAATTTGTAACCTCAGAATGAGAGGACAGAAGAACGTGAAATTGCCGCTTTATCAGACTAATGCGCACACGAGTTTACATTGTTGGCGGGTTACGCACCGTCTCCCCTTTCCATTCCAGGGACATTGGAGAAATTGAGATATATCTTATCTATTTGCGTGTCTAATGTACGTAGATATCGCTAACATCATTGTGTGTGATGATCGATGGCGATTAATAGAGAGATTGACTCTCCAATCACACAACTAGCGTGCCACACACACACAAAATGGCTTTTTCACATTCACGTCTACATGCCGACTCGGATTCTCAGTCATCAGATCAGTTAAGCTTATTGACTGTGCATGAAAGAGCAAGATCGTTATAAGCTTCACACACTGGGACGTCGATTGAAATCTTTTACAAATAATTATGTCCTAATGTGAGTCTGCTGAAACGAGGGAAGTCGAAAGTGAACGAGAGATAGAAAACCACGTACAGGCTGATTGACAGACAGACAGACAGACAGACAGACGGACTTCTGGACAAAACTTCTGTTCTGACGCAGAGACAAGCGGAGAGATGTAAGGCAGACAGACAGCCAAAAGGAGTGTTCTACTGTGTGTTAACAGAGGATACGTTGAAACGTTTCTGAAACGTCTCAGGTCAAATACCGGTATTAAAAAAACTACGTGTGGACGGTCCTTTGTGGTACGTTACTGATCTGAGACTATAGTGTCAGCCAGACATAAGTCGGTGTACGGTATAGTGATGTCAGTTTGCTTCGGCGAAAGCAGCTAATGAATGATGAACCAAACATGCAGGGAGAGGCGTATTCATAAAAAATTGTGGAATTAAAACTATGCGAAAGGGGCTCTATTGGACAGCAGAGCAGTGCCACGGGAATATCAAGTCGCTGAAACTCAGATACAAGAAAGTTTTAGATAGCAACAGTGGTTTAAGGAGAATCCCAATGCCTTTCTTCGATGACCCGTCTCAAAAGCAAAGACAAGCCATGACGATATCGTTCATCTTGCAATGCTTATGCTTTGCCATATAAATATAGAAATATAAGGACAGAATGACTAACGGAAGGGCAAGCAGGCAAGCAAAAATACTTGGTCAGATAGAATCGGGGAAAGATACGAAAGAGAATGAGGTAGCATTACTCTATGTTTCATCTTTCCGAGATGGTCTTGACGTGAGAATTTCGTGACGCTCTGAAGATAGATTAAAATAGCACAAGTTTCACGAATTTCCCAACTGTACGATTTTCAAGATTGTATGATTTCAAGTACACTTCCAGACCATGTATAATGTAGGAAACAACTCTACTACGCATGCTCTTAACAAGTTTTGTCATCATCATAGTCTACTTGACGTCTCCATGTGTTGCGCAGAGGACGAAATTGTGTAGTTTAATGAACGAGAGTACTCGCCGCACTGCTCTAAGGCGTTGCAATGACGTCATGTTTTCGTTTCTGTGGAAAGCAGTTACTTCTTTTCACGGGCAGAATTGTGTCTTGCTTGACGATTGATCTGAACACAGCATAATTCGAATGGGAATTTTTTGGCCGATATTTTTAATTCAACAAAAATGAAACAAAATATTGTAATCAAGATTCAAACACCGTTTGAACACGCTTTTCTTGAGTACCCTTGAAGAAGTGGATGAACGCTATCCGACTGACCTCCATTATAGAAACAATCGAGGTATCGTAGGAGGTACTTCCATACCCTTGCCAAGCAGCTGGACCCCCTAGGAGTATGTTTATCTGCAAAACTTCTCAGTGTGAGACTAACATTCTTCATTATTTCGAAGGTTTATCAAGGAACACCGAATATTAAACAAAATGCTTGTCACCCGCATATATGGAGCCTCCATCTTTTCAAAAGGACGAGTGTAATTGGTATCAACGTCGTCAGTGGGAACCTTGTTGATGCCTTACACAAAGGCAGTTATCATAAGATTGAATAAAAGCATGGGTTTAGACCATTACACATATCAACAGGTGGCAAATTTTCCCTTTCGATTAATGCCTATGATTTTCCAATAGTATATATGGTATGAGTGAAGTTTAGCGGACGCAGACATTTAGACATTTAGATAATTAAAATGGTGTTCGTGGAGCATCTGGCTGCATACAGTACTCTATCCCGAACCACGACGCTAACAACTCTCTCGATATAATGTCAGCAACTTCTGTATCCGGTCATCGTCTTTCGATGCTGATTAAGTAAGTACGCGCTTTGAATTTGAAAAAAACCCCAAAACTTAGCTCAAATTGTTCGTGAAAAAAAACTTATCTTTGAATCATTTCACCACAAGAATAAAAATCAGGGGTACACCGTGCAACATTGGTACGAGGGAAATAAACAGCCCTACATTTACCGACGCTTGAAATTCAAAATGGCCACCGTCCCTGTGTTAACTCTATGAAGAAAAATTAGATGTTCGATTATCACAAGAATATCCCTGTGAAGAGGCCTGTGAAAACTTAAGTTGCCCGTCTAGCTTCAAAATGAGATCACGCAATTGTGTTGTGAAAGTTTGAGAGTCTTAATATCTGTCCTCGAGGGCGCATTTTACCTTATATCGGCAAAAGTCATTAATAATTGACATGGTTGAATTTATCAAAGCAAAGCTACCTTTTACCGTGATAAACGACTTTACCATGTTGTCGTTCTTTTCTCCTTCTCCGTACACGAAAAAATTTTTTTTTTTAGGTTGTTCTGGCGCAGCCTGATTATTGCACAGCTGTCCACGGGAATAACCATCGCCATGGAAATAATTAACTACAAATTGCCGAATCGTCTAGTGCAATCCCATCTAAAATTGGCCTTTGTTGCAAATTGTTTTGACATTTTGACCCGTCCCTTGTTGCAAACACGAATATTTGCAAAAGGTCGCCAGGGTTCGAACGTTGTCATCAATATGCAAATTTGGTGACCTCGCTTTCATACTGTAAACGGATTAACCTTCTTATCTAACACTTCAAATTTCGCGCAGACAAGATAAGAATATTGCTCCATTGTTAACAATGTCAGTCAACATCGTTGAGCTGACGACATCAACATATTACCCAAAAATAGCATTCAAATTCTGCCTGGACGATAGTTCTCTAAATTTAATTGGACTGGGTTTATTCGTTCAGGGAATATTAAACCATTACCGTGGTTAACTTGGAAATCTATCATGTATACGAGAATGTTGTGCAAATTGAATTGTAAACAAGGTCTGGCAAAGTCTCATTCCGAGGCTGACTCTGTGTAAAGGGCAGGATGCACTCACTCACTACTTTGCCATGAGATTTGCCCAATAAGAAAGTTTTATTTGTTGTGTTTGAAATATGAATATTGCACACTTACAAATTTTAAGTTTTTGCCGAGATAATTACTGTATGTTGTTTCGACATTATGAAAGTGTTTAACATGTAAATTAACTTATCCAAAGGAATTCAGTCGCCTGTATTTGCAATACATCTGATGCTAAATGTTGGTTACGTTTTCTGATTTAACAAATGTTTAGATTTAAAATTACAGATAATTGTGTGAGAAACACTTGCTGGTCACGTGAATCTCGTTAGTTACTGTCATTACACTTTCAAATTGCGAGAGGGCGCTATGTACAGAACGGTTTGCACCCGCATATGATCGTTGTTTGTCTTTTATTGTGTAACAGTACTATTTCAGATAGATCACTTTCAAGTCGATCGATGCTAAGCCTACTTCTTTATATTAAAATAAATCATCTGAAAACCTGTGTGATGGTAAACGACAGTTATGATCTAACTCGCAAAATTACCAATTTTTTAGTGTACCAGCAATATAAACCTTCAAGTGCAATGCGGACGCCGCGGGAAATATCTGCTTTAGGAATGAAATAGTACGTCCATATCGAATATGATCTACAATTAATATATTATATGATCAAACACCAAATAGATAGATGGCATCAGATTATCGTGAACGATAAAGCGAAGAAGAACGGTCCTATTTGCAGATAACGCATGAAACAGTAATGCACCAAAAAATAGAATATTCCATTATTGGGGATGATCATTATCACCATCCGTAGCAGACAACCTTCTTGGTGACTGACTTTGTTTTTTTCTAAGCTGCGTAAGTCACACAAAAATATCCAAATAAGACCATGATTATATTCATGATGGCAAGAAGTATAAAAGCTCCCTGCTTGGGGATCTTGAAGAACGTAATCATCCGGGTTTTAGTCTGCTTGTCACGACTGGCGATAAATTAAATGTGTTCGTTCTTCGTGAAATCAATGCGACTTTAGAAAGTGGTTCACTTGTAATTTTCGGTGAATAGTTTCATTCAATGGTGTGCAGAGGCAACAAATGTCACTAGACTTGCCTTGGGTAAAAGGTACCCAAGGTGTCGTGAAATATTGTCCAGAACTCTCTTGCACTGTTATCTTGTGTGGGCGAATGAATCGAGGTAGATTATTTAACTCAACACCATTTTTGCTAATTCAAGACGCAGTTTTAATGTGGCCAACTCTAACGTTAACTGTCATAACGAAGATCAACTTCGGTAAGTTATCGAATGTCGAATCCACTTGGCAAAAATAGAAACCCCGGTCGAGAAAAGGAATCCTCTCCAACATTAACATTTCACTCTGTCTGCCTGCCTGACTGACTGTCCCTGTCTGTCTCTGTCTATCTCTCTGGCTCTGGCTCTGTCTGCCTGCCTGCCTGTCTGTCTGTCTGTCTGTCTGTCTGTCCCCCTCCCCCTCCCTCTCTCTCTCTCTCTCTCTCTCTCTCTGTCTCTCTCTCTCTCTCTCTCTCTCTCTCTCTCTCTCTCTCTCTCTCTCTCTCTCTCTCTCTCTCTCTCTCTCTCTGAGTGAGAGAGGATACGCTAAATCGAATGGCTGATTGAAACGACCACTGCCACTCCCTAATTCTGTCCACTTTGTAGACGCGGTCCGCGTTTCAACGCCTCGACTAAATTGCGGCATTTCTATTGGCCGCGGGGTATCTTGACGAAGGTTGTGAAGACCGTTCTTCTCGAAAGGTGGAAAAGTCGTGGATGTGAAAATAGGATGATAGCGACGTTGATGATGATCAAAATGATATTTGTAATTATGATGATGTTCAACATTATGATCACCATGGCAGTAACGGTTAGTGATGAGATGTCACCGGTAACTTTGACGGTGAATTTCCTCACGAGAAGATGTTTTTTTCCAAGGGTATCACAGTAGTCAAATTAAGCGCATATGTTGGATAAATAACATTAAGAGATATGGCATTGCTTTTACAACAACGAAGAGTATAGTCGATTCTCACCATGTTTGACGCAAGGGTGATTAGCAAGTAAAGAAAACCGGTCATTTTATTCAAGAATATACATGACGTGACGGCTAATGGAGTTGTCTTGTGCGGGGGCGTCACGTGATGTGAAATACTGCCAATAGGGTACATCGCCATCAACTTAGTACCGTACGCTCGAATCGCCTTGAAACAGGAATGGGATTCACATGTGTCATTTTTATAAGAAACACGTTTGGCGTATTGGATATTATTACCTTTACCGTAGACTGTAAGACAATTTTGCAGACAGAAGTCAAACAATTTGCGATCAGACGCCAACCGGACGATTTACCTTTATACGAGTGTGTCTCTTTTGTGTTGCGAGTGAAAAATCCTCAGACTGTCTGAGTGCCGAGAATAATATCTCTCGATGAGTTTCACGTTCTGACAAAAGAACTCGCGCGACTGTCTGGGCACATTAGGATGCTACGCAATCATAATCACTGGCATGTTAGAAACGATTTGAACTTAGCTCCTGGAGTTTGAGCGATGCCGATCGAAAGACAAATGCGATATACTTTGACAAACCCCGTCTTGTGTGATCTCCTTCCTACGGCAATCAGAGGATAAACAAAATTACAGACGAAAATGCGGCAACGAGTCACGATAAATCATCACTGAAAACAAAGCAATATATGATTGTCACCAACAATTACTTGTCATCGAGAAAATCAAAGGGGTCACAGTGGCAGCGAAATGAAATAATCAAATAGTGGACATCGATGCGTCATTAAAAAAAATTGTAATGACGCAGCTTACGGCACCAATGTCTATTTTATCACTTGAAGCACTCATTACGTAAAAAGCTCGACTGCGACCAATTCTAATTCGGTAAACAGTTAGCAGCTGCGTTAGTCGATTTTAATTCACTTGTCCGTGTCTTTAATGACACCGTGTTAAGTCAGGTAATGATGTGTTGAAGAAAGTCAATATTCCGAATCAATAAACAAAAGGATAAAACATACAGCAAGAAATAAAAACATTCATGATCTCACAAGCCGTGAACAGTTGTCCGGCTTTGATGTGCAACTTTCACACGTAAAGACTGGGGAGCAAGAGCGCCAATTAATTTTAGAAAGAGGCATCACAGAAGATTTTCATGACGAGTAGAGAACGCGTCACTCCAGGAACGTTCCTTGGCAACTCAATTCATGTCAAGATATTTTCTCACTCCGAACGTCTTGCAGTAGTCACTATGATCTTATCTTGCGTTAGTTTGTGTATGAACCGTAAGGTGCAAACCGAGATGATGATGATGATGATGATGATGATGATGATGATGATGATGATGATGATGACGACGATGATGATGATGATGAAGATACTCGGTGATACTACGAATACACTATTCGATTCAAAAAGGACGATACGAATCCCAAAGTAATACAGCCGTTGCACGATGTATTAAAGTATAATGCGACTCAGGAACATATATTTGGACTCTCGAACTTACAGTATTCTTTTGGCCTACTGCTAGTGGGGGTTCAATTGGAAGCTCATGGGAGTAACTAAAGTTTCCACCGATCAAGTTTGTTGGCCATTTTGAATTTCAAGTGTTGGTACAACTTTTGCCGGTGACCCATGATTTTTATTTTTTATTTCCAAAAGGAAAGGTTTAAACTTTCTTTTAGGAAAGTTTAGGCAGAAGTTTTAAGTCTTTTCAATTTCGACAGGCAAACTCAGTACCTTAATCGAACGGCAAACAGAAGTCCAGGTCTCGTTTTCAAGTCCTGTATTCCACACCGTGACTTAGGTAGAACACTGGGTAATTTGTTACTCTATACCAACTCTAACATTATACAGTGTTCCCGTCACGAAATTGGTTCACTGTAACACTAATCTAATCAGCAAATGGTCATTTTCATTCCTGTGGTATGACTCGTCTTCCTCTTAATAGATAATCAGAAAGGCGTAAGTGGTTTTGGGAAAGCGACGGCATAGGGTGGTGTTTCGATTCCGGACGACTCTCCTTTCCGCAACAAGTGCAATATATTCAGAGAACTGAAAAATTATTTGGTCGCGCGTGAAATTGGCGAATATATCGACTTCACTCGGTTCCGCTAATGACGTCTAGGATACATAACGGTCAGACCTTGAAAGATGAGTTCTCATTTCGCGCTCTCCTGGGAGCCGCTACTCGGATGTATATCAGGAATCGTGATGTGCGTGTTTTTTTTGAGGCCGAGTGACGGGAAATTTTACATCCCCAAAAGCGCCATATTTGGACATCCCATTTTGTCAGTTTCTTATCGTTTAAGCGCGAATCAGTTCTATCGGTTTGTCTACAAAATTTTCCTCGAAACAGTTTTGAAGAAGAGGCTAAGAAAGTTGCTCGGGCTGACATACTGTACCTCCTGAAATCGGTCTGATAAGTATGCTCTCATACAGAGTGTGTGGTCGGACACGATCCACGCATGATCATCAACGGCATATCGCGCTCGCGGTTAACATTGGAGAAATTGTTCATGACGATGAAAGCACCAAGTACAATGACTGTAAAAGAGAAATTTTAATCTTTGTGCTCAAAGCATACACTTTCATAATCAAGAATAAATATAAGGGGTCACTGTGCAAAGTTGGGGTTTATGGAAGACATCAAACCAAGTATTTTAAAAGTTTTAGCCCTTTCACCACCATGGCTTGACCCACACCCACTGATATCAATGGTGATTGTGGACCTGTCTACAAGGAATTAGGGGTGAACAGGTTAAAGGCCGAATATGTCTCTGAGTTGTTTTGTCAGTTCTAAATAGTACATATAACCTGACACAATACTAAAGCTAATCTGACTGTGTACAGGTATAAGGTGGTAATATACTGTATACATATGTTGACTTTCCTTGGGGGTCTCCGCATAAGTTTGTTTCCACAAAAGCCTTAATCGCCCGAAAACATTCCGTTTCACGAGGCCGGGGGAAAACAAATGAATGCTTTAATCCGACTATATGTGTTTTGAGACACATCTCGTCAACAATTCCTGCTGAAAGATCGAAAAATTCCTCTGTTATCACTTGCCTCGGTAGCAGACGACACCGCCACATTCGTAAACTGCGTGCGCATGCGTAGGTGTCGCTTTCAAACTAAACTGAACCGGTCGGTTGACAGTTGACAGTTTCGAGTCTGTTGACTAGTAACTGGCTCTTTTGCGTGCATAGAGCTAAAATGACGCACACCAAGCAACTGGAAATTGATGGATGGAGAAAAGAGATCTTTGATGAGGTGTGTTACAAAGCTATTTTCTTTATTCGCAGGGATATTTACGAGCAGACCTCTTTCGTCTCAAAGACACACACATACCGATCTATTTCTTTGTCTGTTGAGGAATGGGCAGGCCCCGTCGGGTCGCGAGTTAAGCTATAGTTTTGACTGAAACTGCTCTTATGGATCATACACAATGGACATCCAAATGAAGGAAAATGAAATGCAATTACTGAGTGCCCAGGGGTACAGGAAGCCAAAACTGAAATGAAAAAATAAAACCAAAAGGGCAATATATCAAGATTAAACAGACGATGTTTCAGTGACACGCATAAAACGTCTGTAGATTCGTATTCCGAGCTGAATTATTTAGCAATCACTCCATTTAAGTGTAAACATTGAGGTACTTTGATATAATTCGGAAATTGACAATGATAAATGAATTCGTTATTCCACGTGCTTGGATCAAGTAAAAATTTATGGGAATCAATGACCAACGTTTCCCAGAATACCATACCTTCTCTGGTTGGACATATGTGTGCCACATTATTAAAGGAAATTAGCGCAAGTCACGGATTGGTTGAAATTTTTTAACAGTCACCCAACTCTATATGTTGCTTTCAATTTTTGTACTTAAGGGCAAGAAATATTGACTGTATATATATATTGTAAATATTTGCTGACAAATTGGACGTTTGCAACCCTAGTTTTACGTCGTTCATATGCTGTAAGCGGGTCTAATTTGCCTGTCCTATTTCTAAGCTGCCAAATAGTGAGTGATTAATTCCCCAAGGCCGTATGTTAGGTCGCTGCTCCTTAAATAGTCAATTTCATGTTTTAGGGCCACGTTGCAAATCAGAGGGAATTATTGCAGTCATGACAAAATGGGTTCACAGTATAATAAATAGTTTACAGTTGTAGCAGATTTTTTGCAAAGTCAGTTTCTGACTCGGGAAAACGTCGCTGGTGTGATTGTTTCACATTGTGTCTTTAAGATTCCGTTTCCGCGTACAATTTTGGTAATTTGAAGAGGACCGTCTGCCGTTGCTGATAATAGGTGACCTGTCGCAGATGCCATCGCCATCTTTCATTCATGTGGACTCTCAACTTGGTATGTAATTAGTCGGTCACTTAAAATGAGCGGAATAAAACGTTCAGGGCGGTATTACATGACCGATTGTATGCCTAATATATAGTTACATGTAGCTTTGAAATTATAGTAGTGTTCTAAAGGCTCGGTCAGCACACATTGTCATAGATCGTAAGGAGCTGTCGATACAGGGTTTTTATCCTGAGTTGAAAGACTGTTTGTTTACTGTGTGAAATAATTTATGGTGAGAAAATCCAGCAGGAAAAATCGTCTGACTTAAATTGACAGAGTTTAGTGGCGAAAGACTTCAAAACTAATGTTATGATTCTATCCATGTGCATCACTTTATGGTGAACGTCAAATCAGCGATGTTGTACATCATCAATGCGTTTGTCAGGCGTCACGCTTGTTTCGCCAATCTTAAAGGGGCAGTCCCGTATCCCTGGTACTCGCATTAGTGATTATTGATATTGGCGGTTTATGTGATTTTAGTCCTCTGTTCTCCTTTGAAAGTTGTGCACAGTGCACAGTTGCTCAGAGATAAAGCTTATGGAAAACCCGCCCCTTTGATGGAGTAGCTTTTGGAGTTTGATGGACGATGACTGAAGTCGCATGGCAGTTCGCCACTTAACACATCTTGGAAGAGCAAGTGGAACGTTTTTAAAGAAGTGATATAGCCGATCAGATAAGAAGAAATGATTTCGTGTTGTCGCAAAATTACAATAATATTTGTGATATTGCCACTTACAGTCAATACTTTACCATATTTAGATGTGTAACATCGATGACCATGGTATGAGAAAACGATTTTTGTGTCGTCTCAAAATTACAGTAATGTTTGCGACATTGTCACCCACAGTCAATACTTTACCTGTGTATCATCGATGGCCATATGTACTTTTGCAGCATAATGCGACAAAGAAGTAGTTGCCATGCCAACTGACATCGAAACAGACTAATCATACGGAGATAAGGCGGTCTACTGTGTGATTATCACTATATTTACCGCGCAGCCGATCTCGGTCATAACGCGATTTCCGCTAAACGTTCCATGTCTCGTTGCCACGCCCGAACCCTATACTGAAGGCAATATATTGCAGGAAGTGTTTTGTAGTTTTTCTGATAAGAAGGTGATTTTTTGCGAGTACCGCCGCACATTTTTAGCAGAGAATGACAAATACTCTCTTTAAACGCCCTTGATTGTTACATTCATACAGTGTGTACTGTATTTGTAACGACACGTATATGTGTACTATAATTTATAGTGTCTTCTTTGATTAAGTTGATTATGTTATTAAGGATGGAGGATTATCGCCCTGACTAAACAGCTCGTTAGCAGTTCAATCCATCTGTTACTTAATCAGGGCGATAATCCTTCGGGTTGGTGATCGATAGAAAACTAATGAATGGGATTAGGGTAAGTAATGAATAGAATGATATGATCTGGAGGTTTTTTGTTTAAATAGTATACAGAGATAATCAAGTGGTAGTTACATGTACGTCCATAATAGACACACACAAACATGAAAATAGAGAAAAGTACAAAACCCAAACATCTTTTTGATGATATCTTTAATGATATTTGTGCTATTTCCAATGAAAACATGTATGTATTTTTTTTATCACAGTCCCTCCATGTGTTTCTCTCAACGGTCTCCAAAATTGCCTATCGCCCAAAGTGTTGACAGTGGTGAGGAGATAAAAAATTATGTCTAATGCAGGACATTTTAGTTATCATAAATTCTCGAACAATATTGTTTGCTTTACTCTGTGCTAAAACTCAAAGCCTTTGTATATGCTAGACACGCCTTCATGCTCCCGACCTTACATTCAATTTTGGACAGCAATTCGGTAAAACCAGTTTTTGGAAAGAACAAATGCCTAAGCGTGTATTTTCACTAACATGAATCGTCAAAACCATCAAAGTTCAAATTGAACTTGAAAGAGCTCGCGCATAGCCGTATTTTTCCAAGATAAAGTGAATATCTTGCCAAAAGAATGAAAAATCGAGCGATTTTATGAGCTTATTCATAATCAGAATTCAAACGTATTCAAACAGTTTCGTGAAGGTATAATTTATAGTCGTGTGCAATACAAAATGCGCGCGTGGAATGTTGCCAACACTAGCCTTTGACTATTTCCATAATTTTGCTGCGCAGTGAGACAAGTTGTGGAAAAGTCTGTGCGGTACCAGCAGCTCAAAGTAGGTCATTCATCTGTATCGATTGATCGCTGGACAGGAACGAGTCCCGCCGACCCAATTCTCATAACTTGAAAATTTATGACATGAATGTGATAAGTTATAGCGCGAGGGACCGTGGTTGTAGAGAAAAATTACACTTGAAAAATGATGGTTTCATCGAAATCTACACGCATCATGTGATGTAATCTGAGCCGTTAAAAATTAAGTCACGCTTATGACAGTTATTACAGAAAAGAGGAAGACTTACACCGGTAGACAGACAGACATACTGACTGACAGATAAAGAGACAGACAGATAAGCAGACAACGAGACAAACAAATAGAGTCATACAGGCAAACAGAGACAGAGAGACAAACAGATATGGGGGAACAGAACTGAATATAGGACTTGGTGAAGACCAAGTACATGTGATTGATAAATGTTTAATGTTCCGTATTTATTGCTGTAACATTTTGTTTGAAATAGTATGCGCCATAATTCACATCCAGCCTCAGCATGTGACTTGTCGACTATGAATTACTGTGTAGGATATGTTTCAGTTATGGTAATAAGTAGTCACCCGATATATTCTGAGGACATGTTAACAAATGAAATACCCGGTATTTTGATATTGGGTCGAGCATTAGGGAAACGGAAATGGTCCTAGGAATATATTACATGTCCATAATTTATACTGCTGTGGAGTTGACCAAAAAACTGACGGCGAATACTGGGTATTTCAACACACTGGAGAGGGTAAATTTAGAAAATATAACTGATACACAGAACATACTACCTCGGGGAAAATTGTTAAAAGATACAGTCACCGGGACTTTCATGATGCTATTAAGTTTGTAAGGGAAAGTGAACGTCCAGGCAGACGGGGCGAGCATTTTTTCTGTTAAGGAATTATTTGCCTTAATGCAAGCATCTACAAGAGTGTTAGAAGCCGCGCATTTTGAAACACCGTCGCCTTAACACTTAATTTGCGTCATATTATATTTTAGGCGGTAATCTCAAGTGATGCAATATATTTTTTTCCCGCGAAATGATGTCTGTTTGAGATAGCGACAGCCCATGGGAATGTAAGCACTCCTGGTATACTTACACCTTCCGCTGGCTGTCAGTCTTTCACCATCAACACGTACGGCAACCGCGATGCTTTTTAGCTAATAGCACTTTATAACCACCATTCCTACCGCAAACAGAAACATTGCGATCTCTTTATGTGTCCATTACGAAGGAAAAAAAGCTGCACGCCTCCACTAATGGCTTTCACGCGTGGTTCAAAGACGCGCGATATTTCATTCGCCCTTTCCCGTACTTCGCTCTACCGAATCGTGTGATAGCGAAGCTCTGCTATATCATCATTCTGTTTTTTTCTATATTCGCAGGACCTACAGAAATAACTCTATTATGAAATCAGTGGGAAGGCATGTCGGGGTAGAAAGGATTTCATGTAAGACGCGACGTCCGATTGATTTAGTACTCTTTCGGAATTACATTCATTCGCTGTACTTTGGCCCATCGTGACATAACGTAGAGTAATTTAAACATATGCGATGTATCACTCCTACGCCAGGCCATACGTAAACGGGAAGCCATGATGCCAGTTATTTGTTCAGAAAAAACATGTTTTTATAACCCTTTTAGCCCAGTAAAACTTATTTGCATAATACAGTAATTAAAGTGGTAACGCTTGTAAAACTGAAGGTATAGATTTTGGATGTAGCAAAAATCAGCGTCAATATGGCACAATTGCCCTATTTTCGTATTTATATCTCTAAACCTAGCAAAACTATCCATTCTATGTTTCCCAGACAACGACTTAGTTGTCTTTGAGATACTATACACTAAGCTTTTGCAATGTAAGATACTGTGAGATAGGAGTCGCTAAATTTATACTCTAACGATAAAATTAAGGCCATATTCTGCAGATACACTCTACGTTATAAAAGGCTGCGACATGATTTCTTTAGGTGGTTGGGAGGGGGTCGGAATTAAAAAGATTGCAAGAAAAGTGGGTGTTACATATGATTTGCCACTACGCGACAATTTGTACCGTGTATGATTTGAAAAATAACATCTGTCAAGCCTGACAGATCCCACGAGAGACACCAACATGAAATACTCTTATTAACGGGGGTCATGAATCTCTCTTACCGTGGCATGATGGATACCCTAACTGGGCAAGCGCAGTTTTCCAATTGAACCTAACGCTGAAGCATGGGCTGACTAGAGTCAGAAAACCATAAACCATCTAATATGCGTACATTATTTATTTGCTTGAGATTTGTTCACTTCCTGGACTTCTACTTGTAATATTTAGCATCGTCTTAGGAAAAGTTTCTTGATACAAGATCAATTATTAAAGTGCTGGCTGTTTACATAACTTGATAGTCAATCATAAGCTAGTGCCGTGTCCAGGTGACCAAGGACAACATTACGAAAGTGTTCTCCACATTATGACATATCGTTTTTGTCCTTCCGTGGGAGTACATTTTCAAAACATGGTGTTTACACTGTTCATTCTTGATGTCACAGATGTATGTAATATAAATATTTCAGAATTGAATATATGAAAGCTTTGCTCGATACATTTGGTTATATATATACACACACACACACACACATATATATATATATATATATATATATATATATATATATATATATATATATATATATATATATACACGGTATTTTGCATACGAGGACGTTGCATAATCAGTTGTAATAATTAGCATATTCAATGCATGACCGATGGCGAGGATGAAGCTGCAATGGAAACTCGATACATCCCTTCTCATTCTGAGGAGTTAGTATAATGGAGTTTCGCTAATCGGTTGGCCCTTATATGAGGTTAACCGACATCAACCGATGAGCGATGGCACATAAAAGTATACGGGATTAAAAGGCGGGATTAAAAGGGCGTTATTACGTAGACGTGTTAGTGAAACTTCCGTAAGATGTAACCGGTATGCTCGAAAACTCTGGACTCATTTTCTTCTTTAAATTTGCTTCAAAACTATGTGAAAAAAAGGGTGTGAAAAGATTCTACAATTTGGTTTTGTATTGGCCCGAAGCCGAACTCGCTCACTTATAGGTGTAATTTGCATAATTAATGGTTCCTACCCTAGCGCTGTACGAAAGAATGACCAAGCGGACTATTGCTAAACAGTAACCGTTTGTGACGTAGCTCGTGTTATATATATCTAATCAGCTTAGATATAATTAGAATGAAGGTTTGACTTAGATGTAGCCCGCCACTCAAACCTCATGCATCGAGTAGTTTTGCTTAGTAATTACACGAAGGGGACAAGCGTTTCTTTACTTAACCTCTACTCGAACTAAAAAGGTGCCGAAGACGTGAAGAACACTCGTTGAGTACTAATTTCTCATTTGCCCTGCCTTTTAATCAACCTATGCTGACATCCATTTACTATTTGACTATATGTTGTGAACACAGAGGGCTCTGTGGGATAAGCTGTTTCGTGTATGTGTGCGCATGAGTCAGGGTAACGGCCAGGGTCGTGTGCAATGGGCTAATTTACATAATTGTGTGTATATGTTCTTGTAATTCCATTACTCTTTCAAATAGTCTATTATGTACACGATATGACGCAGAATAAAAAAGTTAATATCGGATTACATTATGGAGACGAATGTCAAGATATTATACTTTGCATCGACAATAAATTAGGAATCATTTCGACAAATACACAGTATCCGTAATTTCAACACACTTTGATGAGGCGTGCTTGTTTAATATATGGCCGCTCTAACTGCATTCGACCATGTCATTTCAAACGCTGTACCATCTTGCGGATGGATGGTGCCATCGATGCGTTTCATCTTAACCTTTAAAACTTGGAAGACTGGAAGTTCGAGTGTTCCTTCTCCTGACCTATACGGCGTGTTACAAGCGTGGTGTAAACAGCCATGTACTGACAAAATATCACACCTCGTTGTGAAAATTGCTTATTTGAGCAAAGTTTATTCGAACTTGAGACTGAAAGTTATTGGAATGTCCATGTAGGAGGGCGCTCTGACAGTGACATATTTGTTCTTAAATTATCGATCATGATTTTGATTTCCTAATAAGGAAGGAAGGGATTGCCGACAAACGAACAAAAGACACATCTAAGGTTTGTGAGATCGGTCTTGCCTGACTACTGTGAATTGTCTCTTTCTCTCTCACTCCCCTCTGTCTGTCTGTTTGTCTGTCTGTCCTCTCTCTCTCTCTCTCTCTCTCTCTCTCTCCTCTCTCTCTCTCTCTCTCTCTCTCTCTCTCTCTCTCTCTCTCTCTCTCTCTCTCTCTCTCTCTCTCTCTCTCTCTCTCTCTCATCAATGACGGATGTATTACAATATTCAACTTATGCAGCTTTATAACAGTGCCATGGTCTTCAAAGCTACTTTACACACAAAATATAGTCAACGTTCTGTAAATGCATCAGTAACGAAGTGTTCGGATGATATTGCCGGAGATAGATAATTCTTCAGTACTGATAAGAGTTGTCCGTGTAACCAAATTTAAAATATTGCGAGATACGTTTTGATTTATGTGTGGAATGATATGCCCACAAGTCGATATTCGACACATTCATGGGCACCATTGACCTAATGCCTAGCAAACGTGGAAAAGTTAAAGGGGCAGTCCCCAATCCCTTGTTCTCGAATCGCATGGTGTCAGTCCTTTGTTTTCCATTGACATTCTTATGAAGTTGGTCAATTTACTTGTAGATAAAGCCGCTATAAATAACCCGTCCCTTTAAAGATGGCTCCATTACGCTCGTGCCTTCACCATTTAATCCGCGTGATAAACGAGAGTACAAAAGCACGACCATAGACCGTAGAAAAAAGATATATTACGCTACAACGACAGTAAACAGAATATACTGTACCGTACTTTGTAATATTGGGTGTGGTTCTTCCACCCAGGCTTTTGAATGCATTCATTGTGTTAATAGCGACGGCTCTCTTTGTGTAGGTCCAGAGAACACAGTAATGATGTCTGAATGATGTCTTAGATAATGTTGCAAAATATTATGGCCGTGATGATTAGAATGACTGCACTGGAAGGTTAGACAGCAAGGTCGCTGACCTTGACCCTTGCACAGCTATCTAACTGACATACTTACTAACTAAGTTAACAAACTACCACTCCAATTTTGTGGAGTGACCGTGATCAAACTGATTTACTATCGACTTATTGACTAAGATAGATCTAACAATAAATTTCAAACTATTTCAGTTGTGTGCGAGACTGACGACTAATCAATGAAACATGTAACTGAATGGAGGTGCAGGAGAAAACGAAATAAAAACATCTGAAAAAAATGAATAAAAACCTCTTGTTCATCACAGTTCATGTGTGTTTTCTGTAAAATCCCGCTACTGTCTATGATAAATATCTCCATTTTTACTAGGAGAAGAGTGCCATGTGTAAAATGATCTATGTTCGATAATTGTAATGTCCGGTCCTCAAAACGCCACAGGTGTATCCATCATCAAGACAAACTTAAATCTTAGATAAGGAGATACCATGGCCTATGTATAATATAAACTGTAAAGCAATACATGTTTGATAGGCCCCGTGTGGCCTAGTTCCGGTTATTCGTCCAGGTCTGTGACTATCATTTGAGATCTAAGCAGAGTAACTATGATATATGAGGAACGCAAATGGGTGTGTAATTACATAATTAATCAAAAAAGTTAGAGTAAATTGCTGCCTTCCTACTTCTGTAATAATCAAAGGATTGGTTTTCCATTTGCAGGGCATAAGAGCTATCGGTTTACATTACTCATTTTCATGTTGGCCCGGAGATTTATTTCGAGAGCCTAGGTTGACGTATGGCAGGCTGTAAGACTGACGTCTTTCCAATAAACTGACACCGACAAAAGTATTTGGCTGAAAATTATCGACTATTGGTTTTTGAAGAAGTGGTAGAGAGAACGACGCGTTCCTGTATCGCCATTGTTTGGCGTCTGCTCGGTCTCTGTTGCTTTACACGTCGAGAGGGGTATTTCGTTCGCTTTTCTCCGCAGGGAGATACACTTCCAAAATTTAGTATCCATTCAAAAGGGGTGGAGAAGCTGGTCGAGAGCCTGGCCACTCAAAATTCGACCCCGTGACTGAGAAAGTTGCGTTGTGACTTTCCGCGCGAAATTCCTACGAGGCTGTCGTCTGCCACAAGCGTATTGATAGTATTAGGACGACCCGCAATCTTCCTGATGTGTTATATTAATATATGAAAAGTTTGCAGTTTCACACTAAATGTAGTACAAAAACTAAGACGTAGAATCAGCATATTAGCATCATAAGAATGTTAACGCATATCGTATTTGATAAGATGGCAATGTAGGAAGCTGCAAGACGATCGACTGTACGCAGTGCATTATAGCATAAATGTTGTCACCAACTTTTATTCGGCCTTCCACTGCCGTGTCTTGTTCTCCCTAGAGAATATGAACAACTGACGATTTATATATTTTACAAAAGCACTTGTCGCGTGTTTTTCAGATAGCTCACCGCCTCTCGGGAGCAATAATGCAGTCACTTCCTTGAAGTAGTTATAACCAGTATTATGATTAGGCGTTCTTTAGAAATTGGTAACATAAGGCACTATTCACACGATCGAGAATATTTCCTGTTTTCATCGCGTTATAGTTTGTTGGCTCTGTCTGAATTCTTTGATTAAAAAAGAGCCGTCTTTAAATGTTTTCCCGTTTATAGTTAAACGTGAAAAACAACCCCATTCATATTGTCCTCGAAATGAAGTCAATCAAAGGTATCGGTGTCAGTAATTCGGCATTCCTGTGGAAATTGGCAGCGATTCAAGATGTGTGTCTGCATACATTCAGGACATGTAAACGGGCCTAGCCTTTGTGTTCCGCTGTGAAATTTTATAACTGCATTGTGTATCACGGCAGATTGAAGATATTACGAGTCACTGCAATGATTCCTATGTCACATCGAATCTATTTATTTAATATCACCAATTTCAAAGAAAAGACACATCTTGTCTGGCTATTACACAAGGAGACATCTTGGCGCCTGAAAGCCAGACAGATTTGTTCCACATTTATATCTTTCAAACGGACTGGTAGTATTATTTCTTACTTTAGTAATAAGTTAGATAATCTGGAAGGATAGCATGTAAGAAAGTTTTAGCGGGAGAATACTTGAACATGAATAATGAACTTAAGGTAGAACGTGCCTCGGGAACAGATATTCGGACTCTCAAACTGTTACGGTTCTTTTCTGATCTACCACTTATTGGGGCTCATTTTAAAACTTTTGGTGTAAGAAAAATTTCCATCGTCTTAGTTTTTCGAAAATCGAAAATTTTAATTTTCCTCCATAGAGTTAACACAGGGATGGCGGCCATTTTGAATTTTAAATATCGTAATATTGGTTAATTGGTGCCTCTAGTACCAAATTTGCACCGTGACCCCCGATTTTTATTCTTGATTTTGAAAGTGAAGGCTTGAAAGATTCCTTACGGAAAGTTTGAGCAAAAGTTTAAGTCTTTCACCCTCGAGGCACATGCTTCCTTAAAAAGTTTTTTATTGCGACATTGTCGCACTTCATCAGTTTACTGCATGCGGTCACTGGTCTTATCAGTGTCATAATAATAACGGTTGCTCATAAGAGAAAACGTGCGTGTTAGGAAAACAGATTTCTACAACAATTTGAAGCAGACATTCGATAAAACCACAACTTTCATAATCATTGCAAGTTTGATCAGTATCGTATTAAAGATTAGTCGTCTTTAGCGTCACCACTGACGTCATCGCCCAGGTGCGTATTGCAAAGTTGAAATCCAGTCGTAGTCGCGTAGATTCGATACCCGTGCTTATAGTATTTTGACAAGAGGGAAAAAATCCGCACAAGCAGCGATGTCTTTAGAATACCGTTGAGTGTAATACGCTTCTTCGCGAAACGTCGACCCCCGCCGGCGACTTGATGACTATTCAGTTTTGCTCAGTTAGGCGCAAGGTGGCGTTTCCAACTTCAGGCGGACAGTTACAATCCCAGGGATTGGAAAGGCCCATGAAACGCCCACTGGCTAACTCTAATAAAATAGACCTGTTTGTATTCGTTTCAGACGCCTGATTAGTAACAACGTTTTGAAAAAAAAAAAAAGGTTTTTTTAAAAAACAAGCTTTCATCTGATAACTGTTCGTCGCAATATATACCGTACTTTGTTAACCATATTCTCACTCTCACTGAAGTAAACCAGAAGTTTGATAAAAATCTCCAGATAATAAATAACCTGGCCCTGCGAGTTCTACTTGCTAAATAAACGCTGACGCCAAACGCGCGCCTTTATAAATTTGCCGTCCCTGGAAGGGTTCGAACGACTGTCTCTCTCTGTGTCAGTTTCTGTGTCGAACCCTTATTCCTATATATGTATATTCTCCGGTATCGATACTTCTTTCACGTTAACCTCAAACGCGTAAGTATCTGATTACACGTTATAATTACTGCAGCCGATGAGGAGAGGGTAACCCCTTGCACGGATGCTGTATTGACTTTCCAAATTATGATTATGGAAACTAACCAGATGACTAAGTGGACTGGCAACAGTTGAAGAAGTGATGGGAAAAATGCAATTGGGAAATGAAAATAATTAATTAATTGGGAATATTATTCCTTCGACAAGCAATTTATGAGAACGAGGTACTGTCGCAATACTGAGATAACATTTTTTCATAAAAAATACCCGCAACAACTGTTTAATCATGTAACGCATACAGAGTGTATCTCGTTCGTATTAGCTATTGGGTCTCTTGAACACCAATGCTCAAGTCGTCACTTCAACTGAGCAGGCCTGAAACACGATAATGGCGTCATCAGTGAGCTTTCTATCAATAAGGCTCGTATCACAGACATGTGACGTTTTATTACCCGAAAGGGGAGGGGCGGGGGCAACCCTTGGCATTTACAAGGTTCAACTTTCACACGTTCAATCTATCGGTGTAGATCTGACTTAAAAGAACGTGCCTTGTGCGACTCTATGATTTTTATAAGGCGGTAACTCCGGTGGCAAGAGACAATCGCAATGGATGTCGGGAAATCTTTTGATTTTCTTAAAGTCTGACGTAATAGGGATAATGTGAACAAGAAAACATGTCGGCTTCAGTCTGCGTAGAAACTCCTCGAGTCTACTTGACCTTCAAGTGTTTGCTCGGTCTATTGGCGATACTGTATCATCGATTCATGCCCCATCATTTCAGTTGTATGGCTAGCAACTATCCGTCCTTCGTTGTTAAATTGGTTTCTTTTCAAGCAGCAAACAGCAAGTGCGTGGTCATTCATCTGGCTCTTGTAAAAAAAATACAGGTACAAAAAGGGCGTAATCTACAGATCAAATTTGATATTTCACAGCAAATTTTCATGTGTCTGCCATAGTTAGAGACACAGTTCAGGCAAGAAAAGCTCTCGGCGGTACGGAGTTTGGCGGCGCACGTTTTTGAGTGAAAATCAGTGAAAATCAATGATTGGCTGTCATAAAAGTTGGCGAACGCACATGTTTTAACAGACGCTGATCAGTTTACAAACCTATTATTTTATTCGTGGCCAAATGCGTGTGTCGGTTGAATGGGAAATTCACCTTTTAGCGCTGAAAAAAATAACAAAATTCAAAGTTTACTTATTTTTAAAGTTAAGTTTACGCTTTTATCTTTATTCTCATCGGATGGTTTCCAAGAAAACAAGGTAAGAGCAAGACATCGCTTATTCGTCGAATAACAGTCAAGTAGGCGTCATGCAACTTGGCAGACGAAAAGTGCCCCGGTCATTAACCTTCCAGACTGTAATTTTTGGCACGCATGCGCACCACACTTCACAGGCTGACAAATCAAAATTTTAGAACTCACAAGCGCCTAGACAGTATATACTGCAAGCATAAAAAACATAACGATTCCGTTTAGTTTAAAATTGTGGAGACGAAACTACATAAAATATTAAAATCAGTGGACTTAAATGACATGTTTTCAAATTTTAAACGTCTTTAATTTACCGAAGATGAATTTATGCTTTTTGATTTATTGTTCTGTCTGGAAATTGTTAAAGTCTGGCTTTTAAAAATTGCATGAGAAAGCTAACAAAAGACAGAACGCTATCTGAGAACTCCTATCGAGAAAGAAATTCTCCGGACAAACTCACAATGGTAGCGATAAACGCAGACGACAACAGCGCTGGGGAGTTGTGCTCCCCGTTTCACTGCGCTGGATGATTTATTCATACAGCATAATGCCGCGAACACGCTTGAATGATCCAAACTTTTTTTCTCGCAGCGGAAGAAGTTGAATGTACAAGCCCAGTGAATTAGGCGACATTCTGTAAGTTAACCATACGCAGGCTGCGTTGCCAAGCGTTGAATGATTGACAGCAACGCCTGCTTTGATGGGAGCAATTTCAAAGATTTCTCCTCAGGGATGACAGATTACAGTCTCCTCGTCACTTTCAACGACTTGACACGCGATAATTTTGTGTTTCATCAGTTCTCGATGGAAAGCACAATTTCAATCATTATATTAAACTCAAAAGAATTGCCGTTTCCCTACTCGATAGTCAAATAATAAGTGTTTTCTGATGATATCTGTGCATCGCAACTATTGTATAACATGGGTGGTGATTGATCTGTGAAACGACGACACTGAACACCACGTCTGTCATATTTTGCAACAACAATAAAAAAAGCCATTGAAGTTTATAAAAAAAACCCCATGTTTTCTCTCCGCAATGGCCTTCACACGTCATGAATATGGTTATTATGATCACGATCCAGTTTTTGACAGAGGTCGTTTCCTATCTGTCCGCAAGGTATGAATTATGAAAGCCAGAAATCATATTGCAACAGCGCCACGATATGATGATACACGCGAAGCTGAAAACGAGAAAAGACGGGCATAACAGTGAACGCACAAAATGTCAAAAGAACTCTTTGAAAGTCTTTTTGACGTTTACTATTAACAAGCTAAATTATGTTAATCGACGCCCTGGAAGAACACCTCGCTAAAATTTCCTTATTTCACGGCAGAGGGGGCTATCCTATGGCTCTTTGAGGGAAAAGAATTCTTGTATTTTTGTTTTTGACACTGTTCAGTGTGAGGCCGATGTTTTTTTGAACATTCCCATCAACGCCTAGCCAGGAAATTTAGGGACACAGCGATAACAGAAAGAGTCAGGCAATATATAGTGTACAGTGGACAGTCTGCCATTGCTTGCCAACGGCAATTATAAATGAATAACAAATTACTAATGCTGGTCTGATAATATTGTTCTAAGGCCAATAAAAACAAGTATATACCCGACACTATATCTTTGATTTTTACGTCGAACACGCATTCTGCCCGATGAAGTCTATGAGAGAACATGTAATGGAATACTGGTCGAAACTTCAGGATTTGAACACTGAGGCTGGAGAGCGAACGACAGTTTCCGACTTTCACTTTTGGCGCGTTATCGTATATGTACCAGGCAATTTGATTTCAATTCGAACGCTAGGCCCAATACAGAACATCTCACTAGTCAATAAGTCTGTTATTGCTTCTTTTAGAAAAAAAAACCCGTGATTATATATAAATTACGGAAGCATGAGACTGAAGTATATATAATATAAGTATATATGATTATTTATGCTAATATAGTATATATAATATATATATATATATATATATATATATTATATATATATATATATATATATATATATATATATATATATATATATATATATATATATATATATGCGTTCAGTTAAGGGGTGATCAACCAGCTTATCATCTTGAGACCTTGCGTAGATTAAACTCCAACTGCTCTCAAAATAGTTTGATGGTCTACAAATGAAATTGGAGTTAACGACTGCAATTCTCTGATTGTCCAAGGGACACAAAAATACAGTGTGGATGCAATCCAAATGACGTGAGATATGATGGCAGCCTCGGGCAGATCCGCCGTGGCGGAAATTAGCTTTATTTGGGTGTCACTGATTTGGCAATTATGGCACAGGTATGGGCGACTGCCTCTCAGCATCTGCACACACGCACACACGCATTGGTCTGTGGGAGCAATCTTCGCAATTATTGAAGGACTGAACGTGGTCGTGCACTTCTGCGATGATGTGACCCTTTCAAGTTGGTAGAACTACTTTCTGTGTTTTGTCAATGGAGAGATATTAAACGAGCAAAAGAATATTCCATTATTGAGGGTCTCGTCGCGTCGTGACCTATCAATGAGCAGCGTGCTCAACTTAATCAAGTGTGCATGGAGGATGAAAAAGACATTTTCCCCGCCTCAAACATTCATAGGATAATGATATTTTCTGTAGCCATCTTTAAGCACCTTTCTTGGGATCCAATGGACTGTTTCACTCTGGCAAAAAAGGACATCTTCATGTGATTAATCAAGCAGGAAATTTGAGCGAGACCGCGTTTGCACTCAAAAGCAAGAGTTGCTAAACTATATTTTCCCCTGCAGCAAGGGATGATGTTTCAGACTCTTGGCAGGGGAGGGCAACATTTTCACAAACGCAGGCAATCGGAAATAATAGATAAATAATGTTAAGATTTTTTCACTGATTTAAAATTATTCGTGACCGCACCCCATGCATGACCTGTCCACATATATAGGATCTACCGGTTAACCCCTACAAATATCGTAACTGTTCAGGCTGAAGTTAAAACTTACGATTGGACGTAACTGATGGGCGAATCCTAAGTCAAAAAAACGTGGACAAATGAGTTAAGCAACCAGTACCACCGGTTAGAGCAGTCGCTCTTAAACCATCTGGCCAAACCTTCAATTCGGATTCCCTTCCAGACACTGGATCACGCCAATACATAGAAGCCGCCACCTTACCTTACATCGATACCAACAGTACACTGTTGGTGACTTGAAATTTCTGACATTATCAAAGAAAACAAAACAAAACAAAACAAAACAAAATAAAAAAGGAAACAAAAAACCAAAAATACGCCTAATTTACCAGCGACTGATACAAGGAGCGAATCCCCGTGGAGCTACCGGCAATCGCCAACATCCCCGAAGAGCTTTACAGACATATGGAGGAAATTGCTCCCGCTATGCCCATTGCGGTCGTGTTCATATGGTATACTCTCAACGTAATTACAAAAGACAGCTTATCTGTTCGGTCGATCAACAAACAAGATAATTACATGGACTTAATCAGATCTGTTCACCATTGGAGTAAATTTGCAGCTTCGGGCTTTTCGGTAGAAAAGGCCAGAGAGCGGGAAATCATGTCGACGTATTAAAACTCTTTTGAACACGTTAGATGCTGCATTGTCGAATGCCTTCAAGACACCAATGGTCGATCTGAATGCTGAAGAGACTCCCCTTCGACAATCACATTCTTAGGATTCAGAGCCATACTTCTTCAACTAAACACGTGATCAACTCAAAATAATCGCTATTGAAAAGTGACAAAACAATCAATTGAAATCAATTTTTAGTGTCCATGTACCAGCTACGTCCGTGTCTTATCGAAGGCGAACGTGACCAATTAGACCCCTTCCCGAACGTGCCGCTTCTGAGTGTTTAAAACTTTCGGTATTTCTCTTCTGTTCATCTCGTTGTAATTCGTTCAGCCCAGCAAAGTCAGACCGGCCTTATATTGTGATAAAAGAATTACAGAAAATAAATACAGGGAAAAAAATATGGAAAATCACGGGACTTACATGAGAATATTTCGGAAATTTAATTTAATGTAACAGTGAGTTCATAGTTACATGGAAAGACCGGGCCTCAATTTTTTAATGGTGTCTATTGAAAAATGATAAATTTATGTTTGCTCATTGAGATATATTATTTTATGTGGCATACTGCCCTCCATTCAAGGTAACAATAGATTCAATTTACAATGGTACGCGTATTATGGCGACCGTCTATCCTCCGTATGCACGTTCAAATTCATGGACTCCATGCGAAGTATTGTATGCACACAAGTCTGTACTACTCGCAGTCGATCAGGGTGTAGGAGCATGCGCGGGAGGGGGGGGCGGTATAGGCCCATGGGCGCCCAGTAGATGGGTATTTCACACTTCAGTGATGGGTTGAAACCACAAAAAACTGTCTGACAGATGTGATTCCTTGTGTTGGTGACTTATAGAAATCAACGTTACTTGGCCCGTTGGAAACTGAAAACGCATTTTTTAAATCTTTTGATATCATTTAGAGATTTAACTCACACATATTCATAATAGTTGTTCGTATGGATCTGTATACATACAGATTAGAAACGAGATCAAATTTGTTCTGTCAAGTAAACCTTCTTCCCATATTTCCCCTTTGTGGTTGACTTTCCACTTCGCAACCACTTATCTTGGGTTTATCGTATTATCCCCTCTTGATATGAGATATCTTACGTCCCCGAATTGCAATTCGTCCCCGATGATGACAAGACATGCCGATACGTTTTTTTATTCAGTCGGGTAATTAGTGACATCCAAATGGGCATATTAAGTTTATTCATGCCACATGACCACTTCAAGATAGAGATTAAAGAATACAGAAAAAGGAATAAATAATTAAAGTAGCTTATCGTCAATTAATCGAGAAATAGTGCGCAAGGTCAATTCATTATTTTAATCGCATAAAGGCGATCTTTTTGAATATTTGGAACTAAGAAATTGCTATTGTAATCGGAACAAATTTGTTTTTATTGACCTTCAGTGCTGGAGAATTATCACGAATACCCGAGTTTAATTTTCAATTTAGTGATCACGTTCTGCTATTTATCAGGTTCATCTATGTTTCAGTATGGTTAAAATTGAACGAATGGATGGGGCGGTACGTGTTTCTGATGAGAGTTTGCATTTTTCATCCTCTTTACAGAGGAATGCCCAGGGGGCGATGACATAGTGAAAGCCAGTTTAATGAACACAGGGGTCAAAGGTTTACTCGAAAGTGCGCTTAACTCCATTCTCCCATGTAAACCCTATTCATATGTGCACGAACGAAAAAAACAAACTAGATATTATATGCTTTTTTCGCCATAAAGTCGCAATAATTTCCTCCGTCAGCGTAGTCACACCACCACCAGCTCCACCACCACCCACACTACCGTCAACATCGCAATCGTCATCATCATCATCACCATAATCATCATCATCATCATCATCATCATCATCATCATCATCATCATCATCATCATCATCATCATCATCATCAACGTACTTAAAGAAGAAATGAAATTTAGGCTACGTTAAATATGAGTTACCTTTTTAAACACAGTGAGAAGGTATCTGAACATACACGTACGAGTTATTCAAAGAGCAAAAAATGCAAAATCTTGTAAAATGCATAGAATTGAATTCTAAACATTAGCCTTTGCACAGAGGAATAAATAATCTTAAAGAAAACATGGAACAATGCTGTATATTGGATCGAGGCATGGTAAGAGTGCGAGTAATCGTATGACAAAAAATCATTTTCTGCTAGGCTGTCGGTACATAAAGCTTCGCGGATATAGCAAGGGAGACGTCGACGTACATAGGGCTGCCACTTTCCAAGGCTTATCTGCAAGATGTTCATCAGATATCAAATAACGCTATCAGAGACCGCAACCTCAAGCACGCTGCACAACGCTCGTAGGCTATCTGTTTGATTTTCGATAGCGTCATTTCTAATCGCGACAAACTCACTAAAAAGACGAGGGTTTTTAACCCAGCTTGACCTATGTGACCCCTAACCCTTTTTATATATAACACACCTGTCAAACAAGACACGGGAAGGCACTTTTGAGTCCGAGCATACAGGTGTTTATATTCACGTTGTACATGCGCCACACAAGACTAGTGAGAATACGTTTAATTCAAATATTGTTCTGGAACGTCGCCATAACTTGCTATTTTCAACAAAAACAAAAAAGCAAAGCCGCTCGTTCGTTTCTGTCTTCCATGCAGTGCACATTTATCACAATGAATACCGTACATGCAGTCGATATACTTTCGGGCAGAGTGCGAATGTTTAGGACGCCATGTTCACGATCACCTTGAATCCCACACTTTCCTGTTCCAGTTCTGTGTGCTGGACACTGTCGTATTAATTTTGCATTAACCTGGGTCAGATACACCGGTCTAATCCGGATCGTATTCTTTGGCTACTTTCCCTGACGTATTACACGACCCGCTGAAGTACAGAGTGCGTTTCAAAGAATTATATATATCATGGTAATTTTTTTCCATTCATTTCTTTGGAAACTTTTCAAGCTTCGCCCGTTCTTGACGCTCACCTTTAAGGCATCTCCCGGTGGGTTCGCCTTCAAATTACTGAAAGTGGTAACAGACTCGGTGCTGAGGCTCGCAGTCAGCCTCAATTGATAACCGCAAGAAGTTCGACGAACGCTGCGCTGTGCATCGCTTATTTTCGTTTAACCTTGGATGTTGCAGATCACGGATCCAACATGCTCGCCACAATGAGTGTCGTTTATTTGATTTGTTTTCCCCGAGGCAGGAAGTGGAAAGGAGACTCGGCAGCCGTGCCTCCCAATCATTATACAATTTTTATTCTTTTCATCTGAATAATACAGTATTCCGCGGATTCAAAGGCAGATCGTTGTCGTGGAAACATGCAAATGCGTTTTCATGCGCAACGTTATTTTGCACGGGTGCTCCACATCAGTTTAAACGCGTTCGAGCCGGAGTCGGTTGGAAAGGCTTTCCTTGTGCCCAAGTTGTCATAGCATCAGCGGATAGCTCCGTGCTATTCTAACCTGTCGCAGCGTTTCAAGATTTCGCGTAGCGAGAGGTTTTCAAGTGGACAAGCTTTCCAGGTGGGTTAACAGTCGCATGTTGTTGCAAATTTTGCTCAAAAATCAAAGCGCAACATCATTGCAGCTTTGAAAATTTCCTAACCGTTCAAACATGATTCAGGAGGTTTTCCATATTATTTTTTTCATCTTTGCCAAGTTCGTGAATTAGCCAGTGGTACCTAAACAAAAGGACACGGATCGTAATATGAATTTTACAACAGCCCAGGATAAAGCTAATAATTTGGTCTCTTAAGAAGGTCAGATGTATTTTTTTTCATTTATGGTAAAAACGGGAAGGAAAAGAAATACCAAATTCATTTCACGCAACGTCAAATATCCAACACTGGATTTCAGGTAGTCACTTTAATTTAACGCTTCATTGGTGAGACTGACATCCCGCCGTGTATATCAATGTTATTAAAATGAACTCTCAACAGTTTTTTAGTGAGGCGATTTAGAGCCGCAATCGCTACATCCGAATCTCGCCTACATGACAGTAAAAAAGGGGAAAGTGAGCGCTAAAAAACAAAATGTTGAAGTTGAAGTTTTGATAGACAGTTTCTGTGCGTAAGCGAGAAGGGCTAGCACTGTTGACTTCTCGTGTATGAACGGGGTAGCAATGTTCTTACCGGGGAAAGGACGATGCAAAAACGGAGCATCGTCCAATGACACGTAGGTGACAACAGAAAGGGATTTCGCAACTCACGTTGTTGGCATTATTTGCCAAAGCTTTGCTGTTGTTATAGGCGAACGCCGAAAGCACTGCCTTCATATTTGATTAACGATAACTGGACTTCCCAACACAGAGAAGTCGCCCGACACAATGTGTCTTTGCTTCATCACACTGTTAAGCCTTTCCCAATGTAGTGAAGCGCCATATCGTAGATTGGTCCAAGATGAATGGACGGCAGTGCGCAGAATCGACACTGTAAGAAATATTACATATTCGCATGGAAACCGTGAAAGTGAAACAAGAATAATTTGGAATGACTGGTGAATGCATTTCATGTGACTAAGAAAGTATACATTGGATGACAAACGTAGATAGTTGTTTGTTCAAAATGGATGAATGGATAGGACGGACGCGTGTGACGCATAGCTCAAAGTGTTTCATCTATATTTACTTTTTCATTCCATTCAAAGTGACACTTTGTGGGTAGGTAGGTAGGAAGGAGGGTGTATGTATGTATGTATGTATGTATGTATGTATGTATGTATGTATGTATGTATGTATGTATGTATGTATGTATGTATGTATGTATGTATGTATGTATGTATGTATGTATGTATGTATGTATGTATGCATGCATGCATGCATGCATGCATGCATGCATGCATGCATGCATTATGTATGTATGTATGTATGTATGTATGTATGTATGTATGTATGTATGTATGTATGTATGTATGTATGTATGTATGTATGTATGTATGTATGTATGTATGTATACATACTAAGTAAGTAAGTATGTATGTATGTTTACATGTGTGTACGTATTTTATGTGTGTGAATGTATATGATGTGTTAAATTTCAATGTGCGCATCAAACGTCCCGCGAACTTTGTACATTGAAGTCGAGAGGGAGTCAGGGTTATGTCGTCTTGTTATATCTATGCAAATTTGTCCTTTTTAAGCGCAAAGATCGAACGCTTTCTGAAAAGACATAGTGTTATACCGATGCCATTTATGACATCAGTGATGTGAAAAGATTACGAAACAGTAATAATGGTTGTGAAATATTGCGTCGTTAATGTTTTGATATGAATAAGAAAAGATAAAGCAAATATTATTACCATATATTTTGGGCATCTTTCCTCTGCTTTAAATTACATATCTTTATTGAAAGTGCGATCATAAAGTGGCACGCCGCAATGGAGAGAACAGATAGATGCAACAGGCACGAATAGGTAGAATCAAACATATCTGTTACGTATAAGGCGAACAGACATACAATGTGTATCTTTTCCTGGTGAAGATGCGTGTTCTTATTCAAACTGGGATCACAAAGTACCTCATTGCACTCAATATACAAAACGGATAGTTTGATAGTGCAAATATGCATATATAAGCAGAACAAAAATATATCTGATGCGTTTTATATATATTCTCATCCTAATAATTTTTGTGACTTGTTGTAAAGTTCCACATCAAAAAAAAACATAGAGCTGAATGTCAGCTAATAAACATAGAAACACACAATCGACGACATACCCTTTTCAAGAAGGGTATTATGCACCGCCTGTACCCTTTTTTTTCGCGGAAGGAAACAAAGGTATTGCTTTCGTGAAAAAAATCTGTGATTGCTGATTATCTGAACAGATTCAGCGCAATACGCTGTGATAAGATGGATTTATTTTCAGTCATACTGCTTCGCCGTAAAATGTCAGGATTATATATATATATAAAATTACTTGAATTATAAAATAATAAAGTGCACATATTCTTTTTACGGGAAATGAGCTTGGCTCTCTCAGTAGATATATCATGTATTAATGAAGATAGGTGAATGCAAAATGTCAGCATTAATCATGAAAAATGAAAACACTAAAGCACTTTTTTCGGTAGCTGTCACAGTAACATTCTGATCATCTTGTATGAATTGTGTTTATACCCATATTTTGGTTCCTGCTGGGGGCCGGGAGCTGAAAAATTCTAACTGTATAGTTTTTTCTTGTCGTTATTTTAGTTAAACAACATATAGCATTGTATTTTCTGTATGTGTGCCGGGGACTTTAACAGCCTGTAACGTAGAACATGCGAGGAAATTAATATCTTCGATTACTTTAAAAGGTGTCATAAAAATCTAGCGAGTGGCCTTGTATATTAGTGCATGATACCAGTACAAATAGATGAAGATATTAAGAAAATAAATAACTGTGCCAAACAGCAGATAGGAAGATGCCCCTCATAAAATAAAGAACCTAACAATAGTTTGCAACTGACCTTAACTTCGACTATTTTAGTAGAAATCAGAAGAGATAACAGGCTCTGTCTTTTATAATTGTTAGGATTTTGCGTAAGTACGCGTATATTGGCTTTGCGCCTTCTACGTCAGGTTTGTTTCATTGTTAATTTCTGTTTTTTTCGACATTAATTTTCGTCATTTCAATAACGTTCACTGTGACATTAAACCAAGTGTAGTCGTTGGACATGATAAAAACGTGACACAAAACTTCACTGCTCTGCTTGTATCCTAAGTGTTCATTTTTAATCCTTAGTCACCAGCAATGTAAATTAGTCGTTTTCTACTTAAGGTCTGACAACCCATCCTCTACCACTTCTAAGGCTCAGCTGAACACATGATTTCGTGATTAATACTTTAGACAAGAGAAAAATCGGAAGCAATTTTAGGGTAGATAGGTCGAGCCACTCAGATAGTTCGCATCGTCATTGAAAACGATTAGAGCAATAAAATATTGTAACAAGCAAGTTATCCACTGCTTCGAAACAGTCTGTACTGTAGATGAGTCTCGCTTGTCCGGTGTCTTAAAACTTGTCGAACAAGTTTGTGATTTTTTTTTAAATTGAAAGTTTAATTTGTAAAGCCGAAGTTTTATTTCAAATATCGTACATTTTAAAATAATTATTGTTATAATATATTTTTCTATTCACAGGCCTTTCATGGTGACCCTTGATTTGCATTCTCGATTTTGAATCAGAATGGTTCAAAGGTTCTTTGGGGAAAGTTTAAGGAAAAGTTTAAAACTTTCTGTCTCGGCGCGGCGCGTCAGAGGTATCTGTGTCTCCTTGTGTAACGACTCAGCTGCTGTATAACAAACATTAGACCCATATGTATTTTCAAAAGATACTTTAGAATCTATTCATAGACTGTTTAATGAAGATGAAACGTATCATTGGGGACGTCAATAGTGCCATGAACCACAGATCCCGCCGGACGCCTCCTGTAAAAACAAGAATTTGTCATAATCAGGGTTTTGGCCCTTTGATTTCCACAGAATCATATAATTATTTACTATATAATTATCAGTATCTTTTGCGAGTTACGAAAAGTGCGCTTAATATTACATTTTGATATGGCAAAGTGTCATTTTTAATCTCCGCATGTATTAAAAATTTATCTGCATTTGAGTGAATTTCAACTACATACAAAACTTTTATTACCGTCGTATTTATATGTCGTCGGATATTAATTAAATTGACCAACGAACTAAGTAAGCGCAGAAGACAAGGGTGCATTATGTCGAATATTATTATACGATTAAGACAAATCGGGTGGGAAATTAATGCGCTGCCGTGTTCTGAAGAGGCGTTGCTGAAAGTATGTAACGGAACAAATTGCATATTCATCACTTTACATATACAAATTTTATAGGATGAAATGTTTCAGGCGCGAGGATTTTTGCTGGCTTGATAGGATACCATCATTCTGGCCGTATCCATCAAGATTATCAAATCTATACCTCTCCTTGAAATTAATTGCCAGAAAACAGACTTGTATGATATTTGACCATCTATTGAAATCTAGATATATGACCCATTTCCACGCTAATGCATGGCCATTTCTTGCCAGGTCTAATGCCACCCAGATAATTCCATGACAAACTTGCATGATATATACAAGTTATTTCTATACACACTCCACAAAACTTGCAAAATTGCTGAATATGTTGAACAGTATACAAACTCACATCATGTCTATTTTGCACCCTGCAGATTCAGTGTAAGAATTTGCATGATAATATTGACTATCGAAGATTAGCGCCATTTTGGTGCGCGTATTTGTCAAGTTTACAAATGACGTCATGCAAACGTATTGCCATCGGTTATTATCAGATTTGAGTCTTATTATAAAAAATAGAGATCCGATATCGCAATTTGCGTGATATTTTGCAAACCGTTTCGCAGCTACTTGTCTAATGTATATTCAATCAATACGAATATCCAAATTGCTAGTTTGACACCGCAATGCAAGTGTTGGTTAAAATCTCTTCGGGTATAGACTCTTTGATGTCCTGTACACCTAAATGGTGATCTATATCCAAGTGTTTTCATTGAAATCGGTCTATGTTTGGAAGTTCATGAAATATTCAAGTGAGGGCTCATTTACATACACTAAGCCATTGAGCCGTACAAGGCCTCACTGTAATCTCCCCATGTTATGTGCAAGATAATCATATGTTAAGCCTATAGTGTTTGATGAAGCTGAAATTCGCTCAAATGCAAAAAGTTATCAAAATTTACTAGAATATGGAAGTGATTAAGTGATCAAAAATAAAGCGCAAACTATCTAAAAGAACAGACATTAGCACCTGTTACCAATATTTCACTACGTTTCGTCAAATCCAGGGAGGTCATTACGAATACAATTGTTTCATTTCCGCCCATAATTTAGTACAGTGCTATTGATTAAAGTACATGTAAACAAACGTTTATACTTATCCGGTCAGCGATCTGGGAGAAAGTGACCTTCACGGACAGACAGACAGATGGATAGACGTATAGACAGAAAGAATACGGTGTAACAGCAGCCGAGCGCCAACACCGAATTTTCAAAATAAATACAGAAAAAAGCCTTGTGCGTCAAAAAAATTTTTAAGTTACAAAAATTTACAGAGATACACGGGCGCCACCCCTTTCGATATCGAAAACACCGTCCCTTGGTAACGTGTCTTCCCTGCTCCCTGTGAAAACGACGGCATATGGGTCTAATGTCTGTGATATAATTCCCCACACATCTGTATATATATATATATATATATATATATATATATATATATCTCTTTTTTTTCTGCTGAAGAGCCTTCTCTTTCTGTATTTCCTGTGATGATTCAAATTTACAGAGGATTATTAACACTTTGAGCGCAACATGTTACCAATTTTTATGAATTTCTCTGTCATTGTTTTAATAATTTTTGACCAAACGGACACAAGTTTTCATTGGCTACAGCTTATATAAAATTTCGGGAAAAATCTGAAAAGAAATTATCTGGATCTGAAGGAAAATGTCTGCGGTGTATTTTTTTTTTCAGAGCAACAAACATTGACATTGGCACTCAAAGGGTTAAGCGGACAGATTGCATGTGATTCACTTGATTCACTCTGGGCGATTTGTGATCAACCTAGTCATCAGCAGCTTATGATAATCGCCGTGCTAGTCAAGACGCGATCGTGAAACTCGATTGCATGCAATGTATTATGTATGAGGTGAAAGACAATATCGCCCGCAATCGAATGGTTTGCTAATTTGAAAGATATGCGATGTGCGATTGACGTTGTGTTTTATCTAGGGTGTATATGCAAGCGATCGACTATCGAAACCGATCAAACGATCCGATGTCAAACAGATCTGAAGCATCAAAAATAACTCTGCCTGTTCGAAAGAGTTGTCATGATCATGCCATTGTTAGCAGATCACGTGACTTTGACATCATGCCGTTTGTTTTCCTTCGGTGAAAGTCACATGCCGCGCCGAAAAAGAACCTCCGTACAGCAAGGCCCTGAATTCGGTTTAAAATCTGTTAGAGTGATACACAGTTAAAGAACGTGTACTATCGCGGTTTAAGAATGATGATCACAGGCCGGGCTGATTTCCATAAAGAGTATTGTTTTCGTGTAAGAATTCTATCAGTAACAATGACTTAGAATGATATAGTTAATCATATTGAATCCATTTAACCTAAGTATCGTCAAGTACATGTTGATTGCATTATGGACAAATGACAATATTTCGGGAATATTTTATGCACATAAAATATTTGAACCTCACAGTCATCTATTTCGATTTCAGTGTACTGAAATTGAAATGAATTCGCTATTTTGCTGTTAACGGTATACTGGCAGTGACATTTCTTTCAACTGGTAAAATTTTTTGTCAATATGCAACGTTTCTGGTCAATTTTCACAGTGTGTTGCTCGGACTTTGCTACACCGTAGTGCTGTATAGGAAGGAGATTATCGATCTAGGCCATGAATAATTTCAAACCTTGCATGCGCCACGTCCTGGTTGTATGCATGATTCAGTATATCTCCAGGAAATTCTTATAGGGACTTGATCTGTCTTCTTTGCCTCATGAATATTTACCGACGCCAGATCGCAGTCGCTCTATCCAGCCGATCGACACAGCGAAGCGATCTGGAGCGTGGAGGTGGGGAGGGGGGCTGCGCCTCTCTCATCCGCCCTACATTACTGAAATTCACGTGTACTTTGAATAAAGAGTACCAACAGTTTCAGAGTTCGTAAAGGCACTGTTGTTTCCTGTTAATAGAGTATGCAAAATTTTCTTTCACTCAATTTAACTGGTGCACTTTAAAATGTGCCCAACTCATAGTACACAGTATCCTGCAAGAAAAAGGTGCCTAAAGCAGTATCCCGCCTGGGCGTTTCTATTCTTTTTTCTTCACTTCCATGTTCCAATGTTAACCTTCCTTCATAATATTCATCTAATTCCCTTAGTTACAAGTCAACATGTTTTGTAGCTTTATTGTACACAGAGAGGCTGTTCACGAGAGAAACACGCACTAAAGACGATCTAAAATTTAAGCCACACTCTATTAACAATGAAGATCCACCATATCTTTGTTTTGGCTAAACCAAATTGAAGTCACATTCTTTGCGTTCTTTTGATCGGGGATATAAAGCAGACAAACTTATAGTTTATATTTCCGGATTCGTGATGTGTACGTGATTAAAACTGTATTAGTTTTGTCCCTTGACATAATACGCAAGGCAGAGCAGAACATCATGGATGGATTATTTTGTTGGGCTCTGTCGATGGATTTATAAACGGATTAAGGAGACAGTATAGGCAGAGCAACGAAGATTCTTAAAAAATATAATAGAGCAATAGTAATCGCGGTGCTTAATTCGAAAGGTAATGCACCAAGGATGGGAGAAATCATTACAAGGCGCAGATCAAAAGCTCAAGATAATTATTGGAAACGGATCAACCCAGAATCTCAAATACAGGAAAAGGCGCTCTATTGAAAATACGAGGGATTCAAGTAATGACGATTTTGAACTTGCCCTACGCTTATATGAAATGTATGTCATTATAGAGGCCTTCTGTACTGTTTATCTTTCAAAATGATAATATGTATAATATAATATAATATTTTATTATGAAAAAGGTTAGTTTTTTAGCTCTGCAGAGAGTTCTAAGCTGGAGGTTGTAATTTATTCATACCAGGCTTCGAAGCAAGCGGGGGTCAGGACAGGAGCAGTCATAAGCTTGATAGACGTAGGTCGGGATGGTGTCTGGTTTCACGAGAATTGAAACTCTATCGCGGCTCACACGAGATGTATTAGACATAAGCCGCTAATTTGGTGTCGAATTTTCCAAGCCGATCTGGGTATTTTTTTTCTCATAGACTGGTGGTTTCTCATTACAAAGTAATGGCTTGAGTGCTGAGAAAGTTTCTAAACCATTACGATAGCATAATTTACAGAAGCGGCGATTTAAATACTTGCCGGCAAACTTCACACAAGGGCAAATCAATACCGCTTCGCACTTCTCATAGAACGTCACGGCAAGTGATGTCGATTTCGAAAAAAACAAGTACTCCGGTGTTTTACACGCAGGAATCAGAGATTCAAATGTAAAAAACATCCATTTATCTTCAGAGTCGTTCTGAAAGAATTGCATAGGAGTGTGCTCAATGCCCGCAATGACAGAGCCGCTCATGGCTCACTGAAAGCTAATACACGAGTCTGACCACAGAGTAACATAAACAATCTATCTATATCGCATATACTTGCCTATATTCTACCGTATGACGCACCGATGCAACAAAATAAGGCAGTTCCCGTTAGACTAATCTAATATAGGTTGATGTCTTAATTCACTTAAAAGATAAAACCGAAGATATTGAAGACTACAGATTAATGCGTCAATGAGATGAAAAGAGCGCAATCTTGATAATTTATAAAAAAACTTCATTCTGCGAAAACACCGGTGGTCTGAACAGCGTTATGTTACCACAGATAAATATGTACCACTTTCATTTGCTGTTTCCAGTTTCGTCCCGGCACGAGCTAACATTAATAGACAGCCGACTATCCAATATTTACAAGCGCGTCATGTAAGTACGGTTGCCATGACGAGGCATGACTTATTTTTTTCCAAATGAACGGCAAAGCAAATATCAGCTCACACCGAGATGCATTATTAATCGCATCCTGCATATGCCAAAGGGAGAAAAACAAACTCTGAAATTTGGTCCCTATTTTTTTCCTTCATATTTCTGTATGCACGTGGCAGGGTTTGCGAGAAGGCAGAGAAATACATCTGTTTGACATGACACTGCTTTCGCAATACAAGCAGGAAATTGTTTATGTCCCATGGTATCATTTAATTACTTTTGTCAGGAATGACAACGCCATGAAGCCCGTCGTTCCATCTGCTTGATTCATCTGTAGCTTTCAGCTAGTCTTGGGTTTTTAATGACACTGTTTTGGAAAATGACTGCCATCTTTATGCAGTTCCAACGAACTCGGTAACATCGGTAATTACCATTCGGCACCGATTTGCGCACACATATCGAAGAACCAATATTTCATTGGTTTTTCTCATAAAATAATACGATCTTGTTCCGTGTACTACTTTCCGCGGCTTTCGGTGTTAATCGTAAGGTCAGAGCGTTTTTATAATAGGCAATGCTTTTGCTCTATTGCGCAGACATCAATAAATCAATAAACCGCTTTCTGAACTTTTGGTTAATGCTATCCCGTGAAAGTTTATACATGCATGTCCAGTGGACGCAGCGAACTCTAAAGCCAGACATAAATCAATCGAAAAATTAAAGGAAGGCTCAAGTGGCATCCGTTTGCACACTTTTATCTTGGAAGAATGCACTATTACTGGTACGTGCATGGACTGAAAACAATATATGTTGCCGAAGTTAAAGCTAATATGATTTCTATATTACCATAAGCAAAGAAGTTGTATCATTTCTTATCCTCGCGCTCTTCGATCTAGACTAACTGCGTCAGTCTATTTATATTTTGCGTGTTCTATTTCAAAAATAATGAATATAAAAAAATGATGTCCGCCGAGCGTAATATGCAGTTATGAATATTGACGGCGAACTTTATAGGCGTGATCCCAAGCTGTGTGCCGTTGTAACCGCTGCGTATAAACAGCGTATACACACTGCTGTTTTTAGTTTATTCGCGTAGTATGAGCTAAAAAAGTAATATAACAAGACTGCGTCAACGATTTTTTGTAAAAGTCGTAGGTTCATAAATGAATTCATACATCTTTGGCTTCGGTGGAAACTGTTGATATTAAGTGCACCTTATAGTCTCGCTGTTTTTTGTAACGCTACGGTATGAAAAAAATGACTTCTTCAAAGTGGAACAGAGGCACGATATTGCAAAGCATGGTTTATTCATTTGCAGCTATATTGACATTCTTCTATTTGCAATGATGACATACTGGTCGCTTATCGGTAGTTTATTTGATGAGTAAACTCGATAAAAGGTGTAGCCCCGGATTCCTCCAAAAAGCATGCGAGACTACTGAGGGCGCTATTCTTTCGACCTTAAATTCAACGTAGAAAGATTATGTTAAAATGAAGAAAATCAACAAATTTGCATAATGATCCTCTTAAATATGTTGTCAGGAACTGCAGCAAAGTCAACCTATGTGTTCATGAAGTATCTTTGACGAATAAATGTCACACTTTTTGAACGAAGCGCGACACAAATTTCCCGCACGCGCTTGCGTATACACCCAGTCTCGGATACGTACACGCATACATATGTAAGATCATAGAAACTGTCTCGCTCTTGGGTCTGTGGTAAAATAAATGTAAACATCTGAAACAGCCTCACATCAATGACAAATATGAAAGACACAATAAATGTATCATCGAGGAGCAATCATAAATCTCTACAGTAACACGCACATATCACGACAAACTTTAACGAGTTTTTGTTTTTCAAATCTACAAACCCGATTGCGAAAAGTGATTTAATGTCAGGGCATTGTTTGCGATGCACAAGTTGACGGCGAAAACTCTACTACAACGGCGCGAGAGATTGGGCCAATGCGCGCCATGGTAATTACACGCAGAGTTCTCCAACGAGACCCTTCAGAGCAGCACTGAACAATCCAAATGTACCGAGTATTATCTATACAACAAATACAAGACATAAAACATGAAATGGACCGTACATCAGATGTTACTTAGAGATGTAACCTTTGTCTGTTGACAATGTTTTCATAATTGATATGTAGAACTCTATACTGTTACGTTAATGCTCTGAATTGATCTTTGAAGAGAATATATATATATATATATATATATATATATATATATATATATATATATATACAAATACACAACATGTATATATACAACATGTATATATACAACATGTATATATATATGTGTGTGTGTATACAATATGTATTTATATCATTAAATTTAATGTATATATATCATTAAATTTTATGTTCATATGTACGATTTTGGCGTCACAAGGGTCGCGAGGATGTCAAGCAATAAAGATTTAATATTGGTATATTTTAAGATGAATGTATACGAACTTTAAAAAACACAACGTTGGGAAGGTCGTTTTCCTTTTAGGGACATCACGATGCTGCACGATGTCATAATCCAAGGTCAGTGTGATTGTATTTTACGTTTGTCCTTGGCGTAGCTAATTCTTAGGGTTTTTTTTTAAACTGGGACAAGTTGCCCTTTAATCAAAAGAGGCGATCTCTTTTTATTACCATCCCATACTTGCCTAATCTAAAAAGGTTACTCAGATCATACGCAGCTGCGTCATTTAACAGTTCGTCGCTTATAGAGTACACCGGTTCAGATAAATAATTTGATTAGGAGTCGTTAAAATCGTTTGACCCTGATGATACAAAGCCATGCTTGAGTAACTGCACACTTCACTGTTTGATGAAGATGAGACTCGTTGCACCCCTCTAAGAGAAGCTGAAGGCAAGAGCTATATAGGGGTTTCAATGAGAGATGTGTTCAAAGACAATCATCTTTGAATTCGGCGCGATTGCCTACGATGACGCCGTGAGTAATCAGTCGGAAAAACCACCGTTAGGAGTCATATCCATATTGCCGCGATGAATGCAATGTCACAGAAATCCCTCGATTGTTATATTATTGGCATTTATGTCCCTGCCAACGTTTTTTTTTTTCACTTCCACATGAAGGCGAATCACTCGTGATGAAATATTACCATAGCAACGCATGAGCGTGGAAGAATCTCTGTATGGGTGCTTTCTGAGACATGACAGACGGTGGTATACCTGAAAGAAATGATTTATTAATTGAAACTTGCTCTGCGGCGCAGCAAATAAGACGGAGCATGTCCCGATGAATGGCTTGCACAAGAAACGCTCTGGGGGACACGCTTGCTTTGTTTGCTTCGGAGTGATTAGAAAGTCGTCGACTCACAACTGTGGGTTTATATCTCTCAAGCTTTTTTTTACAGAGTGTCTTGCTTTATTCGCGCTATCTTTGCAAATGAATTTATGAAGATTGCCAAGGTAAAGAAATCTAGTCCTACTTGGTAACGGGTTTTCGAAGGGATGTGTTCATCCGCCGGGGCAATGGTGCTAAGTCCCTAAAACTCCACCAGTGGAGTTGTGTCAGATTTCATTTTGTCGTATGCGATAAGCACAATTAGACTAATGGCGCCTAGAAAAAGAATTTGCATATGTGGCGCAAATACGCGCAAAGTTGAATAAATGTATAAAGAACCGCAGGGGTTCCTTTTTTCCTACATTTTCATCCCTTTGCGTTAACATCCTTGTACATACACGTGAGGGTATGGATGAATCATTTCCTTTGAACTTGAGAAGCTGTGTCCCACCAACTTCTCTTCAATACCAAACGATATATCTTCGCGGTCATATAATTGCGGAGAAAGAGAACTTCTTAGATAGAGAAGCGACCTGTTCAGTCTACTGGGTGCTTTCAACAAAACTGCAAATCGTCATCGACTGGAAATAATCAACAAACCGTGTAATTGTTTTGGTTAACTTCGTTTTTTTTAGCATCACTATAGTGAAATCTGTGCCCGTCCGTACACTCTTTGCAGCCTTGCGTTGGATTAAAGCAGTGTAAAATGGACGTTCGTTTGGATACCAGAAATCTATCGTATACGATTTGGTCTACCATCCGAATCAAATTTCCGTGAAGGGGAGCTCCCCATGTGAATTTCCAATCGCTGCCGTGACCAATGATTTTATTTCGTTCAACATTTATTTTAAAAGCTATAGAAGTTGACATAACAAATTGATGATATGAATGTTACGCATCAGAATGGAATACAATCGCACCGGTCTTTTGCATATTGGTCAAACTATCGACCGTCGGTATTGTTAAATCTGTAGGACCTCCCACGTCAGTTCCTCTGCTTGTCGACTTACGTAGTTCCTTAAAGCCCAACCAGATGTAACTCTTGAAGTTTGTTGACCTCACAATATCTTCCTATTCTCTCCTGGTTTTCTCTGAATTCTACCCTCTTAAGGGATATTGGCTTTTACTGCATTAGGAAACCATTCCTTTGTGAAACATTTGATAAGTAAATTCCAATTTTAACGGTCATTTTGATTTCCCGCCATTTTCAAAACTTGGTAATATTACAAAGGAAACAGAACAATCATACAGTTTCACAGTTGAAAACATTCTCCCGAATGCATTACATTGGACTACTCTGTGCAGCTTATGTGGGGATTTTAGTGCAGATATGCACAGTATCCACGGATTTTGCTTTTCCACATGGGGCTGCGATTTAATCGCAGTGCAATTTATATAGTTCAAAATTGCATATACAGTCCGAGAGGGTAATTAATGATAAGTGTGTACACACACCTAAATTAGTACATTCTCAAAAACTTATTTTAGTGTGAAAGTAAAATTATGAAATATGCCAAACGTACAGCTAGTTGGGCTTTAAAACAGATGGTAAGAAATCCATCACCAGAGAAGCGGCATTCAGTTTGTCAGGTGAAGTATTAATATTATAGGGTTATTCACAAAATACGGCCCTGTATGGACGAGGGCTCAGTGGGTGACGTATTGGACGAGCCGAAGGCGAGTCGAATACGTCACTCACTGAGCCCGAGTCCATACAGGGCCGTATTTTGTGTATAACCCTATTATTATACACCTCCCTTCATTAATCGTCCGTATAAACTATTTCTATGGTAAATTGAGGGCTGCGGCACGCGTGATATGAGTGGAACGCGCGCGATTACTGCTCCGCGCCGTACAAGTCCCTTGCGTTGGCAGGAAGCCAATTAATTTTCAGTGCAGTAGGAGCAAACTTCGCTGAATGTTTTCAATTTTATTAGTTTTTTAAAATAAAAATCAATTGCATTTAGACTCAGTTTTGTGTTTAGCGTGTTTCAAACCTTATACTACGAATACATTTTGGTGGAAGTTGTTATTATGTCTATAACTCACCGTAAAATAGTTTGTTTACATCCGATAATCGCTAGGTCAAAGGTCAAACAGGCGCGTCGCGCGTCTCCCGTATTCGGGACTCCGCGTACTATACAAAATACGGAAAGTTATTGGACGGTCAAACTCCCATAGGTTACGGCAGTAGGTGTATAATAATGACTTTTATATGGCCACCATAAATTTGCTGAGAATAAGTTTACGAAGGAGTTAATGGACGGCAATGAAACCAGTCTTAAATACACTTTTTGATTCTCTCATTCAATAATGACTTAGGCCTGCATTAGTAAATAATAGTTTAAATTGTCTGATGTGGCAGGTGACATGTAAGAGGACGCTTGAAACGCTGCTCGCGTCTGCGTCACCAACTACCGATAATTAGTATTATGGCTCGGGTCTAAATCGTTAATTACTGGCCTCCAGTTAAACTGATGAATTCTGCGATAATAAATTAGAGAACTGCTCTCCGAATCGATCGTACGCTTTATTAATTATCGCATTAGTAATTTAGTCTGTCGTGGCTCGAATAACTCCCTGTTTTCAATTCGGGTCTGATCCAGAACGTGCCTGTCAATCACTCATGACAGCTTCAAGCCATTAAAATCCATGATGAAATCTTTCTATGTTATCTATGTTAGACAATTGTAAGGTCTCTCGATACCATCTAATATGGGCGAAGGGGCTTTAAACACACTATTGAAATATAGGCAACGTGTGCTTACATTCATTACAGTCGTTACAGAAAGACAAACATATCGATCGAGATTGATAATAGATGAATAAATAGATATATTGAATGATAGATAGATGGACAAACAGATATGTTTATACATTATTAGACAGATGGAAATAGACAGATAGATAAGGGAGAAATACAGACGAACGGACGGACAGACAGACATATATATATAGCCTATATATAGAGAGATAGATAGATAGATAGATAGATAGATAGATAGATAGATAGATAGATAGATAGAGAACAGATATTTATCTCTTACTTCAGCTATTTTAACATCGTCATCTCGTATTTGTTTGCAGTAGTCATCCACCAAAATCGACTAAAAATCAAAATCAAAATCTGTTGGCGGAACATGGTAAACGTGTCCGTCGGGCGGCAAAATTTGAATCCAATCTGTTTCACTGCATGAGACTCTATTCTCCGGGGCAAATTATGTATGATGAATTTTCAATTGTTCCATCTTTGACAAAGGAGAGGTAGTGTCATTCCGGCAGTCAGGGAGCATTGACATAATTTGTTCAGTTGATTTTCATAGTCATGGGTATTGCCACATCCGCTGAAGTTGGCAACGCTACGTGAATTCTGTCACTACAGTTTGGATATCTGATCGTTCATTTCATGAGCTATGTGCTGACAATGCTCTCCTCGTGCTAGAGTTCACAAATTAGTCACAGTTTTTTTAATTCTGGGGTTCAACGGCTACCACCGTTGGTACTTAATTATGTTCTGCTTTTTTCGTCTTGATTGTACGTCGTTGTACGATGCATCTAATGTTCAAAGGCGAAGCTATAAACTGCTGTCACGCCGTCACTACATGAAAAAGTGCGACACTTCTGAAGGCAAAGTACCCCTTCGTTCAATGCACATCAGGTTTTCCGAGATGATAGGCAGCACACTCTCCCCTACCCCTTTGATTGCCACAATTGACTTATCATCGCTTAGAAAGGTGAAAACGATGCACAATCTCCTATCAGATGAGACATATATAGAGAGAGAGAGAGAGAGAGAGAGAGAGAGAGAGAGAGAGAGAGAGAGAGAGAGAGAGAGAGAGAGAGAGAGAGAGAGAGAGAGAGAGAGAGAGAGAGAGAGAGAGAGATTAAAGCCTTTACACACTACCGACCCTGTGGTATATACCGTTACTGTAACTTTGCAGCCGACGCCTTCAATACTTTTTTAAAACCTGTAGTTTGTTCGAGTTGTGGTGTTGGTGAGATTCAAGAGATTAGAGTTGTATTGACAATACTGTATTATAATTGGAAGCAACAACCACGAAATCATTGTTTTTAAATGTATCTGTTTAAATTATATATATATATATATATATATATATATATATATATATATATATATATATATAAATCATATGTATATATGTTTGTATGTATATATGTATGTATGGATGGATGGATGTGTGTACTTACATGTATGTGTCTTTGTCTCTATCTGTCTCTGTCTGTCAGTATATATGTTTGTATAATTATAGTACATACAAGCATACGCATACGCACACAAATGTTTAACGCAACGTGTTATAAGGGATATAAGCATTTTGTAGTAACTGACGCATTTTGTAATAACGTCTCCAGTATTTTGTAAAAAACCAATCTACGCGTTTTGTAACAAGGGTATCAGCATTTTGTAATAAAAAATTGTCTACGCATAATGGAACAAGGGTATCAGTATTTTGTAATAATTCGCACTTTGTAACAACAGTTAACGCATTTTGAAATAATTTCAAAAACTTTTCCCAGTTTTAAAGCATTAATAGATATTTTATTGACTTTAGAATGGTATTACAAAGTGTGTGTTTACTCGATAAGTAAGTACAAAAAATTGATCGCTCCCTGACTTCAATTTCAAGTTAGAAAGACTTAATTTTAGATAGCTGTCAATCAACTGTCAATAACTACTAGATTTTGACTGGTTTGTTGTCATATATATGAGAAAATCATTGGTATATACACTCAGTTGATTTAATAAATAGAGGATAACGACATTGTTTCTGATGTATTGCTTTGTGCAAATGTAGGTCACACATAGCTATATTAGCATATAAAGACATTTGTCAGTATTGTGTCAATTAATTGCTAATTTGCATAAATTATGAATTTTCATAATTCCACTAATATTTCGAAAAATACTGACCCAAATCTAATGAAACTTCTTACAGATGTAAACATACCAGAGCTGTTACTTTCTGCACAGGCATTTGGCAGGATTGTGTCATTTAATAGCTAATTTGCATATTTGATGAATTTTTATAATTAGGGTACTAAGTCAAGAATTACCCACTCAAATTTGATGAAACATGGTAGAGATGCTGACATACCAGAGCTATAACAGTATGCAAGGACAGTCAGCAAGATCATGTCATCAGTTTAATTGCTAAATTGCATATTTTTGAATTTTTGTAATTCAGGAAATATGTCTAGAAATACGACGGCAAATTCGATGAAACTTGGAATAGATGTTGATCTCAAAGTGTTGTTATAGCCATAGACCCCCGAGAAAAACATTTTTCTCGATGGTCTATGTAATAGCTAACAAAGACATTCAGCAGTCTCCTGTCAATTTTACACCAATATTGTTTCAAACAAGCAGTTGCTGATGTTGTTCGATTTATTGAAAAATGTCTAAAAAATGGTCGACCATAGACAACTTCCATCCAATTTTGCCTACACTGTGTAGAAAAACCTTGGGTCAGGGGTTAACAGTAGCCCACCTAAAAACCTCTGACCCCAGGTTTTTATAACACAGTGTTGTTTAACACAGTTGTTTCAGTATATTTTAACAAATGTCAGCTTTCAGCATTGGCATATTAACGGGCCCCTCTCTTATTACCGTTAATCATGGACAACAAACTTAAGGGAAACACAATATCATACGTATAGAAGTTGCTTTAAATTCTGCAATCTTTCGTATGTTTATTTTCCAGTTTAATCGGCCATTTTATGTCAAATTCACTTTTTCTAACAAAAAAACATGACATCGCGCTTCATATATGTGAAAATGTTACTAGTGAGGGCATGTCTTCAGTTAGCGGTAGTCCGATTATGAAGAGCATGATCAATGAGAAAGCAGTTTCCTGTCACAAAAGTGCAGCTCGGCCTCAATTTTGACGTTCAATATAAATTTGAAGAATATACTCGGCTGTGCGTGGTAGTTTTGTCTAAAATATTCAGTTGCTCTTTATAGAAAAGGTGTACGAAAGTCTTGTGATAAAGTGCGCAGAGTTAGAACAGTGCTTTGAGCAATCACGTATACTTGAATTGATCAGTTTATAAACGTTATAAACGTAAATCTGTAGAGAGTTGCCAATCGTGATCGACAGCTGATATTGGGAGACAGTTTGACCTTGTTTTCCTACGTAAGCTGATGTCTTGAATGAAATAAAGGGTCTGAAAAAAATAAATGTGACTGATGTGCCTATATCAATTTGAACCGTCATACTGACATATGGATTTATTTGACCAGAAGCGATCCATTTCTGGTTTACAAGTAAAGATACATATAAATTTCAGCTACACGTAATTGAAAGCAAAAATACTCTTAGGGGTGATCTTGTTGTCTTGACTGGGCACTATGGGTTGAAAAAATGTTTCAGGGAAAGAGCAGAGTCGTTACCTTAATGTAATTCCAGCTGCCTGACATATGGTTTCACAAAAAAGTTAAACTGACTTAATAATTGTCAGATCAACGCCCGCTGAGGTTGATTGGTAGAAGTACGTGATTACTTGTTCTGAAGCATTTGTAACAGTGTTGAAAGTTGAATTGACTCTTGAAATAAGGAAACCAACGCCAGTGGACGATTATTTTACTACGATTACACTCATAATTGTTGGCCTAATACTGGGAATCAGTTGAAATCAGACCCCCTCATCTGACATTATTATGATAACCTAGCACTGGTAGTGAGATTTAATCTCGACATCATTATATGCTATTACATTTTTACGTATTCAAAAACCACAAAGCATTTTGAAATACCTACAATATCAGCGGATGTTTACAATTATTACAAAGTGCGTTAACTAATGTTACAAAACGCGTTTTATTACAAAACGCTGATACCCTTATTAAAAATCGCGTAAACAATATTTTTTATTACAAAATGCTGATACCCTTATTACAAAATGCGTAGACCATTTTATTACAAAATGCTGATACCCTTATTACATTTTGCATAAGTTGTTACAAAATGCGTCATATTACAAAATGCCGCAGTACAAACATATAAGGTAACATATACAAGTATACAATAATCCAGAATTCATAAAACAGATGTACTTTCAAGGTAACTAAAACTTGCGTAAGCTATGATTAGTTTACCCGTACATACAATGATAACTTCACAGACAGCGCGATATATTGCTTCTTAATCTCACGAAAAGTAAATATAGATTCAACAATCGGTATGGAAACCATTGTAATCACTCACAGCTCAATCAAAATAAAACGAGCGGACACCATCAGATGTAGATATGAAAAGATAATTGCATCGTTGTTGTGTGAGGAAATCCGTGAAGATAAACCGATGACATCTATATGGGAGTTCTTGGAAGGCAGGTGATAGGGCAGTAAAAACTTATCAGCGAAGCGTCTGTGCTTACTCGCACGAAAGGACAATGAAAGCTGTTATTATTTTGAGAAAGCAAGATATTACGGATACTCGCATGAGGTAGTTTTGACGTCAACAAACATGTACCCTGACTCTGCAAGAGCTTTCGGCACAATTTTCACAGCCGTCTTTTTTATATCAGCGCATGGCTGTAGAAGCGAAATGGAGAACATCAAAGCGATGAGCTGCAAACGACCGCTTAGGAGGCCAGTCAGCCACTTAGTGGCAGACATTAAACCATCATTTACTGATCTTATCTGAGAATGTTTCTGCTGCAGCCCTTTCTCGCTTCACCACAAATTGGAATGGACTACTTTGCCGTAATGGATTGGTGATAGGTCTCACAGGGATAGAAAGGCACATCATCCCTTCAGCCAAACCAGATCTCTCGACTTCACAGCCTGAATCTTTCCAGTTTCAGTGGCTGTTTGTAGATAAAGTGACCTGCAAGAGTATGGAACCACACTAGTGAAAATATTTGTCGCAAACCCTTCAGGAACCCCTTTTTTCTTTGCTTCAGTGGAAACAAGGATATACTTATGATTCTTCCAAATCAGCGCATCTCTCGAGGAATAAAACTCCTTCAATTCAAAACGCACATCGCGTTGCCGGCTTCTCTAGCTCCTCCCTGAACGAGAGTATCCAAAAAAGTTGCTGGCCTACAATGAAAGCTTCTGACTATTAATTGGATTCGTTGGGTGATTATTATGGTCAAATGTTTTCACAGATATGTTAACATTTTGAGAGATGTCTAGAGAACATCACGTAGGCTCATATATATATATATATATATATATATATATATATATATATATATATATATATATATATATATATATATATATATATATAAAATATATAAATATATATATATATATATATAAAATATATAAATATATATATATATATATATATATTATATATATATATATATATATATATATATATATATATATATATATATATATATATATATATATATATATATATATACCCGCTCGTTGGCTTCTCGTGCATTGGTTAAATGGTAAATTTTTTGAAAGGTCCTCGTTCGTTACAAACAAGAAAACTGTAAAGGGCTTCTTCACTTTTTGAGTAAATTAGAATAACATCATATCCATTTCTCATAGCTCTAATTAATTATAAATCAGGGTTAGATTTCTTCTTCGATTAAGTCAAGCTTGATCATCGAAAGGTTTCATTGTAGTGTAACTGACAGAAACAATTATTGCACTCTCTACGGCCAGATATTACTTCAACTTATGCAGTCACACAAATGCACAAAGACAGGTCTGACATCGACGTTCACACCGCCGCGACCTAAAAGCCTATGTTATAAATCTTCCGTTTAATGCTTCGAGTTAAAAGTGAAAGGGCACGCCTGAGAGGTGACAGGTGTTCGATTTATGGTATGTGAGTTCTCAAATTACGCCGGCCCTCTCGTCGAGATGATTTTAGTTCCTCAAGCAACTCCTTGGTGAAGACTAACCCGCGTTTTTTGCAGGTATTCTGTGAAACGAGTTATGTAAATGTCCGAGAATTCAAAATGATATTACATCCGGGTCTACTGAGTGACGTTAAGTTCAAAGATTGTGAGATTTGGAGTTATGGTTATCCTCGCTTGTTCAGATAAATCACTAAAGTACACAATCATCTAAACATTAGTCATAAGTGTGTGTTCTGGCCATTAGTTCACTGGACAACATCCTTAATTATGATTGGTCGACCCGCAGCATTTTCCCGCGGCATTCAGAGCAGCAATTTTCAAGCGATGGGACCGTGACCTTTGCTCCAGGTGTTTGAGATTGGCCTAAAACATAAATTTATGAGATTCCACTGTCTTTCACTCTTGCTTGTGGCGTAAAATGAAGGATTTTAAGCGGTCAAATGCCAAATGCCGTTCAATTTTCAAACACATTTTTTCCCAGCACGCAATCCATCTACAATATTAACCACGGTTACACCACGGTTACTCGAGGGGTATAATAACCATGCTTACGTACAAAGATCAGTGAGATTTGACGAAGGATAATAGGGTAAGGACACAACGAGAAATGACAACTGATAGAAATGCTTCGAAAAAAGATGTTGTTGCTTTTGTCTATCACCGGCCGATTATCAAGATAGCAATAAAGCGTTGATAGTGTAGCAGGTGTCCTGGATGGCAGACCATTGACAGTTGATTATTAAGGACAGCGAGAGTCACAGTCCTTTGACGTATTTCAACTTGCCCCGTGCGCGATGACTTCTCGATGCAAACAGCTCCTGGCGTCGAGCCGTAGGATTCTAAGTCTGGTATAATAATAAAACCATAGTTAGGCTTAGGTTCTCTCTAATTCCGATCAACGTTTGACAAACTCGCATTCTTTATTAAAGTAAGGCGCATTTACTACCTCTACATCCTATCGGTTCAGGAGATTTGGTTTTCATCGTCTTCTCAAATGCCGGCTGTTTGTTCAGAGTACACAGGTTCATGGACGCCCAGTGTAGTACGACCGTTTGACTGACAGATGCATACGTACAAAAACACCGGTGAACTAATCTGCCACTACACGCCACGGTCATGTACGGATGATGTAGATCTGTAATCAAATCTTCCTACTGGAAAGTAAGACATATTGTAGACAGCAGACAGGGGAATTCAAAGGGAAGAGACAGCCCCCCTCGACAGGCAGCCATATTTGTTCAGACCAATCGATGCGCGGTTGTTTCAATAACGTGGTTGTATTTCGCGGTAAGTTCTACTCCCAAAGGTATATTGAAACACAGGGACGCGTTATCTTTCGAATGACGAATGTTGGTACTATGAGTACCCATTTTCAAACATTATGACTCGATCTTTTACAACATTTGTTTTCCGTGTTTGCTTGTTCACAATAACATATCAATTATTAATGAATATTTATATTTCCGTCTGATTATAAAAATAATATTTTCAAGATTAAGTGCTTTGCCACTGTTCTTATATAAAATACCAAGGGTGGACACAAACCGGACACCTGAAAGAAAACTGCTCTGTACGTCAATCAAATTCAAACGGAAACTGTCATTGGACAGCGGGTGCGTGGTTCATCGGAACGCGTACGGTCTGTACGTTACCATGTACGACTCGCGCTCGAACCTTAGTAAAAATCACTGAAATATGAAAAAAAATGACCCAAAAGATATTCCACACTTCACATATTGTTAGACAGGCACTAGGTTTAATTAGTTGTACGCATATGTCTTACTTTAATGCCATGAAACAGTCGAAAACTGTGCGAGATCCATACTTCCGGGTTGAAACACTGGGACGTCGTTTGCAATGTTTGTATTTGCACATACTTACGTCATAGGAAAGCCGGCACTTCATAGCCAATCAGCACTCGAGAAATCTATTGTGACATCGCGACCTGTAATTTGCATACAGAGCAGTTTTCCCTTCGTTCAAGCAGCGAAATTACACTCCGTTTCAAATGACAGACGCACTATTTGGTAATGATACCGAGAAAATGATTAGTTTGACGTAAGAAATAGCCATAACTATTGTTTTTGTTGGCATATAACCCATTACAATGTAGATTTTCTCAAACGGTCTAATTCGGTGTCCACCCTTGGATTTCTTATGAGTAAGAGTGTGTGTACAACTATTCATAGTACCCAAATTCGCAAGAGGTTGCAGCGTGCGCATGACACAGCTGGGAAAATAACGCGTCCCTGTGTATTGAAATGCCGAACATGTCAAAACTTGGTACTTTCGACAAAACTAGTATGGGCGATGTACGTGTGGTATCACGGTTAGAATTTAGGTCAAACGCAAAATTTATATTTTGCTATTCTGGTTCATCATCGTTTCGTTTGCTCGGTTGTTGCATATTGGCTTAATAGACTGTCGGCTATATACTAAGTACACACCGCTGGACTGATGGTGCTCCCCAACAACGTACTTGGCCACGTGAAGTGCTCGCAACGTTTACACGTCGATTATTTCTCGCATATTGTCAGAGGCGCGGCAGTGCAAGTATCGACTTTCACCGATTATTGACTTCTTCATTTCCTGAGTTGACAGATCGTGAGAAGGTTATTGAATTCACTTACTAATATATACGGGAATATAAAATACACTGGAATCGAGACTTCAAAACATCGGGATGACGAGATTGACAGGCATGCCAAAGTTAAGCTCGCATCAATTTATGCCGAACTTTATCTTTCAAATTTATGAATGTCACCATAGCTTATTTTCAAGCCCAATTGAGTTTTACTTTCCCACCGCTGATTTCCAGTCGTCCTTTAAATATTGTCTTACTCGACGGAGCATAAAGCAAGGTCGTTGCGATAGATCATCGTAAACATGCCGAGTGTCATTCCGGAAAGATTGAAAGAAGTTTGGCAATTATGTCACTTTTGTCCATGCGACTGATCTTTCGAAATCCGGTGTTAAGATCACCTTTTATCGTCACTGGACATATTTATCAGGCGTCACTTTCTGTCATCGTTAAGCGTCTTTTTAACTAGTAATCTCTAACACGATGATTTATCACCCCTGACGACGGAAGTCGTTCCACTTTCTTATGTTCCATGAAACGCTAATCTTCTTCCATGAACTTATACGATGCAGGTGTTTTTCCTAAACCTTTGAGACGTTTCTTTGTACAGATTCTTTTATTGTATGTTGTTTTCGTGTTTTCTGCAGGCATCTTCTTCGTTTAACACAGCAAATGGAGCCAGTAAAGAGGCATTGCTAACTTATCATCCTTAATGCCAAATTTGTGCTATACAGAATTACTTGTTAGTTTTCAAGATACAGCTCTATAAAAAGATCTCAACTTCTGTCCCTCCATCGCCTCCCCGTCCCTAATTATTTTAAATACAAGGCAATAACGTTTGCGAAGTCACTCATTAATTCTTGCAATTATTCGACATTATCTATCTATCTATCTATCTATCTATCTATCTATCTATCTATCTATCTATCTATCTATCTATCTATCTATCTATCTATCTATCCGTCCGTCCGTCCGTCCGTCCGTGCGTCCGTCTGTCTGTCTGTCTGTCGGTAGGTAGGTAGGTAGGTAGATAGATAGGTAGGTAGGTGGGTAGGTAGGTAGATGGGTGGGTAGATAGGTAGGTAGGTAGGTAGGTTATCTTCGTTGGGCAGGAAAGTGCCCCATACACAGGTGCAGAACGGTGTCCAAAGCTGTTTTCTGAAACAGTATACGCAGATTTGCATGATAGTCATAGCCCAATCAAATGAGGAATAACTTCCATTGTTTGAAGATTTTCTTAAAATTAAATATGACATTAATATTTCTGATGTATTGTTTGGTATAAACTTGCCATTATAGTTAAATGAAATACCCATTGATATTTTCGCATGGGCAGCTTGACTTGATCGAAGTAGTCTCCGGCATAGAAACTAACAATTCGGCACTATTCGGAGTTGCTATAGTGTTGATAGAACTATTTAAATGATTGGTTCACCGGGATTGTTCAATTTATTCATCGTCCGCTTGCAGAAGATCTGACCTCTGACCTTGACTTTTAGATTAACTACGTTTAAGGAGCTCGTATTTAATTCCTCCTTCCCCAACAGATTAATGTCTTGATTGCTTTTCTTGAAGCGAGTATCTCTCTGGATATGAAGTATAGACCTTATCCCTTGAGAGTTGTCATAAATACAGTGAGTGTAAATTAATCTGTTTTGCGATAAACACATCCTTGAAACACGATCGCAAACGCACTGTATCGTCCATCTTGTTGCAACTTCGATACCTAAATAACGACTGCTATGACGTCATCAAAGAGAGCTGGTAAGAGGTTTTAATTAGTGCAGCTAAGAAAATCTCCACAACAGCTGCTACTTTCTACAATACGTTCTGATGAGCAACCAAAGAAGGTCTTAAAGTAATGGATTTTCCCTGATGTTGATGTAAAACCATGGCAACGTCATCCGTTATGGTATACAGGATGCGCCTCGGGCCGTTGAGACACTGCTATTTCCAGTCGTTACGCAACGATATCATCTTTGAAAGCGTCAACGTTTGTTTCAATCAAGGCCAGCACATGCAAAACTCCCGTTGGTGCAGTTGGACAGAGTGAGATAACTAAGGAAATGGTTACCGTTCCATTCTGCGCCACTTACATTCCCCACAAATCGTGGAATTGCTATAAGTGTTCGCGAGAGCTTACTTACCCCTTGAGAACTGGCGGATTGCCTAGTGTCCGTCTAGCACAGTTAATGTGCTTTGTTCCGTATCCTTTCTATAGAGATAATCTCCGTCGCTCATACATACAGTCAAGCAACGGCAGATGCCTGCTTATATTAGCGTTGTAAACCTTACGTGCCTTAGTCAACACCAATGATAATAACCATTATTAGATGGTTGAACGTATGAGGCAATTGTGAATTGTTTCGCGTTAGGACCGACATGATAACGCTCGTATCTTGTAAATTGCCGAAAACCCAGACCCGCTTTCACACGTATACAGGTAAATGTTACAATGATTTCCGACAGAAATCATCGCAGGTCGCTGTTAACATGGCTTGGACGTTTAAAGTTTGCTTGAAACCGCTGAAAGTTTGTAAGAAATTCCTACAATTATCAGTGACTTCCGGCTTGGCTATGACAGGTAGCCGCCATAGAAAACAAAATAAAACAAAGCAAATCAAAAGAGGCATGTTCATGTATATGTATATTCTATATAATCATGTCATTGTCCTTTTATCCGTGCCATATGCATGTATGTCAACCAACCCGGTGGTTTTATGTTCAATGTTGTAAGTTGATATCAGAATTACAAATTTGAGTACACAGCACAGTTGAGACCAACTCTTCCGAAAGAGGAACAAATGGTCAAAGGTTTTATCTTTTAAAGAATCTTATAAAAAAGGGTTTAGATAAAATGTAAAAATGTCTTACGCAATATACATATCCAGAATATGCGACACAGACATTTGATTAAACGAGAAACCCACCTTTATGTACAGACCACCTTTTAAGTCAGTACACGCTTCGCAACTGAAAAATTTAACCTTTTGCTCAAATAAACAATTTTAAGCATTTTTAATAAAACAGCTCTATAAAAGTCAAAGCTCAGAGGCCATGGTGCAGATTTTGACACTTGAGAAGAAAGTAACTCAATTTGTTAATATGTGATATTCAAAATGGCCGCCACCACTATTGGGAACCGCTATTGGGGAAAATTTAGATTTTCGGTTTTCTTCACAAAATTAAGGCAGTTTGGAACTTCCTTCACTCTACAAGCGTCAACAAATGGGTTCATGAAAGCTGTATATCAGTCAATTATTGCAAAAACAATTCAGGACTCTGAATATCTTTCCCCGAGGCGCGTTCTACCTTGAAATCCCTGTCAGGTCAAATAGAGCGCACCACTTTACATCATCTTCGAAGTGAGCGATGCCGCAAGTGTTGCTCGGTGTTTCGTTATTAATAATGTGAGTGCCTTGGTGTTTGATATGGACAGCCGTCATCTCACACCAGTGTTAATGGACACAGATAACATTGACAGAGAGTAATGAACAGTGCATACATTAAAAAAAAAACTCAATGAAGGGGAAGATTGCGAAACGAAGCATGTATATGAAGAAAAGGCTACTGTGTTAAAAACGAGTATGAGAGATTGCAGGGACTTTGGCCGGAGCAAAATTAGACCGACTCACAAGCCTTCTATTGCTGCTCAGAAGGTTATATCTGATTGGTCGATTGTCACTATTCACACCGACTTAGGGGGTCTATTTGCTTTATTCAATTATAACGGTAAGATTTAGCCAACCAATTGGATAACAACTTCCCAGACGCTGCACATTAGCCCTTCTATTGCAATGTTTATGGTGCATTTTAACAGACTTTGCTATTAGAAAAGCCCTAAAACATATCATGTAGATATGATTTTCGCATGATATAGAGAATGGGCGCCACAGCTGTACGTGTGTGACATTCATCATTGGGTAAAGTTAGTGAAAGATGAGACGTAGATCAAAATTAATTTAATGAGGACCGTTTTTGTATCACCACTTTATTCCGATAATTTATTGTCAATGTGTAATATGAATCTACCGTGCATGTTGCAATGTACATCTATGTATAGGTTAATTGTTATGCTAAGTTTGAATGAGTTGACCGGGGTTAAACTGGGAGATGTATTGTCTGAAGAGAGTAACTCACTCGGGAATAGGAATTCGACATCACCTTTACATTTTGTACCAGGAATATTTTGCTTTCCAAGGGGTCATCTGAATGTTAGCGTAGGTTTCGAGGCAAGCAAAAGCGGAACGTTAACAGATTGTTATGCCGACGTGGTGAGCTGCAAAAGAAATTCATGTCACACATTGGTACATACTTCGCTCATGGCAACTGAGTGATAAACTGCTGACGTTTGCTGTCCACGTTAAGGATTTACTTTTACATTCATGAGTGCTTACTGAATTCCTCACCGTTGGCGACGATTGCAATTTTCCTTTTTTTTTCGTTTTCGTTCTTGTGTGCAGAACAACGCTGAAGAGTAGGGTCTACAAGGCTGGTGCAAAATGTCTTGATTAAAACGCCGATATGTAATGTTTTCAATAAAAAAAAGAATTGAGACCGAAATTGTCGATCAAGACACCTCAATGCTCTTCTTTCCAGACTCGAAGGCGCCATCGATGACAGCAGATACAAACCACTGCTGTGGTAAGCACCGACGATTCATTGATTGCGCTTGCCGTGGGCGTTCTTCTTGTATTATGTACAACTCTTCGCTGACTCCACTTCAATTTTGCCCGTTTGTAATATTGAGTAAAATCACTCTTTCTCTAAAAACCTCTCTTTCTTTCATACATTTTACAAGTCAAGCGCGTGTTATTTACTTTGCCCTCGGACATAAAGCTAGCGAGTCTCTGGAGGTGATGCTCATCTTTTAACTTACACATAGATCTACATGTACCGTAGTATTGATTATTGTTTTTGCCCGAGGTGGTAGATCCGAATGTCATCCATGATTCTGAACTCCCATTCTTAAGTATGAAGCGCCGTAAACCATGGTTTGGTTTCTTGTTAACGGAGTGACGGCCGTCTTATGACCCTAGACAAAAACGCGCCACAAGTCCAGTTGTGACGTGCTGTCAGGTTCTAAAGTGATTTAGCGAACTTTTGCTAATAACGATATACACATAAATGTTGCCGTCGATATGTATATTCATGAGTACGCCAGTGCGCATGCTTGGTCAGCTTTACGCAAACGGAGTGTTGGTTTTACGATTAGATTTAAATCGCCGGGCGTTGCCTTGAAGACAAAGTGTGATTTAGAGATCCTTGGGGTAAAAGTCAATTGCCTTTCAACGGATCATCGTCTGCGACTTTTCAAGTCTGGAAATCTCACGATCTCATTGACACCTTTCACGTCTTCGAGCTTAAGAAAGATCATTTGTCGTTCATCGGCTTCAAGGCGAAAGACAGACAATCACCTGTAAAAGTAACAACGACTTGCCAATAAAGTTTTTGACTTAAGGTGGAATATTACATTTTTGGGTAGCGGGGGCAGTCAGAATAAGCTCACGCTTTTTCATGTCTATTGACTCGACACTTATTGTTCGGAATAAGGCTGACACTTGTTTGGAAATAAATAAAGAAATAAATAAATAAAGATATAATAATAATAATTAATAAACAAGGCAGTTATTGCTGAAGGCAATGGGGCCGTGTTAGAGTAATATTTGAGGACAATATATACTACTATTCAAATATGGTCTTGAATTTCCTCCTGTCAATGAGGCATTTGATTAACTGGTTATTAAACGAAGCAATGGCATGACAACGGCAAAATATGTCTAGCAACTTTTGTGGAGTTTGAGGCAGGGGTTCTTTATTTATAGCGGGAATTGCTTAAACTCCTTAAATATTCAAATTACAGCAAATTTCTTTTGTTCTCGATGGTAGATGTCTAATATTTAGATGGGCATATTTAGATTTCTACCCTATAGTTATCCCTATATACCAGAAATCGGACATCCAGCTCTATTGGCTTGCTCAGAATTAGATATGCGCATAATTAATGAGGTACAATATGTGGTGTCATAAGGTGTCCCATCATACCATTTATGAAGGGTGTAGCACTTGTTGTTACTGAGTTGTGGACAAATATATATATTTGAGGTCAAAGGTCATCGAGGTCACGTCACATTTTGTCAAAATAATTGTATTGCTAAGTTATTCCTATATACCAAAAATCAGACCTCTAGCTCTATTGGCGCGCTCAAAATTATATATGCGCATAATTAATGAGGTACAATATGTGGTGTCATAAGGTGTCTTATCATACCAAATATGAAGGATGTAGCACTTGTGGTTACTGAGTTGTGGACAAATATATATATTTGAGGTCAAAGGTCATCGAGGTCACGTCACATTTTGTCATAATAATTGTATTGCTAAGTTATTCCTATATACCAAAAATCAGACCTCTAGCTCTATTGGCTCGCTCAAAATAAGATATGCACATAATTAATGAGGTACAATATGTGGTGTCATAAGGTGTCTTATCATACCAAATATGAAGGATGTAGCACTTGTGGTTACTGAGTTGTGGACAAATATATATATTTGAGGTCAAAGGTCATTGAGGTCACGTCACATTTTGTCATAATAATTGTATTGCTAAGTTATTCCTATATACCAAAAATCAGACCTCTAGCTCTATTGGCTCGCTCAAAATAAGATATGCACATAATTAATGAGGTACAATATATGGTGTCATAAGGTGTCCTTTCATACCAAATATGAAGGGTGTAGCACTTGTGGTTACTGAGTTGTGGACAAATATGTATATTTGAGGTCAAAGGTCATTGAGGTCACGTGAAGTTTTGTCAAACAAATTATATTGTTAACTTATCCCTATATACCAGAAATCAGACCTCTTGCTCTATTGGCTCGCTCATAATTAGATATGCACATAATTAATGGAGTACAATATGTGGCGTCATAAGGTGTCCCATCATACCAAATATGAAAGGTTTAGCACTTGTGGTTACTGAGTTATGGACAATAATGTATATTTGAGGTCAAAGGTCACCAAGGTCACATGATATTTTGTCAAAATGTCTGAGATATCTGCGTGAACCGATGGACTCACTGATGGACTCACGGACGGATATGAGCCAATCTATAAGCCCCCTGGACTTTATCCGTGGGGACAAAAACTGTGTCACTGCATCCTTTAGGCAATATGAATACGATGAGAAACTAAATTTTTATTTTTCTTGGCATCATACATGCGAGTCTATGGAGAACTGCCTTATACATGGGAGTCTATGGAGGTGTAAACTAAAAAGTCCTCTAACACGGCCAAATTTGAAAGCATTGTGAAACAAATCGACGTGCATCTGTATTGGGTTGGGTACTAGGCGTGAACGGACGGACGGACGGACGGACATGACCAAACCTACAAGTCCCCTCGGACTTCGTCCATGGTGATTAAAAACAACGCAACAGTTATTACAGCTACACCGGCGGTAGGTTCATATCCAGAGCCCCGTACGGTCTGCCGCCGTCGCTTGAAAACAATCTCATGCACCCGGCCATATGGGCAGCTGGCCGGATGCATGAGAATGCGAGCTGTCACGTTCAAGCTCAGGATTATTTGTCGTCAAATTTCAGTAAATTTACCTTACCTAGATGAAATTTTGTCTATAGGCTGTAATTTCGCCGAAGTTTGACAAAATTACATCGATTTTTCAGGTTCATATGCGACATTTTTGAGTTTTGAGTGCAGACAGAAATAAGTTTTGAGGCAACGTGGCTGCGACCCCATGTTGACCCCTAGCCCTGCGTACGATGCTATGTGCTACAGCTAACACACAGCATCATACGCAGGGCCAGCGAGAGAGTTGCCGACATCGACGGTTATTTACGAGAAGTGAATAAAAGGCTGTCATTTTTGGAAGCGATCGAGTAGCTGAGGTAGGCTGGGATACGACTTGGGCCCAAGAACGCTGAATTTCGGCAGTAGGGCCTAATTTGGCTTTTTACGTCAAGTCCCAAAATGGATTTGAAGTCACCGACCCAACGTACGGGTCTTTGCAGGGCTGTGGTGAGCGGGGCGGTTAGCTGTAGCGGAACACACAGCATCGTACGCAGGGCTAGTTGACCCCCAAGTGAAAATGTGTTCGCGATCAAATCTTCCTATATTTTTTTCAGAATTTTCAACAAAATCATTGCTTCTTACATCTTTTGTAAAATATAAAATACTAAAATAAAACTGCGATGTGCCATGTCTCCAGATTTCTAAAATATCGTTCGTTGACCGTTCGACGCAAACTTGTGACGCAGTTGAAATTCAATACTGACCGCCAAATAATCTTAATGAGACGAGATCAGTCTAGACATCCTCCAAATTATCCAACCATTCGCATTGGAGTTCAGCTCGCTTAGAGTATCATAACATTTTTCGGCCTTCTTTTAGATCGACCCTAATATCTCCCACTTAGGAAATAAATACACAAGCTACCTCGACAAAACTTCGTGCACCATCCAAGACCAAACGCACTACAAATCTGTCTTGACGTCATCATCTCCTTACATGGTAATCGGCATACCGTATTTTTTAGCAAAGGGGACACAGAATACAACGGAGTATTCAGTTTCAAAACGTATTACATTGTGTGATGTTGTCAAAAAAAAGTCATGTTACTGCAGTGGAATAAATTACAAAACACAAAAGTTCAAATCAGTTTATTTTGGACTGGCTTTACCCAACATTTCATATTGTTTCTTATGCCAGATTTGACCACGTGCTTACTGGCGACCCCTTTTCATGCAAATTTTGTGTCAAATGATGTGTTCCGCTGGAAAAACAAACGTACGATTTCTAAATGAAGGAGGCGAAATTTGCCCTCAAGACTCGAAACCACCCCTTTTATGGGGTGTACATAGCTATTTTTAACGAGCTTCTCGAATCTGCAGCTCTATTTCGAAATGATGGTCTGGTTTTCTCAGCTCAAGGATAAGTGTTCTCCATCGCTGTGGGCATTACTATTCTCAACCGGGGGTACAGTTTCCAGTCAATATGTTTTTCATTATGTCCGGGATATAAAACCTTTCCTTTTCAAACTTTCTCTTTGATTAACACTAATCCACATCTTGTCAGTGATTAAACATGTTTCAAGTGTAAATGTTAAATTCTGGTCTCGAGCCCTCCTGTTCGACCAAACCGAAATTACCCCTCCCACTTTGGCTCGTCCAGTGGGTGTAGCAAGGGTCGTGCCATCGCCTAGGAAACGGAGGGTGCATTAATTGTTGCATTTCGATGCACATTTTGATTATATTCAGAAGATTTTGTGGCAAAAACTCAGATAGAGAAGCATTTATATTCACATCTCACTTATTCAAGACTGGCTGAGAGCAGCACTTCCATTCAGTTAACATCATTACGCCATTTATTATGCCAAGAAAGATGAAGCCAATACATTTTGCCCTCCCTGGTCTCAGCCAGAAATGGTTATACCTTACAGTTTTTTCCCACGGAATGAAAACAAATGTACTTGGGCTGAGGCCCAAGTACAATAATAATTAATAATAAAGTATTATATAGAAATAATAACACGAATAATAATAGGTTCAATTTCCGTGAAAATTTCACCATAAGGGTATTTTGGGTCGAAAAGACCAAATATGATATCGATTTCACTGCCCCATGTTTCCATGGTAACCATTTTAGGTGTTGAAAATTTCAGTTTTTCTAATATCCCATGAAAAGTTACTTTGATTGATATAAAAATTATCTAGTGGGGAAGTTCGGGTCAGAGAACACAAATGCCAGACTTATTTTAATGTTTCGAGTTGCCATGGTAACTATTTTGGGATTGAAAATGTTACTTTTTCCCTAATTCCTATTAAAGAACTATTAATTGATGTAAAAATTGATAATAAGGGGTTTTCTGGTTAGCACACCAAAAAATCACACTCATTTTAATGTGAGATGTTTCCATGGCAACCATTCAGGAGTAACAACACCTTTTTTTCAGAAGTCCCACAGCTTCAATGAACTGTTTTTAGATTTCTATATAATACTTATAGCCCCTAAACTTGTAATAATAATAATAATAATAATAATAATAATAATAAATAATAATAATAATAACAATAATATAATGATTATGAATTTTCAATTCAGCAGAGCATTCCTACATGTTTCTCCTCGAAATTCAAACTTTTCAATTCCCAATTAAATGAGTAGAATTGATTTGCAAAACCAGCAAGGTATATTTCCTAAAAAAGTGCACTCAGCTGTTTTCACCTCCAAAGATCATGTTCAAGGACTATCGTATACTTATCATTGCTGGGTGTGAAGTCTTCCCTTTCTGATTACAGCTTTATATACTTTGAAAATTTCCTGAAACTGTATTGAGGAAAACCCAGAAATTGTTAGTTTCGACCACTGCTCCAAAACCAGCAGCTGTGTCGGACCTCCCTAACTCTGCGCGTGGTTCAACGGCACATTCAAGGTTTACCGCGCACCCTTTCGCAGGAAGTGACGTATGTGTCTTTTTAATACCACTAACTGTCGAATTGCAGAATGGCTGTAAGAACACACAAGGACAGAGTGAAATTTAAAACATTCTCGGGCGTAAAATTGCGATATCTAGTGAACAGTTTTGCATTGCAGCGATATATATCCTCGCAATTGACCTTCTACATTAAACATTTGTGGAATGCCCGATATTTTGTCATTGCTTTGGTTGACATCGTCCAAAGAGGTTATATCATAAACCTAATATGGTAAAGTTTGTCATTTTGAAAAATTATGAACGGCTTTGTATCCAATATTATTATATCATACCTTTATTTTGATGGTGCAAAAAAAGTGATCTGATTGGTCGAGACGTAAAAATTAACAGTGCTATATTCGCGATATAGCACGGCTGTAACACGCGCGAACTCTCAGCTAGAGAGAAGTTCCTTTTTAACGTTTCCATTATTTCAATATACTGTTATGATATAGCGGCAGTAAACCACCCCAGCAACGGGTACCACTCGGTTTTGAGCAGTTCACTCGATGTATGCATCCGCTACTGCTCGTGCATATGTGAACAGGTCAAAATCCCGCGGTACACCGTCTCTCGGTGTGGTTTAGAACACTGTACTGCCAGACGGAGATGTTACGACAGAACATGAGATACAAGACGAGAAAATAAATTTTGAATGCCTGGTAAAATGACACGACTGCTATTATGCATGGTTGAATTCAAAAGACATTATTGCTTTTTTATAGCATGACTTAAAATTCACCGCTTAGAACATGCGAATAGATCAAATTAAGCAAAAGTTTAACTACGCTATAAACATTAATGAAGGATAAAAAAAAATATATCAGTGTTATCTTCAGAGCACGGCAAACTGCATATCTAATCTTTAACCCAATCACGACCGGTAACGTCATTATTTGTAACTTTTGTTATTCTTGGGTAAAACTCCTCTGTTTTTAAAATGTAGAATCTTGTTCAATTACTAAAACTATGTAGAGAGATGCATGCCTGGCGTTCAGCACACTGGCCCGCTTGTGCGAAATGTTCTCAATCATATTGTTGACACTAGATTAATTTGTCAACATTACACTACTACTGTTCACAGTGTACTGTGTTTGCAGGGCTAACTCTTGCATTTCAACGCACTTTAGGGAGAAGACTAAGCAAGTGTAGGTGTTTTCTTTTGAGCAGAAACACCGGTAATGAACATGCCATCAAAAGTGAAAGCTTGTGTCCTGGAAAACTCAATTCTGTGTTACTGTCAACATTTCAGCAGACATCTCAGATCTTTGCTCGCAAAAAACATGCTGCTTTCACGACGATGGAGACACTGTATAACATTCCAAGAACGACATCTATGTAACCTTATGAAGACGTCGAAGCCGCTAGGACAGGCCCGAACAAGCCGGGTTGTGGGTTTCATTCCACAGAATTGCCGAAAAGATTGAATATAGCACATTGACTTACATGATTGTAGAGCATTCGGTGATGTAGAGTATCATTCGAAGGGGACATGTGTGTAATTTTTTTAACTTCAAGCAACAGAAGATTTTTAAAGTGCGGATCGGATTGGGAGTGAAAACATGTTCAGGGTTTTTGCATGTTGTAGTGCACATACGCAAGTGTCTCCATTGGACAATATGTTGTGAAATCACCGTACTACTTCACTGACACATGCAACCGAAACACAACTCTTTCAAAAAAAGCTTCGATTGTAATTATCTTCTAACTGTCTCTATTAGAACCGTTTCTTTGAACTGTGAGAATCTCTGTGGTCTAAAGACTCCTGTGAAACTGCGAGATAGAGGGCCAATAACTTCTGCGTTCGTCGACCTAGCAGAGACAGAGCGACAGAGACTGAGTTGGGGAGAGAGGGGAGGGAGAGATAGAGAGTGGGAAAGGGAGAAAGAGAAGCAAATTATAAAAAAAACCAACAACGCTTTTCCAGAAAATGAACTCTGATGCGAGAAGCTAGGAAGAAAGGCAGATTATTTCTACAGAAATCTCCTCAGATAACCTAGAAGTCGTTCGAACATGTGTTCAGGACACGTTTGTTTAGCTGGTTTTGCAAGAACAATAAAAGCCGCTTCCCCGAGCAAAATCTTTCTGTATAGGAAGAAAACTATTAACGCGTGAAACATGTGAAACGGGCAAACAGCGATGACCGCAGGCAGCCACTCACAAGTCGATCGGTTGTCGTCAGTGGTAAGACCGACAATACACTTACGATGAATGTTCTAGTACATGCACGGTTACACGAAACGAATCGATCATCACAGGGATTTTTGGCGACCCGGATCCACCTTGTCATCACTTATCAATGCGAGGCGATATTAATCGTCACGAGTCATTTTCGGCTGTAAAAAATGCCACTGAGCACCGTACCGTAAGCATATTTGCAGTTTCACAAAAAAATCGATACTTTATCTCTCGATATCTGTTAGATAATATAATCACTTTGGTTCTATACAGCCGGGTCGTTGCAGTATCTAAGTATTACCTACCAAAGCAAACGAATCTGAGAGCGGGGCCGTTCTCTTGCGGTTGGTGAAATGAGTTCTATAACCCGCCCCTTTAACGAATTTTTGCCTTTAAAAGTTCGAAGATGGCCGCCGCAACCATGTTAACTCTATGGGGCAAAGTTAATTTTTCGATTTCCACAAAATAAGGCGGTAAAAACTTTGCTCCTTAAGCTTCAAAATTAGCCCCCAACATGTTGCAGACCAAAACGTTATTGTAAACGTTTGAGCATCCAGATATCTGTCCTACGGGCGCAATATTACCTACTAGCTTTATCCGTCAGAACAAAGGCAAATTTGAATACAGTCTGTCACTGAAAAAGAGCGATTGCAGGTACCGAAAGTCAGGCCAATAAAGACAGCATTACACTCCACTATATCAACAACAGAACGCAAAACGCTGTTCATGTCATGATGCAATATGTTTGATCGAAGGTCAGGTAGCAATGCCAAAAAGTCGAGTATCGTTGAAGAAAATGTGATCAGACGGTATATAGTAAACAAGCAGAGCCCTCAGCGGCAGCGTTAACAGCCTAAATCAAAGGCACCCTCGGAAAAGTGCGGCACTTGTAAATAAAACAAACAAACAAGCAAGTACAGTGCACATGGGCAAATCAGTTAACAAGAAGAGATTCGGTTCACTTCATTTCGGCCGAATAATTAATAAAAAATGATTATTCTACGAAAACCTACAGAGTAACGCAATATGTTTAATACATTGAAGACCTAAGAGCGTAAATTAATCATGGAAATTACCCTACAAAATAATTTTGGCATTCGACAAAAGATAGTACGCGTTCCTTGAATCGGCATACTGCTGCGATTCGGCAGTTTTTTCAAAGAAAACAAATTTACCACCATGCGATATTTATAATATCCTACTCATAATATTACAGAAATGAAATATTAAAGCAATTAATCAAATTGTGTCAAATCCATTGCTAAAGGTATGGCCTTGCACATATATATACACAAAAAACTCAGAATGGATCAAACATCGTGGGTGGTAGCGACGACCTGTTACTCAAATTTTGAGGTCTAATTGCACGGCGATGTGCCAGACAGTTTTCGTAGTTCGGTGTGTTTCCTGCGACGAAGGAAAACAGCCAGTTTCAAGGATACGTTGATGACAACTAGGATTGTTATCACAGGTTTCTGTTTTTAAATTTCTATGCGATTGAAAGAGAGAATGACAAACATCCGCATTGTTGCGGCGTTTTGCGTCTAACATGTACGTTTCAGAGGCTGACATACAGAAAGTAGTTACTAGTACTAAATACAGGTCATGTTTTCTGAAGAAACGGACATTTTCATTAGTTTTAAATTGCATGCTCTAACTGGTTTATTTTAGCGTCATTTATCAATAACCATGTCATATTTCTGATTAAATGGATCTGTGCGAATATAGACATCGGTTATCTCAATAATTGCCCGTTCTTCGGCCGAGATAATAAGTCCTTCGTCCTTAGGGAGCATTCATATTTTACGCGGAGGGGGTTGACTTTTACAAAACAGTTCGTTTGTATTTTGGGGGGGGGGGTCAAATTTTACAATCGATGATTTGGATGGGTCACATTTTGCAAAGGTTTGTATGGAATTGCTAGCACGAGCACGGTTTCTTTTTTTAAATATTTATGCGATTAAAAGAGATAGTGACAAACATCTCTATTGGTGCGTTTGACAGCTAACACGTATGTTTCAGAAGCTGGCATATAGAAAGTAGTTACTAAATACAGGTCACAGGAATGATATATTTTCTTTTTAATCAAAAGAGGCGGATATTTTCATTAATTTTCAATGAAATCCATTTAATTGCATGCTCTAACTGGTTTATTTTAGCGTCATTTATCAATAACCATGTCATATTTCTGATTAAATGGATCTGTGTAAATGTTTACATCGGTTATCTCAATATTTGCCCGTGCTTCGGCCGAGATAATAAGTCGTTCACCTTTAGGAGGCATTGACTTTTACAAAGCATTTTTTAGGGGGTTCAATTTTTACAATCAATGGTTTGGGTGGGTCACATTTTACGGAGGTTTGTATGGAACTATGACAAAAAACAAGTGAGTTGACCGATAAGTGTATAAAAACAGAATACGAACATGGATTCTGTCTGAACCGGTTATAACAAGTAGAAAAGAGCACTTTTGTTCACAAAAATAAAATGTTAAAGTTGACTTAGAGAAATATGCGTCATGCCAATGTTCACGATACAACTTTTATAACACTTTAAAACCGGGGAAAATAGCTAATAGTTTTGAAAGTATGGTGTTATATTACATACACTTAAACTTAAAGGATTAATATGAATAGAAACACCAATAGGACGCGTATTTTTTAATCAGTTATTCTGACGAGTCACTTTGATTGTCAAGTTCAATGAGATAAATACTATTCGGTTCTGATAAGTCACTCTGACTGATGGATAGTAAGCCAGTTTTATTTTCTGTAAACTATTCATTCACAAGTCGGAGGCCCATGGTGTGTCAGTGACTGTGTATCAATATCAGATGAGATATTTGGACCATGTTAATGTGGTGATTTAGTAAGCATTTGATATGGTTAACTGTATTGGTGTTGAAATGCGGTAAAAAAATCCTGGCAGATTTTGAAAAAATTCCAAACAAATGCCAATAAAAAATTCAGCCAGAGAAGGTTTAACAGAAAGAAAAGGTGGGAGGGTGGGGAAAAAGAATGTACAATGGATCGGATAAAAAAGATAATGTACCTCATCGATCTCCGAGACACAGTCCCTTATCAAATGGTCCACCCCGATGTATTTTTGTGCGCAATTAACCATGCAGTGTATTTTAGTTTAATATGTCAAGTTAGCTAAGGATTTTAAAGGAATAGTCAAGTTCACCACAGTTTAACTTTATCTCTTGTGTCATCATCCTTGTGTAATTGGTTAAGTTTGTAAGTTGTTCTAGATGTGGATGCACCAGCTGTTCTGGAAGAAAACAATGTTTACTTTCCCTGTAGGGTTTCTGAGTTGATGATTGTATGTTGAAATTTATTCATGTATCTGGTGTATGGGAAAAGTGTAAACATTGGTTGCATATTATATATTTCAGTCTATGTCAAATATTGTAAATGAAAAATCAAGAACAGTTTACTGCGTAAGTTGGGGGGTGTATTGCAAAATGTAATAAAAGGGTTTTACACCGTGACAAAATACTTTGAAACAATATACTACAGACTTTTTTCTTTTATTTTCTTCAGAGTAACTTGTTTGATAGTAAAAAATGCAAGTGAAGACAGAATTAGCTGTATTGTGTGTGATTTGTAATCGAGAAACAAACTAGGAAAGTTAGTTAGGTTTTATATTCAGTACTTTCAATATACTGCGGCCATTTCTGCTTTATTTTCTTCAGAGTAACTGTTATTTGTTGGAAAAGGGAAGGCATGGGGACGACATGGATACCTCAGACAATGACAAAAGACAGCGATGGCATCAATATCGAGTGTTGTGTTCTAAGACACCAACTTTTTGTACTTATGTACATGCCACAAAAAGGGCCTCCATTTAATTTACACTTCATAAGTAAGAACAAGAAATATTAGTGTATCTTCACAACGTCTTTTTAACATCTTTATGTCAGTCTATGCTAATTTGGGAGAAACCAATGGTTTGCTAATTGAAAATGATGAATTAATTGAACAAACATGTGGAAATTTTTTTTATATGTTCGTGGCCATTTTGAATATTTAACGAGGTCTCAAGGCCATTATTTGCATATTTGCATATCAAAATATAAATGGTTATGGGGACAGTCTTTGATTATTTCAGAAGTCTAACGTCATGCCAAGTGGTACTTCCAAATGTCAACTCCACCCCAGGGCCTTGGGTGCAAAGGATTAATAGATCTAATCAGATGAATAATTAGGGAATGTCATATTTTATATTTGATGAATGGTGGGGTCATATAGTACAAAATAATTTGGAGAGGGGTCGCTTTTTTGCATTTCACTTGTAGCTTAAATTCCATCGAATTCCCCCTCCTCGTAGAAAACGAACACTCCCTTAACGGTCGTAGTGCCCTTGGCACCCCGATAGCGCCAAGACTTCTATTATCGGTTGTGCGATCAATCATACACACACCTCCTCCGTCGACTCCTATGTAGATTGTATCTACAAATGTGGCACCCTTCGCGCTGGCATTAGCCACGACTATACAAACATCGCGTTCTTTTAATGCCTCCTTTTCCAAATGGAGTCCAAGGTGACAAAATAACGGGTCAAAATGTCAGCATTGTTTGCCCAAATTGAATTTTAAAACGACTGTGGTAATCGATGACGGATAATAAAGTTACTGACACGACACAATAGATGCAATTCATCGCGATAAAACGAGAAACAGCAGGCAACCTTCAGTATCAAAACCCCATTCACGACCTGATTATACCCAGCAACACGTGTTTGCCAATTGTATTATTGTGTCTTTGAAAGGACAGCTGCAATTAATTTGTTTTTTTCCGTACATAAACAAGGAAATTTAACGGGTAACTTTGACACAGTCGAACCGTTATTAACTCTTTGAGAAATCTCAATATATCCAGACCCACAGAAAGAACAGATATATATATATATATATATATATATATATATATATATATATATATATATATATATATATATATATATATATATACATTCTAAGTTAATGATTAACCTTTTCTTTGAATTAAACATGCTCATTTTAATACATTTTGCAAAAGTGAATAGTAATTTTTTATTTTACGTCTTACTGCTGGTAAATGAAAGTTAAGTATTCTGTGTGTTTCAATTCAGTGTCACACATTTGATGCACGGCCTATGCATTAGACTTCCAAGAAAACTTTCTTGCGATCCCTCTTTTTTAGAATTTCGCATGACTTACGATAGCTAGCTTTGTAGGTTCATTATTGCAGCAGACATTGCTCACTGAAATTTTGATGCATACTTGCTTGACGACCCAGTTGTTCTTTCATCTTGGCGGGGGGGGGGGCGGAATATGCATATACTGGAGGAGGAGAGGCGCGAGGGGTTGGGAACACCGGAGTGGATTTTCGTAGTGACTCTGCCAAGCTGTTGTACATATCCTATCGCTGGTTTAAACTCTGACATTTACGAGGATGTTATATTCGGGAGTGTCTAATGAATAAAATCAGTGTAGTTTACACACCAATTCCTGGCAAACAGTGTGAGCGAGTATGTTTGTATACCGTGTGTTGAGAACTTCTAGCGCTTACTTCAGGGCTGTAAACCCATCACGGTTCATGCATACACTTGTATAGTGTGGCGACAAAATCGTTTAACGGCTCGATCATTGGATTTCTTAAAATCCGGAAGACGGCAGCCCTCTTGACGCATTGTATAAGATCATCGCCGGCTGGCAGCGAAATTCAATAACACAGGTGCCCAGCTCGGTTTCATGAAAGAAGTTCTTTGATGGAATTCTAACTGGAACTTGTAATTATTTTTAGTTGCCTACAACTTCTTACAATCGTACATCTACTTTTCCAGGGCATATTGCTCATTGTTTCCATAGCCCCGGACGATTGCGAGGCATCCAGGATAAGTCAATATATTACCATTTGAAAGTGAATTTAATCCCCTGCGTAAATTAATTTGCTTAGAATAACAGTACATTCGCTTATACATTAAATGAAATATCGGGGAGCTTCAGATCCTTTCCAAATGAAATAATTACATATTTTTTCCACGACATGATTGCGTTCCCGGGAATCGTATGGTTATAGCCCGGAGGCTAGGCCTAAAGTAAACGTAACACAGCATGGATCAGGAAATTGGAGATAGGGAGACGTACGCCTGAAAGATTGATATCATTGTGCTCGGTAGATAGTTTTATTATTCGCTAGATTTGTTCTGCAGATGCGATATCTACCGTGTGAACCCTTTTCGGCGTGTCATAACAATTAGAACCGAGCCACATCAGAACAGCCACTAACTGTATACTCTCAGTGCCTGAGAGATGGTTCGGGTGAGGTCACGTTTTCAGCTCGCCGTTTATTCCATTTAAATATTCTTCAACAAAATTGTTGGCACGCCTGGACTCTGTTCCGTGAATTTGTCCGAAGGAGTAAAGCGTAGTCCTTAATCTACAGATTGAAAAAATGTGGTTCAGTTGGCTCTAAAATCAAACCTAAAGCAAATGTAAAAAAATTGATAGTGTTTTCATTCCAGCTACAGAAATATTATTTATATATAGGGCAGAAAAAATCACATTGTTAACTGACTTTGCTTATAAGGCGAAGACTAAATAACAGGTGCTTATGATTTACCGGCTAATTCGTCACATGCCTTGAAACATAGGATCATATTTTAGGCAGGGTTGGGGAAATCTGATAAATACATCTCTGGGAGATTGCCTTTGAAATGTAGGGAGTCTTTAATCTTATAACGGTATGAGGTCACCGAAATTGGGACAACGATAAACTCGGGGAGCAGGGTAGGTAGGTAGGTAGGTAGGTAGGTAGGTAGGTAGGTAGATAGGTAGGTAGGTAGGTAGGTAGGTAGGTAGGTAGGTAGGTAGGTAGGTAGGTAGGTAGGTAGATGGATAGATAGATAGATAGATAGATAGATAGATAGATAGATAGATAGATAGATAGATAGATAGATAGATAGATAGATAGATAGATAGATAGGTTAATACAGTATACTGCAGGTAGATAGGTATATATATATATATATATATATATATATATATATATATATATATATATATATATATATATATATAATCACATTTACTAGCAAATACTTTGCATGGATATAATGATAAGCTTACATTCAACTCAAATTATCGCTAATGTTTTTGTTTCACAAAATTACAATTGAAAAAATGCACCCTACTCATATCAGACCTATTTCTTGGCGCCAAGGATTCGAATCTGGATATGTATTTATGGTCGAGGGTTCAAAACTTTAATTTCGCGCATATTCCTTGTGTTTTTTTTATTTCTCGAATCTGCGATTGATTTATGGCGCTGATGAGAGGAGCGACTCCGTTGACCTTGAAGGTCACTGACCTTGTAGGCGCGGTCTAAGGGAAACCACGTTTTTCATCATGACGAATGGGCTCATACGCTTTGATATCCATTATTTTGCGGGTGTTTTTGTGTGTGCTGTACATGCGTAGCGAGTCATGGCAATCACAAGGCTAGTTACTGGGATATTTGCCTCTTGATGTTAGCCTCAGAGCACAAAATTCAAGTCGACTGGCGTCACCTTCGCTTTGTTGGTAATTGCTGGAGCGGGGGGTTGTGGGGGTTGAGTGTTATTGGATCATCAAGGATGCGGTTAGTGTCGCCTTTCTCGAGAATTTTTTTATCAGCAATGATTCAATCAGGTAACATTTCCATAACCACTGCGAAGAAGGAAGCGTTATAGCCTAATAGGTATCCCTATTCTTCCGTATACAGCTGACTCACTTTATACAATATTACGTGAATCAACGGTTATATATATGAACAATAATTTGGTTTCAAATACATATACGCGCATTCGTGAATTTAGACTCAAAGTAAAACGCGAACTGTAACAAAGACAAACAGACACACACTTAATTTAAACCATTCATATTATTAATATAATGCAAATTCATTAGAATGTAATAATATAATACGGACATCATATTATTTCATACTTAGCCGAGTACACAATTTAGATGATTGAAAGAAAATATTCCACAGCGGATATTGAGTTCTTGTGCGGAATAGATGCAGGAAGTCATTCCTTGAAGAAAAACAAAATGAAGCGTCAGAAGACGCAAAAAGGGAGAGGGTGTGTTTTACAAAATACATATATTCGTCAGTCTCCATTTCTCACACGAAAGATCACGTGACACAAAAAAGCTTTTTGAACCTCATCATTATTTCAATATCATGAGAACCGCTGACAATATCAATTGTAAGGGACCCTGATAAATACATGTGGGCAGCGTCCTTGATGCTATTTTTGATTTACCGTCATGTTTTAATTGTCTGTCGGGGGGCTGGCCATGTAAACTCCTGATGGCATATGATGTAGTATTAGATCTACAAGTCACATAATCCCCTCTTTGTTGTGTTCAAATGGCGGGAAAACAAAACGCTGTTTAACCGCGTGGCCAAAGCGCGAGTGTACAAAATTTGGGATGCTGTGCAAATGTGTTGGCGACCAGTGAGGCACCATTTTGCATTCACTTGGCAATGAAATTGTGGCGAGAGAAAAAACCCATCTATGGTAGTTTCATAGTAATACAAGTATCCTCACACGTGATTTGCTGGGGCATGTTCACACTGTACACGTAACAACTCAGTGTTATTCGCTCACGCTGTCCTTCTCAAATTTATGGAATTGCGTGACTGTAGGACATGTAAGCGTGACAGTAAAATATATTCTAAGGTGCATTAGTTTTCGCCATGAAAACCCCAGGGGTATTTCTGGCAAAATCTTCGTAGGGTTTTAGAAAGTACACGTATTTCATACTCGCGTTTACGTTTCCAGCTAATAAAAGTGACTGCATTTATTGCCACTTCTTGCTTGTTACCACAGAAGCTTGGAGATGAAGCTTGCTACAAACCATTTACCCACCAATTCACCAACTAATCCCTCCCCTCCCTCCCTATCTTCCCTCCCTCCCCTCTCTCTGCCTTTGTGTCTCTGTATGTCTTTGTCTGTCTGTCTGTCTGTCTGTCTGTCTGTCTGTCTGTCTGTCTGTCTGTCTGTCTCTGTTTCTCTCTCTCAGGCTCTCCCCTCTCTCTCTCTCTCTCTCTCTCTCTCTCTCTCTCTCTCTCTCTCTCTCTCTCTCTCTCTCTCTCTCTCTCTCTCTCTCTCTAGCTCTCTCTAGCTCTCTCTAGCTCTGATAGTGTTTGTAGTAAAAGTCCAAGGAGTACCTTACGGTCACAGAATAGGACTTCAAACACAAGCCCGCATATATACCTGCAGGCTGTGGTGTATACAGTACTTTGCTGTACTGGTACCCACGCAACATTTCAAGTACAATGTTCTGCTTTTTAAATGTCATATTTAGATGGAATCTCGACCTATTTTCAAAAATCACCATTCTTCCAAGCTGATGCAGCTCGCGTCTAAACATTTACAAACATTTATTCAAACCAACAATTCAATAACTTCTCTCTATAGTACTTGCAAAGTCTTCTGGACAATTATCATTTTTACGCCGGTTACAGCAGAATGTTTCTACAAAAGTACCGATAATTGAGAAGTGAATCGTGACACCTTTCTGACAAGCACTGTCAACCTTCATTGTTGTTACCAAGAAAACCTCAAATCCAAAATAAAGTCCTCTGAGCAACAGTTCAAAATATGGAGGTCTGTCATAATAGATATTTACTTCAATTATATATCTCAAGTAAATACACGGTCGTCCATTTTGGATCAAATGATGGGATGGTTGGAGTCGTTTTAGATGAAACGTGACATGCATGCAAGGCAACTTTTTCTCTGCCCCTTTTCCTTGACATGTAATTGTGCAAGCTATTGTATGTACTTTGTGATTTATTCAATCTCATCATATCTACGGCAAAAGTTGGGCTTCGCTGTTGCTCATAGCTAAATCAATTTTGAAAATTACTAATTCAGTCAGTGACACAATGAAAGGTTTCCCAAGTGAATTGAAGCAAGCCCGATCAAATCTGTGTATTCATTTACTTGAACAGGAACAAATTCTTAAAAAAATAAATGTAACCCAAATGATAAGTGTATTGAACAATTTCGCTGTGCCATTTGTTGCTTTCAGAGAATTCGATTCATCTGGGCTCCGATTCATTGTGACGCTGTCGAGAGACGTAGTTTTCCGTTTTCGTCAATGTAATTGACGTTCTCCGTTCGATTGTAAAACGTCGTATTCCCACAAAGGCGACGTCGTATGCAAATGGGGCGTTTGCTCGGATAACAACCCCGTCCTGCATGTATAGCTTTTTGACTTTTGTTGTGTTCGCTGTTGTCAGGAAAGAAACTGATTCAGTTTAGACAGTTGACAAGGAAGCGAGTCAATGGGCGTTTACTCGACTTGTCAAAGCCAAAGTAGACGCGCATTGTGTGCATTACCGATTTCAGGGTTTTCAGAATGTTTCCAAGCGCAGCTATTGAAAGCTCCGAGTATTCAACGTCGTACGGTCGACCAACGGAGAGCTTTTTTGCGTGTTTCTGTAATGTCAAATTCACGTGCCTTCTTCAGATCTGTCTCTGATCTATCAGAGTTTAGGACTGTACTCTTTTAATGGAGCGTACATTGTCATGACCTTCTTAAAGTTTTATCACAAGAGGGGTTCCCCTTGAAGTTTGCATTGGCAATATGATTATTTACGTATACCCATTCTGTAAGATAGATAGATCTCTAGCTATGCATATACTGTTTAAATGTTTGTCAGTCTGGAAATGAAACTTGGTGTTAGACCGATGGTTGGGTAATTTTACTCATCTCGTTCGTCGTCGTGCCTTCTCAACCCCACGAGTTCCCTTTTCTTCCGAAGGCAGCCGCAAGGACACGACTAGGCTGTATCAGTATGCCGTTGAGTTATGTCTGCAAAATTCATTCGCTCTCGGCATCTTGCCCGACTCTCGCTCGATTTAATGTCAATGTACCTGTAATGTCCGATCTGAACGCTTGTACACTGTAAGACACCCGCCTTGTACGTTTCAGGTAAACTGGCAGTTTATCATCGCGCCGCCGTTCCAGAGTTATCCTCTTCTAAAAAAAAATATCTCTCGATGCCACGTGACGAAATTTCACTGAGGAGTTTGCAAAATAGCTGTGAATGAATGTTCAACAAAAGTAGTGTCATGATGTAGCTTGCCTTGAGAAAGTAGAAAGCTATAGAGCAATAAATAAATAAAATGAAGATTAGAGAATAAGAAATAAAACAAAAAGCACAAAGTCACAAAAACAAAGTCTGGTATGTTTATTCCTGATATTTTTTGTACCAAATACAAACAATTAATCTGGGCATACAAGAGCTCATTAAGCTGACTGCTTTCAAAGTTTATCTTATCTGTCACCTCAGGCAAATTTAATCTGCGGCATCGTACATGGAAAATAATACAGCAGCTATTAGTTACGGCTTGTCGGGCACACAAATCATTTCATATTTTGCAGTATAAACTGACATTGCTTTATTTTTAACTCCGACATTTTAAACGACTGTGAAGTGTTCTTGTACTTTCTTCACTTATCCATCAAGCCTTCAGAGTCGACGTCATTTTCAAATGTCAAGGAAAGAGAAAGATTTTGTTGTAATCCGATTATTGAAGCTGAAGCAAATAGCTATTTGATTCTGTAATATGCAACATAAAATGGAAAAATGGCCTTGAAGTACCATACATGTATGCATTAACCATACCATGTTTAACAATAAAATCTTAATGTTGTTTAACTTACTAGCAAGTCAGCCGAACTGGCAAGAGTGACGAATGTTTTAAATAGGAATTACGAAGGAGAGGTTAGTCAAGTTTTATGTCTGATATGAGAGGTGACGTGTTTTCTATATACTCATGTGTCAACATTAGAGAGTTCGTAAACCTTAAGTTGTTTTTAAAGAGTTTTTAAATAAAATCCCGATGAGCCTGCTGTGCATTCATGCCCGGGTATTCTGTTTTGAGACCATTTAAGATTTGAGAACATCTCGTGTTTCTCCGAACCATGCATCCCTTCCCGACGTGTGACTGACCTTGTAACCAATTTCTCCGAACGGCCTAGCGTTGCGCGTTCTCAAACACGCCTGAAACACATCCACTGACGCGAGACGAAGATACATCATGGTGCATGCGTCGAGCGAGAGGCCTTGGAGTTATGACAGGAGGGGTCAGTGAGTGACAAGCCGACGTAATTGTGCCAGCTCTTCCTGAATATCTGCTGACTTGTAATCAAATTTCTGTATTGTCACATTAATTCTTATTGCCCGCCCTGTCAAGATCGCTTTCCTCGTACGAATCTTACGATGTTTGCCTCTCACCTCGGGTCTAGTCCACGAGTCACGCTCACTTAAAATCATCGCAATCCCGCAGTCGTGTCATGCGAATGGTTTTAACATGTCTCGCTTGATTGAATTTGACGATGTGATTAATCCATCCCGGAGATATACTCATATCGTAATATTTCACGCTTGTCGTGGTGTTTTCATAGTCAGGTCTGTGAAGTATTCCGTTGCGATCGCCATCCAAGTCTTTCAACCAGTCATAATTTGTAGAAGTCGTTTTTTCTTGCGACGCCGGTGATTGTTCCCAGACGAATCTTAATTAAATAATAATGTTCCATTTGGCGCACGATATTCGCTCGAACTTGCTTGGTTTCGCTCCCGCCCTATCAATTTTCGGGGACATTTCATTTGCAGAAGTGTCGATTTAATATACTAAAGTGACAAGACTGTATGCAAATATGTACACTGACCATTACCAACCATGATAAATGGACGGCTTTGTATTTCGACGAGTCGGTAGATTTCTGCCATTACTGTCAAATGTGTTTGTTCACAGAGGGGCGGCTGCACGTTCCTTCGCAATAATTAGAATATCAATCTTTCACTAAGGCCACAGTAATTCAATTATTTGTTTTACGTCCATTTAAAACTCTTGAAAGGTAAGCGAGTAATCGGTTCAAAAGTACAGAAAATTTTACCCACGCATGTTTTGTATTTACTTGTTTCCATAAACATGGCGCCCTTTTAAATATCAAAGCAGTAACCTATTTTCGCCTACATAATTTACACTTTAATGATACATTCTGCAGGCATGCAGACGCTATAAAAGGATTTTGCAAAATGTGAAACAAAAATTTGTAGGCAGGAAAGCTGCGCGGTAAATTAATATTCAAATACACTGTGCTGGGTTGTTTTTGTGAAAACTTTCCAAATCTACGCGCGCGAGATCGCAAAACGATGAATTTAAATGCTTCGGCCTTTCATATTCGAATACAGTAAACTTTCCAAATATGGAATCGATGTAGGTTACCGTACCTCATCTCGTCTGTTTACTATCTTTGCATATACCACCCTTATCTAATTGCGGTTATTGCCTTCATTGCTTGCATTTCTCTGTCCGTTCGTCTTTCTTTCCATCCCAAGATACCTTTCTGTGTTTCACTGTTCTGTCCGTGGATGCCTCTCATTTCTCGGTCTTCTGTCTCTATTTTGTTTATGTTTATCTTTCAGTGTGACTTTATCCCTGTGTCCATGTGTGTCTCTCTGGCCGTCTATCAATCTGTCCCTGTCCCTCTGTATATTTGTCCGTCCGTCTGTCTATCTATCTGTCCGTCTGTCAGTCTATCTGTCTGTCCGTCTCAGTCAGTCTGTCTGTCTGTCTGTCTCTCTGTCTCTCACTCTGTCTCTGTCTCAGTCTTTCTCTCTCTTTCTCTGTCTGTCTGTCTGTTTGTCTGTCTCTGTCTCTGTCTGTCTGTCTGTCTGTCTGTCTGTCTGTCTCTGTCTGTCTGTCTGTCTGTCTGTCTGTCTGTCTGTCTGTCTGTCTGTCTGTCTGTCTCTGTCTCTCTCTCTGTCTCTCTCTCTCTAGCTCTCTCTCGCTCGCTCTCTCTCTCTCTCCCACTAACATAACACGAATTTCAAGAGCATGCATTCCACTTTTATCACTCAATAGTAAAAACGAATATCTCGCTTGGCGTCTTAATGAAATTATCTTTACACCTGCATTATTGCCTTACTTATGGGGCGAATACAGTATGAGTTATAGCCATGAATGCCACAATGTACACGACAGGGTCAGACCGTGGTTGTAAATGTGAAGTACACGCTGAATAACTCAGCAAGCTGGTTGCGAAGTTATTCCTACACGCCACAGCAGCGATCCCTACAGAGCTCGTAAAGGCGGACCCCCTACATTGCAACAACCGTATCATAATTATACTACAACTGGTTATCGGTGGATTTTTTTACCACATGTTATAAGAAGCTGAAATGACACAGGTTCGGTTAAATGATGGATCGCCTTCCGAAGACCACAAACTCTACAGTAAATTAAAGATACCGTTGTAATATCCCCGAGCGGCTATGTTGTACAGTTTCGTCCGAGTGCAATTTGTTATGTTGTCCATGACAGGAGGCAATTGTACTATAATTTGGCATGGTAATTGATAACGAAATCTGAGCGAGACGCCGGGTAATCATCGAATATTAGTGGAACTACGGTAAGAGCATGCACATACAACGCCCTTGCGTCGCAATCTCGGTGTAAATTCACAATCCAGACCATATGAAAGTTTTGTGTAATATCTGGGATTGGACGCGACTCGCTGTTAAGTGATATCACGCGTAATTCACCTAGACTCCGGCATCTCCTCGCACATCTGTGCAGTTGCGTATAGTTCCCGTTTTTTCTTTGAGTGATTTATTTTTTTCGTTTGCGACTTTTGCGTCGTGCCATCTCTTTGACTTTTTTACTTTTTTTTCATCTAAAATCAATTGTTTATCATGCTTGACTTCATGGCTAAGGCTCTCACTATTCCACCGAATCAAATTTTTCGACTAATCACCATTTATGTGTTTCTCGTCAGCAAGTTGACCTTTGACCTAGTATCGCACAGGCATAATAATTTCACACTTTTATTTTACTATCAGAGTTATAATTTTAATGACTGTTAGTTTTCCTCGAAGAAAACTACCAGAGCAATGGTTTGGGGTTTAACCGTCGGCGCGTCTGCCGTTGAGGCGGCAACGCAAACACCCTCGCGTCTGGGGACGTTCGGTTTGGATTGTTCGTCAGCATTCCGAGTCCAGGAACACACACGCATAGCATAGCTAACCGCAGTCACACTATAAATGGCTAGCATGTCCCTGAAATAAAATTTGACTCTTGTGAGCATTATGGGCTCTGGGAACGTGAATGATTTATGTGTTTCGATGATAAAAATACAAACACAGTAATTAGAGAGACATTCAAAATTTATTGAATTTTTGTATGCTCTGTAAATATCACGGTTGAACTTTTACCTCGGCATGTGACGTTGGATTGACTTCAAAAAACGCTCAGAAAAAATGCGCCTTTTCTTGTTCGTATGCATGATAATGTATTTCGCTGTGCGATCAGGTGTTTAATATACGCTTTTTAAAGGCGTTCTCCAATGTCAACGTGACAGAATTTTGTGTCAAAAGCCAGAGTTAGTCCATTAGAAACAGTTTTCGTCGTCGGCTTTTTTTTTTCGCACGCAGTAGGGGAAATACTTTGGCGTGTTTTTTTTATAACAGTAAAACTGCTCGCCAACCAGGAACAGTCCGTCTACTACTATGACTTTTTCGTCCTAATAAGCAAATTACTGTTTTCAACCATGGCGGCACAAAAAATCCGCTGTGTAATATTACACATTACTCTTAATGTTTTTATGTTCGTTGTAGTTAAACGCCCCTCTAGTTCTCGTGTGTAGGGCAAGGATCTTCTGCAAAATAGTATACCCGTATTGCCATAACTCCTGCCCTTTCAAACAGTTTAAGCTGGAAGACAAAACTGTGCAGTAAACATACGTTCCTGTGACGTCACTCGTGGCCAGATGATCAATCCCCTCTAAGATCTGACGCTCGTGGTGTCCTGATCACGTGGTTTGTGCACAAGATAATTGGATGACATCTATGTTTCTCGCGATGCTCAGGAACGAACTGAGAAGAGCGCACTCATAAGCGTCACCATTGGCCGGCGCATATGGTCGAGTTTTGAATCAATTTTCGATACTGTCACCGCTTCGTGTCGACAATTTGATCAACGCCATAACCGTGAAACGTCGTTGATTTAATCAACAACTCCCATTGATACGTGTTACCGTTTACTACAACATTATTAAATGACGCCCAACCTAGGTGAAGTATATCATTAGCGTCGTATCGTCATATCGAATTTAGGTCTAAATTGACACTGCCATATTTTTTTGCCTGTTATAAATTTCATTTTAGGCCGGGCTTCACCGCCTTTGATTCTTAGCTGTAAGTGTTCGCCTGTTAAGCTCAGCAGATTTACTGCACCAAAGCCAAGAGAACGCCATCGATCACGTGATTCGCCTCATTGCTTGGTGGCGGGCGACTCTTCCATCATACCACACTCACTTCGCACCACTACACGCGGGTAATATCATTGTCTATGAAAGCGGTCTCCGGTAAACATGTCCTGTTTTCGTCTGCCTTGCAGGGGTGCCGAAAGCATGACAGTCGCCAAGCAGATGTGGATTTTCCTGTCCTACTCAGCCGTCCTAGGCTACCTGCTCGTACCCTACTGTTGCCGGGCTCAAGTTCCGCTGTACATCGGTGGCTTTTTCCCCCTGAACGACTCCGTCGGCGAGTTCGGCGTTATTGGCCCGATCGCCCGAGACTGCCTGAGCTCGGCGCAAATGGCCATCGATCATGTGAACAGGGACGAAAGCGTGTTACAAGGCTATAAATTGGACCTGGTAGTCATAAACACACAGGTAAGATTAATCTAGGTGATTATTTTTTCTTCTTCTTGGGAATTAGACGCACTGTCCTGCAAGTGGTTCCGTTGGGTGTGATTACGAGTAACATATTGTCAACATATTACATTACCAAAGAGAACCTATAACATCAACTCACTGTCTTGACCAAACAAGGCTGTCACTTGTATATTGATCGAGAGTTATGGTGCATCAATCACCCGGTCTGTATCTCTCTACCCCTCATGACACACAACCCGAGAACAAGTATTTTCATAGACTGTGAGAAACTTCGGTGCGCCAATTCTACGATGCGTCTAGTATACTGTAACACCATGATTGTGTTACATTGTATTGAACCTATTACAGATATAAGTTTACAGAGACGTATATTTTTATGCTCTCGGCTCAGAAGTGGATTTTTCTTTAAGAGAAAAAGAAAAAAGGGTAAATATTATTTCAAAGACGTCTTTCTTGTTTGTGTATCTGACTGCTTCATTCCAGCCTGTGTTATTTTGCCGTTCAGTGGTAAGACAAAAATTAAGGTCTCTATTATCTTAATTGTCAACTTTCATCTCGTTGTCTTGGAGACATCAGAAACCCGCGCTACGCGCTGTATCATCGTCGTTCACTGTGCCTCGTCCGTGGAGTCTTCTGTTCTGTACAGCTGAAAGAAACATAGTGTAGCTTTTTTCCCTGTAGTGATCTGACTCTTGAGTACGGTGAGTTGTTTCTCCGCCGTATTCTCTTGTGAATCACCGCGGCGTATAGCACTGCGATCTCCGTGCAATTGTCTGTGCTGCAACGCGCGGAAATTTACGTTACGCGTCAAATCTCCCATAATGGATGGTTCCTGTGTAGATTTCTCCTCGGCATTTAACACAAGAACTTAATTCGGAGCTAAAAGCGCGTGGTGAAGCCAGCGTCACATCCCCAAGCATCGCTTCATTAGGTGCTGCAATTCGTCAAGGAAAGACACATAATGAAAGATCGTGTTAAAACGCTGCTAAACCCAAAGGATGTTGCTTGGCTATAACCGTATGTCGAGCTTTTTTGTCGACTTTTAAACCTAAAACATGTATAGATCCTGTATTGTCACTAAAGGGGACAACGTATGCGTGTCATTGTGACTGCTTTCCATGCAAGCGTTGAGGAGACACACTTTCATATGTGCATCCGTCTTCCACAGAGACCAGGCTTGTAGCAGACAAAAAACACACACTTCAACACTTATTACAGGATTCCTTTCTCGAGTGCGGCACAAACCGTGTTGATGAACGCTATTCAGGGCTTTGATCAAGAACATGTCAATAGTCGCGGCTTACAAGGACATGAACTCGACGCTGCATTGAAATTTACACTTCCCCCCTTCCGGTTTTGAACACTTCCTGACATTTTATAGGCAATTGTCCACCAGGCAATGTTGTTCCCATCTCTATCCACTCCTGGTGATATGTAAATGATTCGCATTACTGATTTGCATAGCGGCGAGAAAGCGGCGACGCGTATGAAGGTTTGCTGCATATACATCCACATATAATGATGGTACTGATGAAGAGAACTTGACACAAACTCTATTCAGTCACAAGCCATCATCTTTGTCTGTGACGTTGTATCCATATTTTCCCCATTCGTTCACTGCTTTGCATTTCAGAAATAAATCGTAACTACACAGAAGGACACTATGACGAAAATAGACTACACCTACCCCCTTCATTAACATTGTCAATAGATCCCCCAGACTTACATGTTAAATATGAATATCTATATGTCAATATTGGAGCGTTTCAGCAAACAATTGAAACTAAATGGAGTGACCATTATAATGAGATCAAAAATTTGGATTACGTAATTCGTGTTATTAAAATTAAACTGCGACAGCTACCAGTTCCTTGTATGTGAATAAATGTATAGACAGCAAACTACCAGCACGTTCCAGTATGTAGTCCTTCAAAAATTTACATATCTATCGTTTCCGATCACTTTTAGAAGCATCGATATTGTTGCCCGGTTTCAAAGTTGAAAGGAAATTTAAACCACTGAGGAGTGAACCCTGACACAGGAAAGCTAAGCGAAGCCAAACATTGCAAGTCGTTGGATTCTCGGCATCGAACGAAAGTCGACTCACAGGGTATACGCTGTATTGGCTTACTCTGCTGGTTATTTACCCGTAGGATGTTTACGACCTTTATGCGACGAGGGTCGTGTTCGCACCGCTGTGCTATCCTCATAATTACCTGTGTAGAGTGCCATAATTTATCTTTCTTACGCGTGCGATTCATATACTCTCTCGTTATCACCGCCCTGTATACACAAAGAATTCACGCCATTCGTTTTGAGGTAGAACGCGCCTCGGGGACAGATATTCGGCCTCTCAAAGTTTTACACTTCCTTTCTGATATACCACTTGTGGGGTTCGTTTTAAAGGTCTTGGTGTAAGAAAACTTTTCACCGGCTTAGTTTCTCGAAATTCGAAAATTGTATTTCTCTCCATAGAGTTAACACAGGGATGGCGGCCATTTTCAATTTTAAATATCGGTAATTCTTGGGTTATTTGTTTCTCTAGTACCAAATTTTGCAGGGTGACCCCCGATTTTTATTATTGATTTCGAAAGAGAGTGGTTAAAAGATTCCTTAAGGAAAGTTTGAGCAAAAGTTCAAGTCTTTCACTTTCGAGGTGCATACTACCCTAATGGAATGGTTTTTGGGAATGAATTTCACTTACATCATGTACACGAATCCGAGTAAAATCATAAATGCTTTCTGATATTTAATGCGTTCACGTGGCGTCGGGGTCTACGTGATTTATGCATTGGCCTGAGAATAGGGGCAGGTTTGCTCCACGCTATTTGGCGGATGAGTTTATCGCCTGCCAGACGTATGGTGTCGGCCTCAAGCAGACCACACGTATATTGTAATATGAATAAATCTTTTTGGGGCGGATATTTATAAGAGGGGAAGAGTACACAGATTTACTTGTGATGTGTTGTTGTACTTAATATTTAAATTATGCGTGAGCTATGCGCACACTCATGTTTTTGCCTTGTGATGGTTTGCAAATCAAATATGTCGTTGCGCAATGAGTTCCGTCGGTGAATATGGGCAAAAGAGAGTGACTTTGATGACTTTAAAGGGGCAGTAGCTGTAACTTTGGCGATTTCCCCACTATTTTTGTAAGTTAATTGCAAGCTGTTTATTTTGTTCTACTCCCCAAAGCATATTGAAACACCAGCTATTTTGCTTGTAAACACAGCTTCTGTGTATACGCTTGTAAAATGCGTTATTATTGTTTAGAGTTGAATTTTAACATGATGACAATTCATTTGCCGACATTTACCGACTTTACAATGCAGTCTACACACGATGAGTTGACAAGCTGAAGACTCTACACCTAACGAAACTGAATCATCAAAATTAAAGTTACAGCTACTGTCCCCTTAAGGTGGAATGCGTGTCGGGACATATATTCAGACTCTCATATTTGTTCAATGCTTTTCTGGTCCACCGCATCTAGGGGGTCATTTTAAAGCTCTTGGAGTAAGAACATTTTTCATTTTTCGAAACCCCGAAAATATGTTTTCCACATAGCGTAAAAACATAGGTGGTGGCCATTTTGAATTTCAAATATCAATAAATGTTAGGTGATTTGTTTCTTTAGTGTAGTGTACCAAACTTTGCACGGTGATCCCTAATTTCATTCTTGACTTGGTAAGAGAATAGTTGAAACTTTCGTTAAGGAAAGTTTGAGCAAAGGTTGAAGTCTTTCACTTTCGAGGCGCATACTACCTTAACGTTCGTTTGGGTCACTTCCCCTGGCCATGGTGAGAAAGGTTTTCTTTTTCAAAAAATGTCATTGTCATAGTTCTCACTTTCGTTGTTCCCAGAGTTTAAATACATCACGAAACCAACCAAGAATGCTCTGTAGACCCCCCCCCCCCCGAAAAAAAAGACGAAGCAAGCCAGAAGCTTAAACACAACAGTTTGGACTACATATTCGTAACTTTTTAACCAGAAAATGTTTAGTATTAGATGGCGCCAATCCAACTGTAATCTGTATTCACTCGACGAGAGTGCTCGGAACTCAAAAAGTTTAGTCTGATGCATATCAAACGCGTAGTTTTGCGTTCGTTGAACGGCATCGCTTGACCTGTGAGCAGGAAGCCAGAATCTGTAACACCTCGTTTGCTTTCTAACGATTTTCATGTAAGCGGAAATTCATCGAAGTCCAATCTCCTCCCGGGGAGGACTTCGGAGAAAGAACAAATTGCAGTTGCCGTGGTAACAAATTAGCGGCAATAAAGATTGGTCGCTTGTCCCAGTGTTTTATGCTAATTTTGTAATTTACTGCCACAGGAAAGAAGTTTTTATTACGTCGAGTACACTCGTGTCGGTGCACCTTATTATCGAAGGAGAGCGGTGATTACCTCCGCCCGGGGCGGTTTGTGTAACACGACCGGCAACGGGAAATGAAACTAGGTAAACCTCGATAACTCGACCAGTGTTTTTAGAGTAAACTTTTCCTCTGTGCGACATGTTGTAGACGACATACTTCGGAAAAAGAAACTTGTTCGCCTGTGTGCCCGTCATTTTTTTTTTACAGAATCGTATTGACGTCGAAACTACTCATGCAACGAGAGTCCGTCGTGTTCAATACAAACCTATATGCACACATCCCTATCATCGCATTTCAGCTTGGTTGGTTGGACATGGACTTTAGGCGGGAGTCTCGCATAATTGTTGCCGTTTGTTTCTGTCACAATTCCTTTATAGCGTCTTCGCCTTTTGAGTGACCGGCGAGGCGGCGCCGTTGATACAAATCGTGTGTGATAATGGATTGTGTCAATACCGTCGCCCTCTCCGTTGCTCTGTGTTTCTGATGCTAACATGCAATGGTTCCGTGTACGTGCCTTCGTACACCAGTGCGACACCGCCACACATCTACATCGACTTGGTCTTCCGAGGGACGAGCGTTCTTGCGCCAGTGGATTGAGCTGACGTGGATGGAAGGACACTGTCAATGGACCGGGAATAAAATTATCAATACTGTCAATTGTAAATGCTTTGCTTTTGATTGGTTATCGTCAATGCTTTATTATTGAAATCTTAAACACCGACAGCGGACAGCGATTCAAGAAATATTTACATTTCGCTTTTCTTTGATTCTGTATCTGCCAGATGGAATATTAACACTTCCTTCTGCTACAGTACAGTGGTTCCCTCCTCAGGGTCTTACAGGTTACACGAAAACTCATCTCTTGTATGCGTTTAAATCTAGGTTGTTCTTTTGAGCACAGAAGCCGCGTTCGTAATACGGATCAAAACGGATGACTTGAGAAGGACTGACTATAAAAACTGATCTCCGAACATTTTCATCCATGCGCAGTAGACATTATTGGAATACAAATAATCGTAAAATTACTTAAAGAACGAAGCAATAATATCTGTTTAACTTACCTTTCATTCTCTGGAATGATCAAACACTTAAGTTATTATTACATTAATTTCCTGAGGAAACATGTATATATATATATATATATATATATATATATATATATATATATATATATATATATATATATTATATATATATATATATATATATATATATATATATATATATATATATATATATATATATATATATATATATATATATATATATATATACAAACGATACGTGTTGTTCTGATGTTAGAATTGCAATTCAGCTACAACTCCATCCGAGAATAGAGACACTATGTGAAAACCGTTGCTATAGCGACAGTGTACCCCTGACTCCACTATTCACGTTTCAATGTGCTCCGCCAAAGGGTCTACAGCGAGGTTTTTGAAAATTTCAAAGCTTATATCAAATTCTCAAAAAGTCCTCAGATGAGAGACTGAATAAGAAACGCTTTCGCCATTGAATTTCAATGTATATTTTCCTCTTATAAAGAGATAAGGCCATTTAAAGAAAATTCTTTGTTTGCCGTCCTCAGATTTTTGAAAAACCTACCAGCCAGCCGTGCATGGAAAAAAACAAAACAAAACCAATCACAGACAAAAAAACACAAGAGTATTAAAATAAGCTCTTTTTTGTTTGGTTTCTTTTTGAAAAAATATTTTTTTATTTGTAATATAGATAACATTGTGTTTGCTTTCTTAATTTTTTCCCCTGAAAACCTACCAGCACGCGGATGGCGAACAAAGAATTTAATTTAAAGCGCCCAAGGTCCGATATCTGCATGTGTAATTGCACTGCTGACCGCAGATCCGCGCTGATACGAAATTCCAAATGCACGAGCTTTTTCTGAAAGGGGTGTAGGGTTTTAATAGCTTCAGAGACAGAAAGTTAATTTGCGATGTTCAAACCCTTTTGGAAAATCTCCTTTTCGATTTCTTTTTCATTCGATGACCAATCCTTGAACACTTTCCTCTTGACAGTGACAATGCTGTTCTCTCACGAGGTGTAATTTTTGAAAGGAATATCTTTTACTGCCACAGAGATGTATCGGATTCGCCATTACCATCGTACATACTCAAAACGATACAGGAGAACTTATTGTCAAGCATCGCCAACGGCAAAGTCACAAACAGCTTCCAAAGTCTACCATGAAGGGGACATATTATAAAATCTGTCCTCAACTGTCTGTCTGAATTGTTAAAAAATAAGGATGACAAGAAGTTGCACGTTCACCTCATTATTTTCTGAAATTTGTACTTTGTTTCAGAGAGACTTGAGTGATAAAGTGGTCCGATAGTAATGAGATGGATACACAAGATAAACGTCATAATATAGCGTCTTTCCGGGTAATACCTTCACATACGCAGATATTAGCGCTACATTTCCCCAATGCAAGTTTAGCTAGCATTCTAGAGGCTATCCTTCGGTGCTCGCACGACTTTGTCACCATTCTTCCAAAAGAAAATAACCCTCCCCCCCCCGCCCTCCCGCTGTACGATTCTTCTCACTGGCGACTGAATGTGACCGATGGCAAAGAAGAGACGTGACGCAAGACTAAGCGAAGATACCGACGCCTAAGAATATCCCATTGAATGAATAGCCATAAAAGAAGAAGAAGATTGGGAAGAAGAAGAAGAGAAGAAGTGAAAGCAGAAAGAAATGCCAATGTCCAATGAACCCTCGTATTGTCTTAGAACGTCATTAGTGTAGCAGCATCTTGTTTACTAGATTCTAACAGTATTTTTACACGAGGTATTCTGATAACGTAAATTGCCTTCCGTGGGCATGATGAAGTACCCATTGCTTTCACATTTTAGGAGTATGTGTTTGAACGTTGTACCAATCTGTCGCTAAATGAAGTTTCAGTATGGGCCATAATTCACTCGCACGCGGCAACAAATCTCAATGTAACCCTCTAGACGCACATACACGCTGCAGTGACAGGTTGAATTCTTAGCGTACCAGCAACCCTCCAGGGATTGTATTGAGAAATAGTGGCCGATTTTACTCGACGAAAATGCCACAGAATGTCGAAAGCAGCGATTGGACATTACAGTTAAGAATGGCTTCAGTTCTAGTTAAGTTTCAGTCCGTCGGCGTATTTTGTTTTTGCCGATCGGTCGATTTCGAGTTAATTTGGACATCGTCAGCTTTCTGGTGAAAAAGATCGTTTTTCGAATAGCGGCACTTTAATGTGGTGTGTAGATTTCATTTCGTTCTGTGGCTTTTCCTTCGTCTTCTGTGTACTTTGGTTACGCGCCGTGATTGAAAACGCAAATATATAGGCGACGGCGACCGACTTCAATTTTCCGAGATAATTGCGTGGCACACACCGGCTTGACTTTTTGCGATTCGCCGCTCAGGTTCCAACGTGGAAGTCGACTCGATCGTTCGACTCGACTCGACTCTGTCTCAGAAAGAGAGAGAAAGAGTTCAGCTTGGAAGACGCCACGCGTCTGGAAGGACGAATCTCGTCGAAAGCCACGCTGCTCATTAATCGAGTGATAAACATCATCGGGTTGTACCGCCTTCAGCGACGTGTAAATCAGAAATGGGGTGGACCAGCAGATTGTTAATATACCCGGTAATTCAAATAAGGCAAGATATTGTAACAGGTTTTTATTTACTGTGAAATTGATTGAAGCGGTCGTAGAAGGAGATAAATATCATACCTTAACTTCCTTTTCGGGGCGTGATTTCAATCCGAAATTATCGAATATGAAAATATGGAGTCAGTTCTCAACTGCCCACAGTTAACCCTACCCTTTCCTTCGTAAAGTAAGGTCGTCTATAGAAATCTCGTTCTGCCTTGTTTTGGACGATGCATACTTTGAAGAAAAAAAGCAATTCAACTCAGCTGTGTGAAATCCATCAATCCCGTGTAATGAAACGTCAGACGGTGATTGTGCGCAAAGTAAAAATATGACTCGTAATGTTATGACTCTAGGAGTAACACTATCCCGTGGCATTTATTAACGACATTACTGATTGCATCGTGACGTCATACGCACAGGGCACTATGATTATTTTGGAGGTATTTCATAGGAGACTTAACAACACAAGTAATCTGATGATTATGGAAATTATTATAATTTCTACCTTTGTTTTTATGACTTGCTGTTTATTTCTTTCTCCATTTCTCTACTTAAGTTAGTATGCGCCCCGAAAGTGAAAGACTTAAACTTTTGCTCAAACTTACCTCAAGGAATCTTTCAACCATTCTCTTTCAAAATCAAGAATAAAATCGAGGGTCACCGTGCAAATTTTGGTACCAGAGAAACAAATAACCCAAGATTTACCAAAATTCAAAATGGCCGCCATCCCTGTGTTAACTCTACGGAGAAAAATAAAATTTTCGAATTTCGAAAAACTAGGCAGGTTTTCTTACACCAAGCGCTTCAAAATGAACCCCCAAAAGTGGTAGATCAGAAAAGAATTGGAAGTCTGAATGTGTGTCCCTGAGGCGCCTTCTACCTTAACAGCAGTTTCATTCCATTCCTTGGTAGCTTTGAGCTTTGTACGGTAGCTTTTTCTTGTAAAAAACACTTGACATTGAACCCTGAAAAGAAAGATAAAACCAGTTTGTTGTTGCATAGAAGAAGTAAGTCAAATGTATCGAAGTTACAGTTCTCATATTATAAAAAACAAAACAAAATAAAACAACTTAAAAAAAAAGATAGTCGGCATCCATGGATATGACACTATAAGGACACAGTTCATACGTTGAGTTTGAATAAACGTAACTTATAACGGTTTTCTCATATTGCTTGTTTTTTGGGGAAGCAATCAAATATTTATTCTTTTTCCTAATACAAACGACCACCCTTGCAAAAAATAACGTATTGTTTACAATATGCAATTGACATGTGAATCCTAGTCAGGACTGAAATTTAGTTTTTAACATCGACAAAGGACATTAAAGTAGTGTGCGCCTCGAAAGTGACAGACTTAAAGCTCTTTGCTAAATCTCTCCTCGACGAATCTTTCAAACATTCTCTTATCAAATCAAGAATAAAATTCAGAGGATCGCCGAGCAATGTTTGGAATAAACAAATTACCTAATATTTACTGATATTTGAAATTCAAAATGGCTCCTGTCCCTGCGTTAACTCTATATAGGGAAAAATAAAATTTACGAATTTCAAAACTCTAATACGGTGAATATTTTTTCTTACTACAAGAGCTTTAAAATGAGCCCCCAATTAGGGGTAGATCAAAAAAGTATTGGAAAATTTGAGATTTAGAATATCTGGTTCTGAGGCGTTCTACCTTAAACACCCGGCCTTCTACCTTAAAGAGGCCGTGTTGAGCTACGTTGAGAGTATAGTCACAATATTGTTTGTCACTGGCTTTTCCTGGCCGAGGAAGACCGTTGCCCACATCAGCGCAACTGCAGTCTGCAATTTCAATCATGTAAATGGCAAAATTTATGATCACCGCTCGGCCTTCACGAACTCTTAGTTGTCTTCTTGCGGCAACACTGACAGCCTAACCGCAGATGTTCTCAATCTTTGTCATGCCTTACAGTTGCGAGCATATTAAATTATCTAGTTAATCCTGTTAGTGATGGCTACCTACATGGGTACTGCTGTAGAGTAGGTCTGACTCTCGACTCCACAACGATGAGAGCCTGTAACTAATATGCTCACTGGGTCAAAAGGCAAAAATAGTTTACAGTCAGAGTTCTCACAGTAATGTGAAAACAGAAGTTCTTTAATAGCTCTATTCAACCACCACACTCGTCTGGCAAAGCAATGTCTTTCGTCTCACATTCTGTATTTTGACACGCACCGTGTGTCAGTGTTCCCTGTCAAGGTCCAACTTCAACCGACTGCACATGGCAAATTTTCACCTTTCGAAGATACTGATAGTTGTCGGTCGTCACAGTGTCAGAAGAACTCAGCCAAACCTGCCCTGGTGGTTACCCTTACACAGCAGTCACCTATTTATAGTGGTCACCTTGCAGCGGTCCCGTGATGTTATACATGTGAAAGGCCATAGCTCAGCAAAATGATTCTGTCAGAAATTTAATGCTTGTATCATGACTTTCGCGAGATTTATGATATTGAACTTTATTACGGCTGTTATCTGTTCCTAAATTCACCACTTAGCACACCACCCACACTGAAAGTAATGTCACACCCACCCTCTATAGATATTGCGGCCACCTTCATATAGAGGTCACCTTATCCTGGTCCTTTTTGTGACCACAATACATAGAACACGATTGGAACTAATTTGGGATAATTGGGTGCTGAAGTAATGTCTTTAAAATCTTCAAATGTAAACTTATCTGCTTTTCTTTTCACGTTACACACTTGTTTTATGAGTAATTTGTAATATTGAGACATTCAGCTATAGGGCACCTAACATTTTTGAGAAATTTGAAAAATATGAAGATTCAATTATCCCAAAATTAGTTCTAATCGTGTTATAGGTTTGACTGTAATTAAACAATGAAAACTATTCGCTTTGTTTTCCTTCTATGGCATAGACGAAAGGCCACATTCTAACCAAACGCTGCCATTGCATGATATGATGAGCAACACGTTACACTGTATAACCAATGTGGTTTCGCAGCTGTAATCGTAAGGGACCGTCTCAGATTGTCGCAGAAGTTCAAAAAGCGAAATTTATTCGTTTAGGGGGGAGGGGGTTTGACCTCCATTCAATTAGTGAACTTCACTTTCGCACTTTTATTTTGTGATCACAAGTTTTCGTGTGTTTATTTTAAATTAAAGAAAAACTGCACACTCGTGCCAACAAATTTATAACTGTTTCCCTCTCGTTTGTGCCCCAAACACAATTTAACGTGCTAGGAACATTGTATCCTAAACATTCCATTCATCAATTATAGAAAGACAAAAAAGTATCATTTTTTTAAAAATGTGCTATTTATAAGCGTCTGCTCTAACCACTAGATGTCTTTATTCTCACTTGTTATGCACCTGGTCATAGTCGTTTTAATATGATTGAACATGCCTTGGCCCCCTTGTCAAAGTTTTTCGCTTATTTACCGCCCCTACCAAGTACAAATTGCGTGTTCACAAAGACAAAGAACAGCACAAGAGATGCAAAAAGGGAAAGTAAAATAAAATGAAACTTTTATGCGGTAAAATGCCCTGTTAGTACTCAAATCTGATCGTTTACTTTAATTGTAATGTGGCAAGGGGAATACGTCTTTAGTAGCTATAGCAAAATTCAACATTGTACTCTCAGGCAGACATGAACATTTCGCACTTTTGAAGTTTCGTTTAGGGGGAGGGGGGAGGGTGTTTTGATCTAAACGAAGAAATTTCGTTTCTAGAACTTCTGCGACAATCTGAGACGGTCCCTAACTTTTATATATATTCCAGAATTTTGTACTCAGTTATTATAAGCTGTTTTATGTGCAATGTGCTTGGTTAATTGTAGGAAACTCAATTTGTTCGTGCTTGGAATTCATCTGTCAACAATAAGGTTGCATACTAAACTATTTCCAAGGCAAGTACTTTATATTTCAACACAATTTGATGAAATTACATGTTTGTTTAAAAAAATGAATGACTTTGTGGCAGTGTGAAAAACATTAAGGCACATGTAGTAAAGATGGTATGTCTTACATCAATGACCGCATAGGTCGTCTATTTTGTAAATCTGTCTCGTACAGTAATGATGACCATTACAGTTTTCAAAACAAACACCACCTGTCACGGTTATTTTTTTATTAGAAAATCTATCAAAACTTCTCTTGTTTTTAGTGCCGAGTTTTACGACTCCCACTCTGCTGATGCGAGTGTTTACGGTGCCAAAGAAGACAGACTCCGTAGAAAGTCGCCTCTTCGCGTCGCGAAACCACTGCTGGACAGAAAAAAAAATCTATTTTGGAAGTCTGCCTGCAGGGATGTTTATTTATCGCCTCAGCTGACGACCGCATAAAAATTACACCCTTCCTGTTTGTCACCGATGCTGATGTCAAGACTGACATTCACAGATCACGTATTCGTACATGTCCAAGGAGATGCAAAGAAAACCTCCATCGGCCACGTAATTAATTCGGACTGATTTCCTCTTGGTCGCGTGGAGAGAGCGAAGTGTCAATGGAGTGCGAACAGTGGGCGTTGAGGTTGCCAATTGCACCGGGGGAGGGGGTGGGGGTGCAAGTACTGAAGCGATCTTCCGTAACGAAACTGTCCTATCGCAACATTATTGAAGAGTGTTGAAGAGGATATTCACACATCGAATGACAGACCTAATCAAATAAATTTCAGTCAAAATTCACTCAGTTCCAAGAAATTTCAAGGATACATTTATGAATTCAGCAGATTTTAAGTGGGTGGGCGTCCGACAAGTGAGAACAAGATACGGATATGTCCGGTCAAATAAATAAATAAATAAATAAATAAATAAATAAATAAAGTAAAACAGGAGATCCATTGTTTTTCGCATTTCGTCTCCGGATTACTGGTTTGTCAGTACCGCATCTACTCTTTGCCATAAATTTATGTTGAATGGCAAATTTTTTTTATATTGAACCACTTTGGTCATAATTTTAGAAAAACGTGACTGGGGTGGCAAGCGTATGGCGCTCAAACACCAACTGGACGTTCAAATGATTTGGAAAATTACAAGTGTCTCTAATGATTTATTTATTTTTCCAGGACGAAAATAGTCTTGAAGGTGTACCTAAAAGTCTGTAAATAATAGAGGGAAGGAATTATTACTTGACAATCGCACCAAGGATGAACCGTTAAACTTCCTCAGTTTGCTTCGCTGAAGTGAAACTCTTTCAGGGTTTTCAGAAAGGTTTCGTCCCCCATGTAGCTTACTTGTCATTGACATCAGCATCAGCGAGAAAAAAGGACCTTCACCGTATGTGACGGAGATTTCAAAGCACATTTCATTTTAATGAACTGCCAACCTTTATCCCGGCAATAATTCTGTAACTTATTATACCTCTATTTGCCATCGATATTATTTCATACTTTGTTCTGTTTTGAAGGTAAATGTTAACCTCCTTTTTAAAAGTGTTTTTAAGAGCCGTCTTTGTTCAGGATGAATGTATACACTCGTTCTATAAAATCAAATTTACATAGTACACCGTGTAGTCTTTAAGTGCCGTATTTATCCAATCGTAGAGCGGGTTATTAAAGAAATAAATCGTGCCCGCGTGCGAATGTATTCCCTATGAATTAAACGTGATTTATCGCGCTCGTTCTACATTACTATCCGTTTAATTTAGGCACCTTCTCGTTCATGTTTGCATAACCCCGGACACAGAACACTGAAAACGACATTTTTGCATGCCCTGCCACGCTCTCTCACGCAACTCTGAAGGAAACAGTATCGTCGTTCCTGTTTTTAACATTAAAAGGGAAAGAAAAAATCGTTTGTTGAAAGGCCATTCCTTTTAAGATAAACATAGTGCCGGGGATGTAAAGCTATGCAAGGCGCTCAACAGGAATTCTTGCGTGGCATTAACGGGAGCTGTAAAATTTCACCGGAGACAGTACTGCCTGTTATTAAGGCCACCGTTCAAAAAATCTGGCAGTGTATAACTGCCAAATCAGATAAGACAAGTCACATAAGTCCCATTAAATCAAGACAGAGCTTTTGAAATACCAGCTGCCGTCAAAATATTATGAATTTTTGAAAAAAAGGGGTGATCAATATAAGCAACGCATGGTAAAGTCCCGGATTTGCAGCTGCATGCAACCAACCCAAACATGTAAGTTCAGATGTATAAACTTGAGGAATATTTGTCACAACACTGACGTCCGGAGGGGATATGCAAATTGTCCAGAGCCGCGAGGGCTTGCACTGACATTTCAGATTATGATATATTAACATTCTTGGCGCCTAAATATGTACCATAGCTGGTGAAATATCGATTTTTTTTTCAGTAGCTTTTTTCCCTGGACAACGGAGGACTTCTGAAAATGTACGCAGAATTTATTTGATTTTGGAGAGAAAGGTTGGAGACGTCGTCGGAGGAACGATTCTTGTAACATTTTAGGTCACGTGGGCAGATGCGGTGAAGTTGTAGCTTTCCCTCGATACCATGCATGAATTATCGCGCGGCAGACGACAGCGAAGATCGTGGCTCGAAATACTAACATTAAATTTGTCCCAATGCAGGGTTTAAAACGCCATCAGTTTCGACAACAAAGTTCAGATGGCATCTTTTATGCCCTTGACATTATTAACCACATGGTTATAACGGCTACGAAAGTTTGCCCATTTGAACTGCGGAATGAAATACCAGGAATTACTTCTAAAATGACATCGACACGTACGCTCTACGCCAAGTCCCCGAGTGGACAATTTACAAGGACTCCTTACTCAGGCTATTACATGGACGATGATTGTGTATCGACATTCTATATATATATATATATATATATATATATATATATATATATATATATATATATATATATATATATATATTATATATATATATAATATATATATATATATATATCGAAGTTTACAGATGTGCTTGTGAATTACAGTGCTCGATGCGGAGAGCGTTATAAATAATGATACAAATTATTTCAAGTACAAAGTAATAATATCTGTTGCTTAAGTTTCATGCATTCTGCAATCTTCAGACGGAAGTGAAAGGACTTTTAGCTCTACACTCTCATTCTATTTGTAGGTGGTGTTAAAATTGATAAATAATATTTGATTTGGTGGCGACATTTTGAAGGCAAAACAGCGTGGATTTGCCGGCATTGATAATGTGCAGCTTTTCTGATATACAAAGATTACATAGCTTGCTTATGTTATTCTTGATCCGATGCTTTGTCTATATATATATATATATATATATATATATATATATATATATATATATTATATATATATATATATATATATATATATAATATTATATATATATATATATATATATATATATATATATATATATATATATATATATATATATCTGTAAACCATGTATCAAGAGATATACTGATGTTCTCGATATACATGCATATATACATATGTGTGTGTCTGTGTGTCCGACTGTGTGTGTCTGTGTGTATCTGTGTAAATACTCTACATATAAACTTCAACCTAGTGTCAACATGAACGTCCAATACCTTGATTGTGTCCTATTTACTCTCCACTTTATCTGAATATTTTCAATTCACCTGTGTCTTCGCGGTTTCAAAAAACGTGCCAATGCATTGTACAACAATACAGGTGAATCTTTACATTTTGTTGTCGTTTAAGCTTTCTATATAGCTCTTGCTTTCGAAGCCAGGTGTTGATTCGTTTCCTTTTTCATTGACACGAATATAGACAGAGTGATTTATAAAAAAAGTACAAACGTAACATTCCAGAGAATTTTGACGTAACGCGTTATATTGCACGGTCTGTTGTATCATATTGGTCGTGTTATTTTGAATACAAGTGCTGTGTAATGTTATTTACTACGCGCGACCCAAAATGATTTGATGTGCGAATATTTCCCTCGTATCACTTCCACTTCTGAGTTTTGCTCGCTGCATAGAATGCGATCATTTTATATATGCTTGATTTATTAGCTTAATAAAGCGAACGCAAAACAACGAACATCATTGATGAAGATAGCATACTCGCGGTCTGTCAGTCAGAAGCAGATGGCGCTTAATATTCACCTGCGAAAAAAACCGACAATTTACCGCGATTTTTATTTATTGCCAAGCTCTCATTGCTCTATTTCTTTGTAATTTTGAGCGGCATTTATTTGTTGAGTAAATTAAACAGCATTTCCGTAGAGCACAACTGATGTTAACGTAGTTCGTGCATCGAAAATGGAAGACTTCAACGTTTGCTCAAACTTTCCTCAAGGAATCTTTCAACCATTCTCTCTAAAAATCAAGAATGAAAATCGGGGGTCACCTTGTAAGTGTTAGTTTTAGAGAAACGAATTACCTATTATTTACATATACTTGAAATTCAAATTGGATGCCATTCCTGTGTTAAGGTGGACCGCACCTCGAGGACAAACATTCGGACTCTCAAACTTTTACAATTCACTTCTGATATACCACATGTGGGGGTTCATTTTAAAACTCTTGGTGAAAGAAAAATTTTCATCGGCTTAGTTTTTCGAAATTCGAAATTTTTTATTTTTCTCCATAGAGTTAACACAGGGATGGCGGCCATTTTGAATTTCTAATATCGATAATCTTTGGTAGTTGTTTCTCTAGTACCAAAATTTGCACAGTGACCCCTATTTTTGTTTTTGATTTGAAAGAGAATGATTGAAAGATTCATTGAGGAAAGTTAGAGCAAAAGTTTAAGTCTTTCACTTTCGAGGTGCATACTACCTTAACTTCATGGAGAAAAAGTACAGTTTCAATTATCCGAAAAGATAAGACTGGGAAAATTTGCTTACACCAAGAGCTTTAAAATGAACCTCACAGGTGGTAGGTCAAACGTTTGATAGTCCGAAAAGTTGTCCCTGAGGCGCATTCTAGCAAGTAGACGGATTGATTAACAAGAAGAAACAATATGAGAACAGATTGAAAAATGAAACTATTAAAAGGGACTGAATTTAATGTTCATTTCAAAAGCTATTTGACAACCTGATCCTTGGATAAACCACGGAGGTTAGAACACGTATCGTACATAGTTGAAAAAAATCCCTGCTGGGCAGTTTTAGCGGACGTGTCCGGCGGTGCTAAGGGACAATATACGAGCTCGCTGTTGATGGGTGGGGAGGCACATGGTTTGATGTTAAACCTGAACAACTTGTGTTTTATGTGTTTTAATTATGCACACTGTATGCGATTCGCGATTAAATATTAAACTAGAAAGGCATATTTTCTCGCAGTAAACAAGCAGACTGCCGCAAACCTTTTTGGATATTTGATAAGGCAAGTTCATCCGGACGTCTACATAATCTTTATCCGAGATTCGCCTGGCAGTAAATGAAATAGCCCGAGGCTTCCTGATTACGCCAATGCTGCGACTTTTCTTCTCTCTACCTGCGACCGTTGTGATATTGGATGTCTCACCTTTCAAGATTTTTGAGAAACGTTTTCTAAACAGATCGATGCATTGATTTCTGTTACTTGTCACTTAGCTTAGTTGTTCTTTTTGGTTCACAACGATCCACTTCATTTGGTTTGGTTGTTTACTGAAATAACAACAATCAAACCAAGAAAGATGTAATATACGAAAAAGGATATGAACATTAACTAACTAAGTAAGTAACTAAGTAACTAAGTAATATAACTAAGTAAGTAAGTAAGTAAGTGAGTAAGTAATAAATAAATAAATAAATAAATAAATAAATAAATAAATAAATAAATAAATAAATGAATAAAGGTATGGAGATAGTTTCTCATTGTCTGCATCCCGAGCAGTACATTGAATTACATTATTATTTTTAGAAAGCTGATCTGAAACCTCGCTTGTTTTGATCCTGAGGATGCAGCAGGTGCCAGCACAACACGTCAAGATATTATGCCTCAACGGACTTTACCTTACACTTCGGTGAATCCAACCTTGCACAGTGTTGGCTGTACCCGCACTCGCGTGTCAGCACGGCATTGCCGAACGAATCGAACCATCGCTTCTATAAAAGAAGTCTTTAAACGCACAGTGCGAAATCAAGAAATTCGATCGCAGTTGTACAAGGGTTTTCTGTTACTTTATGTCATGTTGTCGCTTTTCTCTTCCCCCCCCCCCTTTTTTATGCACTGGAGGAGACGAATTTCAAGTGTATCTGATCTTCAGAAACACCCAGGATTTGTTTAAGATAATTATAAGATTCAGAGATTGCAATACGGGTTGTGGATTGCATTTCTATGCCCAGGTATTAACGCCTGTGCGCTCAGTCTTTTGTCAATGTAACACACAACGAGCACCGTACGGAAACCTTAAAGCAACCGCTTTTGTTCGCCCCTGCCAGAATGTACTCATTAAAAGTCCAGAATGCGGGGTTTTGTTTAGCAAAGACCTCAGTGTCACTGGCATTTTGTTTTGTTCGGGCGAAACTTTAACCCTCCCAACGTTTTAATTTGAAGCAAAGTTTGCCCTCCAGTGCATTGCGTTACCTAGCACAAATTGCTTTTGTAAACCAACACTGTTGCCATGGAGATAGAAATAATGATCAAAGATTAGAAAGGTCGGTTTTTTATGTGCGAGTTCGATTACAGTCGACATAATTACACGGCATGATCATATCGCTCTCCTGTAATTTTTTACACCCGAAAGAACTCAGATTTTCAAAAATCCGCTGGCTTCCTTCCTCCTTACCGGTCGCGCAAAATATTGTTCTCATTTTCCTATTCCGGGTAGTTTCGCCGTGCAGAAATCTGGAAGCGAGCCGAAAAGTCACTCGCTTTGTCGTATGTGTGAGCCTCTCCACTGAAGTACCCGACGTACGATAATTTTTTCTGGATCAAAGACGCCTTCGCATTTCGACACGGCTAAAGTGAATCGGTGGTCTGTCGTCGGCGTTTCTTTCAAGAACGGCGCGCTGGTTATGAAGACGCCAGGAGATTGAAGAGCGTGCTCCTACAACTCCATCTGCTCGATTCACATCATTGATTCGAGATTGTGCCCAGGCGCGGGGCTAATTTATTATCGGAATTGACGGTGGCGTCACTTCCGATTAGCGAGCAGACGACGGCCACGAGCCATGACACGAGCTGATACGCCGTATCTCGGAACAAAAAATTCGACTAGCTAAGTTACAGGAGCTGTCAAGAGTCGGTACCGTCGTGTAAGGTGAACGCCACTGGTTTCGTCGAAATCAATTTTCGTTTTCAATCTCATCGTCCTCGAAAGGGCTATTTACGCAGCATTCTTGACACACCAAGGTCTATTTAATTACGATGATTAAAAAAAGCAGCGTATATCCTCCGTTGTTCCAATATAGATTCTATATTTAAATCAAGTGCGACTAAGAAATCGTCGCCTTGCCTTGATGTACACATTTCAGTGCTTTCTAATCCGTCTTTCCTATGAACAATTACGATGACGTCATTTAAATATGACGTAACCACGCCTGTGTGGTTCGTCATCGCGATGGACAATGATATTGCCCAAACTAAATAACTCTTCGAGACGAGATTACAGTCGATGATGTATAATTTAAATTACTACATTACTATGCTGAAACTTTTAAGGTTTAACTTTCATGTTCATCTTCATATTCAAGGATGATCATAATTCCTAAAGTTATCAAGGGAAAAGTATTCCCAAGCATTCAGAACCATTTTTTCGCAGACAGGACGATATTTGTGCAAAATAAGAGTGTGACATCGTTTGACGCTCGGACAAGCCGGGCCTCTTTAAGTCTTCTTTAAGTCTTCTATAAGTACAATGTAAAAAGGCCAAAAAGTCTTTTATTCGTTCAACGTTCTTGCTAGTCTGGTGAATTCAGTTGAGTCCCGGTGTCATAGAACAACTTGAACGTCCTTGCTGTCAGTTAAAAAATAATATGAACTGAAAACTCGGAAAGGATACGGGTAGGAACAGCTGGAGAAATTTGCTCGATAATCATATCACTGAAAGCCTGCTTCTTCCAAGCTGATGTTCCATAACACAGTTTGTATAAATGTATCTTCAAAAAAGGCATAATACACCTTTCTTGGCTATAACATATCACAAGTCCCCTCCCTGGGAAGTATAGACCTTCTTACGGATCATACAAGATTTCCATGAAATCAAGGGCCTGGCTTTACGACGCACATATCCAAGGGTCGCACTCATTACGTCAATCAAGGTTAAGAAGTTTCTTTACCCCGTTCTCCATTTACATGCATTATACGGAATCGAAATGGCCGCCCTGTCAAGTGTAATGCGCTTGTTAGATGAGCTTGTCAGATGTCCAACTTAATCGTCCTCTGAATTTCCAAGACTTGCATTTTACAATTTAGTAGCAGCGATTTTGAAAGCACCGAAAGCCGCATTGGTAATAGCTGTGATGTATTTCCCCGCCAGTTTCGTCTGTTTTGAAAATACAGTATAGTCGTCATCGAGTCAACGCATCCAATATATTTAATGTTTAATTTTCGTCCGGATTAGATTTTGTTTGCCAACAGTGACATTGTACAATCTAGAGATGACTCTGTCTTTTTCAAAACTAAATGCTTCATATTTCAACATATAGTGAGAAAATGTAGTACTTTTCTACAGTTAGAACTTAAGTCCGATCGAATTAAATTCTCGGTTTCTGAGACCGGGTAAAAGCCGACCCGGACTTCCAAGTACGACTTGTAAATGTTCTCGTTATAACCGATTTTGGCTTAAATCCCGTTCCTTGTCGTCATACTGCCTTAAAATCTACTAAATATCATTACTTACTCTGGTGATGGAGAAATTAAATTTAAAGGCTCCGTACACATCAGCGACAGGCAACTGGTCGTTCTACTGTGCATTTTTGTAGATCTGTAAAAATTCCCGTTACATTTTTCCCTAAGTGGGCCTTCACGGCCGGGGAAAAACTCGCCATTAAAATCTGACGAAACGATAAGCGTGTCTACTCAACTACGGGTCGTAACCCGACCCGAAGAATCTACTCCGAGGCGCACAGGTATTACAATTATTTTTATTGTGGCGCTCGGAGCTCGTTTGTCGATAATTTTCCCCCATCTGTTGTCCCCTGTCATCTGTGAGTAAGCTAAATGTTCCTTGGTGACAGCGTGTCACGAAATTCTGTGATGTACGTGCACGGGTGAATAAGTGTGGATAGAAAAGGGATAGAAAGCTAAATACCTTAAGTGTGTGTGGTTATGTATGTACAGTGTATGTATGTATGTATGTATGTATGTATATGTATGTATGTATGTATGTATGTATGCATGCGTGCGTACGTACGTGTGTATGTATGTATGTATGTATGTATGTATGTATGTATGTATGTATGTATGTATGTATATGACGTTTGACAGTGAAACAAAACATACATATACGCCGTTTCCGAGCATGCTGCTCAATATGATCGTTCCATAACGATGAAGTCTTTTTTCAACACAAAGACCTAGAGTGACCCAAGAAGTGCTTTTACTCTCGATTTACTCAAACTTCTGTTTTGATTAGTCGGATGGATGACTAATGAGCAATAAATCATGGTTTCATGTTGTTTTGAATGTGCCTGCCTACTTCAAAGGTCGAGATAACTACAGCTAAATCCGTGCACATGAAAGATGACTCGGTAGGTGGCCAGGTATCATATTCCTGTTTATTACACATAACTCAATGAATAGGTCCACAAATGAAATGGTGATTTGTATATATTGTGTATCTATATATGGTAAGTAAGTACATGAGTCTGAATGACTAGCTGCTTGTGTGTTCTCGCCTTGACCCTGATGATGGGTATAACAATGTCAGTGAACAGTACCTCGTGTCGTTGATCTTTAAACTTATACCGTCATGCGGTAATTTTCCCTTTTTTGGTAAATGCGCACGCAATCGAAGGTGATAGGCTGAAAACCTGGACCGCATACTCGTGTAAAGGTGATTTCAAAGTAAAGTTTGGAATCTCAGAGAGAATAAATTCACGGTTAGGATCCCTCTGTTCTGTGGCAAGGTACAGCAGTCACTCAGGGAAAGTACGGCTCTTGTTGAGGGCGATCAATAGCCGGGTTCTATTCAGGTCACGAGTGTATGTGTGTAAACAACAATATGTCTACGTTGTTATTTCATCAACGCGATAAACTTACACCTCGATACGACTTGTCGCTCAAACGGTGAAGCAATGATTGACGCACGACGGACGATAGCAAGGAGATAAACAGCCATAACGATTGCGAAACCATCGCGGCAATCATCATTTCACCGATGGTGGACCTGAGCCTGGCGGCCAGACATGCGCACCATTGTTCCAACTTGATATATATATATATATATATAAATATATATATATATATATATATATATATATATATATATATATATATATATATATTATATATATATATATATATATATATATAAGGGTCAGCAAAATGTAAAACGTCTACAATAGTTCTCGTCCTGAAATGCATCGATATAAACGAGAGAGAGAGAGAGAGAGAGAGAGAGAGAGAGAGAGAGAGAGAGATTTTGTTCTAGTGCTATGCCAAGCGGTGTCATTGGACTGTAAAATTGGTGGAGATTTATTTTGTAGTTTAAACATTAAACCCCACTGTGATGAGGGCATCGTGCTAAACCTAAAGACCAAGATACATTTTAGGGTGATATTTTGACCGCATCTCGTCCAAGTGCGAGTAATTAGTAATTACTGCGGCTTCACACCAGAAGACTTAGGAATATATACATACATCGGCGGCAAACTCAAGAGATGGGAACGATTGATAGAATGTGGCTTTGAGTGAAGCTAGCTCTACATTACGGCCCTCTGTGGCCGGCAATCCCGGTCATCCGATTTGTAATATGCAATATCCCATTCTACACCGCAGAGCAATTTACGAATTCTCAGCTCGAACGATATCAAAGCCGACAGAGCGATCCCGAATAATAATTTCAGGAAATTACAGAAGCTTCCTTAAGAAAGCCGAATCGCTATCGTTTAATGGGCACAACCTGTGCATTGGGAGGCCTTCTGCAGCGTAGAATTTACCAGACGAATTAATAATTAATTGAAAAAGAAATCAGCGCTTGGTCACACACGCCTAGATTACTAATGATCCGCTAAAGAAGTAAATACCGCAAAAGGTCAGTATGCTGGGAAGGTGTTTAACTGCAAGGCCCAATTTAATGAGGATGTGATATAAATAGCCACACTGAGTAAGGTTTTAATAGCAGTTTTGCAGTGAGTATACAATCTCGAGGTACCATCCCTCTGTGATTATTATCTCGTTGCCATTCCAATCTCTACATGACGATGTGAGGTTCGCTGAATTTTACATTGTAATAACACAGGAGAGAATGACTTTCATGAAATTGAAAGTGAGATATCGTGTAAGTAAAGTTAGAAACCTGGTATTCAAGCGGGACGTTTATTGAGCGATTCTCAAAATAAAGGGTTTTTTTACGGCTGTTGAAGTTAGGTGTCGGAACGGCACAGTCGTTCGAAAAGACGTCGACTCTTTTCGATGGTGGATCTATAGTAGTTGTTTCATGTTGAAGTGAATGCACTTTACATTTCGTTTATCGGAGCACGGTCACAGCACAGTCATAACAGTACGATAGAGTTGATGCTCGCCTTTTAAAGGTGCAGTAGCTTTAACTTTCAGCTATCTCACTATGCATCTATCGCACACTCCTGTTCAAATCCAGAAAGCATGACGAGCTCATCAACACAGCTCATAAGAGAACAGTGAACATTGTTATTAGCGACAATTGAATTCAAATCCTGACTTGAATCGATTTGCCAACAGCAACGATGGCCATTGTACAATGTGCAGGGCCGTGTTGACAAGGCGAATTCCGAGTATTTTAGCATGGTGTATAAAACAGAACTGGGGATTGTAGTTGATGCACACGACAAAAGTACTGAAAAAAATGCTCAAAAATCACAAGCAATAAACCCTCAAGGTTACTTAAGAAACATGAGAAAATTCGCGATCGGCCCGATCAGATTCTGTGAAATGCAAGTTTTTCATTTCAGATGAACAGCCTCTCTGTACAAGTGTCCTTGCGCCAAAGTCACAACCTTTCTTCCCCATTGCAACGTCAGTGGGCTGTCCGCTGGAGAGACCAAACGAAGTCCGATGTGAACACGCATACACTTTTCGCCACCGTTATCCGACTGACGCGTACATTGCATATGGTATGTCGATCGGAAGATAAAGTAAATTGATGTTTGACAATCGCTGTAAATATAAATGCACAGACTCTAAATTAGAGAAAAAAATGTCAAAGAGGTTTAGAGTATGGAGTGACAAAACTCAGATGAATGCTGAAGTGTTTGCCCAGGTCTACGTGTCGCCACGGCCGCCCATTGATGGAATTCCAAACGATTACGCAAAATATACGTTGAGAAATAAATTATGATTTGTTTGGTCTAGTCTCGGATTTCTAAAAATAGGACCTTCAAGTCGGTTTTAATACACTGTTCCCACTTCGTTTCTTGCGCCGAGAGAGGTTGACCAAAAAAACCACGTAAACTATCTCTGTCGCTCATACATCACTCACAACTTTTCAAGTTCTCTTGCAAACTCATTAATCGTCAGCTAGTAAATCTTCGTAGGGTCGTAGATGATCCCTGCAAGTGGCTAACATGAACGCCAGGCGTCGTTGATCACTGACGCAGATACACAGAGCGGTAATACACATAACTTGCAAGAAGCGATTTCACACCGATAAACGTTGGGGCTTGGTCCCTGGCGATTAATTTGCAACTGTTCACGGGATCGCATCTTACGCATGCTGCAAAACCCGAGTGTATAACCACATGTGCACGATTCTTGGTGTTTGTTTTCAATGTAAGTCACGAAGGATTATCTCTTCGGTCGCTGCAAAAGGTCAAGTCAAGTCGTTTGTCATCTACACAGAGGTGTCATAGGGTAGCACGCAGAAGGCTGGCTTACCCGAGATTTCATCCGCCGTACAAGTTCCTTCGAAACCAACACTATATTTGTTTTGTTAATGGATCTAATTCTGTGTGTAAAATACAAATGGCCCATTCATTTCATACACTGTACTGTGGTTCAAACAACATGTATGAACCCCATGTATGCGTGTATCAAATACGGTCCAATCTAGGCCTACAATGTCGTCGACGCGATGTTGATGTGAAGAAGCAGTATAGACGATGGTCGGTTGCACGATAAACACTTTAACTTATATCAGATACCTTTATCAAAAGCACTTCCCTTAGACGACAGCAGAATACAGAGAAATCTCTTCAAAAATGCGATGAAATATATTCTAATGAACACCATTATGCGCTAGTACTCTTCTCACCTCAAGCTGGAAGTATTATTGTATATTGAAGAGGAAATAGCGATTTTGTTCATTAAGTTTCGCCCTGAACTACCCCGAGAAAATGTGTTTGAGGAAATTAATTTTCTTTGGATAGGATCTTCTCCTCATTACCCCATGACGCTTTTCTCTCATAATTCCCGTACGATTGCAGCTCCCTCACTCCACACCATCGCCGCGACTTTTATCCATTCTTGCCTCCAACAGTACGAAGGCAGCGGTAACTAAACGTAACAGTCATTGGAGGTCGTTCATTCGCTGACGCTGGCAAAGGAAATCTCGCACGTGACCTTAGGGTTTGTCTTAATACAATTTGTCTGAAATGATTATGTTACCTTATACCGCACGCGAGAAGACTTCCGCCTATGGTACTAGTCGGTCGATTTTTACAAAGTCTGTCTGACTCTACTAACGCTGTAAACACTGACACAATTTTTCGATCGTTGTTGAAGGAACCTCGTCACGTATTATTCTTTGACGTATTGTTTATTTCAATGTAATAAACATCTTTAAGTACATGTATACTGACAATTATCACATACATAGACCCAGTTATCCCTATAGTATGACGTCACACTATAGGAATATGACTACGATGAATCCATATTCCACATGTGGTGGATATGGGACCCGGACTACTTTCAAAACGTAAATAAAAAATCAGCTGTTCAGAACTTATTTTCAAATCCCTGAAATGCAAAAGTGGGAAGGTAAGGAAGCATAAGGAAATACGGATTATAAAAATACATTATGTAAAATACAAAATACCGTCGATACTAGAATATTTATGAATTTGTGTTTCTTCGTCGTTGATTTGCGATTGAAACGTTTGATTTCTACACCATTGACATTTCAATACGCTATGTTACCGACATTTTGTTTTTTCTACCTCGTCAAAAGAGCCCCTGTCGATGTCCATCAAACAACATAATAAGCATAGCCGATAACCAAAGACACATACCAATCATCCCTGCAGCAGTAAGAATGTTTTCTGAAGTAACATTGACGGGTTTCAAGTTCAACATCACGATCAATGCTGCCGCGGCAGTCAACGAGTCGAGCCCCGTCGAGCCGAGGACGCGAAAAAGCGTTCATCATTCCTGACAGCAATGACTCTACTCCCGACTTGAGACTCATCAGAAGAAACGCTATTTTATATTTCAAGAGCGACAAGTTCACAATGTTATCGGTGCATTTAAAGGTGCAAGCTATTGTTTTGTCCATGCATATTGTGCACCACGTACGTTTCTTGCATCGTACCTTGTTGTTGAACTTCCGTCGTCTCGATCTCGCGTCTGAGCTAAGAAAGACTCGTTGCTAGTTGTAGGCTTACCGATTGAGTCAGAGCCGAACACTGTTCATCATTATATTTAAATAAGCTCATTTTATTGATAATTTTGTAAAAAATAATAATTGGTAATTTTGAAAATTTCATACAAACTATTCAAAGCAGAATTCTTTGAATGATATTCGAATATTGACAAAATAACCCGTTCTCGGTAGCCGCGGCTGAGTGTCGCGACGTCCCGCTGGCACGTCCAATAATTTTATGAATGAATTTTCACTCAAATTGATGTTATAGTAAGTACCAAATAAATACCTTGCATTAAAAATCCATACTCTTTCCTATTAAAGCCCTACGAGAGACGCTAATTATCCATAGGAGCAGCTTCGGCGTGCTCCAAGTTAACCTCGACATGTACAGCTGAGCGCTGGTCAGCTGTGACCCAGCCACGACCGCATAACACAAGCGTATGCATTCTTGTAAAATACTCCCTCTCGTTCTTTCCCAGTATTTATCATTCCTCAAAGGTTTATTCAAGGAAAACTGGGTCTATGCATGTGATAAATATATAATCCCCCCGTATTCCTCACTCGTGTGTCTGCGTCGCGGACTCGTGATTCCCCGTGTAGCGGCCGTATCCCCCCTCGCCTTCGGCTCGGAGGGATACGGCCGCTACACGGGGAATCACTCGTCCGCGACGCAGCCACACTCGTTCGGAATACGGGGGGATTATATATAAATATATATATATCGATAACACCTTCAAGACGCGCTACGCTAATCACATGAAGTCGTTCCGCAACGAGAGATACACAAAACGACACCGAGTTATCAAAATATGTATGGAACTTAAGAAATAAGGGACAAGACTTTGACATTTCATGGTCAATCATTGATAAAGCATTGAGCTACTCTAACATGAACAAGCGATGTAATCTTTGTATATCAGAAAAGCTGCACATTATCAATGCTGACAAATCTACACTGTTAAACAAACGCTCTGAGTTGGTTTCAAAATGTCGCCACCAAAACAAATATTATTTATCGAATTTTAACACTACCTACAAATAGAATGGTTCGTCCCAATCATATATGTAAGAGTGTCGAGCTAGAAATCCTTTCACTCTATCTGAGGATTGCAAGATGCATGAAACTTAAGTAATAGATTTCATTACTTTGTACTTGAAGTAATCTGTTTATTTATATATATATATATATATATATATATATATATATATATATATATATATATATATATATATATATATATATATACACACGTTGGATTTACAGTGCTCGATGCTAAAGCAGAGCGTTATAAATAATAATAATTATAATAATAGTAATAATTAATTATATGTATAATTTTATATATATATAATATATATATATATATATATATATATATATATATATATATATATATATGTATGTATGTATGTATGTATGTATGTATGTATGTATGTATATATATATGAGTGATATCGCTTTCTTGTAAATCTGTATTCCTGGTTTCCGTTCCTCCACAAAGTTTGTTTCAATTTCTTCCAAGACGCACCTAGAGAGTTACTTAATTCTGAAAGTTTTGCCACATCAGCCGTAAGGGAGAAGTACTGCCTTAATTACTGATACAGTCGATGATGGAATGTTAAAACCCTGCCATTTTCATTTGTCTTTGGAGATTATTATTTTCAAGTATTTGATTAATCAAAATTGTGCATGCACGTTATCGAGCCTAAGGGGAACGAGACGACAACCGTTCATCTATAATAAGATTTACAAAACATTATCGCTAAATAACTAAAAGATAGTGTTTTTTTCTAACGAGAGGGCCTACATTAACACCGCCCATTGTAGATTCCGGAGATGTAATGATTACCTAATATTCGGTGATCTTCGAATGCTCTTATCAAATCAAACCCGTAACGAGTTTTCCACAGAAAGATCATTCATGTTTGCTTTAATCAATAGGCATTAAAAGGTTTATCCACTTCTAGTCGTCAAAGACGTATGTTAGTGGGACACATAACCGGCGACGACGTGTAGTGGCTTTCTCCATTAAAGCTACGCTTAATGGGACCGCGACCTCTTCGGATGCCGTTATAAAATTTTCTAAACGACTGCACGTGCTTTGGCATAAGTAACGAAGGACGACCTGACTATATGCGCGCCCCTCGGCGTGCAGATCGGCTACGAAGCGTCACCTGCAAACACTGTTGGATATTCCCTCATAACCAGAACATTAAGAGTTGCCGTTTTTACGGTGGTGGGGATGATTAACACGTCAGAATCGTTCGGGTTTGAGCAGCATTACCGTCCAAATCACTACATCTGAAAATAATCCGTGGCACTCAACAATGAATTGTAGAGATAATTTTTCGGTTGGTTGGTCATGATTGCACAGTCTTCCAGTCATCGAATTTTTTACATAAAGTTCATTTTGACATTATCTTCATCGGGAGTGGTTCGCCAACAAGTAATTGGATTAGCAAGTCAAGAAGACAAGTCATCGATTTACGAATCACGCAACAGCATAATATCGAGAGTGTATACGTATAGGCGTCATCTCTCTCTCCCTCGTTGTATGTAACGATTATGTGAAAATCTAAAAGAAAATGTAACCCTCAATTTGACTGGGTTTACAAATTAAAAAAATTGGTACTCGCTATACGTATCGGAGGGCCTAATTGATAAAAAAGTGCTGAGTGGGCTATTCTGTACTTGGCTACTTGTCCCTCGAAAGTAGTCCGGGCAGTATTTATAGATTTGGCTCCTTTATACAACCTTCCATCACGTGTGTTCGTACGTCCATGCGTCCACAGTCATAACTGGAACATGTATGACTCAATTTAATTTAAACTTTGTACAAAGACAAAGTACATCGGCACGTCGATTTGTCATGCTATATGAACTAATATGGCCGTCAGACGGCCATTCTGTTACGATTTTAAGGGTAGGCCTACAGGTCAATGGTTCTACTCCGGAATAAAAAGGACGCGATGCGTTCTACAGACTCAGTACGCCCAAATAATCACGTGATGCCGGTACAAACAAGCACACATGTGTACTAACGCGCATGGAAATACACGTACGTCTAAGCGCGTTTGCGTACATGGCTTTGTTTGTACCGTGGTCGATTCGAATTCCGGGTTTGGCCCAGTCACTGCTTGACCCGGTTTCATTGAAACTTTGTATAGTGCAAGGACAAGTTAGTATGACATGGATATACGTGTCAAATTGCATAGCGATACGATAAAATATGGCCGCCTTAAAAGGTGGTAAATACTTTGTCACGATTTACATTGACAACTACACAGACTTGCGCCATCTGATCTCTTTAAAAGTTGACACAAGTACAATGCAAATTAATATATATATATATATATATATATATATATATATATATATATCCGGGTTTTAGCCTATTGCCCAGTCACTGCTTGACCCGCTTTCATTGAAACTTTGTACAGTGCAAGGACAAGTTAGTATGACATGGATATACGTGTCAAATTGCATAGCGATACGATAAAATATGGCCGCCTTAAAAGGTGGTAAATACTTTGTCACGATTTACATTGACAACTACACAGACTTGCGCCATCTGATGTCTTTAAAAGTTGACACAAGTACAATGCAAATTAATATATATATATATATATATATATATATATATATATATATATATATATATATATATATATATATGCACATTTCTATTGCATTAAAAAATTAAATTCTTTTTATGTTGCTTAGAAATGCTCTGAAAACTTCAAATGAAAGGTATTTTTAGTCACATCTACATAAATATATGTACCGCTTTGCACTTAGAAGTGAAAAGTTTGATTACACATTCAGCATGGGGTTTTCCAACAGGATAGTTTCTGCCGGGAAAGGAAATCTACATTTCTGGTGTTTACTCCACCTACGGTAAATGACTTGTCGAAACTGTATAATTTTCACACAATAAAAAACAGGCGCAGTAAAGCCTTATTTTCCAAATCACAAAATGTGTATGCCGGGGACAACACTGTTGTGAGGAAAATTTTGTTTTATTTTGTATTTGTTGGTAAAATGTTGTTTGTTGTAAGTTTCCACTGGAAGTCTCTAAGTTTTGTGTCAATTTTATAAGTTTAAGAGGCAGTAAATAAAATGGTTCCAAGGAATGCACATTGGTATCAAGAATGTTGTTAAAGAAAGGTTGGGCTTTAGCTGATGTTATTCAAAGTTGGCGCAAACGCTAAGCGCAATTACATATATGTGCTTTTGCAATACGATCCAATATGGTTAATTTTGCCAGGCAGCGATTCAGTCTCATTTTTATCATGTCCAGAGTCATTATGTAACAAATGCTTGGACATATTTTGTCGGAGCTTTGCGCAAGAAGAAGGTCATTCATTGGTCAAGCGACTGCTATGAAGCTTAATTTACAATCCCATCTCAAAGTTTGCCAACATTTGCAAAACATGTAAACATTGTCACCAACATTCTCAGTTTCACTCCATTTTTCACATCCTTTTTAAATCAAGAAAAAGTACACTCGGTGCAACTGTGGAGTTTTTTATGCATGATCGTGGCTTGAGCTCCTTCTTTCGCATAAATACAATAACGTATATGTTCAATATGTTTTGTGATGCACATGTTTCAATATGGCTACATGTTGGCCATTTTATTATGAAATATTTAATGTCCAGAGTTATTATGTAACAAATGCTTGGACATATTTTGTCGGAGCTTTGCGCAAGAAGAAGGTCATTCATTGGTCAAGCGACTGCTATGAAGCTTAATTTACAATCCCATCTCAAAGTTTGCCAACATTTGCAAAACATGTAAACATTGTCACCAACATTCTCAGTTTCACTCCATTTTTCACATCCTTTTTAAATCAAGAAAAAGTACACTTGGTGCAACTGTGGAGTTTTTTATGCATGATCGTGGCTTGAGCTCCTTCTTTCGCATAAATACAATAACGTATATGTTCAATATGTTTTGTGATGCACATGTTTCAATATGGCTACATGTTGGCCATTTTATTATGAAATATTTAATGTCCAGAGTTATTGCAAAGATATCACAAAGACGTTTTCCAAATAAGATTTATTCACTCTAAAAAAAATGTCGATGTACAATGGCTCACATCAATATTTTTCATGATGTAATTCAAGATAGCCGTCTGGGAAGCCATTTTTTATGAAATCGTTAATTTCTTTATGATCAAATAAATAACAAAAATATGTCTCAACTGATCCATTTCAAACTTAGCACGCTCATAGCGCAAAATCACAACTATTTGCAGTTTAATATGTATGTATTGGAATGATTGGAAATCAAACGAACATATTCGCTCAAACTGCTAAGACGATTTATTTCAATTTTTGTATCCTTGTAATATTTCTAACAGTTTTCCATACAATAGTACAAGTTATTAAAACATATCCTCTCGTAGAATACCTTAATGCAATATATATGCAAATCATTTTCAGAAATTCCATAGCATTCATGGTTTGGTTGTGTATGGTGTCTGCACAGATCCTGCCTGCACAAATTTAACTTCCATACACCCTTCATATTGTTGTTGTTTATAACCAACAATAAAGTAACGAGTATATAAATTGTCAGCGGGGACTATGTCATCGACAATGAGTCGTTTTGCTTTGCCCCTCTGCTTATTGCATTGACCACACTTTTCGTCGCCAACTGCCTGAGAGCATGTTTCTGTTAAAGTGCCAGAGTTAACACTGTACCGTTGAAAACAACTACAGGCTGACGTTGTTGGCACAGCCGACTTTCAAATGCCCTAGCATTCAAATATATTATGGTAATCACAATGAGAATTTGTCCAGCTTCTTGGCCAAGCTCTTTTGACAAATATAAGCAGACAACTACAGTTAAGATTTGTAACGTTACCGTTGAATACTCAAAGTCAGTCCGAATGTTTAACCATTCCAAGCAAGAGAAAGACGGTAGACGTTTCTTTATACGATAATTAATAAAATATCAAATTCGAGCAAATAAAACTGAGTGTTATTATGGATATCAAAATTGAAAGTCACGAGGGAGCCATGAAAATAATCATAACCCTATACTTTACTGAAGGAAGTCCCGCAGGAGAGAATTGGAATAAAATATTGAGTGTGCTGCCATTAATTTTGTTTTTCAAGCCGACTTTCAATAATCATTATTACCCATTAAACGATATTGAACAAACAAAGAATGGCAATAACGCTTATACCTTGCTATACATACAATCCTGTCATTGCTTGTCATGATGAGACCACAGGCGACCCAAGTATTACTGAGTTTTTCACACTGTTTTCTCTATCATTTTCTCTTCTTTCTTCATGCTCTGAATGATCGGAATAAATAAAATAAATTGTTTATATAACCTAACCTAACCTAACCTGTGCCTCTTTATTTATTTTACACTCCATTACAAGGACGTATATCTCTCATACACACATGCTGTAACTAATTATGATAATCCGTGGACTTATCAGAGGTTGGTCAACATCGGAAAGATAGTGATGTTAATGAAAAAGGAGAAGGTATGAAGATCTTGGGAAACATGTCCCGAGGACGTCCGTAAACCTAGTGGACGCTTATATATTCATGATATGCGCAAACAAACACTGCTCATTATTCAAAAATAAACGGGAAGTTAGATCGAAAGGAACGCTGGAAACGCGCATGCTTTTCGTTGCCAAGTGCCAAATTCTAACATAAGTAGACATGGTCCTGCTCCATGTAACAAATGCCACCCAGAAAGTATCGACCGACCAAGCAGAAAAAGATCGCCGGAGTTGCCGTTTCATGAGTTTTTCAACAAAATTATATAGATGTATGTTTCACGTCGTCGTTTTCTGGGAGTGTATATACCAAGTATAATTTACAAACCGTGTCGTGATTCAAGGCACAATGGTGACACATTAGCAGGAGCACACACTGGAGAATTTTGGCCAGCACTGTGAATTTTTTAAACCAGTCACCTTCATTTCTCTGCACTCGCTATTAACTCCATGTCTACCGGTAACATATCGTTATTTTCTGTCTCAAAGTACGTACCAGCAACAGGCCTTTGACGTCAAAGTCGGTTGTTTTCTGGTATACGGTAGCAACCAAGCTCATGACTAGAATGACTGTACGGCGTCAAAGAGTTAAGCTCGCCGGTTACTTTTTTCGCATAATAAAAGAGAGTTGGTCGCTACATGGAGCTAGTTTCTAGCTCCATGGTCGCTACTAGTCTGATCGATTTTCAATCGTGCCTTATGCTGTTAGTGCACAAAATTCCCGAAAGAAGCAGCGCACGGGCTATAAAACTTCGTTTGTACTGTTAGGCTAGCTTTGGGTCCATAGCTGTGGTGTTTTCGGACGGGATTTCTGCCTTTTACGGCTGGTTTTGACTTTAACGTCACCACCACAGCCATGGAAACGTCCATGTTCTGCCCCGGCCGACAGCACGCTTGTCGCAACTTTGTTTGTCGATATTTCGAAAATTTGCCACCCAAATTGCCAACACTCATCGACAACATGGTTATTAGAGGCCTACTACTACAAGAAATCCGCTAAAATTCACCAAACTATCGCCGTTTTTCCAGCTTTTTCCGACATGACTACTCGCAGACCGTTCTTTTTCTGGCGTACAATCAACGATTGACGAAGCTCAGTGTAGCCCGTCACTAAAAGTCACCTGAGCGGTGACCTCGCAACATCGAAACACAAACTGACATCACCGATGATGTTGTCCACTACTTTAAGAAGCCTGTGAGAATTTTTACCAGCACTGTGAATTTTTTAAACCAGTCACCATCATTTCTATTCACTCGCTATTATCTCCATGTCTGCCGGTAACATATCGTTATGGAGAAGTTTAGTTACACGAAGGGCAGGGTTTGCACTGTTCGCGACCATTTAAACGTTTGAAATAAGAGTAGCTGGCTCTCCTCGGCCATCGAAATACATTGGCTGCAGTAAATTTGGATAAAAGGTCATGACTGGCCGCAATTTGGTAATTTCTGGACACATTTCAGGAGAGCTTCTTACCTTCCCGTTTTAGTAACCATTCCTATCTTTCGCGATGTTGACCAACCCGTAAAATCCCTGATAAGTCCACGGATTAGCATAATTAGTTGTGTTGACTAATTAATTACAGCATGTGTGTGAAGAGATATACGTCCTTGTAATGGAGTGTAAAATAAATAAAGAGTCACAGGTTAGGTTAGGTTAGGTTATATAAACCATTTATTTTTTTATTCCGATCATTCAGAGCATGAAGAAAGAAGAGAAAATGATAGAGAAAACAGTGTGAAAAACTCAGTAATACTTGGGTCGCCTGTGATGAGACCAAGAACATTGTCATGTTTATGACGAAAATTTCTTCGCAATCGTCAATACTACAGCTTTTTTTCCCACTACACGTGTTTGCTTTAAGAATTTTCATAGACTGTCATACAGAATTACCAAAGCATTTCTTCGTTTTGAAGAATTTCAAGATGTCACCGCTTACTACCTCCATGCTCTATCGCAATTTAACCATTAGATGATATAGCTAGGGGTGAAACATCAACGACCCACAGAAACCCATTTTAAAGTATATAACTATTGCATTGCATTCAGAAACTTCTCGGTCGCATTCGAACTCATAAGGCATAGTACATATTGGCCATTCGCTGACTTGCATACAGTTTACAAGAGGAGCACCTAAAAATGTCCACGATAGCAGTGTACCTTTGTGTGCAAAATGGAGTGAATTTGTATCTGACATGCTTAGAATGTATGAAACTTTGCAGCCTCCTTCCTGTTCTAGAAAAAAAGTTTTAAGCTGTGGTTAGTCTTTTCTTCGTGGCTCCGTCTTCTTCACGGCGATCCCTGGTCCGGCCACCATTCACTCTGCTCGCTACCAAATCACCAGAAACACAATCGCCTCGCATTAGAAGCTGTGTCACAGATAACGAATTGTCACTGCATATCTTACCATCTGCGCGTCGACACTAATGTACACAACGTAAGATAGCGGACAAGTAGTGTCCATATGTAGATCAGTGACAGCTCATTCCATTTAGCTGAATGTAGCATTCCAAAGCGGGAACATGTGATACTATTCTCATTTCCCCGTAAACTTGTGCAACACATGTTGCATTGGAAGTTATTTTCAAAATGTTTTCAAAACGCTGTGATATTACGCTATATTCAAAAGGCCAGATTATTTCTGTCTCTAAAAATTGATCCACAATAAACAGAATTATCATCGTGTCTCTCTTTATTGCCTAATCAGCAACAACCTATTACTGACCTGACAATACTTTCAGTTGTGGTCAGCTTGATACTTCTGTGAAAGCTGGAAGTTCTCATGATAAAAACAGTGTGTTGCAGACCAGAATGAAGCGGCTACGATGTATTTCTACTCGAGGTATCTCAAAACGTAAAGTGGGAACACCAACTTTTCCCCCATCATGTTTTTTGTCAACAAATTACAAGATATGCAATAAGAATACGACAATAGTTTTACTTTTGCAAAGTTATCCACCGTAATCATAAAGCAATGCCAAGACAGCCGGCAGTCTCACCGTCGACAGAGGAAACGATGAAATTCTTACAGTGGTAGAACCACGGTCCCTCCACAAGGGACCGTGGTAGAACTTACTTTGAAAATGAGTTCGTAGTTCTCTGTCAAACTTTGCTGTATTCAGTGGTCAGAGTATTCTCTTTGGACATCTAAGAATAAAAATCACAGATCGATGCGTTATCCTTTTCATGTAGCAAATTTTGTAATATTTGTCATTTCAAATCGTTGCAATTCTGCAGCGGTAACTCTTATGGGTGAATCGAATTTTCAATTCCAAAACAAAACAAAACAAAACAAAACAAAACAAAACAAAACAAAACAAAACAAAAAAATAGCGCAATAGGGACAAAGAGCGAGTACATATTTACTTCAGGTTTCAAACTGCGTCGACAAAAGTTTGTGCCAAGAAAACGACTGTGTCGTCAGATTTTGAGAGCCCAAAAACTTTGATGGATTGCGCGTTATGCGTAACAGAGCATAAACGTATACATTGTACTTTACATACTGGAAATGCTTCCGGGCAAGCTCACGCGGATGCCTTAAACATTTCAACATCTACAAAAGTGGATGACTGTGTATAACGGATTGCTACTTATATTTCAAATTTTACTAGAACTATACATTTGTATATCGAAAACTCGAACTCAAACCAACTTCATGAACAAAAGCTGTTGTACGCAGACTTTTCGCTTTCCCGAAGCTCAATATACAACTTTGACTCTCGGGATGTAAAAAAGATTTGGCCCATTCACGATACATGTACAGTCAAACCTGTACAGTGGTCATCCAAAGGACCAAGAATAAGCGACCTCTGTATATGGAGGTGGCCTTTCAATAGAGGGTGTATGTGGCATTACTTTCAGTGTAGATGGTGTACTGAGTGATGAATTTAGGAAAAGATAACAGCAGTAATCATTTTGAATCATGTTGCGGTTATAAAATCAGTTTAAATAGACCCATTTCATGCTTTCCACTCGGAGCATTGTTTTGTCATAGTCAGATATGCTGACCATTATAAAAAGGTCTTGTACCAAAGTGGATCAATTCCCTGTGGCCACTGACCACATAAGAGAGGTGACTGTTCTTTAGAGGGCTTTTTAAATGTAAAATGCTACGGGACCGCTGCAAAGTGACCACTATATAGAGATGACTGCTCTGTAAGGGTGACCACGAAGAAAGATTTGACTGTACCATAACGGCATACGTGTACGCATGGCTTACACAACACATGCGGTGCGGTTTTGCAGGCATGATATGAACGATATATCAACGCCAAGTCCCACGTGCCTAATTCAAAATAATCGAGCCGGCCGTGAAGAAAGCTCGTATCATATATTCCAAGGGGGTGTAATTTATATCTGCCACGTGAAAGCGAAATGTGGTGAAATATTAATAACATTGTACACAGCGGTTCTCATGGCAAGATAGCAAGATAATTCAAGTAAGAAGTAATGGCGCCTAATGAAGAGAAAATGGCCGTTTTCGAGTATCCGCCTTCGTTCGCGCGTCACGTGAAACTCTCGCGGGATAATAAATTTGATTGAACTACATGCGATCAGGTTTGAAATTAATTAACAGGAAAGGTTTAACGATCCGGAAGACTAACACGTGCATTGCTTGATTAGGATTTATGTGTCAACCTTTATTCCTCTGAATTTCTGAATGTTTGCAATCCCAAACGGCGGTGTCTTCATTATAGCTATTTCTAGCTACTCGTCACATTTCTGACTTATCAGATTTTTTTGGTCTCTTGTCTCATTTATTCATATTAAAATCTAGCCATGTGTTGTATCTTTCGGCCACTGCGTTATTCATAACTTACTCATGTTATCATTAGTTTGATTTTAAACATACGCCTTTATATGGAGAACGTTTTCCGTTTCTTGTGTGAGAGTGTAAAGTTGAGTATGACTTATCATGCATTTTTTCGAGTAGACATGATTTATTCATTTAAATCAAGGGTCGTAGTATTGTATCAATGACAAAGCCAATGTATAGTATTGGTATTGCAAGAAAATGTGACCCAATCAATAGCGCTGTTCACGGTTACAGGTTTGTTACTAAATATAGCTGTACGCGCGCGACATCGGACACGCAGTTTGAAATGCGGACACATTTTATCAATGTTGCATACATGGCTGTTTTTGCAGCTTGTACTCTGAGTCGTGAATATGCCTTTTAGTATTCATTGTTACACTAGCAGTCGCCTACTAAGCTTTGTTTTCGTCGTTTTTGCATGCGTAATTTTCAAAAGCGTAATCTAAAAATGCGGACAAATATTTATTTTTGCATATTAATGAGAGAACAGTGACGTAAACTGTGAACAATCAATAGTGAATGTCTATTACGTGGCCATGGAGGCTATAGCGTTCGTATACCGTGTGATACCAGACACGATTCGCTATTTCCCAAGGCCGTAGTCCATGGCAAATGCCAACATGATTCTGGTTTGTAATGCACCGTGACGGCCACGACGGTAATAAACGGGCGCTATAGCGAATATATGCATCTTATTCCCTAATAGTTTTTCTTGGTTCAGCGAAAGAAAATACGATCGCGATCTTGCTATTTTTAGCCAGCATGTATATTTTGTAACACACTTCATCCAATTTTCTCACTGAAAAATCTAGAAGTTTCTCTGCTATCACTCGTCTCGGTCGCAGACGACAGGGCCATCTTCTTTGCAGGTTCCAGAATGTGAGCTTGCGTAGACGACACATTCAATCTTATCCATTTAAAAGTTGTTCAACTTACAAACCGTTAAACGATTAACAATTTTGGAAACTGTTGACCAGTAACTGGCTATTTGTATGTACCAGGCATACCACGTGACCGTTAATTGACGAATCACGACAAAGAGTTTGGTGTATTAAAGAAAGGATAAAATGGAAGCGCGCAACAATTTTTAACGTTACTTCCTACGCCAGTGCGCATGCTCCTCGCTACGAGGGTGGGCAACTAACCGCGCACCTGTGGCGTAGCTCTAGTAATCTTAACATCATAAGAAAGACCACGATGAGCGTTGACCCATAAAAACACTCCTACGGGTGGTGCGCAAAAACGATTGATGGGCTCTTTCCAAAGCCGGCACCGGTGATTAATCAAATATTCCGTCGCGTTATCTTTTCATCATTTGGTGATATTTCGAAACATTCCCATGACATCTAGTATTCATGAGAGAGAGAGAGAGAGAGAGAGAGAGAGAGAGAGAGAGAGAGAGAGAGAGAGAGAGAGAGAGAGAGAGAGGAGAGAGAGAGAGAGAGAGAGAGAGAGAGAGAGAGAGAGAGAGAGTTATAAACCGCGTCAGAAGCATATTTTCTTTCAAGAGAATGAACAGTTTACATTTTATTTAGCGCCAGTCATATCGTCTGTTGCGATAATAATGTTTCCCATAGTGAGCATATCCCCCTTCTCTTGTCTGTGGCCGTAGAATGTGATATATCACGTGAACGATAAATCTTTAGTCATGGAATATGATATTCAGAAGACGGACATAAATCCTCTTGTTCGATACATCTTGACGGAAAATTAATGAACTGCACACGGCCAGACCGCTCGCTTGCATTCCAACAACGTTGTACTTCTCGTGCAAGCGTTCCCCGTCATCAAGGGAGTTCGTTCACCGGCGCCGAGCTCCAAGCCACCCCTTCCCAAGATTCACGTTCACGTGGCGCGGCGGCGCGAAACAGGACGTGTGCATATATTTAAGTTGTTTATGATTCATCGCAAGTTGGCTGACTGTCACAGGTCGGCGTCTACAAGAAAAATCGGTGCCCTGGCATCATAATGTTGGCATCCTTCATCGCTGTCTTCAATGTGCGTTCTTCAGCTCGTCATGTTCATAGCGCATATTTTCTAAAGAAATAAAGAAATAATTCACTGCTTTGAAGACAGGAAATGCAGCAAGCACACCCACGTATCGGGATACTCACTCCAACAACAAAGCTGACGAGACTCTAAATTCACTGCTCCATTGAAAAGAAGAGGAAATTCTACCAATTACAAAATAAGAAAATTCATTTCTCAAAATCGTTCACCAATTCCCAAAGGAAGTCGGACGTGTCGACCGTTGAACTGTCACTGAAAAACAATTATAAGACACACGCCGAATAATGTTGCCGAGCCTCCAGCGGAGAAAGCTATATCATATTGAACAATGAATTCATCAGCAGAGAGTCTCATGTAAATAAAATAGATATACATACTACATAACTATATACAGGCATTGAATTGACGTCTGAATTCGCTTATTCAGATAACAGTAGATAAAGTGCCACACCTATGCAAGTGAAATATATATAATAACACAAATTACTTCAAGTACAAAGTAATGAAATCTATTACTTAAGTTTCATGCATCCTGCAATCATAAGACAGATGAATATATATATATATATATATATATATATATATATATATATATATATATATATATATATATATATATATATATATATATATGAACGCAAATTACTTCAAGTACAAAGTAATAATATATGTTACCAAAGTGTCATGCATCCTGCAATTTTCATTCAGAACTAAATCTCCATAGCCCAAAACTCTTTTACATGGTGAGTTTTGGGTTAAGAACATTTTAGGATTACACGATTACACGATCACAGGATGCATGAAACTTAAGTAAGATAACTTAAGATAACTTAAGTAAGATATATCATTACTTTGCACTTGAAGTAATTTGTGTTATTATTTATAACGCTCTGCTCTTAATAGCATCGAAAACTGTAATTTCCTACGAGAACATCTGTCATCTGTATACTTGGAGATATATATATATATATATATATATATATATATATATATATATATATATATATATATATATATATATATATATATATATATTAAGGTTATGACACTGTAATGCCTTCCTGATCTATCAGAGTATAATAACATTTCATTTTGTGACGCAATTACTCGGCTGTGACGCAATTACGAGTCCGGACGAGGTGCGAGGGAACGAGAAATAACCGGAGAGCGACGAACTCGGTTATAACCGAAATTTACGGCCAATCTTCTTCCTTATAATACCCAGTGTCGTAAAGAACACATACACATCCTTACGGCAGCGATCCGGTATTGAGATGATCGGGTATATTAATCGTAAACAGACTAATAATCCCTGGGGATGTTCTTAAACTTTAGGTTGATTGCGGATCGTAACTGGGATCCGCACAGCGCGAGTGCATAGGACATTAAAACAACAGTGCGTTATATTTGCGCAATGTCCACTTTAAAATGGAAGGTTTTTTCTTTATAATCGAACGTGTTGTTATCCAATACGATCGAAGCTTTAAAGATGTTTGGCAACTTGTTTACTTATATTTGGCTCAGGGGAACGGCCGCATCCCTGTTTCATTCATTTGGATTCAACAACATTTTGTACATCATCAGTTTACAGTGATCGCTGTTCGTGAATTTAAAAGGTTGCCAATGATTGACGCGGGCTAGAGGCCGTCGTTTCAGACGATAATTAACGGCACTGTTTCACATCTGAGCCCCGGCCTTCTGTGACGAGGCGATTGAAACTACTGATGCTCGGTTTCCAAAACGATCATTGCCGGTCTCCACGTGGAGGGAACCGTTGGAAGTCGAAGTGACCATTCTATGTGACGTGGGAGCATTGCCGCTAGATCATGCAAGGAATTTCACCTTTTTACTTGTATCTGTTCAAGTACCATTGCATTTTTTTGAAAGTCTCGTTTCTCAAGCAGAGTACTGTTGCTGGCTATATACCCTTTTTACTAGAATGGATTCTTTGCTCACTCGTTATCAACAATTATGTATAATTGCGTCACCTTAGGTGAAAGGTCAGAGCCGAAGGGCATTACCTTGGTATCTCGGTATCCGTCACAATTGCATTGGAGATTTGGAACGAAGATATGGTAATCAACAAAATTTCGCATACTGCTCTGAGACCGCCAATTGAAAGCTTTGCGCACTGCCTGGCAATTCCAAACGAAGTTCCTCTCTCAGAAAGGAAGATTCGTGATACCTGTGTTGCTAATTTTATCCGGACGTCGCCAGACACTACAAACACTATCGCAGACCAACGTTTAGACGGCTTGGACGTTTGAGAATGTACTTGAAATTGCTTAAAGTGTCCTCCAGCTTGTCCAAGACTTGCAGTCGTCATAGAGGACGTCTTCAATATCAAGCCTTATATACATTGATAGGGACGAAATCGCTCTTTTTGAGCTTTTTTATGAACTTTGTTTGATATGAAAATTGGTTTTGTTGTTTTAATTCTTGAAACATGCTGAAATATCTACTGGTCAACTGTGCACAACCTCAATAAGATTAAGCATGCATTCAGTGAAACGTTTTGCGGTCTGTACCAAAAAAATCAAGTTTTGTGCACCACTCTCACTATATGCATGGCTGAACACACCACTGATAAACAAAGTTTTGACTTAACTTGTGCGAGGTTTTCTATGTCAAGGCAGCAGCTTATATGAATTTTTTCCGAAGGTCACAAACGAAGTCGTCTGTTTGCATTCATCAAAGGGGTAAATTTTGACCGTTTTGCGGTTATGTACCGTCGCCATATCGTACATTGAGTGACTTTATGCAACTACACCATATGTTATTAATAACTTGAAAAAGTTAAAGCCAGCGACTTTTGCCCCTTTAAATATACACATTCATACCTAGTGATCAAAATATAGGTATCAAATCGAGCGCGAATTCAAAATGTAAAATTACATATAAACCATAATTGATGTACAGTGTATGTGAGCCCTGTTCGAAGGCGGTCGACAGTCTCGTTAAAGCTGAAAGTCACCGATAAGTGTGACAATTTCGAGTAAACTTTAAGCAATAAATTTTAAAAACGGCCCAGCAGTCCAGTAAACGGTGAGCTCTGATAATTTCTATCGTATTTCTATTCGTTTGTGGCGTTGTGGGGTACATTGCCAGTCTGGTGATTCTCAGAAGGTGACATTCAGCAATGGTAGAGCTTTACTTCAAAAGTTTCTATTTGTAGCTGAATGCTACTTATTCGATCAACACTTTTGGAAAATTACACCTTTTGCCTGTTAATTTGAATCTGACTTGGTAAAGCCGGATATTGGTTTTTTGGCAGGATGTGTTTCAATTACTCAGCTGTGGCGAAATGAAAATTTTGTCGGATGATTGAATTGGCAGATGACGTTCAGGCAACCAGATGTATCGACAACCAGGTGACAAGGATATCATGTGTGGGCGAATCACAAATGTTTCAGAGAAGTCAGTGGAATTATTAACCCAGTAAGAGCGAATTATCTAATTTGAGATTTGTGTTGACTGTCTGCACTCTCAAACTACGCGGAAAAAAAACAAACACGACACGAATATGACAAAAACCCCCACTGTTCAATAAATTTATGGTGCTACGATAAGCACCGCGAGCGAGGGAAGTTAATGAAATTTCTGTCGTCAAGCGTGTAATTTTATAGTTGTGCGTCGTACGTAATAATCCTTTGGGGCCAAGCAACCAGGTCGTCATGAGAGAACCTTACCGTATCATTTCTGGACTTCATTACGCGCGTAAAATAACGTTGAGAATTGTGCATGAATCGTACAATGCACACAAAACAGCTTTGTCCGACTTAATATACGTAGTTTGCAGAGGAAAAAACATTGCCATGCTACTAACATTTCGGCTTCTTAAACACTTGAATATATCTTGGACGCTTATCAAGTAAACCCAAGTTAAGGCGCGCATCTGTTGTCGACTCTGCTTTGGAGGCCTTTTACTGTATTTTAAATACCGCTAGTTTGCATCGCTGCTCACGTCTGTACATAAATTTTGTTACTGTTTTGTCACCAGTAACAGGTGTACCTCCATTGTAATGCCATTAGCTTTGCCGCATGCCGGCTCCTTAAACCGATCATTTGAAGAAGGAGCGACATACTGTATTACGAGTCCCATGGCACAGGAATGACATCTGCCATATACGTCATTATTTTTGAATGTCAAAGCCGTCGTTTTTCCGTGGAGACATTGACATTTATTGAGCTGCATTCTGCGATCCCCCAGAAATCAAAGGTTTGAAATTTAACGAGCGAATGTTAGAGCTAAGCAAGCCATCGAACCCCCCACAAGAATTTTGAGGTCGGTCTACTAGGCACAGTCTTTGCATCTTCCAGATTTTGAATCTAGGATTGTGAATCGCGTAAATTGAAATATAAGGCCCAGAAACTCAACTCCCAAGTGCCTATGAACATGAAAGAAACTCAAGAGGAGTAAAAAGATACAATCATCGTAGATGCGGGCAGCGATCATGTTGTTAGGATGGGCTTTTTTCGCCGAGGGGGATTCAGTTAATTGAACAAAAGCTGTGTTGGTTTAAAATCATTTGTTCGTAGGCTAGTCATGCGTTGGGAAATGATTGGGGTCAGTGGTTTAGAGCGCCGATGTCACGGTGTCAATGAACTTTATAAATGGAGCAGATTAAGTGCCAGTGTTCAGAACTGCTTTTAAAGTCTCTTTTTGAAGTGTGAGTGGTAAAAGTCTTTCTGCGGAAGAAGACTTTTAGTGAGCACGCGCCTTGGATGACAAAAAACATTGGCAAGATGCTTATCGGCGCAAAAGGATTCCCAGAATCTGGAGACCTTTGGCCCGCATGAACTTAGATGGACTACACGCACCTACATGGAATTTCAATATTTATAAAGTTGATATAACGTGCAAAATACACGATATCTGTGTCTGCATTTGGTAAAATAGAGAGAACCGCCAACTGTACGTGTATAAACTTCGAAAGCCAGGATCTTAGAATGATCACGAAAAACATGGTTACACTTTCCTCCACCAAGGAGGTTCTTAAGTCCATACATGCCTATATCAAATTTAAACCCGGTAAACAAGGGGAAGCGTACGTCAATTCAAGACAACCAACTGCATTAATCAAGTAATTAATCCCCTATCCGGAGACCTTTCAAGGTAAACGTTCGTCTCCCATCAGAGATGCCTGGTATCACAGCGAAAAATGACCAGGAAGCCCTCAGCTAGACAATTACTGTACAGCCTATAATTAGTGTAATGCATACGTCATAGCCGCGGGCTGCTCTCCTAAATGCCAAGGCTGTGCGTTTTGTTGGCATGCTATAGCAATGGTATATATGCTTATCTTGGGATCAGTTTCGGAAAAAAGGTTTTCTCATTTAATTACCATACCCCCTCTATTATAAGAAGGCTGTAGCGATGATTAATGGAGGGCTGCTGTAATCAGCGAGGTATGTTCATTTCCTGGAAAAGCCATTTTGTCAAATGCATGCATCCACACAGAGCTTAATTTCATTTAAAAAACTCCCCCCCCCCTTCGTAAACAATGTTGGCGGTAGCTTAGCTGTGATCCGTTTTCCAAAGACGTCAGCGACATTTTATCCAAATGTTAATTGGAATGTGTCCTACACAGACTTTAATGAGTTTACAGCCCGGAAGTCCTGATCAGAATTCCTTTTGATTACATGACTTTTCCAAAATAATCTAACTTTAAAACTTGTCTCTGCTTCGGTCGATAGATTTAAGGAAGCGGAAAGTACAGTTATCTAAAGTGCTTAGAATAACTTTCTCTGCACATACATTGCAAAGAACGTGATACAAAGGATACATGTAGAACAAAACGCATTTCTGTTTACCTTTGACCATGTCAGGTTATTTTTTGAATTGTGAGATTGGGCGATTTTGTTCGCTTTGTTGGAAGTCACTCGACATAGGATCATATGGCAGGCAAAAAGATAACTACAAATAGTACCGCCGTGACACCTGGTGTTAAGATCTTGTAAAGTATATTGAGACTATCATTTCACAACAGTACTGAAGAATTGGGCATGTTCATAACTTTAATTTGGTACTTTCGTTGGACCCAGATCTTCGCACACCTCGATGACTGCTGGCAATTTGGACAAGCCTGAGGACTTTTGCCGAGCCCATAAAACACATTTATACCTCAGTGTGTTCTAATGGCATGAGATCGAAGCACTCTATTGAGCACTACATGTCTCCATCCGAAAGTGGCATAATATATGGCAAAAAGCCGCCATGAATTATATTACATACAATTTAATCCTAACGTTTTTCGTGCTTTATTTTATTTACACTTTTAATGAGCTACCGAGTTTCTCCGAAGAGTAATTTTCACCGGGGCTTAAGTGCACACTCAGAAAGACCTATTTCAGGAGGAAATTACAATACACAGTGAGAAAAACTTACCTAGGAAACTTTTTCTTTTATAGATATACCTTCACTTTTACCTTAAAAGTATTTTTATCGGGAGCAAATTTCAAATCACAAGGCAAAGAATTCCAGTGTTTTGTACTGATGAACTCTTCTTGGTAAAGTAAACAGGTATTGTGGAGCGTTTTGAGTTACACACTTGTTAGCTACAATTACCAGAAAGTAATAAATTGTCTATCCTAGTGGCACAAGATTAATTAAAGATAAGTCCAAAGAAAGATAAATCACGAGAAATCTCAAAGAGTACACGCAAAATGCCCTTCCCAGATTTTTGTAGTGGCATTTTCCAAAACAAAACAACAAATAATCTCTGTACCTTGAAAATATACGACATAATTGCACCTTACTGTATTTCACCTTACTAGGAAAAGTGTGTTACGTCGAAGAACAGAAAGGCAAAAGTGAAAAGTGCATGTTCCCATCGGTCCTACGGGCTCTGCCTTTTACCGTAGAACAGAAACAAACCAACTTTCAAGTATTGAAAGACAGGTGTGTGAGATATTCATTTTAAGTAGCATTCTTCACGACCGATGAGCCCCTAAAGCGTTTATAAGTACCAAACCTTTGAGCTAAGTTTAATCGCAGCATCACCAAGCAATATGAGCTTTCCTATTGGTTCGTTTCCTGAAACAAACCATAGACAGTATAGAAGCGACGTTTCTACTGTCTATGAACAAACCGACGTGTGTATGTGCATCATAGCTCATCCATACTTTACCAAGTCTGAGGTGAATTGGTTATGGTCGTTTTTGGGTGGCATTTCCAAACGTGGATATTGCAGACCGCTCAGAGGCCGTATTGGATCATGCTTCAAAATTGAAACTGGTTCTTTATCGTTAAATCTATTAGAAAGCGGAACAAATGACAAAATAACTACATATACCTCCTCTAGTCGCTAAGACGATCTGAGGGCAATGCCCTTTCATCAAGAATTGTACGTGACGATCTCCCTGCAACAGTAACTTTAATTTGCAATAACTAATGAACAACGTCTTTGGTTTATCTACTGTCGGGTTGCATGTATCTGTCGCTCGAAAAACTACATATATGTATGGAGCTCAGGTAGTCGAAATGAAATTATGGCATCATCCTAGGCATGTGGACAAAACCACGAACACTGTCAATGGCACTTAAACATTAAAAATCTTTTGCAACGATGAACCCGAATCGATGACACACGAATACGTGAGAGAGAGAGAGAGAGAGAGAGAGAGAGAGAGAGAGAGAGAGAGAGAGAGAGAGAGAGAGAGAGAGAGAGAGAGGGGGGGGGCATAAAATAGATAGACAAACAGATAGACCGACACAAAGACTTATTTAAAAAGCCACATCCTTGAGCAAATATATGTGACATTACCATGAACACGGATGATGTGCATAAAATGATATGGCAAAAAAGGTCGATAACTAGTGGATCGCAGCACATCTAGCCTCGGTTGAAAGGCTTCTGGACTCAAGAACTCGTCAGAAAGTGCGTCATAGAGTTTACCTCGGCATTCTGGGGTTTTAAGGCAATATCGGCGCCACGAGAACGTTACTACCGTTACATCAGGGGATAATCTCCTTTAATGTATCCTTCTTATAAGAATAATGCGGTCAGGATTGACTTTAAGATGAAGGAGCGTTTACGTACCTGAAAATCAAGAGATGTTATGATGTAAAAGAGTATCAATTGTAAAAGGTAACCTTTTCTTTTTTCAGTCTGATGCTGTCACAGTTTTATTGCCCCGGTAAAACAGTAAAAGGAAGGAAGTATTCGTTGTTCGAGAAATTCTACATCTATGAGATTTGAATCATGATTATGACTCATTTATAATCCCCTTTTGCTTTCATTTACACTCATCACAATGCATATGTCCGTCTGTGTGTCCGTCCGTCTGTCTCTCTGTCTCCATGTATGTATGTATGTATGTATGTATGTATGTATGTATGTATGTATGTATGTATGTATGTATGTATGTATGTATGTATGTATGTATGTATGTATGTATGTATGTATGTATGTATGTATGTATGTATGTACGTAGTATGTATGTATGTATGTATGTATGTATGTATGTATCTGTCTATCTATCTATTGATCGGTCGATCGATCGATCGATTGATCGATGGATGAATGGGTGGCTGGGTGGCTGGCTGGCTGGATGGGTGGGTGGATGGGTATGCTGTTTGTTAGGCAGTTCTCTAGTCTATCAGTGAGATTAAAGTCTGAAAATGAAACCGAGTACCTGTGAATTCAATACTCAGAACCAAACTGATCAGTCATTCGAAACACGAGAGGCTATCGAGATTGCTGCCAGAGGAGGGTTCAAAGAAGTGATTATTTTGGTTGGATTGTCTCGATTGCATCTCATGCAGTATGAATATAGATGTCTCGGAGCCGGAAACCTTGTAATAACACGAAGCCCTTTACGGACAGGTCTGATCTCGATGGGTTTCCCAGTCTGAGAATCGTTAATTAAATCCCGGGAATCCCCCGGTGATGATGCCTGTCGCCGACGCTACACGTATCGCACCTCGGACCCCAGCGGAGGGGGGCGAGCCAGTAAAACGGTAACACGTTGACTTTCCCAGCGAGTGGGCCGGCGTTCGCGCACGATAATCTCCGTGTAATTTCAGCTGAGCGTATCGCATGGGCCTAATGCCACTAAGAGCTGGTCCTTATCTACCACTCTTATCGTTGATAGCAGGGAAAGAAATAGCCGCTGATTGGGCTTTCAATTCCTGCTAATGAATAACTACGTAAAGTTGGCCTTTTCTAAGTGAACCCTTGGGATCACTTGGCGATACAATATGATTCATTTAATGACTTAATATCCTTACTTTCCCATAGAGAAGACAAGTATACCTTAGAAGCTAGATCCTTATCCGGTGACGCACGTCTACCGGTCTGCATTACCTGGAGCGGACATTGGTTTTCAGCCGTGTCGATCCGGAGGTGCCCGCTTGCAAGTGTGTGTCGATTAGATGTTTCCACTGTGTAAACTCTTAATGTAGTCTGGGCATTTCACAGTAACAGTGTTTTATCAGAGTTTTAGTGTTCAGCATATAAAGTGGCAAATCTGACTCAAAATTGATTACAAAGACGTGCTATATGTGCGCCCAATAGATACATTCAGACAGGTGCGATTCACGTGGTCTGACATCAACAATTCTTTTTAGCCGATAGCTAGCTTTACCTTCGATTTCAGCGGCATCGTTCTACACCCTGTTTTGGTTTTTTTTTGCGCGGACCCGACGCAAGTGGTATCGCTACAGTTGCACAGCGCATTCTCATGACGATTGCGAACCGAAGACAGAGGGGAGGGGGATCTACATGGTGACTGACAATAACCTATAACCCATCGAAATGGCAGGAATGGCGGTCACACAGTCAACACGATTTGAACTAATTTGGGATGATTGGATAGTGAAGTCATGTCGGTTTAATCTGCAAATTTAAGCTCGTCTGTTTTTTTTTAAGTTATTCACTTGTTTTTATGGGTTATTTGTAATATTGCAACATTCAGCTATAGGGCACCTAACACGTTTGAAAAATATGAAGATCCAATTATCCCAAATTAGTTCCAATCGTGTTACACGCAAACCGGAAATTGTCCACAAAATTACGACTTCCCCGTTAATCTGGCACGCTGTTTCACACAATCCAGATGAAGATAGTGACGCAACTAGCCGCATAAGTAACGCACAGTTCCAACGTATGCCGTCGTAGGCTTCAAGGCACTCCATTCTCCTAAGACCGGTATCGAACCTCTCTCTGTTTTTTGTTTTTTTTGTTTTGTTTTGTTTGTTTTTGCTCTCTCTAATGAAGTAGATGTACAGGTGTAATCATATCAGAGATTGGCGATGCATATCATACAGCCATTTTGTTTAGGAGCAAAATGAGATTGACAGAAGTTTAAATTGATTTATTTTGCTGAAGTATTCTAATGATGCTGCGTGATCGCTGGAAGGCAACGTATACTAGTGTACTGCAGCGCCGTCAGACGGGGACGTAGCCATCTTTCCTTCCATGGCTTCCTATTTTCATACCTTTCACGGTACTGAACACACAGCACACACATACATACACATACACACATACATACACACACAAATCGCATATGTTCTCCTTGATGGACTCTCATAAAGCTCGAGTTACATGTGCTTGCAAAATCGCCACTCTCTTTGGGGCGCAATTCCTTTTTTATGTTGTTAGAGAAATGTAGAACTCAATGACTATATATTTTTGCGAGAGTTAGTGAAGCTCCAGTGTAGGGTCGTTTTATAGACCAGATAGATGTAACTGATGGTTTTTATCCGTCTTATTCGCCTGTATATGGGAAAACGTGTATATAATAAAAGTGATATTAATTATCCGTGATTACTGGTATATCGAGAGCGGAGGGATTCACTATTTTCTTATTGATGGCATCAAGTGTATAATTTTGCAGTATAATTTTATTTGGACGTTAAAGCTTTAATGGGGTTTTGGCAATAATAAACTACATCTATGGACTCACGGGGTACTGCATTCATGACGTCCACATTCAAGATTAGAGAATGGGGCGACGTGTTTAGCATACTTCTGACAAGTCTTCAAACTCCTTCCCTTGCTGTAAACAAACCTTCAAATCGCGATGAGGGGATATGTTTACACTCACATCAGGCCAACGGACGGACAGGCAGACAGACAAACAAACAAACAGACAAACAAACAAACAAACAAACAAACAGATAGATAGATAGACACACAGACACAGAAACGCAAACACACAGACATATATGTAACTCTATACCGGGTATGTCTTCCAGGATTACAAAGCGAATGAGATTTATTGGCAATAAACTCTTCTACGGATGAACCATTTAAGTAGGAAAAATAGATAAGCAATATATCTTACCCTTTCAAGCGCTGCATATACATGTAAATGTTTGTGTGTATGCGTTTTTTATTCAAACGCTAATGTAATGATCTGATTAATGGCACTCAGCGAGACAATGATCTAGAAACTCAAAAGTATGGTTATAATAGGTGTGTCTGCGGCGACATTTGCTGTGCTATTTTGCTTAAAGAAAAATCTGTGCAATCCCTTACTGTCCCAAAGAGAACTTGTCAAATAAGCAGAGACGAGTCTCGAATATATCTGATCAATAACCTCGATAAACCTGATCAGATAGCTGCCGTAGCAGCTTGTCCAACTGTGAATGATAAGCTGATGTGAATGATTAGCCCATATTCAATAGTTTTTCCATACATTTAATAAAGTGTATTTTTGTAAGTTAAGTTTATGTGGCTCTTTAACAATAAACCTGTCCACGTTTCACGATGTTTTGCTATGATTCTTGGTCTATTGCGGGCTGAAATTCCAACACCATGTCTACATGGTCGCGAGATTTGATGTAGACGATTGTAAAAGCGGGTCAGATTTGTACAATCTTTTGTAGTTGACGAAAGCACTAGAGTTGCACATTGTAACCATATCTACTGATAGACGTAGTGCCACAGTCTGGCTTTTTTGCGTGGAGATGAGAGAATCAAAATACTGTAAGCATGAAAGTCCAGGCCATTTCTGTTTTATTGCATATTTCTGTGCCAACCAGACGGACGGCACAATCCATGCACTTTACTCTTTAGTAAACAGAACACAAAAACGGAGGTGTATATACAGTTTAAGTGTGATGTGCATATCAGAATACAACAACAATGTTCAGCTCTGCGCACGCGCTGACATTTGGCACTTTATAATCTGTGGTCTTTTCTGCAAAGCAATATGAAGATCCGTAACCATGTGCATTCTTGTCTACATTGCGACTTGTATTCGATTTATTTTAGTGATAGACTAAATACACCAATCATTGGAATAAGGTAATCTGTCGAATTACATAAATTGCAACCCTTCACAGAAATTACAAGTCTTATGTCTCCAGGATATTTTTTCTCAAAAAGGCGTTGCCAGCTTTTGAAAGATATGCGCTCAGTGGAATGAAAGGTCACACGTGGCAGGTTAGGGATATGATGTACCTTTATTCCACTTTTTTATTCCCATCTTCCCAGTTTGATTAATTTACCAATTTTATGAGCGCTTTTTCGGCATCTCGATGATATTTGACACGTACGCCATGTGAGTTGAATCCACTGAGGTGTGTGTATTTATTGAACGCGCCCGTTTCCCCAGTGACATGCATATATTTAATGATCACAGGTGTGATCTTTCTGGTCGCGAGGGGACTTTTAATATCACCAAAATACTGATTAGTTTTTGGTCCGAGCGCAGCCAGAGCGAAACCGATCCAACCCCTGTCTCCAGGACATTTGAAAGGCATTCGAAAAACTTTTTATTTTTCTGTTGATCCCGTAGTGGTGGGCCGTAGGTTGCTGACCACAGGAAAGGCTATGATTGCCCGTCACATTCCTAATAATAAACTGATTATCAACGCGTATTGCGTATAGGGTTTAATTTTACGAGTGGTACAGGTGGCATGGAAAGAGTTGAGCCGTTGTTCAGTCTTGTAGGAACCGGTACTCCAAACAATTCAGGCTGGGTGCATTGGCCGTCTGCCGTCTCCGACCCTGCCGTAATCGTAGTACTAATACACGACAATTACTCTCTGAAGTTAGGGAGCTGCATGTTTCGCAGAAATCACACAATACACAGGGTACTGCAAATGTGAATGTCCGACGATAACGCAAAAGGACGACGGTCATCACGCGCGCAACGTCACCATCACTTTATACAATACATGTTTACGTTTTTGTTACCAAAGTATGCTTCTTTGCGCGCCTGAGGCTAACCTCGCATGCCATGATGAGCTATGGCGACCTTGAGTAGTGCTCATTATATTCCAAGACTTATACTTTTAAAATATGAATTTGTTAGCCGCTAAAAGAACGACAGAATATTTAACGTGAACAGTAAGCAAAAACACAAAGCATATGATACATGAGAAACACTACCACTAGATTTTGTGCGGTCTATATACTGGAAGTAAAGAAAATTATCATCACAGTACCAGGTATTTGCTGTGTACTATAGGGAATCATTTCAGGGGAAGACAGATGCTTGGAGAAGACCCTATTGAAGGTGTTAATAGGTTTGAAATATCAAACTTTAACTGTTACTGCATATCTTTTTGTCTCCGCCCGGATAAAATATACCGGCCACTCTTGGCATGCAATAAGTGATTGAAAAGATGCATAAACAAGTATTTAAAAATGGAAATGAACCGAAACTATGAGACTCTTCATGCAAAAACGAATTATTCATCAAAGCCTGGGTTTGTGCAGAACAGTCGAACAGTTTATTTTACAGTGTATGGAGGGTGACGCGAGTTCAATCAGTATTTGATGCACCATGGTACGTTCATCGCCTCGTACAGAAAACATTGCTCATCTGATCTTTGACCTCTATTTCTCTGTTGCTCTCAGAACCTTGCTGGGTTTGCATTCAGAAAGTTCTACGATATGTTAGTTGACGGAGACAAGAAGAAAGTTGTTATGCTGCTCGGTAACTTTGCCGACAAGATCTCCGAAGATTTGGCCAAGGCGACCCCGTACTGGAACCTGATACAGGTAGGGGGTTGAAACGATGTGTGTTCTTTGCGCCAAATGTAATAAAAAAATTTAATCTTTTTAATCTTAATAATCTTAATTTTTATTTCTTATATAACACATTACATTAAAAATAATCTCAATGCGCTTTACACTAAATATTCACAAATGGAAGGATGAAACATATAATTGTTTAAAAAATCATAGCAAAAAGCAAAGGAAACAAAAAGGAAAAAAGCTACATTTTCAAAACTCATCAAAACTACGAAAATTACGAATAAAAAGAAGTGAAAATGTGAGTTTCATTTACTTTTAAAACCTCCAAATATTTGAACCTCTCGAATATGTAATGGCAGAGAATTCCATAAGCGAGGCGCATAAATTGAGAAAGCCCTATCACCGTTATACACTGTGTTACCAATTGGCTGATATACAACACTGGGATGAGAGCGAAGTGTGCGCCAAGTGTCACGGACTGTGAGCAATTCACCTAAATACCTTGGAGAGAGACCGTGGAGAATTTTAAAAGTGAAACTTAGAATTTTGAATTCAATCATTTGCTTAACTGGAAGCCAATGTAATATATAGAGACAAGGTGTGATGTGGTCGGTTTTTCTTGTTCTAGTTACGAAGCCAGCTGCAGAATTCCGAATTGTTTGTCAGCTTTTGAATTTCATAAGCAGGCAGGCCAAAAAGCAAACTGTTACAATAATCTAAGCGAGACGTGATGAAAGCGTGAACAAGTTTCTCGGTAATGCTTTGATCTAAGATGTTACGAATTTTCCCTATCTTCCATAACGCATGGGAGGCTGACTTACATAACAATATGCAGACATACTACCGGCTATAGCTTTGGTGACACCAAGATTATACCAACTGTGTTCGAAGGATGTATGGTGAAATCACTAATCTGTACATCACAGCGAGTTACCGGGCCGACACCGTTTAATTTGGATGAGTAATGTACAATCTCAGTCTTCCCGTCATTGAGATCGAGCAATAACAATTTTATGACACAAAAATTAAAGGAAATCGCTGGCAGAATCCAAACTTAGTCAAAAAGATGAGTCCAAATGGATCGCCATGGTCTCTGGCATACGTTCTTTCTATACACTTCGTTATTCATTTCCCCGCATTGGATCAAAAATTATTGCCGATGGCTCATCAATTACATGGATACCCACGCAGCGATATTTATAGGAGCGCTTGCCATTCCAGTCTTTGAAAAAGTCATACTCTGACAAGGGTGACTTTATAGATAAATAATTGATACGACGCAGGTCCATTCTCCTTAGTTATAATGCTATTTAAAAGTGTAACCTGCCGTGCGTGTTATGACTTATTTTAAACAGGCATTGCTCTTTAGTTACAGCGAGTTTCTTTTCCACCCCGCTATAGATGCTAATTTTCTCAGAGAAATTGCCACGTGCATTTACTAGGGAAATTATATTCTAATATTTATAGATTTCTGAGAGCAGAAAGAGCTACTCGATACTCAACGAAGACTACAGTATTCAGAAAAAAAATTGCTAAATCATTCTCTTGACGTAATAGAGGTCAGAGGTCACATAACTCGAATTGTAAGTGTGGCATTGAAATAGCCGGAGAGGCACGCACGGATTACATGTGGGGATAAATGCATGAAAGGTGTGTTCATCGATCGAACCGAAGGTATCAATGTAAGGTTTTTATATTTGCGTTGGAGAATATAGAAATAACGGGCGACGCGCTGACCATTAACGTTTATTTGTGGGCAAGGGCGAGAGGAAAGCCAAAAATTAACGGGCGAGGCTTGCCGAGCCCGTTAATTTGGCTTTCCTCGAGCCCGCGCCCACAAATAAACGTTAATGGTCAGAGCGGAGTCTGTTATTTCCATTATATTATCAGCGAACCCGAGAAAACCGTCAAAATTTGCGAAAATTTCCGAGCGAACGACAACTGGGCCCCAGAAACTGAGCAATACGCGACGCACTGTCACGCGCGCTGTAAAATGGCAAATCGGAGATGTTTTCAGAAAAAAGTATCTCAACTTGACCTACAAGTGCTCCATTTTATTTTGTGATTGATTATGATTTACGTTTGTGCTGTAAAGTTACGATACTTTGAGTTGTTAATCTTATTATTCATATTCACGGGCATGTAAACAAACCATTACTGTGTATTTGTGGTCAGTCACATGGTTCAGCTCGACCAATCAAAATGCGACGGGCAGGGCATGGTAATATAATCCGTGTTCGCTTCTTACATCCCGTGAGAATTCAAACGAAAAGAAAGTTTGTTACAGTGACGCAGCATTTGGCGAAATGACACGTCATCGCAATTTGCATAATGGGCTTATTTTCCTCAACTTTCCTTCTTCGTGACTGAGTACGGGCATTTACATCACGCTACACATACTGAAGCAGATTTTTCATGGTTTTATATAAAATATTCTTGCTTTACGGTTTTGCATACAGAATTGTTGCGACAGAATTTCCCCCATCGCATCGTCTTGAATGAATTAGATTATAATATGCGAGAAAAGTCGACGAACGTGCTGTTCAAGGTTTGCAGTAAAAACTCTCCACTGTCTAAATACCGGGTATTTATGTCCGGTAAAACTCTTGAAAGTTTCTTTTTCAGAATAAGACGATCATAATGGAGTATTCGATAGGAGATGAATTCTCCTCGGACATATTCTACTCCGCGAATGCCTTAGCGTAACTTCACCGTAAACATCACCAGAACCACACCACAACAACCACCACGACTACCACTCTCACAACCATCACCATTAACATCATCACTATCTCCATCACAGTAATCGCTGCCACCATCTCTTCCGCTATGATGATGATAATGATGATGTGGCGATGATGATGATCATCATCATCTTCGTCATCGTCACCACCGCAACCACCACCACCATCGTCATCATCCTCCTCCTCCTCCTCATCATCATCTTCATCCTCATCGTCGTCGTCGTCGTCATTATCATCCATGTCGTCACCATGTCACTATCATCATCCTCCTCCTCCTCCTCCTCCTCCTCATCATCATCATCATCATCATCAGCACCACCGCATCCACCATCATCATCATTATCAATTTCACCATCGTCGTCATAAGTACATAACAAATAGAAAAACAACAACACCAACGACGACAACGATGACGACGATATGACGACGACAATTTGTCTTGTTTAACCTTTGTCATTGATCGCACAGGTATCGTATGGCTCCCATTCGGTTGCCTTATCGGAAAGAAAGTACTACCCGCTTTTCTTCAGAACAATTCCATCTTCTGTTGGCTTCAATTATCCAAGGAAAAAGTTGGTCCTGGACTTCAACTGGAAGAAAGTGGCGACAATTCATTCCACGACAGAGACTTTCCAGGGGGTAAGCCTAGCGGGTTGATTCACAGATCTTCTCGAACGATGTTTCTAATGTTTTCAAAAAATAGCAAGATTGGAACTAATTTGTTATAACTGCTTGATGGTGAAGTAATGTCGGTTTAATCTGCAAATGTAAGCTCATTTGCTTTTCTTTTTAAGTTGTACACTTGTTTTTATGAGTAATTAGTATTATTGCACCATTCAACTATATGGCACCTTACACTTTTGAGAAATTTGAAAAACATGAAGATCCAATTATCCCAAATCAGTTCCAATCGTGTTAATAATTACGCTGCCATGTAAGAAATCTACAATAATTGAAGAATGGGGTTTTTATAGGAGAGCAAAATGTCCACATTAGTGTCACACGTTCTTTTGCAACGCCGGACAGTAGCAAGTGGAAAAAGTATTGCACTTTCTCAATGACGCATTATGGCATCATGTGAAGGTCAGTCGATAGCAATACTGAGATATATCGATTCTCTAATACAGTTTATAAAATGATTCAATTTCATTCAAAAAACCTACGAGCGATCTACAGAAGAATGTCTGCCTCAAGATAGATCGCAGTGCACGAGGTTTTTTTTGTGCTTAAAATTATGAGCACCATTAGCTGTCACTCTCGATGTATTTGTCGCTATGTTTTTTTTTTATCTTTCTGTTAAAAAGTAGTTTTATGTTCTTCTGTCAAAAATCATGTTGAAATGTTTCCGGCTAATGTGTCAATGCAGCCTGTATGTTTCTTTTGCCAATTTTAGTATTGGCAAAGTCCATACTAAAATGCATTTATAACACTGAACATACATAAAGCAGTGTGGTTTCTTGGCACTTGTAATAAATCGCCTGTTTGCCGCGTATCAGCATGTTCAGTGCAAAGCGGAAGTAGTACGAAAAAGTATAACGAAAAAAGTAGTTATATGTAACCAGACATAATGTAAATGAAAAGTAACAGATATTGTCGCTTGAGGGTCATCTTTCATGTGTACGCCATCGTCTTTGTAATTTTCACAGGCTACAGAACATATGCATCAAATTCTTAAAGAAGACAACATAACCGTTCTAGCTTCCGAGACTTTTACACAAGACCCGACGGGCAGGCTGAAGTTTTTGAAGGTAACGTTTGGTGCCCCGTGAAAGGACACTAAGTGATTACTGTATCTGCGAGAAAAAAAAAACATGTTTATACATCAGATATCAGTGACACCGAAGATGTGTATATGTGACGGTTGAATGTAATGATCATAAAAGGTGATAGCAAGACGAGTCGACGTCCTGCATATGCTCTTTGTGGAAAAGTAGCCATTTAAAATACCCTCCCGGATATAGTGTGATGGGAGCTGTTTCGTGTATCCCCCTACCTTACAGCACCGAGTGTTGACTTTATTGAAAGTGCATTATGTTGATTGCAAGCGCCCGCATTCACACGATACATTAATTCTTCTACTTCTGCCCTGCAGGATAAAGACGCAAGGATAATAATCGGCAATTTTTATAGGCCCCAAGCATATTTGATACTTTGCGAGGTAGGTGAAAATAGAGATCTTGCTGTCGTTATTTCTTTCTCTCTATGTGTGTACGTCTCTATGTGCAAATCCAGAGAGGTATATTTTTATATCCTTTCGCCTCTAAGATTGAATATATATATATTATACACTGTATATATATATATATATATATATATATATATATGTATATATATGTATATATATATATTTATATTTATATTTATTACTTTGTACTTGTAGTAATTTATGTATATTATAACACACACACACACATATATATATATATATATATATATATATATATAACACAAATTACTTCAAGTACAATGCGATAATAAATGTTACTTAGCTAAGTTTCATGTTTTCTGCAATCTTCAGACAGACAGTCAGAACCGAAGATACGCATATATATAACTGCCTGTCTGCATAGAGATTGAAGGATACATCAGATATTATGACTTTGAACTTGATTTAATTTGTATTATTTTTTATATTTTTTATACCGCTCTGCTTTCCGCACCGAGTACTGTAATTTCCTACGAGGACATCTGTATGTATATATATATATTATATATATATATATATATATATATATATATATATATATATATATATATATATATATATATATAATATATATATATATATATATATATATATATATACACTGTATATATACTGTATATATACTGTATATATATATATATATATATATATATATATATATATATATATATATATATATATATATATATATATATACGGGAAATAAACAAAAAAATATGCACAAATACGTTCCTGTACGTTTTTGTCAAAAATTCATCAAAATAGTTGAAGTAATCCACTGGAGTCATCACGATGTTATAGATATCAACTCTTGGTGATGATCAATCTCGGTTGCTATTGGAAACTGCTTTACATACTACTTTATGTAAACGCTGAGGAAAATGTACATGGAATTGTCATGGTAACGCGATCACAGACAACAACTACCGTATCATATTATAGAACTTTTAACATCTCCAATTCTTCTCGTTTTGTTTTTTTTTTTTGCTCCAGGCATACCAGCTAGAAATGTATGGTCCCGACTACGTGTGGATGATTCTCGGCTACGATCCGTTGCGATTCGACGAAATTACCGAGGAGTTTGAAGAATTGGCCCGCTGTAAAAAGGAGCAGATCATCGAAGCGGCCGAGGGGACGTGGACTTTCACATGGGAGATCATGAGCGCTGTGAACCGAACGGCAATTGGTGGATTAGTGAGTCTGGCTTATACATGTGGGATTAGCAGATATCGTAAAGCTCGAGGGACTCGGATAAATATCCCGACCCTAACATATAATATAACCAGAGAAAAATACATAAAAGAAATCTCCTCATTGCGCCCTGTTGTTGCAATGTTGTACATGATGTGTGTGGATAACAAACGACGTAATGAATATGTACATCTAATGCTCGCAAATACGACTGCATTAAAATAAGCTGATATTAGAAATCCGGTTACTTTTTATATTTACTCAGTAATTTATTGTCTCCTAGGGGCAGCGAAATACCGAAATTGTGGTCTTTTAAACTACTGTATTTAATGGTGCTGCTGTTCCATGAGACAAGATGACTAACATGCCCTATTTGCCATACATTAATGTATATTCATATTAAGGTCAAAGGTCAAATTTCTGGTATGTCCTGTTATTACACAAGTGCAGTATATCGCCATGATATCTTCCAAGCATAAGGTTCAAATGGCCAAATGACTGAAACCTTGTTGACTGGCAGCGCGAAGTGTGTCATTTACCTTAGTGAACGAGAATAAAAATACAAAAATCTCGAGAGATGGCAACTTTATTACCCACGACCATTACTGAACAATTCTTCCCATAAGCTCGTGCTGGATGGTTGATTTTTGGCAAAGTGCATGTCTGTAGCAAATGGCCGATTTTGTCAACAGTGTTGACGTGTAGTTTTTGAACACAGTCATGGGTCACAGATGATTATGATGACGTATTTTCATGATTGTAGAAAAAGTTAGTTCCTATAGGTTACTTGCAGCGCACTTTCTGTTTTGAGTTATAAGTAAGCCGCTGATAGCAGGCAAAATTAAATTAGATATGTCAAATGCGAGGGGAAAACAGAAACTGTACAGCAGCCATTTTGTCTTTTTATTTGTAAAAGCAATCAATATTCACCTTCAGACACCAGAACAGTACCGGCATGAGCTCATGTTGCGAAGCGGGCAGATGTTCTCAGAAAGACGACCCGGGCCGTTCGCCTACGATGCCATATGGGCTATGGCGTTAGCTTTAAATGCCTCCATTGAGGACATCAAGCCACAAAATCTTGAAGATTTCGACTATGAAGATGCAGGAAAGGAGATGGTTGACATTTTCAAGGAAAAAATGGACAAGACAGACTTCTTTGGCGTCTCAGTAAGTTCTTAAGCCTGAAATAATGTGCGTGTTCATAGAAAAAATTAAAAAAGGAAAGGCACAAATACATGCTACATTCAAGGCACACTACGTAACACGATTGGAACTAATTTAGGATAATTGGATGATGAAGTAGTGTCGATTTTATCTGCAAATGTAACCTCAACCACTTTTCTTTTTAAGTTACACAATTGTTTTTATGAGTAATTTGTAATATTGCAACATTCAGCTGTAGGGCACCAAACACCTTTGAGAAATTTGAAAAATATTAAGATCCAACTATCCCAAATTAGTTCCAATCATGTATGTATGTATGTATGTATGTATGTATGTATGTATGTATGTATGTATGTATGTATGTATGTATGTATGTATGTATGTATGTATGTATGTATGTATGTATGTATGTATGTATGTATGTATGTATGTGTGTGTGTATGTATGTATGTATGTATGTATTGTATGTATGTATGTATGTATGTATGTATGTATATATATATATATATATATATATATATATATATATATATATATATATATATATATATATATATATATATATATATATATATATATATATATATTACGTCCTGCATATTTGTTATTTGGATTTCAATAGACCTGTTGTAATGATTCTTGTCTGAACACTCCACCATGCATCTCTCCAGACGCCTCACAACATTACATTTCTGCTCAGTGATATCCTGCAAGCAAGGTTCACATCGCCCATTGGCCGTACAGACACGGCGGCGCCGAGACGCACACCCTCGATGTTTTTTCGTGAGTCAGATCGAGGGGCAGAGTATCCGCGCGAATCTCACATGAACAACCTTTGACTGGGGCCAGGCTACACGTGTTTGGTTGCAGTCATGCTATATTCGAACTGGGACTAGTATACCTGACAGGTATACTAGTCACAGGTTTCACTGGCTTGAATATTGGAATATTTCTGTAGTGTTAGGCCAAGAAAAATAAAAAGTTTGTTTCTCATCCTCGCGCGCGTCAATTCAGACCTGCCGCATCAACCTTTTTTCTGCTCACGAGGAAATAATATGAAAAATAAAGCCGCAAAAATACGCGACGATAGTGCATAAGACAGTGCTGTATAAAACAGAACTGTAAACAAAATAACTGAACTGTAAACATATGCCACTGTTACATTAAGCTGTCAAAACTGCATTGCTGAACTAAAAGTCAAACCATAAAACGATTGCTATACAAAATATTAAAGCAACACTGTTGTGCATTTATCTCTGCGTGCATTCCGATGTTGTTCTCACGTGTTTGCCCGTTCTTGTTGGTTGAATAATAAAAAAAAATGAGAAGGAAAAAACCCCGCGTCGCCGCATCATTTTTGCAATATGTCTAGGATGAGAAACAAACTTTTTATTTTTTCTTGGCCTTAGGCCCCCGTTTCCTTCACTGTGCAACCAGATAGTGGGGATGTTTTTATGGACAGTGTTTAGGGCTCCATATGGGTAATTCTATGTTACCCGATAAACACAAACTACGTGCTTGAGCCAATCACTAGCTTCGTTCCTGCTGTACTTACTAATATAGGATACACACGAAAGGACATACACTTGTTCGAGTAGCCAAAATTCTGAAATACATCGCCAATGCTCAGGGCCATAGGCAGGGAAATATTGACCACACAGACACGAGGTGTGATCAGCGGCTTCAAAAGCCGAAATAACGAGGTATAACCTTACGTATTTTATAACACGTCACAGGCTCTGCTCAAACCACCCCGTGTCATTTTCCAAATGCGTTTTGATATATGCACCGCAACAGTACGTCTTGAGGAGATAACTAGGCCAGTTGTCCACAGCGGTCATTATGGTGCCAATTTCTTCACAATAACGAGAGAAAGCTTTCTTATCAAATTGAATGACACTTCAATCTTTTGTAATTTTTAATGAGCTCTTTAAATTTCTTCAATGTGTGAATGAAACACCCTGCTCCCTTTGCCAGTGGCCTGTCGACGAGCTCAAATCACCCGCCAATGTATAGTTCTTGAAAAAATACCATCTGATGTCACTTTTTTCTCAAGCCAGTGGAAATAGTTCATGTTTTATATATACTGTTTGTAAATATATATATATATATATATATATATATATATATATATATATATATATATATATATATATATATATATATATATACATATACCCTACGTACTCAACACTCAACTCGCTGTGATTAATTTTATTAAGTAAAATTTTCTGTGTGTGTATTTTCTAGGGTCCAGTATCATTTTACGACCAAGGAGACAGAAAGGGTGTTTTGAAAGTGCAGCAAATACGAAGTAAGTGTACTTCACCGGCTTTACTTAATCTGCCTCAAAACAGACCGTTTGGGGTGTGAAGTATTTGCCGCTAGCTTGAAAATATCGCCTACTAAGCCACGTATGTGTGGTTTGGTTAAGAAACTGTGGCATTATGGCCATAGCAGCGTTGGTTTCAAGGTGTTTGTTCAAACGGAGACATTTAAATTTGAGTTGCGTATTCCCTTAGCATAACGCCATCATTGTGCAGGGCGTTATTGCGCCGACTCAGAAAGTCGAACAGTAGAGCACACTGACTCTGTAAAGCGCCATTGAACACTGCCGCTTTTTTGGAGTTTGGCGCCATAGAAATCCATTCGATTGATTAATTGATCTATCGATTCATTAGCTGTGAAACTGATGGTGTGCTTAGCGGTATTAATATTCGCAATTTTGTTTGTAAAAGTCAGTGTTTATTGTTGAATGGTCACAACTAAACATTAGCACGGGGCTGGAATTCACACTGCAAATATTAGACAACGTTGTGTACGGTATGTTTTAAGAAATATTATTGTCCGACGAATTCTTCTCCGGACTTAAGTTGTCAACGGATTGGACCTATACAAAAATGCAGGTTGTGTCGACAAGTTGAAATCCTATGGCATTCCTGACATAAATTTAGGAGCGGAACGTGAAACTTTGTTTTACAGATATGTGACAGAAAATACATCGCACTTTGCAACCACAGTCCCTTTCATCTTCTCAGTAGAATACGAGACACCGAGATACATCAAGATGGCATCTGCGGCAGTGAACGTAGGTTTCTTTGTTCCGGGAGGTCAGACCTTCCGCGGTCGCCTCCTCACACAATATAGAATGACGTCAATAGTGCTAACCATAGGCTTAATTGAGCGGGAAAAGGACGGTAATTTCGTACAAGAAAATATGAACTTTCTGAGCGCGAAAATAAAGCAGGAAGAAGGTTGCAGAAGCACGAATAAGGCTTTGAACGTTTTCAAAAAGGAAAAACCCAACACATTTGAATAGGGCATGTCTGTTTGGAGGTCATGGATACACGCATTTCAAGGAAAGCATTATTATGTCGTCAAAAAACTGGCATGAGTGTGTCCAAGGAGTGGCCAGTTGCTACCGGCACCGCGTCGGCTTTGTAGCCCATGCAGGCTGGTACAACCAGATCGATGCATTTAACAAACTATCACGCTGCTACAGCGAAAATCGTCTGCTTGTCTAGCTCCGAGGTAAACTCTACATGCGGCGGTAGTTTCACATCCCCTGGGGATCGGAAGACACCGCAATTCCTGTTCTATGCCGTCGTGTACTTAAGTCGTCGATTTATTCGTTGCTAAGCAGCCCGATTGCGTCAAACCTGGGAAAGTTGTGCGTAATTTGGAGTCTGTCACGCGCAGTTTTTAAGCCTGCCACTATGGCACTGATCAGGTTTTTTTTCTAGCTTCCCACAATGCCACTAATCAAAAGGATGACGCTTCGTTATTACATCCTCAGATGAGAATGACCCTGGTTCTTCGCAAAGGTAAACCAAAAGCCAATTTGAATGAATATACCGGAGAATATCAAACATAAGACGGATGTGAACGGATAATCAGATGTATGACGACTTTCCTCTAAGACGCTGGAACTGTAAACAATTCTGAAAGCCCCCCGTTATCTCTAACAGTTGATGTATTTTCAATGTACTTTTGTTCCAGTTGCTGTAAAATTCAGTTTCTTTTTCTGTTCTCAGAAACACGTCAGACCGGTTCAAGGATGTTCAATTTGTCGATATTGTAACAGCTCATATGTATTGTCAAATGTTATTTAACTTTCGATTTATGTGCATTATTTTGCATGGATAATCTTCTGTATCCAAACATACTTGAAGAAGAAGGATCAGAAAATCTACTTGTTTAATGGACCAAGAATAACGAAAATATTACCAAACCTCAGAGCCTCTGTATTTTTAAGAATCAGTCACACCTGCTCCCATATATGCGTGAAAATCCTGCTTGCGTGTATCGACCCATAGACCCTCGAGAAAAAAAAACTTCTCGTGGGTCTATGGTCGACCATATAGGTAACGATGAACTTGTGGAGTACGTGATTGCGTTATATGTACCGCAAAAGTGAAAGATTGGTTACTGTTTCCAGAAATATTTACCCACAACCTAGGACTCAATCTTCCATACAGTCTGTTGGCAGCTACTAATCCAGCCCTGGTTATCTCGACGAATTGCACGGCCTTTCCAGACGGACGTCTTTCCTCAATTTTTGTTTTGCGACGTCATCTTCTAACTTGATATATTGGACAAAAGATTTGCGTGTACTATGCGCGGAGTTTCTGCGTTAGGTTCGGTTTTCCGAAGAGGTCGTACAAATGTATATTTATTTCGTTTGGGTTGGAATTGTCGAAGGTTTAATGAGAATAGGGGAATTTTGTAACGACTGTATATTAAGCATTACACTTTGCAGTCATCCTTTGATTTCACGGTTTTTTTTCTAATCTTTTACCCCCACCAGATGGCACCGAGGTACTGGTCGGAAGGTACATAGCCCAGACAGACACAATTGAATGGGAAATGTCCGCTGAAGAGATATGGTATCGCAGTGGTAAATATGATATTATTTGCTTTCCTGCCGAGGGGAAGCGCATTCAATTCCAAGAAGTAAACGATTTCATTAGTCAGGTGTTTCCAGCCGTTTATCATACCTGCGCAGTAGTCTTCGCGATATAATCTCTGTTGCGCAATTGTTAAAACTCTGTTTATTGTTCAGTTGTGTTCAATAACGCGCAAATATTAAAATTGAGCATTTTGATCATATGTTGAAAGGTGGCTCTCCCAGACCCCGATTTCTGCTGACCTGCTCGTGGTACAGTTACTGCTACTGTCCGCTTTCAGGTAGAAAGTTGGGCATTTATTAGTTCGCCGTGGCGAGTAGCGCAGTATCAAGACAGTCATTACGATTTTGCTCCAAGTCGCGATGTCTGTACATGTCTGCGCATACACACCACATGACGAAGAAGCTCTAATGAGGTTATACAAAGTCTTAGGCCAGGCAATACATGACTACATTTCAACAATTTTTGTACGTTTGACGTACATGTCATAATACGCGCCCGCGGACAGTCCACACTCAGTTGAAACTGAGACACAGAACACACGTCACGCAGATAATTTTCTTCCTTTAAATTCACCGGCATCCGAACAGTTGTTTCATTTTCACCTGTAATTTATTAGGCTATAAATTCAGACTATTTGATGGGGATCGGTTATCGCTTATCGGGCGGACATGATGTGTCGCACCGATGTCTTCCACCTGGCGAATCGTCTGGATCAGGTGATATCCCGCCCCTTGGCAGCCATTACTTTATCTATAGGATCAAATTTACAAGTTGAAAAGATATCTAGTGTCACTTTTTCCCCTTTTTGTCACCTTTTGTAGTTCACGCAATCTCCTTCATAGAAGTAGTGATGTCATAAACCATATCGCTTTCAGGAGAACGGAGGCAAGATAATCTTACCTAAGTCTTGTTTTTTTAGGCTGCTCGTTGCATCTTGATCAGAAAAATTCAATTTGTGAACCCGTTTCTAGGATTGTGATATCAAAGCATGAATTCGTGTCCCATATCTGAATATTAATATTCGACCATGAATAAACCCATTGATAATTATCATGAATGACTCGGACGCGATTATGTTCTTATGCTTGTTTGATTTAAGTAAGTCGTTGTGATTCTACAAGCAGTACAAGATGTACAACAAAAAACACCCTGACCTCCTATCGAGCATTCTAAAACAGGATGACCTCACTGCTGGAGAAACTGACCATTCCCTTTACGAAACAGGACGGAGATTTGAGATACGAGACACTTAAAGAACCATTAATTGTTTTCGGGGAAAAGTTTGCGAACGCTTCACTTTAATTTCATAATTCAATCATGTTGAATCTAAATCTGTCGTATGCCAAGCTCAACTTTGACCCTTCGACATTTTCATGTTAGAACAAAATGACTGCTATTTACACAATGAACAAAGCACAAGAATTTGGTTTTGATGCAACAGCATACTATTCGTCAAAACATTCTCCAGTGGCACAGGGCCTTGACCTAGACTATAGACACCGAGTATGTGACCCTTACCTCTATAATGAGTTTTGGCCTTGCGGCATGTTTAATTTTGATGTCATTATTCATAAATATGTAAGGAATATTGGATACAATAAGGCTGGGTCATTAAACAAATCAGGAATACATTAAATTCAGTAAGCCACAGCATAGATTGCCTCAATGCAACACCTATAGAATAAACAAGAAGGTGGTTAGATTGGTTTGCCCTTCTCTGTACTTTTTCACAAGCGGTAACCGCTCCTTCTTGACATATCGTTTTTATTTTGTGCATTTTAGTCACCTTTATATTTTAACGTTCGGTATATACCCACCTGAATTATTTGCGCATGCTCATAACCACGGCTGAAAAAGTGGTACCCCAACAGCAAGCAAAACCTGCATGCCAGACTTGAAGTCGACAAGTCACGATCATAAAGGTAACTCAACAGACAACTGCCGGAACTGTTCAGACAAACTAAACGTAAATTCTGTTCGACTTCTTGTTGTATTCTCGATCCATGGCTGGTAGCTTATCAAATTCATCTTGAGTACCTCCCGTTTTAGGCATTTTTCACAACATTTTTTTTTCAGGGGGAAAGCCGCCTCCCGATGAAGACCGGACGGAGGAACGCTTCGTAATTCAGAAAATATCCTTGGTCCTCTTCATTACCATGACTGTGCTAGCCGCACTTGGTATCGTCATGGCAATTGGGTTATTGGCCTTCAACATCTACTACCGGAACGAAAGGTATTATCTCTTCTACGGCTTCATTGAATTCGTAATCCCATTTTCCTGATTAATTTACTAGGATCCTGAGGGGGAATATTACACTGGGCTCCATCCTTCCCTTCATCCGTCCGCCAACATTGCCCAGACATGATACATCTGTAAAAAGTTCAACTTTAAAACGAGAACAGTAGACCATCACCCTTAAACACCATGGAAGGAAACTGTGTTGCCATCAATGGGACATAAAATACTGGTGCCAATGGCAATCTCGTTTTATCCTTTCATTGCCCAGGCACGCCCCACGTTGCTACATCAACCTTTGGCAAAGACAACGCATCATGTGTGTATACGCAGGTTCCCACCTAAGTTGGCCAATATGTCCGCCAGGGGGCTGTTTACTAGTAGTACGATACACATGCTTGAATTAAACATACCGTAGACACTCATTATCCAAAGTGATGTGCCTACGAGGCGCTAAATATTCAAGCGTATTGTAACATCATAACTCAGACATGGCAACTTCAAACAACAGAATGGTGCATATTTTGCGCGAGACAGTATAATCGGCGCGTAATCTTTCCTAGATACGCAATTGCTGATTTGCTACCAGCCACAACTGACAGACAAATAATTCGTTTTGCATGATTTTCCATGCCATATTATCGATTCAATGAGATTACCTTGTCTCAAACTTTGCACAAAAACAGGACTCAGATATGCTGAACCTTCAGTTTCGTCACGTGATCCAGTCAGATTTCTTGGTAGCTATTTAGCATTGCCAAGACTACCATTTATGACCAAACAAGAAATGAAATTATTCGACGCGATCGCTGTAATTTACACGCATTTGTTTGAGTCAAGTTGATATATTATTAACTGAATATTGACACCCCACCCACTTGCGGACTGCGAGGTTTCTTGCAGCCCCCTGCCCCCGCCAAGTCCCTCCGTCTCGAATGTATGAGGTCTAGACCCCGCCACTCTCATTCGCTTACATATTGAGGTTTTGCCTTGATATTTCTCGAACAATTTGCGGGTGGTCCATCTCGAATCTCCCATGCCGATTGCACATTTCTCCATTTTCTAAACGTTAAAATGCCGTGATTTTCTTTCAGTTTTTCCATTTCTCGTTGAGACTGTTGTCGCGGTGTCCTGTAATTTTTATGGCAAATGACGAAACAAGACTGTTGGTATCAGTTGAAGACTATCGATTTCATGATCAGTCAGACTTGATTTGATGCAGAGGCACGCCAAAGAATGCCATAAACAATTTCTTGTGACGTAGGTAGACAGTCACGAACCAGGCCTGGAGATCGGCGAAAAAAGTTCGTATTCGTGTCGGAGAGTTGCAGTGGTGTTTATGATCTTTGGTTTGATAACGGGTACCCGGTGCATAATTGCTAGTTGTATTTGGTAAAAACAAAATGTACACCTGTCAGGAGGAACTTGTGCATGTGAAAAGCGTGCCAACTTACCCGAGGGCCCCTGAAATACCGAGATTGCAGCGCGTACTGAGATACGCTGAATTATTTCCCTGTCATTTGGCCAAATTATTAGACTCGAGCGATGATAGTAACCAAAGAAAGCAACAGTTCGTGATTTTATCAGCATGGCGATGACTATGCATACTTCAGTAATGGGGCAGTAAAGAGATGCATTATATCAGGCCAGCGTTGATATCTTCATCCGATAAATCAAATATAGCAGACGTGACCGCGATTGAACGCGATATAAATGCCATTAAGCCATTGTTCCACCATCACTTAAGATGCTATCCCAGAGTTCAATTGCCCGTTTCAACGCTCATGAATTTTCAACAACCTGATCCGATATGATTTTATTATAAACAATGTAGAATCCTGATCGCCCCCCCCCCTCCGTTATTTGCCACAGATACGTGTATGAATAATGTTTGCGTCAAAATTGCTGGAGATCTGTTCTATCCGATATGTGCGTTCCTCCCATCCACGGCCGTTCGCATGTCGTTTTACAGCGCTGGCTGTTCCTCGTGAATTGTTACAGCTAATATCATGGACCGTATTGCTGCGGGTGACTATCCAAGCACCGCGGTCGGGGTCCCACCGTTGGCAGAGCGACCATCGCTTGGGCAGATGGAGAGTCACGAGATAAAATTCACGCCTACATGTAGATTTATGAAACTACGAGAATGCAGGAAACTGGGTAGAATTAGTGAAGATTAGATAAGTTCTATCCCAGAATCGCCCACGATTCGTTTGATTATAAATATCTTGTATACAGTATGTTGGCCGGCCGTGATTTCATTTCGCAGCACGTTTAGTGTCAGTGTTCAATATCCATAGGTACATATGATGTTCATTTTTTTATGATGACAAGTAAATTCAAGTCTGGGTTCGGTTCAGGGAAATTCCATGTACAACACGTATATATAATGAGTCCATGATATAGAAAACCGCATACAGGCCACACGTAAGAAAATCTATCAAAATATGCAATTGATGCATTCCAAAATATTCTTTTGGCGGATACCGCGTGACGAAGTCGCTGTCCGTTATAAATTTGATGTAACGACCAGATCTGAGGCAATGCAGACTCGAGTAGCGAACTAAATTTTATCTAACGAGCTTTCGGCGTCTTGAATTAAACAAATAAATTCCTGTATAGTTATAACATGTTATTCATCTCCTATTATTATCACTCAAAAATGGGACTACTTTGCTCGTTTGACACGCACCAGCTTGCAAAGGTTTTGACAAGCTTCATCTGTACTCGCCTGATCCGAGACAGTAACATGACCCTCCGGTGTCATTTCATAAATATGGCTGATCTTTGCGGTCGCCTCTTGCACTTGTTTTCAACAAACGACGATGTCGAATTATGTAACGGTCAATTAGGGTGACATCTTTCCTAAGTAATGATATGCCAAGCGGACTGAAAGGTCTGTGGACGTATACAGATGACGAAGACAGTTCTGTGTTCACATACACAGTGTTGTAGAGTAGAAAAGACACATGGTGATGTAACAATGAAGAGCATGCATTTGCAAAGCTACATGTGTCACATAAATGACTTGTACGTTTTGTAAATCAATTCTCAGTTTCATTTTTCTCAAAATGTATGCACAAATCTACGTATCATACGTCGATGTCTTCAATTAATGCGGAATGCAGAGCGTTTTATATATATATATATATATATATATATATATATATATATATATATATATATAATATATATATATATATATATATATACATACATACAATTTGCAAGTATTTCCAATGAAGCTCTATGATATTCATTTTTACATATAAAATGGTCCAATGTGACACCAATTAAAGCGTTCGTTAAATCGAAGGCGTGTTTCACGTAGACTTAGGGCAGTGATACTTTCTTGTGTTTTTGTTCAGTTTCGACTTTGAAGAAATTCTATCTGACTTAACTCAAACCAATTCTACCCTTTTGATTATACACGCTTATACACACATACACACACACAACAATTCGCGAGACAATACATGTAAAGCGAAAGAGAGACCGAAATCTTTTCACAGTGTTCTTTCATGCGATGTTTGCTTCCGCGAATATTGTAGCCGTCAGCCAGCGAGTAAAGTATACGTCACTTCTTTGACCTCGTGCGCGGATAAAACTCTTAAGTCTGGCAATTCTCAACAGATTTTTAAAAAAACATACTTTTTTATACCCAGTCGCGGCTTTTGTTGGCCAAAGAAGATAAGGAATGACAAGATATCTGTGAGCTGGTATTAGCCCTTAAAGTGCCAAAGTGCGTCATTACTAACGCAAACTCTCAACCTGAACACGTACGCGATAAAAGGAGTCGGGACTCTATTATACATTACATTTCTCATAGCCTTGAGAAACGCCAGAACAGCCTCCTCGACATAGTTTCATATTGGAAGAATAATTCCAAAAGACTGAATCAAACGTGACTCGCAAATCTCTCTCTTTCTTCCCCTCCATTCTGTAACTCAGCTCAAAGCAATAATACCGCGCGATATGTGAGAACAAAACCTGGTTTCAGGTATCGCTTTTTAATCAATAAGAAAGTATTGGAGCCCGCGGTGATTTTGAATAGAAAATGTGACAGGGTGAGTGATATGTAAAGCGATAAGGAATGATGTTCTTTAGGTTCGTGTGCAAAATTTCTCGACGCGGTCCTGTGACTTGTGGTAACGGCATAGACAGTCTGTCTCGATGAGCTACACGATATGAAAACGAGTCAGTTCTTTTGACAAAGCCAACTGTTATTTAATTTATCACATATAATTTGATATTATTGTGCCAGCAATAAACCCTATTTATACGTTGACTTTATCGTTTATGCATTTTTTTCATAGATTGATTAAGATGTCCAGTCCGAACCTTAATAACGTCATCATTGTTGGCTGCATACTGACCTACGTCACAATCTGTTTGCTGGGCATCGATCGGAATATACTGCGACAGTGACAAACAGCTCGCCATTTTGTGCCAGGTGGGTTAGCACCTTGTTGTCAATATCACTAGATCTTGCATTTAGAAATAAGCGAATTGTCAGCATACCAGAGTATTTTTTCTCAGTGCTATATTTGGACAGTGGACTAAATTGCTGTATCAAGTGGAAGACAAAACTTGATTCGTTTGGTCACAAACAAATACATACGATTTACCGACAATTCGCATTGAGGACTGCAATGCAGCCTCGTGATCGTTTGTTGGTTTTTAATTGGATGTTGCATTTGCGTTTGTGATTAGCAATTATCCGACGACCATAATTTATCTGCAACTGCCCGCCCTGCGATATGAGTTAATTTTGAAATGATAAATACCCTCTCCATTGAATCGAGAGAGAGAGAGAGAGAGAGAGAGAGAGAGAGAGAGAGAGAGAGAGAGAGAGAGAGAGAGAGAGAGAGAGAGGGAGCAGTGCGTGTACGTGCATGTTCTTAACTTTGAGAGTTGAATTCTGCTTCAATACATATTGCTTTTTAGAGATATATGTTATTGCCTATACATAAACAACATAAACATTGTCATCCAGAAGGCAGATACAGAACTGCGCAAAAACAACCAATACCAAATGTCCCTTTAACGCATGCGTATTCTCCACCTTCATGAGAGACAGGACATGGTTGCCTATTCCAATGCGATCTTTCTGAATAATATCATGATCGTTTAGTGTTTTTTCTTTGTTTATTGATCAATTTATGCAGGTAAGAGTGTGGATACTTGCCATCGGCTTCACGCTTTCTTTCGGAGCAATGTTTTCGAAAACGTGGAGGGTCTACACAATATTCACCAACAAGACACTGCAGAAGAGGGTAAGTCACCTTCCCTGCCAAGTCGTCAGCCTATGCCGTTTGTCTCGGGTCATGATGCCAACCTTAAGAATAAAATATGAACATAAAACCACATTTCTGCGACGGTGCCGATCGATGCAAGGTACCAGTAGCTGCCATCGCCCATCGCCGCGGACTTGACAACAAGATGACCGGGGAAGCAATCTCTTAAAACGTACGCCATGAATAATTCTGGTGTACATCAAAGCTCCCGAGTATTTATTTTATGGTTTTTTATTGAAATACCAATCAAATTTATAGACCGCTAATAAATAAAAAAAAAACACATAAAGTTTTCAGGGCATCGTCGAGCATCGACGTGTAATGATTGCTCGATATTAATCAACAGTAGTCGCAACATTACTTTGGAGAATTGAGATTGATAGTACGACGGACACTCAAATTGAAAGGTTTGTTTTGCATCGATGGGTCCGTTCATTATGATCTATTTTTATATGAAATTTTATGGATGCGATGTTGCTGCCGGCGGACGCTGCATCAGTCTATCATCGCCCGTCGCGAGGTCGCTCCTGCTCCGCCCTTAAACGGGGAGAGAGCTCGATGGCGCGCGGGAATGTTTGTCGGATAGAAAAAATAATGGCGGTATCGTAGTGTGAACATACGAAAGTCCCACCATAAGACATCGCATACAAACCCAAACTTCAAAAAATGATAATGCTACGAGGTTTATCGAGATAGAGACCCGAATATGAACTAGAAATGTTGTTAGATAGCGACGCACGCCTACGTCAGGCTAAAATAACCTTGTCGATGAATACAGTCGTTGAATCTCGATGTGTCTTGTGACAATCCTCGATATTGCATGCAAGGGGGCCACTGGCGAGATTAAATGTAGATTGCGCGTGGGAGACAGATATTGACTCAGTTTTTTACAATTCTTTTCTGAATTACCACTCATGGTAGGCTTATTTTAAATCTCTGTGAGTAAGGGAAATTGTCACCGACATGGTTTTGCGAAATTATTTATTATTTTTCCCTACGGCCGTTAACACAGGGATGGCGGCCATTTTGAATTTCAAATATCGCTAGATCTTAGGTAATCTGTTTTCTCTAGTACCAAACTTTGTATGGTGACCCCTGATTTGACTTAGTTCGCGAGTCGTTGAAATTTTCAATTTGGAAAGTTTGAACAACACTGTCACTCTCTACTGAGCGCGCAATACCTTAAATAGCACTCTGTACATGTACCAACCTGAAGGTTTTTGATTTGAGACGCAGCCCGCTTTCCTGCAAACTGCAAACAACTCGAAGCCAGCTACTGTTACTTTTCTAAGGTCTTCTATGCACACAACGTTATTACTTCGGCAGTTTCCATCGCATTGCAGTAAAGCGAACACACCGAGATACCGTCATTTGAACGCCGGGTTTTCACAGCAATCTGTACGAAAATCAAGATATTCTTATATATTTTTGATAATTCGATATTTCCACCAGAACTGTACTTTTTCAATGGTCTCCTCTCTTTCTCTCTCCTTCAAACTTTAAAGGGATAAAGTCGGCCATTTTTCATGAATTTTGTTTGATGCAAGATATTACTTATATAGTTTGACATGTTGAAAGATACCAAACAAATGGTGACCATGCATATATTCGACCCCGGTTTTAGACAAATTAAATGAAACCATGGCGAAAATGAATTAATTGTCATGACCATTAATTCATTTTCGCGATGGTTTCATGTATCGTGTCTAAAACCGGGGTCGAATATATGCATGGTCACCCGTTCATTTTATATCTTTCAACATGTCAAACAATATAATTATGTAGTATCAAACAAAATTCATGAAAAATGGCCGACTTTGTCCCTTTAATTGGAACACCCGATCACTTTGACCGCACAAAACTGTTAGTATATAAACGCTGCCAAATGCAAATGAGCTAGCGTGTTGAACTTAAGCTTATCAGGGGATTAAATCATTCGGTCGACGCAACATCTCGCGATATACCAATGATCTGAACGGGTCATTAAAACAACATCGCGAGATACTGGCAGACTGACTGTACTTACGCCCCTGATAAGGTCATCATGGTAGCTGATTGGGCAGTTTTATCGACAAACAGCAGCGTGCAGTCAAGTAATCACAGGTTGCGATTAACTAAAGGGGCGTGTCATTTATTTGCTTAATCTAAAAAGTAAATTGACCAACTTGATTAATATTTCAATGGAAAACAATGGGCTAACACCATGTAACTACCAAATGTCAACGGGGACCAATGCGATAACCAGGGATTGAGAACTGTAAAATGCGTATCTTCATTGGAAATATCACAGATAATCATTAAGGTAGTATGCGCCTCGAAAGTGAAAGACTTAAACTTTCGTTCAAACTTTCCTCAAGTGATATTTCAATCATTCTCTTTCAAAACCAAGAACAAAATCGGGGGTCACGGTGCAAACTTTGGCACTGTAGAGAAACAAATTACTCTAGATTTATCGATATTTGAAATTCAAAATAGCCGCCATCACTATGTTAACTCTATGAAGAAAAAATAAAATTTTCGATTTTCGAAACAACTAAGCCAATGATAAGTTTTCTTACACCAAGAGCTTTAAAATGAACCCCCACAAGTGGTAGATCAGAAAAGAATTAAGAAAGTTTTAGAGTCCGAATTTCTGTGTCCAAGGCGCATTTTACCTTAAAAGGCTGGGGTACCTGCACTTCCTACATTCTCCTGTGCTGAAACTAAACTTGTTTGACAACAGTGTTAATCCCAAGCCTCATAACTATCACCAGTTGCCAGCTTCAACACGGTCGAGACGGCGTTTAAATGTGGCTCACACATGATTGACAAACTCAACAAAAAATCCTTCAATCATGCACCCATGTCAAAAGATCGCACTTTTGAAGATTTATGGACACTACTCAGTGAAATGAGTCGACCCTGTGACCACATAAGCTTACTAGAAGCTAAGTGGGCTTAGCTTAGCGAGCCCCTACTAGATATTAACGTCGTCTTTTATTGCGATGGTAGTATATGAAATGTGAACTCAACATCTGTTTGCGAGTAATATGACGATTACTCGGAATGCCCAGGGAGAGATGGTCCAAGATAGCAAATTTTATGGCAAAATTGTTTGAGGTGGAATGAAGTTTACTAGTCTGAAACAGAATCATATGTTTAACGGTAGAAGATTTCAGATTATCAAGCCTGGTGCACAGATTGTTTTATATCGAACTTTGCCGTGCATGTGTCTTTGGATAAAATATTTATATATCAAAATAATGGATGCTGAAAGTATTATCTCTGACACTGTGTATGTCTTCAAAGTTTGCGACACGGAGCTAGTCATGGGCACCATAAAACAAGCTTTCTGTCTAGACTTGCCCAGTGGTTACACGAGAAATGTGGTAAGAGAGGCGTCATCTGGGGGTCTGGCAATTCGCCTTTCTTTAGCAGACAGCCCTTGCAAATGCACTCGACAGCTTTGACTCGCAAAGAAACTGTTGTACCTTCTCGGGGGGGGGGGGGGCTTGGCAAGGCTGTAGCTTACAAACTCGTGTTAAACATTCCTCCCTCAATTTTTCCCTTCAGGTTATCAAGGACCATCGACTGCTGGCAATGGTAGCTGGAATGCTATGCATCGACATCGCGATACTCACGATATGGCAGTGTGTTGATTACCTCTTGGTCCAAATCAGACGGGACAGACCAGTGGTGAGAGTGTCTCTTGACCCTTTTGACTTACAAGCAGATGAGCTCTTGACAGACAAGAGCCGATGAGTAACTTTTGGATTATTAGCGCGTTTATGGCCCAACAGCAGGTGCTTCATCTCAACATAGCCAGAGTATCTCGACATTGTCCCAAACATCTGTTATATATATATATATATATATATATATATATATATATATATATATATATATATATATATATATATATATATATATATATGCATGCTTTGATAGTGTTATCATAAATATGTAACAGCTCATTTGTGTGCTTCACCTTAGTACATGGCCTCCACGATCCCCGTGTCATGCCGACACGAATTTGGTAATGCAAGGGAAAAAAGTGATAAAGCATTGAGAGTGTCCGAATTTCCCCGTTCACGGTATTCACGCACCTCTTTCTCCGATGCTTTGTCTGCGCACAGGAAACCAAAGACGAGGAAAAGATCATCATAATATATTACGAGATACACCACTGCTGGTCGCGGTACAACGCCTACTTCACAGCCGCCATGTTGGTTTTCAAGGGCCTCTTGTTGATATTTGGTGCCTTCATCACGTGGCAAACGAGGCAAGTGTGTGTTTTATTTATTTTGCAGACGAAGGAATTAAATTCAGATCATCAATCCTGGCGATTAATCCTTAATTATTACTTTGTAAATGTTTGGATAATTATTTTTTGGTGATTAATCAATTTATAAGGATGTGATAAGTAGACATTTCTGACTTCACGAAGCGTTATTATCCTTTTACTTGTGAAAAGTCAACGTTGAATAATTGCATCTTATGAGGCTTCGTCTTTCGTCCATGTACAAATGAGTTTTCTTCCTGGCTGATTAAGGTAATTCGCCAAATTAATGATTTTACTTGTAATTTGTTGATAGATAAGCTAAGTTTTATGGCAGTCGATACAGTATATTTATTAGGTAATCTGTCTCCGAGGCCTGTTTCGTTGATTAGCGATCGGTTTCTGTTACAAATCATTCTTCATGGCTGTAGTGCTCGTTTATGATTTATCAGTCTTTTTCAGTAGCTTGGTAAGTGTGCAGGATTGCCCGTCTGGGATCGATGACTTCGCCGTGGTTTTGTCTTTTTTTCCCGTGGCTGAGTATTTTAGATAGTGTAGTAAGTCATTTGTGCGATTGGCTTTTGAATTGAATTCCAAGCAAATGAAATTAAACACAGCTGACTGGCAGAGGAGCCCGCATGTAAAATGAATGTATGACGGACATGGTTGAGCGTTAGGCGATTGTGGCTGGCGTACTTTGTTTTAAATGAAGGGGCAGGCCCAACTGGAGTTTCGGCTCAACTTAGAATACACAAAATGATCTTAATTGACGCTTAATTGGTATAACTTGATTGGTAGTGTTGAGGGATGGCTAAAATGGGTTTAGCTCAAAGTGAAAGGGTTTCGGTGAATCGGTCATCCATGGGGTTTACTAGGTGAATGGTTTGTCAAAACAGGTTTTGCATATGGTATGTTGATCAACAGGGCTGAGTTTCCAGGTCTCGGCGAACGGGAGGATCAGGTTGAATGGGTTGAACGGGTTGAATGGGTTGAATGGGTTGAACAGGTAGATCATGATCGGGGACAAAAAGTCAGTTGTTAAACAGGGGTCGAGTGACTATGTTCCATATTACACTAATGCGGCTAAGAGGGTCTCGATAGTAGATAAACAGGGTTCGGGTTGACCAGGGGTCCTATGGGTCAGCCTAGAAGTCTTTGAAACGCGTTTCAATGAACTGTTTAGCTAACTCCCCTGGGTCCTACAGGTTAATCCAAAAGATCTTGATACGGGTTTCGATAAACCGATAAACTAAACCTCCGGGGTTTTTTTCGCTTTCTTTTCTGCATCATTCTCTCAACAGGAACGTCAGCATCCAAGCCTTGAATGATAGCAAGTATATAGCACTGTGTATTTATAACGTCTTTATATTCAGCGTCATCGGAGTGCCGCTGTCCTTTATACTGACGGATAATCTGGACTCTGCGTACGCCATTATCGGGGGATTTATTCTATTTTGTACAACCGGGACGCTTTGCCTTCTTTTCATACCCAAAGTAAGTTTGTTTGCTCGTCATTTGGATTTCACGCTTATCTCAACACGGCAAGTATTGTCCTCCAAAGTACAATGTGCGCGCATTCAATAAAAGAGAGTACCAATTTCCGCGATCGTGTCCTGTCCTCAGTCGTAGATAACCGGTTCACCGCGCAGTGCCAACAATCGTATGATCATAACTCCGTGTATTTCGGTGCATCATATATCGTATGTTTTCTCAACATGCGTTGTTTATCCTACTTTAAATTACCATCCTTTGTTTGTTTATTTTTCTTTCATTTTTCCCGTGATATTTTATCGTTCGGCGGTAATTCGTCACGCGTGTTGCGATTGGCAGGCTATACCATTCACTGATTGAAATAACATTCGGGATTTGTTTTATATTTGCTGGACGTCACAATTCATCATGTATGGCTAATAAAAAGAGTGATTCCGGTGACCCGAAAAACGTTTTCTTCTATTTCCTTGAGGCATTTTCAAAAATAACTTCTGAATTTGCCATTTTATCTCATTCCTTTGTCAGTATATCCGGTGAGCAAAGACAAAGTATGAAAAGGAAATGTATGGTTCAAGACCGACACAACCGATTGATTCGAGCCTCACTACAAGAATATATATATATATATATATTATATATATATATATATATATATATATATATATAATATATATATATATATATATATATATATATATATATATATATAATTGTAACGAATATAGTTTATTGTGTAGTATGCCATGTAGATACCACTCATCCTGTATCTTTTCTCTTCACAAATCGCTTGTCTGCATGCTTGGTGTATGCCGCTTGCTTGTGAGCGTACGCGTGCGCACAGCGAAATTTCTTTCCGTAAATGAATACAAGAGAACCAAGTGTCAGCGCCGTCTCTTTGCTGAGCGAGATCTTGTTCAAGAGATTACCCCGCGACGTTCACGGATTTCTATTAAAAGAGCGAGTACCGCATTCGACTTGAAGCGCCGTGTAATTTCACCCTTTTCCAACACCTGGTACCACGGAGATTGTCATAGTGGTTTTGGTTGAATATGGCCTGGTAGTTTGTCAACCGGCGACCTCGTTTGACTTTCACTAAATCTGTTACCATAGCAACAATGCTTGAGTTTCCAGTTAACGAGAATATCCCCCTTTCATTTCTTTGCTCAGATTATCAGTATATTCCGTGGATATTCGCCTGAAAAGGTCGGTACTGGCATCAAAGCGACGTCCCTTGCCAACACCAGGAACGCTTCCAACAGCACCAAAAGGACACAAAAGACAAGGATGTCGTACGCTGACCCGCCGTCGACAAGCTACGACAAAAGGCAGTCACTGACAGTGCCAGGCAACGGAAGGAGGGGGTCTCACAACAGCGAGTTCTCGTCGAGCGATAAAAAGGGTTCGATGCAACAGGCTCCCACTCCAAAGATGGCCTTGCTTGTCAGCACCAGCGACGCCGCCAACGGCGGATCTGCCGAAAACATTCTCTAGTCATTTATGTCGCACTGTAAAGGACGTTGGCAGCCGAGATGATCCTTGTCCAAGTTTGTTCTCTCCGTATTTTTGTCAGTATTTCTCGTGCGGTCACCACTGTACCGTAAAAAGGATCTCTAAGACACCGTGCAAACAAAGACGGAACCATAATTATACAAGCTTGTCTTCGAAGTAGATGCCTTGGAAAATATACAACTTCAAATCACAAGACACGCATGCGTGTTGTACAAGACGTCCATGAATCTCATTGGAACGATCACACGGTGACATTTGACAAAAATGCAACGGTGTGTGATGTTTAATAAAGCCTGTCATGGCTTCAAAAGTGAGTGACTATTTTCAGGCCAGCAGTATCGAGTTGACCGCCTGGACTCTGAGATAGCCAGACATTATATATATGCTACCTGAGCCTATGTGACGTACAGATATTTATAGTTTTCATGTGTTTTTATATAATGGAACCACGAGACGAACCTTAAAAGGAGTCAACACATTTTCTACAAGACGTGTGAAGCAAGCTCTTACGTGTCTGCAAAATATATCAGAGATATTTGAACGTCAAATGGTTAGCGTTTTAATGGACTTGTCACGCAGACCATGGCGATCTATTCTCCCTTTTCTCATTCTATAATCGGAAAGTATTTCGGAATTGAAATCGTCATTTTTGCGAGATAAAACGTCGAGCTTATATTAGTGATTATCCTTAATCCTTAAGTGGTACTGCTCGGGCACCATGAATGTTATGTTGCAGTCAGGCTGCCCCTGTAGAGTTTTGACGAAGTTTTCAGGTTAATGAAGACAAATTAGTGTTGATTTCGGTAAGCTGTTACAAATGCAACATGTTCATGTTTTTATTGTAGGCTTGATCCCAAGAAGCCCCCCACCACCCGTTATCAATCATAAAAGCGCCCCCACTCCAATTGGAATGTCCTAGATTGTGTGATTATTTCTAACGCAATACGTAGTGATGTCCACAGGTTCGATTTATTTAGTGAGGGTTCGGAGTGTAGTGAACTGACCAGTGTTTGTGTGATATTTGATGACATTTACTTAATGAAGACGCGCACAGTGACAACATGACACTCCTCTGCACATGTTTGTAGTCGTTTTTTACACCGCAACTCGGTTAGTATGTCCCAAGGAATAACAGAAATGCGCCTTTTTGGTTGCAGTTCGCCGAGAGATGGGCTAGAAGTGACAGCGAGGCTCTGTGAAAATATACCCAGCCACTTCAAAATGGAATATAATATAATATAGCGTCTAGGAAATAATACCAATTTTAATTTTATCGTGGTTTTGTTTTGACGACTTCGACAACAACCACGAAAACAGAAAATAATTCGTAAAAACTTTGCATCGGTGGTGTACTTTCCAATTTTATTTATGCTGAATATAAACCCGAGATAGTAACCTTAACGCCAATGGCGATCTTGCGTCCGAGCGACGTTGTCCAATGTCCAATCCGTCGAATATCAAGAAATCCCAACGCTGTTAGCTTCAGTTGCTGTTTGCGATGTGTAAACTTAAAAAAAATATCATAATCAGCGTATGTGTGTCTGATGAGTCGGCGAAAATACCCTTTCCCCCATTAAACTGACAGCCCTCGCATGCGAAATGAAAATTGACCTTAAATTAGTAAAGCCCACGCACATGTCAGGTTTTTTTCGATATTTTTTTTCTAAAGAAACGTTGACTTCGTTGATATTATATGATGTAAGATTTTTTTTGAAAACATTAAAAGAGTGAAAATTCCTCAAGGTGTCTTGGCATGTCTGTCTTGCTCGCGTATGATCTAGAATGAGAGTTGAGATGTTCACTATGTGTACCTCAAGGAACGTGTGTGTATGTGTGTGTGCTTACCCCAGAACACGATTATAACTAAATTGGGATAATTGGATTGGCATAATTTCTCAAGAATTTGAGAAATTTGTTGACTATTACACCGTATTTGCTAACCATATTTAAAATTGTATCCAACATTTGCGATGTTGCGCAAATGTTGTGAGTAAGAATCCGCATTACTGCATCTAATGCAATATTGTTTAATACATATTAACAATATTTATTTGAATGCAAATGTGTGAACTCGTCAAGACTTTCTTTATTACTGAAATACTAGTTCTAATGTCGATTTGTTACTTTGCCTCAACCAAAATGAAGTTTTTCGATCGATTTAGAATTAAGTCATTCAGGGACATTGTAAAAGTGCCCTGACTCAAAAGTCGTCAGTTAGAGATATTTTAGCATTTTGTCTCGTTTCTTTATGACATTTACACAGAAATAAAACGTTTTCATAGAAATGATATACAATAATGAATGAATGAATGAATTGTACCTGGCGATCAAGCTGGAGAATTCACATACATGTCAGAGAGAGGTCAAAGTGTAGTGGATTACGTCGTAGTCTCATCCTCTCTTTTTTCAAGTATTGTAGAGCTTATAGTTGGCAGACGATTAGATTCTGACCACTTTCCATTAATTGTTAAATATAATGTAGATTAAGGTTGTGTGGTGTAGTAGCCCAAGATTTTCAAACTCAACCCATTTCGAGCAAGACCTTCACCAAATATTCTTTTCTGCTTGAAAAATTTGTGAGCGAGTATAGCCAACCGGAATTGCAAGCCATTGTGAAGACATTCCTCGAATCAGTGAGCAAAGATGACGACGACGTTCAGACCGCTGTTTGCATATTCAATGAGTTATTTTACAAAGTGTCAAAACCCTTGCAATATGATAGAAAAGGCCATTCACCAGATAACGGCTGGTTCGATGAGGAATGTCGTCGCGTGAGAAGCAAGGTTTACGCTAAACTGAATAATTACAGGTCAACTCATAGTCACCAGGACTTGATAAATTACAAGATTATGAAAAGAGAATACAAACAGTTGATTAAAATGAAAAAGGACACTCATAATGTCAACAGAATTGCCGAGTTGACATCATTACTTGAGGCAACTGATTCGTCCAAGTTTTGGTCCTTCTTTAGAAAGTCTCGTTGCCCAACGCCCAAGTCAATTTCAAATAGTGAGTGGTTCAACTATTTTAATTCTCTTTTCAACCCAGAGAAGGATAAAGAGAAACACAAATTTCAGTGAGCTATGGGAAGAAATGGAAAGATTTGTCCAAGACACCATGAAGGGGGAGGTGAATAGTGCTCAAGATAGCAATCAAGATGATATTACAAGTGAAATTATTGATCAACAAATATCAGAAGAAGAGGTTTTACAAAGTATTAATTTTCTTAAAAATAACAAGTCCCCAGGAATCGATGGTATCCCATCTGAATTCTTCAAGCAATGTAGTGATCAAATCAGTCCTCTTTTGTGCAAGTTATTCAACAAATTTTCGATAGTGGTACATTTCCAGATTCATGGTGCGAGGGGATAATATTTCCGATCTTTAAAAAAGGTGATAAGTCAAAAGCAACAAACTACAGAGGTATCACATTACTACCCGTCATTAGTAAAATCTACACACGTATTCTCTATAACAGACTTCGGTTTTGGGAAGAAAACGTTGCTCCTTTAAGAGAAGAACAAGCTGGCTTTAGAAAAGGTTACAATACAATTGACAATATTTTCATTTTGCATACTCTTATTCAAAAGTATATAAATGTTAGAAAAGGGAGATTTTATTGTGCGTTCATAGATTTTGAAAAGCCTTTGATAGAGTGAATAGAATTGCAATGTTTTATAAGTTGGGAAAGGCAGGACTTCGGGGTAAAATGTTTAAGACACTTGTGTCAATATATGATTCAGTGAAATCATGTGTATTGAGCCATGATGGATTGACAGATTTCTTTCACTGTCCGAATGGAGTAAGACAAGGCTGTATTCTCTCACCTTTTCTGTTTTCGTTTTTCATCAATGACATATACGATGAGTTCAAGAAAGATTCATGGATAGATGGATGCTCTCTTGGTATGGTTAAGTTTTTCTACATTTTATTTGCAGATGACTTAGTACTCATTGCAGAGAGTGCTATTAAATTACAAAGACTTTTAAAACAACTCCAGTATATTGTACAAAATTCAAAACTAGGGTAAACCTTGACAAAACAAATATTGTTGTATTTAGAAAGGGTGGACCACTACGCAAGTATGAACGATGGTTTTATGAAGGGAAACAAATATCAGTCGTATCTTATTTCAAATATTTGGGTGTTGTATTTTCATCCAGTGGTCTCTGGAGTAAAGCGCAGGAGGTCTTGGCTGACCAAGCTACAAAAGCACTATTTATGTTAAATTCAAAAATACATTTTTTAAAGGATGAAGCTATTCAGATATGTTTTAAATCTTTGATTTAAAAATCCTCCCTATTTTACACTATGGAAGCGAGATTTGGGGGCATATAGAAAGGGTACAACATCGAAAAAGTACATGCCAAATTTTGTAAACAGCTAATTAGACAAAAGAAATGTGCGATAAATGCTGCAGTGAGAGGGGAACTTGGAAGACCTACACTGAGATCAATGAGATTATTCCACATGGTTAAGTACTGGTTTCGTATATTAAAAATGAATCGAAATAGATATGTATTTCATGCGTACCAAGAGCAGTTTAAAATGGCAGAACAAAATAAAAGATGCTGGGCAACAAGTTTAAAATGTATCTTTTTTCATATGGGTTTGCAGAAAGTTGGCTCAGCCAGGGAGTAGGAAATGAAGTTGTATTTTTATCTCAGTTTAGACAACGTTGCACAGATATTGATGTTCAGAATTAGCATGATCAGATAAATAGTTACAACAGATTAGCTACTTATACATTATTTAAGAATTCGCTTGTTTTAGAAAATTATTTTCACATTTCCATGAAACCAGTCTTTAAAAATGTATTTACATCCTTCCGTATATCGTCACATTCATTGAATATTGAAAGAGGGCGACACGAGGGTCTCGCCAAAGAACATAGAGTTTGTATTTGTGATAAAGTGTCAATTGAAAACGAATTTCATTTCCTGCTAGTTTGTCCTATGTACACAGAACTTAGGATAAAATACATACCCTGTTGCTATTACATTTTTCCAAATACCGATAACTTTATACAATTATTACAAAGTAAAAATTCTGATATTATCAGAAATTTATGTAGATTTTTGTTTTATGCATTCCAGAGACGGAGTGAAAACTCCTAAGATATTGTAACAATTTTTTGCTTGTCGGAATTGTTTCTTTTTTCTAAAAGTTGACCTTTGACTGTATTATTTGTGTGGTATTTTGTTTGGCACAAAGGGCCGGTGGCTTTTAGCGCAAATAAAGATATACAATAATCGATGCATTTTTGTCGTTTGCTCGATGAAAACAATATTTTAATTTTTTACAGTACTCTATCTTTTTGCAAAATTTAAGCTGTAAAAATTTCGATTTCATTAAACTTTTGTTAAAATTACTCTCATCCAATTAACCCAATTTAGTTCCAATCGCGTTCCAGGGATAACAGTATGGATACTGTTGAATTTATCATCCTAAAGTAGCGAGCACGTATAGCTGCGTTGTGTTCGTTCACATCTTGGAATGACATCAAAACTTCTTGGAATGGAAAAAGGTCTTGTCTCAACGATAATTGAAGCTGTGAAACACAAGCCTACACGTCTTCTCTCGTGCACATTGCCGTACAAGCCAAACTATTTATAATAAACATGAAACGGCGGTACTGATAAAACTTATTGCAGGCGATGACTGGGCCAAACGACACCGAATAGTTAAACCGTGAAAAATAGATGGGCGTGGTACAGTAAAGTGATATTCATATAAAATTTAGCATGACAGAGTCTTTTCCTTCTCGCTTGAAAAGTACCGCTGAAAAAATGACAGCAAGAAATATTAATAGACACCAAGGAAGCACCTCTGATGTCTATTTCAGAAATGTGACATGCATGCAAATACGATAACACTGACAAAGCCGAAAATAACTGTTTTCAATGGAAAGAATGAGCTTGATATGATGATTTGAACGTTGCTTAAATTATATCTCAATGTATCAAAGAACGCATTCATCATATCTGAAACAATTTTCTATCTAAATCTTTTGTTTGAGAAATATTACAAGCCGGAATAAAACATATTGTGTGTTTCCGTCAACAGACCCTCAGGAAATAGGGTAGGTTGGTCGTTAGCTTACTTTTATTTCATTGTGGAGAGCAATTTTGGCAGAAATCATGCGTGATTTTTGAAAATGAGAAAAAAGTTTAGGGTCGAAGGACTTTAAAAAGGGTAGGTTGAGTTACAGGAAACATTTTTTTATTTGGCCTAAGTGTAATTACTGCTGGCATGGAAGTGCGTCAACCAAACGGTAAACACTCAGGCTGTGTTAGGAGTCAACTGATAGCGTTCAAGGTCAGGTGGAGGGAACTTGAAGAAGTCAACGTTATTGCAATTACCCTTGGAACACCAACAGACACATTTTGAGAACTTTCAGGAGTAATAATTGCAACACTTTGCCATAAAACAAAACGAATGACAGTTAATAGTGTTACGGAGCCGGGTATACTGAAAGAAAGTATCGGGTCTCGAATGTACGGAGAGCGTTGCCCAAAAGTAGCCATATTGACGTATGTATGGAGACACTTGATAAACGACATCGAGTCATTTTCCGGACGTTGAGTCTCCGACGAAATTCCCCCAAATTGTTTCAATCACTTGTATAGGCGCTTTTCAACATCCTTCTCTGTGCAAAGGGCTAGCTGCCCACCGAAGAAAAACATATCCAACGATGCGGGGGCGTACAAGACCCGGCCAATCACAACTACTCCAACCACTTCGATGTGTCTGAAGCAGGAACTTCCACATAACAGACACACAACATGGAGTTAACGTTTTTTTACCCCATCTAAAAATGTTCAGCTGCTTTCGACACATTTTGATAACAACGTCTGACAACCCAAAGTCTTTCAAATCTGAATATTTCAAGCGTCCCTCGGTAATAATTTGCATAATAGTATGTTCCCCCCACCTCAGAATATAAGAACAGATGTTGATGCATTATCTTCAGTGCGTATATTTAAAGTCCATAAATCTACAATATAAACTAATGGTTCCCCAACGGATCCGTGAATCCTGTAATATTTTCCCCAACTTTCCCAAATGACCATAGGGAACCGTTTCACCGATACGATCTAAACGCCAATCGGAATGTACGCAGACGACTGCCAGATGTAACTACATATTTTGAAAGCGACAAGGCTGGTCACAATATACCAAGGTGGCAAGCAAGAAATATGGGCGATAAGTTGTAGTCCGATAAGGCTAAATACAAATTGTGTTAACGATTATATGCCTGCACGAATTAGGTATGTGGGAAGATTTTTTTTTATTTTTCATTAAAATAGTTTAGGGAATTCACTCAATGTTTTTTGGGTTTTTTTTTTTAAACGCGGAAAATATGTCCAAGGCTTGCGGGTTTTTCTAAGGTAGGTCGGGTTACCAGAAAAACACATAAATTTTAATAGGTCTGCCTTCAAAACACAATATCTGCTTATCTCAGACACTAATATCAATTACATTACCGTTTCATACAAAGCTAATTAAACCCTATTGGAAACAAACCTTTGGATCGATAACTGCCTGTCTGGTTACATTTGCCATTGGATCATGGGAGCGATCACGAATCGGCGAGAGAAGCGCAGGTGAAGTTGTAAAATATGCAGGCCTTCAGCTGTCTCCAAATCTATCGTCATTAATGAAAAAATTATACCTTGCGGGGCTAGAATGGCATACTCGTTCATCCTTGCCACCCCTCGCGAGATCCTAATCACGCACAACACACGGGCAAGTCTTCAGACCTTGACAGGGCTTAATGCCATAAAATATATCGATTGGGGGATACAGGTCCGCCTTTGTAAGATGGTGTACACACACACACATACACATACACACAGGTTTCTATATAGGGAAATTGGTCAGGGTTTCAGCATTCTGCAATTTGAACTCTTTGTACGTAAATGTGTTATCTGACCGGTCTGCCTCCTGGCACTCACATCAGAAGAAACTCACTTTGCCTCTACTGCGACTCTAATTGTAACACATAGCCGGGAGATTGGCAATTCACACACATCCTGCAGGGACGTCACCCAATGCCGTTCATTACGGAACGGGATATAAAAATCCTGCAGAACCAGCCTCCAAGCACCGCGTGGTATGATTACCCCTGAAACACCGATACAACACACCTGAAGTCTATATATATCCTTTTCCCCATCTCAATAACAGACTGGAGCTTCGCGCTCCCAGAGTGTATATTTCGACTTGGCGCATACGCCTTGCCTCGTGTAAATGAGGTATGTGCAACGCCCTGCCTTGATTTCTTCAGGTTGTTTGGGGGACCCCAATCAAGACTTTTGTCATTTTCAATAGTCATTGCATATGCTGCAGGTAGGATGGAAAAATCTAAACAAGGCAAATGTCGAAGAAAATTTAGCATTGCTGATTCAGTTGCGGTGCGTCGGATAAAAAAGACGTCTTATTTTTGATCTTATGCGCATGCGCCGGCTAACTTGACGAGAATGATCTCAGAAATATTATTTCATTATCATAATTATGGAATGTGAATAAATTATTTATATATTTCATCTTAGTTGAAGCCAGCTTTCTTTCCTTGAAACAAAACCGAACGGGTACGGGTACGGGTAAAACTTCACATAGTCATCTCTCGGGCGTTCAATTGCAATACCGTGTGATTGTAAGGGGCAAAGTCATATTAACCGTCCGTTACCCTACGTGATCAAATCTCCTATCAAATTAACGGTCGCTATTTAGCCCTCCCAACACGCTAAAACGTCAGCACCTGACAACACCTGACGAAATCGAGCTGATTGGCTGCTCTTTTCGCCGATTCGAAAGCTGATTGCCGCTGATTGCCAGTGGAAAGAAGATAGCTCTATCGCTCAGACGAGCGCACACAAAGTAATCATGCTTTGTTCGTCAGTTGTATAGGGTACCCCCAGGCGTGCTTAAGACGCATGCAGTCTGTGCAATTTCTTCTGACCCGTGCGACTTGAACTGCCAACCGGGAGAGTCTTTGTTCAGACCTTTGGCACTTTGTAAAACTGCATGATGCGGTCTTGAAGGGCCCCGTGATCATTTCGTTTGCCACAATGACTTGTCAGTCAGCTTTACAAGTAGTCGTGTCATTTTACCAAGGGTAAAACGTAAGCTGTCAAGCTAAAGCTAGTCGCAGAGGTCAATTTGTTGTATCCACTCAGACACTTTGAACATTTGATTTTCTTATTCTATAGCTAAAGACTTCACATTGTCCGTTTCTGAAAGAAAATGACTGATGTAACACCCTCCCCCCCACCCGTTAGTTGGAAAATAGTATCAGAAAGCGAGATCATCTGGAGGTAGCCATTCATTCCCTCACTCATTCATTCATTCATTCATTCATTCATTCATTCATTCATTCATTCATTCATCATTCACATGGAATTATACACAAGCTATGTAACTGTGATCAAAGGCTGGATAGTTGCATTACTCGTCATTCGCCGTTAGTGGCGCTATAAAGATGAGAGCGATTGCCAAAGCCGTGATGTATGAGAAGGCAATTTCCGGAGAGATATTGTAATCGATCCTATCATCGTAAAGTCGGATATTCGCCGGTATGGCATAATTGTTAGCCATCACTGTTGTTAATATAGTTGTTTTGGGTCAAATGGTGGAGACTTATTTGACTTATTAAAGATAAAATGCGCCCCGGGGACAGATATTGGGACGCTCAAGCTATTACAAAATCGCCTTAGTTTTTGTAAAAACAGGGAATTTTATTTATTTTCTCATAGAGATAACACAGGTATGGTGGCGATTCTGAATTTAAAATAACCGGTTAATGTTGGGTAATATGTTTCTCTAGTGAAAATTTGCGGGTGACCCCCGATTTTTATTCATGATTTTGAAGGAAAAGTTTGTTTGATGATAGTGCGAGCAAAACTTTTAAGGCTTTCATTTTCGAGGCGCGAGCTGCCTTAAACAATAAGTCATTGGTGAAACCAGAGTTTGGGGAAGAAAAAACAGCCAAGAGATTTGCAATAGTATATGTTTAATGTGTTGTTGCATTGCTGTGTCCGTTCAGGCGAAGTATTTGTATGATATGAAAACAAAAATCGAAAATGTATTCGTCATGGAGAGTGTAACATGTAGTTGTGGAACCAGGCACGTACAGACAGCCTGATTGGATCTAAAGTAACAGCAGAAACACAGTACTGTCATTAGTAAAGATCTCACCATGGAGACAAAATAAACTACTTTTGAATCATTCACAAATTTTACCGCAGATGTCAACGCTAGGATCATGTTATGTATACTTTCACTAAATCTCCGAAGTTTAGGGCAAGGACGAAAACAAATTAGTTGACAAAATATTTTTGGGTTCTGATTTTCTTCTCCGTGCAGTGTTTGACAGGGTGAAATCATATGATTTGTCGTTGGTCAAGTTCAGGACGAGTTTCTTTGACGAATTTAAGGCAAGTTGTCCATTTGGCACATTCCTTGGTGATCTGTCCTGACCTGCATGAGGCAACTTTGGGAGTGCGAGCGTGTCCATCTTTTGAAGGTTCTGTTCGCTAAAGACCCCGGAAAGATACGGTGAAAGGTTGCCGATTGCAGCTGTCGCGTCGTTCGCCGGCGCGCTGTCGTCCACAACGGCGACAGGGGCTCTCTTCGGTTCTAGGATCTCATTGGTGAAAGTCACGGTCGCGGTCTTGCTGACGACGACCCCCGGTCTCTGGACACCAAAGTTGTCGTTATCTTCGGACGAGGTGGTGGTTATCAAGTCTTCGCAGAGAATGTTCTGACAGTGCAGGCAGCGTCTACATTTGTGACACCAGCCTTCCGTGCCTATGAGCTCATCCTCCGCCAAACAGACCTTCCTGCCGCATACCACACACGCAACTCGGAAAAGGGCGGGAACTGAACGTGAGAAAATAAGAGAACATTAATTTCTTAAGACAGCGATGAAGGGGCACGTTGAAAGTGTCAACACACATGTTGCTCGTCGACCTTCAAAAAAATTGGCACATGGGAGTTAAAAGTCTCGACTTTTGATTTCTCGTCAATTATCAGTAGCCCGTAAACACAAAAGAGAAAAATTTACCCAACACAGAAAGATTTACGTACCTATTTTTCCTCAAATCCCACCCAATTCAAAAATATTTTAGGTACTTACAGCTAAATATAGCACAATAAATTACAATATCTAGTAAACTGTTGAAATCGCTGCCAAGACCCTACGCAAAAACATGACCTTAGGCGTTGATGCACATGTCGATCAGTCATAACATTTACATATTTAAGAGTACTTGTCCCAACTGAAAGTCCCGCTTCGAATATCGACACGCACACTTACTCTACAGTCTTTCATTATGGAAAACGTTTTAATAGAACAGAGGGTCAAATCCGGCCACATGAAAAATGTTGCCTGATTATGCCTCGGAACCTTAGGGTAGTTAGGTCGGCAGAACTGTTTCTTTAAGTTATTTTTCTTTCTGTGTCTCAAACCCATAAACTACGGTTAAGTCTGGAGAATTTTCTCTAAATTACTTACAATTGCGAGAAAAAAATGTCTAGGGTTGGCGAGTTTTTCCGGCGTAGGTCACGCTACCGGAAACACTATTTTTGTTTGGCCTCTATACCGATCGCTAAATCTTAGATTTTCACTTTTTTAATTACTGACACTTACAAAGACAAATCAAACAGCCACCATCAGAATTCATTTTGTCTTCAATTTTTTTCCATCAGAATACAAATAGCAACTTTGAACACGTAAAATAGTAAAGGCATATGTCGCTTTGAGCGACAAGATCACTAAAACCATACGGTCACTGAACTCTCACTCACTGTGACTGTGATGAAAGACCAAACACACCCTTTCAAGTCCGCCGAATGTGATTCTCATTTTCTCGACTTTCTAACTCAGAAAAGGGGTCATTTGTGCAACTTTGATACTATGTGAAAGTTGAGGGGTGATCTGCATCGTTAACCGTCAACCTTTATAGAGGGCGACATTCATTGAGCCTGAAGATAGATTCCTGGGTTTTTGTTTCGCAGAACTCGGCAATTTTGTTATCCAGCATCATTATAGCACTGGAAATATTGCAACCCCGATAGTTATCAAAGGGGTAATTCTATACCTACCCTTTAAGCTTGGCTTCTCATACATAAACAACGGATTGACATCTCTGTAACACGTGCCGCTGCCGGGAACAACAGTGAAACAGCAAATACTGGCACCTTGCACCACGGCGTACACGTTGTGGTGTTTATGAGCTGTGTTCATAGCCATCTCCACTATTGACAGGCGTTTGACTTTCACCGTACTCGGACCTTTTCGTTTCTCAACGAAGTAGTCAAGCACAGCACCCCTGACCTTTGCGGACATTCTGTAGAATTTTATTTCGTCGTAGAGGTATTGCTCCGTGATGTCGTCGGGGACGGACGGGATCTTCCCTAGACGCCCGTAGTTCAACAACACTTTTAGAGGTTCGGGGTCACGGTCAATTCTGTGGATGTCATCCTTCGGCCAGTCTTCGAAATTTTCCTTATCTAACAGAAGAGCCAAGAATTCGCTGCCTAGTTTTTCAACGGTGCCGCGGGTGGTTTCCAACATCGTACCTCCGACATTCAATCGTACCCAAGTTTTGGCCCGGTCTGGAAGGGCGCCCCCAGGCAGCTGTAGCGACTCCCCTGGAAGTTCGCCGTGGTACTGCCTCGGCGTGCTAACTGAAGAGTTTGACATTTCTGTAGGAAATAAAAGAACACAATTCCGCTTAGTGTTTAATCAATGTACATGTATGTCTATACGGAAAGTTGAGCGAGCATATGTTAATGGCATCATACACAGAGTCATCTAGAAAGTTTTCGATAAAACACACCAGGTGTGAATGAACGAGTCGGTACAAAGTGTGGAGCCAGGTGAAGCATCAGAGATAAGTTCTGTATGTCTATCACATATCAAAATATGAGGTGCATATGCATTACCACCTTTCTAGAAAAGGCTGACGTTAAATTCAAATTAAGGGTGAAATGTAATAAATGGGTAGTTTTGATCCGAAGGGAAAAGAAAACGGAATCAATCATTAATAGTCTATTTTGTAATTCTATTTGACTCGAATCGATTTCTATTTTACTCGTGTCGTAAATCGATGAACATTCTTAAAATAGCAACCCGATCGATCGATATTTGTCCCCCGGGTGTCTATCGATTTGTTTACACAAGTCATTGGATAGTATTCTTAGTGCTATCGGCCGTTGGACACTGTTGTCTCCAAAATGAATCTACTGAGAATTTAAACGCGTTTATTTCAAAGATATCGATGAGAAGATGTTATAGCAATGGGGTAAGATGAGACCCATTGGCGAGTAAGAAACTTTTCGGCAGCCGTAAAAGGGTATGGCCGTTGTAGGAACTGTTGATAATATCAGTCATTCGAAATACCATAATTGACTTCTAGTAGTACTATATTAGTACGCCATATTAAACACTTCTGCCGAGCCACACAAGACTCACAGTTATTCAACGTTAAAGCTGCGAACGTTTCGGGGGAGGGTGGGGGGGAAAGCTAACCAAAGAAGAAAAGAGTGCGCTCTGTAACTACACCAAAGATGAACACACCACCAATCATGTGATGATTTCTCACCACAGAAATCTGTACTTAACTTGTGACCTATACGCACCATGATCTAACACTGAAAAGTGTTGTTGAACTTGAAAGACAACTCGAAGTACAACAACCTCACTTACCTGTCTGTCAATCTTCTTAGTCCTCCTCCCTATTGTGTGCGATAAAGATAGTTCTTAGGATGCATGAGCTTAGATTTGTAAATTGAGGTGAACACCAACGCTATCCATCGTTACCTGTGTAAGGACGTGTTACGTGAGGAGAGAGTGAAGCCAACAAATTGTGATCGGAAATCTATAGGATTAGACCATTTGAATTGGGGGGGGGGTACAGCGTCTCGTAAAAATCCTTGCAGAATATTGAGTTTGCTTCCAAAATAATTTTCTTTCTTTTGAAACAGAAGAAAGCAGACTAGTGTGAATTATCGAAAATCATTGCAGTTGTACTATCCCAGTTTTCCTTTGGGAGAAAATTTCCTTCCGTAGTTATCGAATTAGATTTCATGTGTGGTCACTAGATTGACGGCTATGGCTTTGCTGGATTGTAATTATTTTTTTAATATTTTTTTATTTGCTCATCAACGGCGCCATCAGGCAGCCACTTACAGACAAGAAAATAAAAACAGATAAATACGCTAAAATTTAAACAAACAAAAAGTACTCTAAAAATCAAACAATGACAACAACAAATTAACATGTCTTTTAAAAGTTGAATGAGATTCTTCAAAACATCGACATCGCAAACCTTATCAATCAGATCATTAAAAAGTCGTGACGTACGTCCAATCAGGCCATTTTTTGTAACATCAACTCTACAATAAGGGATATGTAATAGAGGTCTATGTCTAGCAGAGTGTCTAGGTATGCATAGACCATAAAAACCTGTACAATCTGTAGAGTCACAAGAAGATACAAGGCATTTACGCACAAACATACAATCAAATAGTTTCCTACGTAAGAACAAAGGTTGAATTTTAAAATGATTACAGAGGAAGTTTAGTCACAATTACACCAAAATGAAAAGTCACTGTGACATCTCTGTTTATGATGTAAATATCTAAGAAAACGTTTCTGAATTGACTCAATACGGTTTGCCTGACTCTCAGAAATTGAATTGAAAATGACTGTATTATATTCTAAAATTGGACGCACCATAGTAAAAACAGGTGTCGAAGGACAGCAACTTGAGTAATCAAATTAAAATTGCGTTTAATGAGACCAATTATGCGATTGGCTTTACCTACAATAGAGTCAATGTACGTGATGGACAAAAGTGAGTTTTGAATAAAAAATGATACCCAAATCCTTAATGTGAGAAACATGATCGAGCAAACAATTATCCACATGGTAATTAAACTTAATAGGTTTCTTTTTTAAGGTGATGGTAAGTACCTTACATTTGCTGGCATTCAAATCTAAGCGCCAAATTTTTGACCACTGAACAAGTTTATCTACAGACTTTTGTAAGTGCTTGCTATCATCAAGAGTTTTAACACGACTGAAAAGTTTGGCATCGTCTGCAAACAGCAAAGACGGAACAGATACAGTCATCGGCAAGTCATTTATGTATAATAAAAATAGTAAAGGCCCAAGAATGGAACCTTGTGGCACACCGGATGTTATCTGGCACCTAGTCGACGCTGCTCCATTTACTAGAACACATTGCTGCCTATTATTCAAATAACTTTTTAACCATTTCAGAATATTCTGATGAATGCCAAAATACTGTAATTTGTAGAGCAGGAAAACGTGATCAACTCTATCAAAAGCCTTGCTGAAATCTGTATATGTAACGTCAAGTTGTTGCTTATTATCTATTGCGTCAATAGCATTTTCACAAGAACAGCAAGCTTGGTTATGCAAGAGCGCTGTCGAACAAAACCATGCTGTTTTGTCGTGATAACTGAACTAACATGAGTATAAATATTAGCACAGATTAGCCTTTCAAACAATTTTGCTATAGTTGGAAGCAGCGAGACTGGCCTATAATTACTGACCTGTTCCCTGCTTCCAGACTTGTGTATTGGTATTACATTTGCCCTTTTCCAGATGTCAGGAAAACACCCCTGAGAGAGTGAGGTTACATATAGCTTCCAAACTGGGACTGTTAGTCCAATTGAACATTGTGATAACACATGATTACTAATATTATCAGCACCCTGGGCCTTCTTAACATTGATATTTGACAACAGGTCATACACCTGTTCTGTACTGATTTCAACATTTTGCATAACCTTGTCAGAAAATTGTGGTACATCACGGTTGGTAACATCAAATGTGTGGTCTGACTTAATAAAGACAGATTCAAAATAGCTGTTGAAGAGCTCAGCCTTACTTTTTTGATCAATGGCATTAAGATCACCATACTTCATTATGGAAAAAGAAATACTACTTTATAAGCGTGCTCTGACCAAGGACCAGAAGCGCTTATCATTATTTAAGATATTATCAGCTACAGTATTAATATAAGTTTTGTATTTACTCTTGGACAATTTCTTAAAAGTTGACCTCCTAATACAAAATAACTCAATATTATCACATGATCTATCATATTTCAAACGTCTGAATGAATTCTCTTTTTCTCTGAGAGCTGCAATCAGTTCCTTGTCATACCAAACAGGAAAGGAACGATTGGGCCTGAATGATGGAATATAGTCCTTGACAGCAGCAGACACTAGGTCATAGAATAAATCGACCGATTCATCAATATGTAAACCATCGAGTAGACACCAAGGCATCAATTCTAAAACTCTGTTGAGAGCAGGAAAATCTGCCTTTTTGAAGTTGTAAATGAGCCGATTGTCACGAATAGACTTTGATCTTATATGTTTGTAACTACAAGAAATTGACTCGTGATCTGATTCAAACACATTTAAACCAGATTGAACATTTGAAATTTGTGATGAGCACAAAACCAAATCCAAAACATGGTTGTTGCAAGTGTTTAACAAATTACACTGGTGAAGATTACAAGAACTTAAAATTATCGTTGCCAGTTCAAATACACTCAATGAATGAGTTTCGCCTAGGCATATATACATATGGACATGTCGGGTATGGCACATGCTTTTATTCTTCAATGGTTCGGTGATAGTTTTAAGATTGCTCCGGACTTTTCGGAGAAATTAAGAGGTGCGTTCAAAGGCGGTCTCGGTCGGTATCGAGTTCAGAAATGTTGCCCCTTTGTACATTGTATCTATGGTTAATATATATATATATATATATATATATATATATATATATATATATCTATATATATATATATGTATATATATGTATATATATATATATATATAATATAATATATATATTATATATATATATATATATATATATATATATATATATATATATATATATCCACTCTGGCCAAATATCTGAACAGCCTTAACCCTTCTGCGATCTCTTAGGGATGGACCATTTGATATCCTAGGGGGGTCTGGAAGATTTTGGGGGCATTATTTTTTTTCCACATGTTCCACGGATGTTATTTTTTTCCCTCGTGACTCCAATTTTTTTTCTCGTGACTCCAATTTTTTTTTTCGCATTCTTCCTTCAAAGAATTTTCGATGTTGAAAAATCAATCTGTTTGTCATACATCAACGGACTTGTACATAAATGCAAAGTTTATAAAGAAACTAAACTTTAATTGGAATAACATGGCACACTGACTTAACATGGTTGGATCAAAGGTAGATGTGTATATTGAAACCATCAAATAAAGAAGTTGGAAGACGGCCTGCTGAATTCAGCATAGGCATACTATAAAACTGTCTTTAATCCTCTTTCTCCCATGAACCATAAACAAACCTTACAAATGAATTTTGGGAAAAGGGGATTGACGTCTTTAGGATTTAATAGATCTAATATTTACATGTGTCCTTATTATGGATGTATTGTATAGCAATAAGATAACAGAAGTGAAATGTTGAAACATTATTTTGTTATGAATTCTCTTAGATGCATATACTGCAATGAAAGTTGAATGGATGAAGCAGTAATGAAGTCCTGGCCTTTCCTTCATCTGACAAAAGTTCAACAAGACTAGTTCAAATGAAAAACATTTCTTAGAAATCACGAAGTTTGTATTTCTGTGATTACAGCTGTTGCCTTTACAAAGCTAGCTGACCTGCAGTTCATCTCAGTGCAATCTGTCCATGTCGCAATCATACCTGAGAACAATATTATTTATTGGTCAACACACAGGAGATGATATGCATGTATCCAAAGAGTGTGTTCACTTATCTAGAATCAGTGAACAATTCAAAAAGCCAAATGAAACTGAAAATTAATTTCAAGTGGCTTTTGGAAAGACAAGATGGGTGCATGGAAATGTAAAAGTTACATCCCAAAAGGTTCTTGCTGATACTTTAATAGTTTTTTCTTCCACATTAGCTTGCCAGTTTTTTTTTTCATAAGTCATGTAAGGCAGAATTTTTTTCCCTTGTATCTGTTGGGAATTTTTTTTTTCGAAAATCTTCCAGACCCCACCAGGGATATCAAATGGTCCACCCCTTACTGTGGTTTCTGCACTCCGTGACTTGCCCCACTTCTCACCATGGCCTTCCACGATCCCACTTGCCACCCCTTCTCACTACATACCAGTATTCAGCGATCAGACTCGCTACACTTCTCTATACACACCAACCTTCCGGTATTGTATCTCTGACACTATCTGAACACCAACCTTGCCCTATCTTTCTCTGTACGCCACTCGATGACCTCATACGTCACCATGCCTTTGGCGATCGGATCATAGGGTATTCAGTAGTCATTAATGATAATACAGAAATATGAAAAAAAAAATATTATGGAAAATATGAAAATTATTAAAGAAATATGAAAAATATGAAAATTATTATTGTTGTTATTATTTTCATCATTTTCATCATCACTATGAAGCACTATTGGCAATGTTGAATTCCAGCAAAGTTCCCCAGCTGAGCTTAAAGTACTCTATCCACGCCAAGATATATAAATGTGTTACAAACAACTGATGGCCGTTTTTTTTCAGTTTGTGACCATCACAAGTTGGCATTGGGCTGGGTTTAGCAGAAATGTCAGGAAAGAAGCAAGCCAAATAAAAAGCTGACAAACCTGGAGTATTGAGGAAAAGTGAGCAAAACACAGAGACAAATAGTATATTTTAAGTGGTCTGAGACCTATAATATATAGACAAAATGAACTTCAGTAAAACAGCAAATGTTATAAGTAAAATACAAGTAAAAGTTACATGGCAGAGACAAATGGTATTGTTGAAACTTGTCTAACATCTATTATGTACAGACAAAATGAACTGTATACAGCAAAATGTTATAAGTAAATACAAGGAAAAATATGACATGGCTCTGCGTGAGGTATAGGGTGATGAGGCAGTTATTGTGCTACTGTATCACCCATACTTTACAATACGCAATGTACAATTCATATCAAACTACCCTTTGAGGTAAACATGTTTTACAAAACACAGAAAAAGACTAGCCCTAAGAACACTTCAAAGCCCAAGAAATATTGTTTTAAACAAACTTTGATGACAAACTTTGAAATCAATTTCATAAAATTACAAAATACATGAAACATAACATAACATGAAAGATAAAATATGAGGATGATATAGTCACAAAACACATAACAAATTAAGAAGATTCATAAAAATTAAAAAAATTTGTTATAAACCATTTTTTAAAAGGACTAATTGCACTGACAGTCAATTTAATTCTCAACTATAAAATATGTATTGCCACCACTTGTCTCAATATATATGGGATTGTAGTCATTGTGCGGCAACAATTACTACCGCCGCCAACTTCCACTCATTCACAAGAACTGCAACATTCTGAAAAGGTGACCGAAGTGTTATGATGTGCTTCCAGGCAGTACCAAGGGTCAAGTCCATCACTGCAACATGCCTTTCCACTCGTCCATAATCTTTGGTTGGAGTTCTGACTTTAAATGATAACAAGGCAATTTGTCAAAATCATTGATTTATTGGCAATAGCTAATTTACAACAAAACTAATTTTATTCTAAACATTTTACAGTAGAACTACCAAGTAGTAACGGCATGTCCCTTAAAGGGCCAGTAATGCTAACTTTTGATAATTTTTTTCACCATTTTTGTTTTGGATGTTAATCATAATTCCTTGCTCTCTCCCCAAAGAATGTTGATATACACAGTATTAAGCTTGTCAACTCAGGTCCGGACTAAAATGCAAATGTAAACAATAACAACACATTTTACTCATATGGAGGCTGAGTTGACGAGCTAAATACTGAGTGTTTTGACATGCTTTTGTGAGTAGAATGAGAAGTTGCAATTGATATGCAAAATAAAAATAATGAAAAAAAAATTATCAAAAATTAGCTTTATTGGCCCTTTAAGCTGATTTAACAGAGTGCAGTGTTGGCTTTGATTCATTTCAATTTGGATGGGCAGGATGCCTTCAATTGACTTTAACCCTTTCACCACCATGGTTTGTCCCAAATCCATTGTTTTCTATGGTAAAGTTGGACCTGTATACAGGGAACTGGGGTGAAAGGGTTAAGTGGAAGATTCATGGTGCACACATCAAGTATTGAGTGTAACAACTGACTGTAATTACATAATATGCCTCTTTGTACACATTGTTATACATTCCAGTATACTGTGCCAGTATAATCACGCATGTCATTTCGAATGATGAACTTTGTGATTGTCACAGTGCACGGGACTTTTCTTGGCATGTCTCTCTCCTATTACAGTCATTGTCTATTAAAGGTCTGCCATCCAGGAAAGATTCAGTTTTGTATTGGTACTTTCATGCTTTCGTTGACCAAAAACATGAGATCTTTTTGATCATTACCCGGCAGAAATACAGCGCATCTTGAGTCAAAGATGCAGGACCTAAGAAACAGGTTCCTACGGAAATGGTCTTCTCTTGCTGACAAGGTAAGACAGACCTTTTCACTTACAGGATTGGAAGTATTCCCAGAGTGTTTTATTTTAATATGTGGTTGGGTGCACTCTTCAATGTAGGTAACAAGATTATTTATGCTAATAAGCACAGGAATCATTACTTTTTGTACAAGTACCATTTTAACAGGACATTATATTTCTAAATATAGATGCTAGTGACAACCCTAAATACATAGATCAGTAATTATGACTTGGGTTAGTTGTAACATTTTATGTTTAAAATATTTTGATCAGGATAAAAGTACATTTTTAAAAAAAATTGTCATTCTTCTTACATTTTGTTGAAGACAAAGCATTTGCAGTAAGTCTTGCAAATACATTACGTTGTGTTGAATATTCATATTTTGTCCTTTTTGTTATTTAATCTTCCAGAACAAATGTAAAACTTTTAAGTGAAGATTGCTCACTACAGTCATACATGGCAAAAATATACAACAGATATCCTGGCTTAAAACAGAGAACCAAAGGGCTGGTTATGAAGGGCGTAGACTGCCATTGTAATTGGAGAAGTTTATTGGTACATCTGCCAAATCAAACAAAACTGGTAAGCCAATCCTTAAAGGAGAAGAAAACACTATCAGTGCATTTCCTACAACATATTAAAAGTTACTTAGGATATTATTAAAGTCAGTACCAAATGATGCAATGAACACTGGTTGCAAATGATCTGGAGATGTTTCAAATATGAAGTACTAGTGGTAAATACTTGGAGGAAAGAATACATAACTGTTCAGCAGGGTTTTTCATCTTTTGAAGACAGCAAACATCAGGAGACCCCTGAACAGAAAAGTTTTTTTCAGAAATGATGGACAGTGTTAATCCTCTGAAACTGTCTGTGATGATGATGAAACAGATGCGACAAAATCAATGTCATTTGTCTGAACCTGTTGAGGACCCAGTCTCCATGGTGACATAATCACCAACAATACAGTCAATGTCATCAGACTTCTATCAAAGTGTGATCATCAGTATTACATAATGCCCCAGCAAGTGAAGAATTGAAATTCTATTTAATTTTCAAAGTTTATTGTCAGGCATAAATAAAAACAAAAACAAAATCATGTAGATAAAATTATATTTATGCTAGCATGTGCCATTCTGATTGGCTAAGAGCTCGTTCTACCAATGCTAAAATACTGTTTTAGCTCTGCTAAAAAGGACCCCTAAACCAGAATATTCAAAAATCGCAAAGTTGGCATATTTGAACTGTATATATCTAATCCGCACCATGACACATTAATTACCAGCATCAAATGCACACTGTCAGATCAGAGAGCTGTATATCCATGCTTCAACAGTGAACTAGTTGTCCTAGAGGAAAATCTGCTTGCCAGGACAATTAACGTCCACAGAAAATTGGGACTCTGAAAAAAGTTAGTAAAAGATGATAAGTATGGGTAATTTCTTCTGCAGCTGATGACAAAGCTGAACTCTCTATCGATGCAGACAGTGAAGATATCTGCACTAGTTACGGTGTCAACGTTGAGACAGTCTAGAACATGGGCCAGATCTGGCTGAGTTACTAAAAGACACAATGCCACACTTAGTTTGCCACCAGATGATTTTGATTTTGTAAATTTCATAAGGAAAATTGAGGAGAGTTTGCAAGGATGCACACATTAGTAAACTTTGCCACGGAGTGTAACAAAACTCAAGATCTTTGAAGGAACTGTCACCAGTAGTCTGGTTCCCTGACCCATTTCCCCGGTAGAGGGCGTGGGGAAATATAGGGTCAGGTACCGGGTAGCCATCTTGAACAGAATTTTGTTCAAGATGGCGGAGGTTAGTCACCTGATAGAACATGCTACAATAAATATGGTTGCTACCATGTAAACGCCGGTCAAAATTCGACTGGATCAGAATTATGTTAGAACACCGGTATCCGAACCAAAAACATTGGCACGTCGAGACGGGAAACATAAACTGAAAGGATTAATCCAGAAGTACGGGGAAATAGAGGTGATTGAAGGCTGGCTGTGATATCGCAGCAGTACTTGTGGCGTGTATCGAACGCGCTAGGGTCATTGAGGTCATCGCCGACTGTGGCGTGACCCCAATGACCAGAGCACGTTCAATACACGCCACAAGTACTGCTGCGATATCACAGCTAATTGAAAGCAAACTTTGTTGGAACTGTGAACGACGATTGATTTCGATGGATAGAATGGTGTCCGAATTTCGTGAAAAATGCCAGGCATCATGTGGACGTTCTAAAAGTATCGAGAGGTGTGCTAAATCACAGTGGCTAAATCATGAAGATCAAAGTCTTTCTTTCTACCTCCACGGCTTTGTGGTACAAACAAGAAGTTGGTGTCAAGTGAGCCTGAAAGTGCGAAACCCAAGAAACACGAGAAAAATTACAAGCGTTACTTTCATCCAATCACAGCTTGTTTTATTTTAACCCAATAGCGCCCATGTTTACATTAGCCGGTACCTGACCCTATATTTCCCCACGCCCTCTACCGGGGAAATGGGTCAGGGAACCAGACTATGAAGGAACTGTCACCAGCAGTGAGTTGGTAAGATCCCCACACATATTTCTCTGATGTCAGAAAGTGGTGCTGCTAGACTCAAGTCATACCGCGCGCAGTCAAGGCTTTCCACCCACATGGTAGTGAGAAGGCTGGTGTTGCCTGTCTCATATCTTGATATCTAGATGGAGTAACTTGATGACAATCTTAAACGTGCAAGTTACCAAGGAAACAGATTTAACATCCTGTTTTATGATGCAGCCACTCCGAATTACTGCTGGAAACATACATTCCTGGAGAAATGTCCAAATCCAAATAACCTACTTTAGGCTGTACAGGAAGACCTACAGTTAATTAACAGCCAACTAAGAAGCATGTGGTTGTATATTTTGGCCGTGAAGGTGACAAGGGATTGAAGAACTTTGAGAAGATAGCATTTCAGTCATACAAACCAGTTTATGCTCTCAGAGTCTGGGACTGTCTGCTTGGTTCGTACAGCATGTAAAGCATTTCATATCATGGTAGTGATGAAGCCGGTGTAGCCAGCTATATAAAATCCTATTTGCTTGGCAAAGAGAACTCACTCAAGCTTGCTGGAGTTTCGATTGAAATTGTTTCAACGTGATGTTTATATTGCTGGTGCACTATATTATCACAGGCATCATATCACTCAGTTGTAATAGTTAAGTGTACATGTACATGCAAGTGGCCAAATCCAAATGATCTGCTGTCATGGAGGATATCAAACAGAAATCGCTCATTGCAGGGTTGAGAGCTTAAGTCTCATTGACAAGATAATCACAGGGCCATTCTGGAGATTGTGAGACCAAAGAAAGCGTACTTAACCTTAACGCCTAGCTGCTCAAGATGAAACTGACCATGGAAAGATGGATGAAAGATGCAGCCTCGCTGCTGGGAAGGCAAGAGTCTTTTTTCTAATGTCAAAGTTCAAATAGATAAAATCTATGGGGATCCTCTGAGAGAGAGAGTGGCAATACAGAGCTAGACAGCTTAACCCAGCAAGCATTAAAAATCATCATACACTCTTTCACTACCAATTCTGGAAAGGCAGGCTGCAGATCATCTGCCAGGTGGCAAGTACTGGACACCATCTCAAGACACACTAGCACAGGCAGCAAATGTACCAAACACTAACCTTGTGTCTGAACGGGACTTTGTTGTCCTTGACACGTTAGTGCGACAAGAGCCTGCTTCAACAGTAATGGCTTTTGAAGCACAAACCATGTGGATGAACAACTGTATACTACACACCATGGTGGCCTATAGGAAATGATTTAGTGGTCTTGTGCCTATTGGACGGCCCTGGGTAAGTCACATGTTTTGATACAATGTATTTTTTTTTTGGTCTACTTTGGCGGGTAAACTTTGATTATTTTCCCCACATTACAATGGATGTGGAAATAGCGAACAAGTACAGAGAGAAGTTGGCTGAAAATTCAGCTTTGGCTGGGAATGGGGAGTGTCAGATATGGTGTGGTGCCATGAAAACATCAGGGAAATATGGTGTCATCGGTAGTGAATTGTGGTTCACCGTTTATCATACATGGTGAATGACAATACAGTAAGCGTGGCAAAAGACCTGGATGTTTCACATTCATGCCATAATTCCTTCTGCATCAAAGCTCAACATCTTTCATTGAAGCCACACCATATCAACAACGGACAGTTTTGCAAAACCAAGCAGCAGTGCTTAGGCCACGGAATTTAATGCTTCATGCAAGCTGACACTGACACTCCTCTTTTTGTTTTGATAGCAATAGCCTTCCATATTTTCATTATCCTTGATTACCCAAACTGCACTTTGGGGCTCTCAGCACGGTCTGGGGAAATCCCATTATAAAATCTCAAAGCAAGAATGTGCAACATGAGCAAGAGCGATGAATACTTGGAGCAACAGATCTATGATGCAATTGTTATGATACAACTATAATCAAAATCTTGAGCTCACAAAACCCCCAAATATGAGATAAAAAAGTCATCATTGATGACACAGTCCCCACTTGTTAATGGGTAATTTGATTACAAGTCCTTGAAGAGGATAGAGTCGTGTTCATTAATTCGGTCTGAGATTATACCTGCTCCAGATAAAACTGACCATGGAAAGATGGGTGAAAGATGCTACCTCGCTGCTGGGAAGACAAGGGTCTTTTTTTCTGATGTCAAAGTTCAAATAGATAAATCTATGGGGATCTTCTGAGAGAAAGTGGTGATACACAGCTAGACAGATTAACCCGGCAAGCATTAGAAATCATCATACACTCTTTCACTACCAATTCTGGAAAGGCAGGCTGCAGATCAACTGCCAGATGGCAAGTACTGGACACCATCTCAAGACACACTAGCACAGGCAGCAAATGTGCCAAACACTAACCTTGCATCTGAACGGGACTTTGTTGTCCTTGACATGTTAATGCGACAAGAGCCTGCTTCAACAGTAATGGCTTTTGAAGCACAAACCATGTGGATGAACAACTGTATACTACACACCATGGTGGCCTATAGGAAATGATTTAGTGGTCTTGTGCCTATTGGACGGCCCTGGGTAAGTCACATGTTTTGATACAATGTATTTTTTTTTTGGTCTACTTTGGCGGGTAAACTTTGATTATTTTCCCCACATTACAATGGATGTGGAAATAGCGAACAAGTACAGAGAGAAGTTGGCTGAAAATTCAGCTTTGGCTGAAAATGGGTAGTGTCAGATATGGTGTGGTGCCATGAAAACATCAGGGAAATATGGTGTCATCGTAGTGTATTGTGGTTCACCATTTATCATACATGGTGAATAACAATACAGTAGGCCTGTCAAAAGACCTGAATGTTTCACATTCATGCCATAATTCCCACTGCATCAAATCTCAACATCTTTTATCGGAGCCACACCATATCAACAACAACAGACAGTTTTGCAATACCAAGCAGCAGTGCTTAGGCCACGGAATTTATGCTTCATGCAAACTGACACTGACACTCCCAAAAAAGGCACAATTCTTATTGTTTTGATAGCAATTAATGGCCTTCCTCATTTTTGTTATTCTGGATTACCAAGACTGCACTTTAGGGCTCCCAGCATAGTCTGGGGAAATCCCATTATAACATCTCAAAGCAAGAATGTGCAACATGAGCAAGAGCAATGAATAGCAACAGATCTATGATGCAATTATTATGATACAACTATAATCAAAATCTGGAGCTCAAAAAAACCCCAAATGTGAGATAAACACATCATCATTGATGACACAGTCCCCACTTGTTCATGGGTAATTCGATTACAAGTCCTTAGTCACTAAATAAGCCAATTAGTAATTAATCAACTGGATATTGCCACACTTTTGCATCCTATTATAAAACTGAACAGATTAAAACCTGCACCACATTTCATAAATGATACCACTAAGTGTCAATGAACTGTATTACAGCACTGTGAGAATGACATCTGTACCAAGTTTCATAAAATTTGATGTGTGACTCTCCACAGTGGGTGAAGAAATTTTAAACCATCCTCTACACCAGCTGAACTACACCCATCCCCGTCAGTGGTGGCATACTTAATGAGTAGCTGGTGGAGACAATGAGTAAACTCGGACAGAGGCTCATGTGAATTTTACATTGGCAGTAGTTTTCATGATTACCCGGACAACACCATTGCCCTTGCTCTAAGCCAAGCCCCGGTCCAGCATAACTTGTTATGAACAACCATCCTGATGATCTAATGTTGGTCGGTATTGTCCTCACACGCGATGCCAATGCGGCCTGCCCCACTTGCCTACACTTCCGATGGAATAGGAATTATACTTTGTATCAGTTTGTATTGAAATAGGGCTGGGGCATACCTCGTAATTCATTAATGTCTTTCAGCCCCTCGATTCTCTGTGACATGTCGGATCTGCTTCATTCAAAATAACCATTCGCAATCCAACGTTATTTGACAGTCTCTGCATGGCACTACGCGATGGGGGGTCGATGTCAGCCATAGCAAGTCTAATTTTGGTGTTTCCAACTGGGCTGTCTTGAATTCCAACTTGCAGCGCCATGTTAGGGGCAGCTGCTTTCGCCCCTCTCCGATCACTTTCAACATCCTTGTACATATTATATGCATCTGAAATGAAAGTGCAATTTTTACTATTCAAGATATACTTCCAACAAATGCCTTTTTTGATTTCTTTGAAAATTGTGAACTCAGCAGATGTACATGCATTCACCAATGGCACTGTGTTGCTGCTGACACGCGTTGAACATATCGACCATTTTTTCCTTGTCGACAATTGCCATACCTCCATGATACTTCCTGTCACTTTCTAATTGTGATTCTAGATACTTATCTGAAATGCTTGGCTGAGCGGGCCGTGGCCTTAGAAGTTTCCCCAACGTGTCAGAGTGTTCAAGGGATGGAGATGAGCTATTCCTCACAATATGGTAAATACCCAAGGGCAGGTCAAGCCTCCTCCAGCTGGTTAATTTGAGTGGAGTATTTTGTGGACCAGCCTGTAAACTCTGCCTTCTACTGCTGTACATTGTGTGACCAGCTTTAAAACCTGTTTCCAGACGTTTCCTCCTGCATTTTATAGCCAAAGTGTTTGCAGTCAGTGCTTAGAACTGTAAGTTTTGTAACTGTCCGACTAGCTAAATGACAGTTTAGAACACATTCTCCATTGTAACACACCTCATCCGCAGTCTGTGTTCTAATTCGCTCATTGATAGTCACGTGGGATGCGTTCTTTTTGTGCTGATCCACGTAAACGACGTCATCAGGCATCATTCGTTTGAACTGTTGCCTGCCAGGCATCAGTTCCGAAAAATGATGCCCGCTGACGTCTAAAACGTATTTGACGCAAACGCGGACTGGAATGTAAACAAAGATGTCGTCTGCGGCCAATCGAAACGATAATCCAGAAATTTCTTGGTTTATCCTACTTTCTGAAGAAGATTGAATGCTTCCAACAAGGACTCGATGCGGACAAAAGCTAATCAAAGGTGCATTGAACGTTTTGCAGAAGTATTGCGATCTTTTTAGGAAAAACTTTTTCTTACTGAACCACTCCAACATATTACATCATAGACCTACATGCGACAAGTTTTGTGTATAGTACGTTCTTATGCATGGCTACGGATGAGGTGTGTTACAAACACATATTGACTGGCATGAGGACAACAGCATACGTCTTTAACCCCTCGGGTCTGTGAGTCACCCCAAAAAACAGACTGTTTCCCTCGCCTACGGCGTCTGGAAACAGTCTGTTTTTGGGGTGACTCACAGTCCCTCAGGGTACAGACGTATGCTGTTGCCCTCATATAAGCCAGTCAATATGTGTATACTGATATCACACCCAAGTGTTCTAGAATCATGACAGTTTAATTTCAAAAAATAATTCCTATGCAAATGAATACAGTCAGTGGTTGCCATAGTATTCCATGTGACATGTTCAATAGGCAAAAGCACCACATAGGCAGCCGAGGCGGCCATATTGGATTTCATAAATATAGGTGAGAGGGAAGCATTTTGTGATTTTACAAGAGAAACACTACTCAATTGTCCAAAACAGACTACCTGTTAGAGAAGGTATATTACAGGTCTTCATATATAAAATTCGTGCGAATCCATTCATGGCGTTTTTATTTTGCAGAAATTTGCCAAAAATGACAGAAAAATTTCATTTTCATCCAAAATCTACCCGGATTGAATAAGAATCACGATTTTGCTTCAAAATAAATGTAATTAGAACAGTACTGCAGATTATAAATTCAAAACTGATATTATCCGTGTCATAGGATTCCAGGATTTTTTGACCAGTGTGGCATGACAATTTTTGCACCTCTGTGATCTCAATTTCAAAAAGTCATTGTCGATGACATAGTCCGGCATTTTTAAGAAAATGGTTGACACATGGCCATATTGGATTAAATTACAAACAAATCAATATGCATTATGTACAACATATAAGGGAGTAATCCTTGTACCAAGTTTGAATGAAATCTCTGAGATACATGTATCTGCGGGAACGGAAGGACAGATGCAAGCATGCATCCACGCATGGACATGACCAAACCTATATAAGTCCCAATGGACATCGAAGGGACTTAAAAGTATATCCACACATCATTTTTTAAGAGACTGAGGGACGTGAAACAAAATTTTGGGGGGCTGTAAAACATAGTATGTAAATTGTTGTATAGGGAAAAAACTAGACAATATTGTGCTGCACAGAATAAAGTATTGAAAAATGCAGGTCTACATTGTTACTTTTACTGTCTGGCCCCTAAGTTTTTCCCTGGAGATACAAATATCAGACTTCACAATTTCAAATTCATGAATGTATAAATTTGCTAGTGGACTGTATCAATTATTATCAATTCGAGAAATACAGTGAAATTTAGGGTGTACTGAGATAACCAAATCATTTATGAGGAGAGGTCTTCATATTGCATGAGAACATTTTTTCCCAATATAAGAATTTTATGTTCCCACCATTCCCATTTTTGAGAATATACACAGCATATCCCCCTATTGCGCTGTACACAAAGCAAAGTCCGACCACAGGGGACCATGAGATCTTATTGTTGTTTGTGTTTATATTAATCAGTGTTTCATCCAGGATGGCATCATCAGAGGTTATTTCCCCTGTTACCTGAAAATTTAGGAGGCATTTCACCAGTGCATTGTGTTCTACTTCGATCTCGAAGGTGTGACTGCCAGGCACCATTTCATAGGAGGCTGGTACACCTTTGACAAGTTACTCAGGGGTACCAACATGTCAACAGACGGGGAATGCCCCCATCCACCTCTATAGATGAAACACTGCAGTCGTGTTGTTGTTGTTGACCAATAAAATTCAACGAGCATAATATGTGTTTTGGTTGCATTGTTATGTTTATATTAGTCGTGTTCTTGTTGTTGACCAATAAAATTCAACCAACATAACTATTGTGTTGCTGTTGTTGTTTAAAACGCAATGTACAGGTCATAAGAAACACTACAAGGACACTATCATTATTTGACCAGATGCAACTCTCTACCAATGAACAGTCTCTCCCTGGGAGAGAGTTGCATCTGCTCAAATAGTGAATGTCCTTGTAGAGTTTCTTACGACATCAACATTACCTTTGAAACAACAACAATAACAACAACACAACAGTTATGTTTGTTGAATTTTATTGGTCAAAAACAACAACACCACAACTAATACCGGTATAAACATTTACAACAATACAAACAACAACAACCAGACCTCTGTGGTCCAACACAGCGTATTCTGCACAACCCTACCAATTATTTCATGCAGCTACATATTGTCCTTGAACACAAACTTACATGCTAACAGCTTGTGACACAGCCAGTCCAACTTTACTACGACTTCCAATTGAATAAGAGTTGTAGGTTCAACTGTTGAATCTGTTGGTATCACCATGGCAATAGGGGTCAACCAAAGTAAATCTCATAGTTCGTTTAATGTCTTTTAGTTCCTCAATTCTACTCGGCACGCTTCACATAAAATGACTGTTTGCAATCATACATGATTGGACATCTTTTGGGTGGCATTACGTGATGGAGGTGGGGAGGGGGCAATTGGGTTCGATATTAGTCGCTGCAAGAATTTGCCTCATTTTCTCTGTGTTACCAACTGGATTATCCTGCACGGGAACTTTAAGTACCACGTTGGGGAGCAGCTGCCTTTGGTCCTCTCCGACAGCTTTTAACGTCTTTATGCCTATCATGTGCATCTGAAACAAAAGAGCAGTTATTCAGGACATCTTCTAACAAATGCCTTTGTTAACTTTGTTGAAAATTGTGAAATCTGGAAACTTACATACCCAAACGGAACTGTGTTTTCTGTGAAATGTGCTGAGCATCTCTACAATTTCGTTTCTATCAACTATTGCTGTACCTGCATACTTCCTGACTGAAGGTTACTGATCTGAAAAAAACAAAAACAAAAACTGTACCTAGTATGACCAACTTTAAATGCTGTTTTAAGACGCTTGCCTTCTGCTTGATATAATCATAGAATTTTGACTCTGTGTTGAGAACTGTACATTTTTTTAACTGCCTAGCTATATGACACTTTAGAACACATTCTCAAATGATATCACACACAAGTGTTCTAGAACCCTGACAGCTTAATTTAGAATAGACAATTCTTATGCAAATGAATATAGTTTATGATTGCCATTGTATTCCATGTGACCAGTTTACTAGGCAAGAGTACCCTTAAGTGGCATTGGCATCAATGATATGATTTCAAGAATAAAGGGGTATGGGGTAGCATTTCATGATTTTACAAGAGAAATGCTACTTAATTGTCAAAAACAAACCCTTTTTCTTTAAATTATTATGAAGGCACAAAATCCATGCAAATCCATTCATGGGATTTTTTTCATAAATTTATTTTACGAAAGTTTGCCAAAATGAAGTGAACTCATTTCATTCAAAATCCACACACATTGAATTTTAATTTTCTTCAAAATAAAATGCATTTTGCGACAGGGCATTATCAAACTTGAAACAGGGAACATATCTGAGTTTTCTCACACAGAACTGGACACGTGCACAAAACAAAACAAAGACAAAGGTCAAAACAAGAGACACATTACTATGGAATAGCACATGGAATCGAACACATTTCTACTCAAGACGAAACAAAGCCTACAAAGGAACACTGCAAAACAAAAATAAACAAGCAATCAAAACAACATATACTTTTGTCAGCTCACCCGGTTAACCTGCAGTTTTCGGCGCCATTCGTGCACGTGCGCTTACTCAGGCGGTACCACAGGCGCTTGGCATATTGCTGGGATTAATCGTATTTAATGTGTAGAATGTCTATATACGACTTCATTATTCAATAAAAGAATCACCGTACATGATTAGTGGCTGTAGCTGCAGGGCTTGGGCCCGATGAACACGCGTAGTCCACTGATGCACTGAAGTGAACCCCGGGCGAGAAAGTTTTTCACCGCCTGATTTCATAAATCAGCGAAATTCACGAACTATGAGCGTTTCCGGTGATAAAAACTGGTCAACGGTCAGATGGTTGCATAAATAATCGATCGACTGGCCTCTTTTGCCTAAAATCATACGGTACTTACCCTATGCTACTGGCGAGACTGTCCTGAAATCGACTGGGCACACAACCCAGCGCCGCCGGACAGCTAGACCTCGTGTTTCTCATCAGTTACCCTATTTCTCTGCTCTTCTCACTGTCTTCTGGACTTTCGCCCAATCACACAGGACCTCGACTGCTTCATTGGAAACTTCTAGCCAATCATTGGTCCACAAAGTCCCGCCATTCAGCTAATGTCGTCACGTGATATGGACGTACAGTGGACCCGCCTGGTGCATGCAGATATTAGATATCAGTGCTGTGTAACGTTTCCAGCTTCGTCAGCTGATATTCGTCTTGCTTGTCCTGGCGTCTATGAGCGTTTTGCACGAGTACTGTGTATAGTCGTGTTTGGAATGTCAGTCAATTTTGCAAATCAAAAGACGCATTTTAACATGATCATAGGATGGTGTTGATTGAAAATTTGATTGATTTACTTGATTTGTACCGATATACACTCGTACTCGCCCGTACCCTGCAGGGCATGCCCTCGCCCATCGCTCGAGTAATTCTTGACCTTTGCCCTTACCCGGAATATAACGACAAGCGCCCTCAACGTACAGTGGGCGCATTAGACGCATTCGCCATCTTGTTTTCAGGTGATACGTTCGTCGTTGAGAAAGGCATTGCCTACAGTACTTCGACTGAAATTGGTAGCAGAACAGCGATCTCTCTCTTCCCATCTTGTCGCTCAAGCTCAGGAGTGAATCTTCAAAATGCCAGAACGTGAGTGGTATTTCCATCCTTTTTCAGATGTTCCGTCAACGGTATCGTCGTCGCACCACTAAAAATCATAACATAACATGCATACCTTGACCAGGTTCCTTTGCAATAAACAAGGCAAAAGCATGTAACGTCTTTGTTTTGATGATTGTATCGCAAATTTATATTTGACGGAAACTATGGACGCTCAAATCTGGGGCTCAAATGTGGTGAATACGTACGCTTTCTCTGGCCATGGGCGTCTTTTTTTACGTCCATGCTCTGACATCTAAAGGCATTGTCGTTGTGGCTCCGTAGATTATGGATAGAGCTCTGCTTCCTTGTGGTTGACTGTTCATTGTATTTTGTTTGGGAAGTGGTTCTTGTAGTGCTACTGACTGGCAGCAAGCATAGGGTTATTTGTAATATACATTTCTTTGTGTCAGAGCATGAATCCTTTTAAGTTACACTGTTTCAGTGAAAATGTATCACATCCTGGATTGTGTTGTTATGTTTGGGACCGCACTCCCCATCCAACACAACATCCCAGCAAGGATTTGTAAGGCATACTGATTGTGGCAATACTTGGCATTGCTGCAAAATTGTAGCGCTACGGTGAGGCGGTCGGTGATTTTTGGTTTTTCCGACTTCGCTCACCAGTAGCGCTACAAGGCCGATGGCCCTGGGGAGTATCATATAAGCGCACCCCACTCGACCAGGCGTGTTGATGTGGAATGCAACATATTTACTGCATTTGGTCGTACTGATTTATCACTACTGAAGACTAAACAGTATACTGCACTAACTTTGTCATTTATGGGGTTTGAAATTTGTTCAAACACGACGTAGCGTATCCAAAAACATTTCTGGGAGCCGCCATTACCAACTTCCGGTAATGGCGGCTCCCACAAACACCGACGCCCCATGCTCAATGTTTTTTGAACACGATCGTCGTGTTTGAACAAATTCAAACCCCATAAATGACAAAGTTTAGTGCAGTATACTGTTTAGTCTTCAGTAGTGATAAATCGGTACGACCAAATGCAGTAAATATGTTGCATTCCACATCAACACGCCTGGTCGAGTGGGGTGCGCTTATATGATACTCCCCAGGGCCATCGGCCTTGTAGCGCTACTGGTGAGCGAAGTCGCAAAAACCAAAAATCACTGACTGCCTCACTGTAGCGCTACAATTTTGCAGCTATACTTGGCATAGCAGTGGCCTGTAGCCCTTCCAACTCGTGGGTCAGTATATGCAAGGCTTTTGATAGCAGCAACATTCAGTGTACATGTAACATCAAGATTATGTAGTACTCACAGTCAGGTACTGTACATGTAGTATGACACAGTTTTAACACAGACGTAGAAATCATCTTCCCCATCAATCTCCAATCATTTCTAATTTTGTTTATTTATTTGTTTATTTATTTAATTATTTATTTCAGGGAAGACCGGGAACAAGTCCCATTTACCGGCGTGAGTCATTGTACATCTAATTTAAAATCATGGCATACTGTACCCAGTCGTCACATATACTGTATGTACATGTAGACCCTGAGAAGTCTGTGGTTATCTCAGTAATCCACAGAGGTATACATGTAGGTAAAGATTAATCATCCTAGTGACTATCATTTTACAGTATAGCTTTTTGTCTGATTCATGTTGATATCATTCTGATTTCCAGGAGGGGATGATCCATTTTCCAATCCTCTTCCTCCAGTGGATAGGAGGATGTCGTATGAGGAGATGGACACAAATCCACAAGCGTGAGTAATTGTATCGTATCCATATATGACACAAGCAACACAAAAACATGCAATGTGTATATTCTGAAGTATTATTCCAGCACTCTCTCACACTGGAGAATTTTTTGCCTTTCATTTGCTGTTTTTCAAAAGGTAGAGTATTGCGTGTACAAATGTATGAAGACTACCGATAACACTGAAATGTAAATCCATACGACCAGTTTTATATGATTTGCACGTAAATGTAAATGTTGGCATGACATCCGCCATCTGAAAGACTTTACGCACTTGGATTATCAAAATGGCACGTACAAGTAGAAGTTTATCTCTTGTTTTCGAGCAGGCCAGCCCAGACCCTAACCAATGAAGATTTTCGTAAACTGTTGATGACACCACGGTCTGCCCCAACAGAGGCGCCACCCTCCATGGCCAGAAACATGCAACCGTGAGTACTACATGTAGTTTTCTCTCAGGTTAAGTGTAGAGATGTAACCTGGTATCACATTTACTGTTCAGTGTTGTAGAATGTGAGAATATGTGCTGTAAATGAGTTCAACAGAAGGTTAAAGGTGGTCAATCACAGCATCCCATTGGAATTTTATGAGGTAAACCTTCAATTGGCCACGCTGTCACCAAATTGTTCAACTCTGTCCAGGAAGGCCCGAATATAAACACATCTTGATAGAACACTTTTGTTCATCAATGGTGATGAAGCAAGATAATTATCAGACAGTAATGAATTGCTGATTAAACAGTAATGCTAATTTTTACATTGTTCATGCATCCTTTCAATCACTGTCCAGGATGCCTCAAGAATATGAAGACAGTGATGATAAAGCTGCCATCAGGAGAAAGAAAAAGAGGTAATTTTCTATATTTATTCTCACCAAGGTCAGAGATCATTATTTGTTGGTTGTAATCTGAAAATGCTTGGTTCAAAACTTGGGTTCTCCTGTAATATTTTTGGATTTCCTGCATTGTGCCAACACTCAAAGGTGAACAAGAAGGTGAGCATGTTTCAGTAGAGTTTGCCAAGACATTTTTGCAACTCGGAAATACGCTTTTCACAAAGTTGTGTATTGACATCTTTGTCTGATTTTACTGTAATTTGAACACAAGCAGTAAAATACTACTTGACGATATATTACAGGTGATGGTGATTTTAAAGTGATCAGCAAATGTGATGGTATTGTGTGCTTGTATGGTTCGTTGGAAAACCCACGTCATTCAAAGATTATTGAAAGTAAATTCTTTATATGGGAATTACATATCTGCTTTTTTTGTGTATGTCCAATTAAATTATTGCATTTCACCTGTTTCAATATCATGACATACACTCCATTGTAGATTCCAGATACAAAATTCCATAATTCTAAAAAATGTGTCTGTGATTGTTGCCTTTGAGTTTTAATATGCCTACCTTCTATATCGCATTCTAGTTACTATGCCAAGATAAAGAAAGAAGAAATGGAAAGGGAGGCAGAGCTGGCCAAGAAATACAGGGACAGGGTAGGTGCAATATACAGAAGTCCAAACGATCAATTGACCTAGATAGTTTTTCTCAACTCTCCTTTCATGATCCCAATCTCTGCCTGTGAATGCGTCACAATTTGATAAGCTGAGACTCCACATAGTAAAGATTTCAGCTGTAGGAAAAGAAATGTTAGCTTTCCGCTTTTACAAAAACGTGCACGCAAATAAAGTATATTTTACTCTGTAATGAAATTACAGCTTTATTGGCTTGCATTGCCATAGTCATGTGGAAGGGAATTGCTGTGTGTATACGTACTAAGTGGGAGTCATCTGTATACACTAGTGAATTAACTTTAAGTAATTATTAATGAAAACTAAATATAGTGGGTCTCTGTTGATGATTATTGCAAAAGTTTCAAAATTTTGCCAACATAGCTTTATCTTCTTTATAATTTCTCCACAGGCTCGAGAGAGACGTGATGGGGTGAATAAAGATTATGAAGAGACAGATATGATCAGTACCACTGCCAACTACAGAGCTGTTGCTCCAGATGCTGTCTCGTAAGTTTCGAATTCATGAAAATTGAAGTAAAAAGATCTGCCGTGAGGTGTGGATTAGTCAGCCAGTGTTAAAAATGTCAGGTAAAAGTTCGTAGCTGATAAAGTACCAAAGTCACCGCAAACAATGTGGAAGCTGTCAGGTGTAACAAATTTGTTGATCAGTCATTGTTTTCAGTACTGAACTATCAAGCACAAGTTATGACAGGATGTTTTTTTTCTGTCTTTGTACCATGTGTGCCTGTCTGTCTGCCTCCCTGTTTGTAGAGGGGACACAGCCGCTCATCGACGTAGACAAGTTATTGAAGAATCCAAGTACCTTGGTGGTGACATGGAACATACTCATTTAGTAAAAGGCCTGGATTACGCTTTGCTGCAAAAGGTAATGGCTCGCTACAAGTATATCTTTAAGAATTCTCTGCAATCCAGTGAAACAACTACTCCTTAGAGGGGTTATGGATAATTAAAGGGAGGGAATAGTCCTGTCTTCACTGTAGCTGTGCATACACAGGTCTGATGCTATACACAACATACCCCAACATCCCTTGTGCATATCCAAATTTGCAGGTGTACCAAAACTGGTGACTGCGGCTGAAGCTGGTTCATATGAACAGTGGCATGATACTACAAAACCTGTTGACTATGAACATGCATCAAATGCTCAATTTGCTTCACATTTGCTTGACGTTCATAGCCAATTTCTGGGAAGAGGCAATGTTTATCAACAAGAAAGTAACACAGCCGCAGATGGGATGACCCCCCTACCCTTTAAAATGTGTATGACAAACAAATCTCATTGTGTTTGGGGATTTACCTCTGTTTCTGTTATCATATACAAATTTTGCACTGGCCATAAGGCTGCATTTCCATCATAGAATGTATGATGCTTACCATTCTAATTTTACTTTGAAATATTATGTTGTTTAAAACCTGTGAAAAGTTTAAATTTTCAACCAAAGTCTGCAACTTTTTTGTGTCGGGGAGTATAAATCATAAGATCGTCATTGGATTTTCTGAACTATTTGTTTAGTGGAAGGGGTTGAGGTCAAACATAGTTTCTTTGTTCGCTATGCCAGTGTTTTAGTCGCCTACAATCTCGATGTGATACATGTTGGATGCAAAATGAGATCATCATCCAGTTTCAGTGAGCTGCCTCTCACACAATCTTAATCATACTGGCATAGAGGGCCTGCTCAAATTTAGCATTCTTTGTCAAAGGTTTTCAATGATTTGCTCAGCAAGTGTGTGTTTACAGCAACTAAAATGAGCTAGTCATTTGATGATGTCATAGAAATAAGAGCACAAGTTTGTCATATGTCACGTTTATAGTTTCTATACATCATTGTGATACAATGTGCCGTCTTTGAAGTGAAGAATTTCATCTACAACTGTTTGCTGCGTAGAATATTACAAATGTTGTTTGCATTTATGTATAAAGTTTACTGCGAATTTGAAGATGTTTTCTTGTGTGGTTAATGTCGTTTTATTCCATGACAGGTCCGTGCAGAAATCACATCCAAGGAGAAAGAAGAGGAGGAACTTGAGAGTGTCTTCAAACAAAAGAAAGATGTGTAAGTACCCAGACTACAAATATGCAGACTACGGCACACAAACACACTGACATAGAGTTGTGTACAAAGGAACACCTAGACTCTCGCCAGTCGCTTGTACTGCTTGGTCTCGCTTATTGGCGAGGCTTCCGGTATTTGCTGGTACAAGCGACTGTTATGCCTCACGCAATCCCCCTTGCTATTACATATTCATGAGGTATCGCATCATAGTAATAGGTGGGGTAATAATACCATATTTGGATAGTGGAAGGTCATCCTTCAGGTCATACATTCATGTGGAATATAAGTTGAGGTTTCCAGTGTCTGCCGTGATATTAAAAGACTAGAACTTACTAAATAGAATGAATCAATTTTCAAACTTTTTAAAACTGATTTTTAGCATTGTATTTGTAATCAAATCAAATGGGCTTCGACCGTCCTTGGATTCCGTCTGAGTGTCGTGGGGCCGCGGGCCGTCGACCGTGCGGAAGCCATACGGATAAAGTCAATTGCTGTGTGAGCACAGGGAGACTGACTGCCGTTGTGGTTTGTAACGTCTTCTCGCGATCGTCGCATTGCTCATGTATTGCTCTTGCCCGTCATATACATGTATCCAGGGATACTGTGCCTGAAATCTAACGCAACAAGTTTCTACGTGGGTAAAACAACTTTTTGATTCCATGATCCCCCTAGCTGGGCCCTTCTTTTACCACAGCTGCGCTGTCTTCATGCCAACAATCGTTGCGTTGTCTGGGAAGCGCGTACAATCGAGGAATAGTGCTGCAGTATAAACCCGCCCCTTTCCATGTCACTCGTTGTGACGTCACCGTCGCCTTTTTCATACGGTTCTGTGAGGGCGCATACAAGGTATAACAGTCCTCGTGCCTCATGCCTTCGGCGCTCGATCGCCTACGTTGGATTGCTACCGCACTTTAATAAAATGGATCTAGTCAAAGAAGGCACGAGGGACTGTCGACAGTCTAAGGATCACCATAACGTACAAACAGATTTATTTTGTACGAACATTTGAATGCACTTTTATTCCGTGTAACCGGGCTGCTCTCACATTATGCCACATTTCTTGGCAATTAGGTATAAGAATGGCGACTGTTGCAGTTTTTCACCATCAATAATATTTGATGGACACTGTAAACACCGTGAATTGTGGAATTTGTCCACAAGTTGCAGATGTAAACACTGGTGCAAAGTTCAAAATTTGTGTGCATATCTGTATGACAGCAGGCAGTGTTTTGCACATGATACAACATTTGCTGACACACAGATAAATTGAATTTGCCTCCAGTGATACCCGAGTTTGATTTCTGCTCCAGGAAGAGAGACCACATGCTATATGTAATCTGTATATGCAGTGTTCGCGGTGACTTTTTTCTCCTCGCGTACAGCATACGCATTACGGTAGTCTGCTAAAATTGCGTAATGGCTGGATTGAGTGCGTAATTTCACTTCCGCACTCGATTGATGAAAAAACTGACTGCAAAATACAATGTGCCGTTGAATAAACCTACACAACATATTCGGATTGTACGATGTATCATTATTTTAATGTAAACAGTTTAACAAACAACTTGAACAATGTTGAAACATAACAGCGAAGGTTAGACATGCGACCGTCAAAACACATCGGGCAACCCAAAAGTTAGAGTTATGGCAGCTTATCCAGACGGTTTCTGGACGTTTCGGCACCAAGTCATTTCGGCCAAGACGTTTCGGCCTTCGAATTTCAGGCCCTTTGTCCGACGTTTCGGCACCGCAACCCTAGTCGTTTCGGTACCGCTGAAGGCTACCTGTGGGAACTAGTGCTGGAGCGTAATCTTACAAATCAAAGTTCTAAAAAGTACAGTGTCAACTAACATTCACGTACATGCTTTAATATTTGTGAGAACATGGGAAGAGACCGTAAGAAAAAACTTCATATCATTTTCAAATCTGTGACACAAGTTATCGATATCAATAGCCGCCGACACGGCAAAAGTTTGAAAGCGGTGACGAAACAGCAGGCAAAATTCACACAAAATGCACATAAAGTACTGGTCAGAACGCAAAGGTCACGCTTACGAATATGACGGATCAGTCAATTACTGAATAGTTTGAAAAAAAAATCGAAACACAGATGCCGAAACGTCTTGGGTTGCAGTGCCGAAGTGACTTGGGCCGGAAATTGAGAGGCCGAAACGACTTGGGCCGAAACGACTTGGTGCCTGAACGACCAGTTACCATCCAGACACTTCTGCAGTGTTCAAAATTTATCGGGATTCCGACGAGCTCTACCGATGAATCATTTTTTTCACGGACTCGTAGAGCAAAGTTGAAAGAAAACAGATTTGTCTGCTTCGATGCCATGCTGCATGTGCGCTTGATCAAAATTTGGGAACAGCGAGACGCGAACATAATGCACGGTTGGCACTTATATAATTTGTCGCAACATTTCTGTCAATCACTAACTTTCAGAAACTATCGTTCGCCTGAAAATTAGCAATGTAATTCATAGGCACAGCTGACGTGATAACGTGTGGACTACGATGCCGATTTTTCAGACAACGCCCAGAGAATCCGAAACTTTCCACACAAAATGAGTGATTGACAGAAATGTGTTGCAACTAATTTCCTCTGGTTGTCGCCTAAGCTTAGTCGTGGGGAGTGCTTTCGGTGTTATTCTTTGCGTATAGAAAACGCATAACGATGAGAAAAATGCGTAGAGAGTCAATTTCAATGCGTAAATACGCACGATTTTTGCGTAAACGCGAACTCTGATATGTAGCGTTATATTTAAACTATGTTACAACATACAGGGCAATTGTCACTGTAGACTTCAAGGATGCACATTTGTGTAAGAGTTATATTTGTAGCGTGAAACAAAAGTGATCATCAATGTTGTAGCTGTTATCCCATTCAACAAAACCTTAGTACAGAACCACACGAATGCAGAAGTGTTGACAGATTTCATCTTTTTGTTGCATCACAGAGAAAAAGATGAAGAAGAGAGCATTCAGTTCCGCACAAAGTTGGGTGAGTTAATAACTGACATACCATAGCATCCATATCAGCTTCTGAGATCCCAATATTGTGTTGACGATAAAATATACATAGCAACTGATTGTATCTGAAATATCAATGTTTATAATCCCAACACACTCTAGACCAGTCCTGTGCTTTCAGTAGCATGGATCTCTACTCTAGTGAGGGAAGGAAAGTTTCACCACCAAAGAGGGGAACTAAACTTGCTGGCTATCTCTCTGTTTCTTCGTGTATTCAGTATTGATGTACTAAGTAGCCACCTCTTTAGAAGTTTAACCCTTTGAACCAGGCTCGGAAAAAAATATCTGTATGATGTCATAGGTCACCAGGGGGTCAGGGTGCAAAGGGTTAATCCAGAGAGAAAACTAAGGAGATGAAATTGAGTTATTCTGTGAGTAAAACTACATTATCAAGTAAGTGTTATTGATTATCAAGTAAGTGTTACCAAACTCTGTTGTTGTTTAAGGAATGCTGAGATCTCAAAATATATCAAATTTTAAGAGTCGTCTGGTGTGAAATCATATCATCACATTTCAACTATATGTGCACACAGGGAGAAGCATATACAGGACCATGTTCAGAAGCAAACAGCATGAACGCAACGAGTTGTTCCTGCCTGGACGTATGGCCTATGTTGTGGATCTGGAAGACGAGTACATTGAGAGCGACATACCTACAACTCTGATCAGGAGTAAAGCTGATTTGCCAAATCTGGAGGTAATGTTAGTGCAAGTATTTGATCTTGCCTAGAGGTGCAGATATGCACCAGCAAGGCATGAGAGTTGGACGTGACAAGCTTTACGCAGCACGGTTTTGGAACAGGAAGGTCGTAAATCTGCCCAATCAGGATACTGCTTACTTCATATATTTGTACATACAACATACATTTTTCTTTTATCCAAGTGTTGTATCTATTCTTCACATGACAACATTTACAGGATGCCAAATTGCCAATACATTATTTATGCATTGCAGGTGCTGTATCCTAAATAGTGATTTAAAATTTGAATATTTGCATGTGTTCCCCTATATTGTAGCCAAATTTGTTTTACCCTGTCAGTACCTGGCTTTGGCAAAGAAGTATTTACACTTTTTTGTTTATGTCGTTGTTTTGTTTGTTTGTTTGTTTGTTTTTTTTTTACGGGGGGGGGGGGGGGGGGGGGGGGGGGTTTGAGAGGGGTAAACTTTAATTCATATGGTAAAGTATTAGTGTTGACAGGTGTTAATTTTGCTGTTCCCTACTATGAATGTTTTGATATCCCAATTTGCAAAGGGGAGCCAAGTAACAGAACTCACAAATTCCTGTAAAGTTTACTGGTTTACCGTCATTAAGAAAAACACTTCAGTTGCATGCAACAATGTATGTGTTTTTTTATGAGTATTGAAATAATGACCTTTCCCCTTCCAGACCCACACAACACTGACAACCAACGACATTGTCATCAACAAACTCACCCAGATTCTGTCGTATCTGAGACAAGGAGCCAGGACCAGTAAGAAACTGAAGAAGAAAGACAGAGGTGAGTCCCTCAGTCAGTTCTATAACTTCTTGCCTCTTTGTTAAAAGTGAAGTGAGATCATAACTTGGATCAACTTTCCACATTCATACATGTATACAGATTGCCATGATTGTTATGTAGTCTTTAGTTATGTGTTAGCTATCTAACCTGGTTTTACCCCAGCAGTGATTCTCACCCTACCATGTCTTTGTCACCTGATGTGATTTACAGCAAACCCCAGCATGAACTTCTGCACTCAATTTTACCTCTAACAATTGCCAAGTACAGAAACATCCCTCAGAAAGTGATGCACAGTGAGCGTATTATTGCCACATAAAGCAACAATAATAGTTTGTTGGCAGTTGTTCAATTATATTACCAACTGAAACACTAGTTTGCTCTCTTCCATGGTGCTCAGCATCTATCCAGTCACTTTGAGCCCCATTTTAATCATGTAGAGGAAGGATACCTTATTGGGTCTCTGAAATTTACAAATACCGTACTTCATATCATGTATACTGTATAGCAGACTTTGAAATCTGTGCCACACTGGCTCAACTTCACTGGTAGTGTTTCCAATCATGTATGCACAAGACACCTCAGCCGGACACACTTTCCTCTTGTAGCACCAATAGTGCTGTAATGTGTGTGTCGTCTTTCTGTGGTTTCCATTTGTAGGTAAAGAAAAAGACGACAAGAAGGAGAAGCTACAAGGCCATGACGACAGGTAAGAAAGCTAGCAATATGGCCATGGGGAGAACTGGCATCTTGTGAAAGACGCCATTTACCTGTCTTACTGGATGGTTTGTTTGCATCACTGCTTCTGAAATATGTACCATATCTCAACACTGCAATCTGAGTCCCTCAAAGATCTGGCAGAAAAAAACATTTGTATATTTTCCATACCAAGCCATTTTCATTCATTTTCTTCGTGCATCCAATAAAATGTCCTCCAAGCGATATTGTATCCTCAAGACAGTCATAAAATCTCTGTGCTCTGTGATGTCTTTTGCAGCATATTTGGTGACATTGGCGACTACGTACCGACAGTGAAACCATCCAGGGAGAGAGACAGTGACAGAGACCGGAAGAAGATTAAGAACTACTTTGAAAAACCCAAAGATGAAGAGGTGAGGTTCTGAAAAATGATTGTTGGCAATACTGAAATGTGCCAACCCACAATAGATAACCAATACAATTGCAGTGACTTAAAAATGCCTGTCTGTGTGGCGGTTCCAATGCGTGGTTTGTTTCCTTTCTGTAAAAGTAGTTCACTGCGAAATCTGTGATTATATTTGAAAGTTTCTGTTCAGTATGAGGTAGCTGGCAACTCCTATAGTTGTGATGATCAAGTCAGCCACGCCGTATATCATTGTTTGCTGCTGTTTCCTGGATTTGTAGAGTGTGCAAGGGACTTTTTTAACGTCATACATGTACAGTGAAAAGAGTCATGTTGTATTCCAAGTGAGCGTGAATCCTTTCACAAAACATATTTACATATTGTGCTCTACGATTCATCCAAATGATTTTACGGTCATTACCTTTGCCAAGAATAGCATTCTTACACTGTATCAAGTTTTCATTTGATTGAGGATTCATTTGTACACTACTGTTCATCTACACAGCATGAAGACACTCACAGCAGACCAAAGTCCAGCAAAGATTACGCCAGGGACATCCATGATAGATTTGGAAGGGTAAGTGAGTCCAGTATGTGGCGTTGCTAGGACTTCAATTGATCATAGATGTCAGGGACACTTTGCCATAGTGCAGACTGATTTGAAATGGTAGCCCATTGATGCAGTGTAGCTCTACAGTATGTGATTGGGTTCTATCATACAGCAGTGATTCTTAAGGTAGCATGTGTGTCGGGGACGGATATTCTGACTCTCAAACTTTTACAATACTTCTTTGGTCTACCACTTGGCTCGTTTTGAAGCTAATGGAGTAACAAAGTTTTCACAGACTTGGTGAAAATCAAACACTTCATTTTTCACAGTAGACTAAACTTAGGGATTGCAGCCTTTGGAATTTCAAATTTGGGTGAATTTTGAGTAATATAATCCTCTATTACCAAATTTTGAACGATGACCTGTAATTTTTATTCTTGGTTTCAAAAGGGAATGGTTTAAAGTGTCCTTACAGAAAATTTGAGTAAAAGTGTAACGCGTTAACTTTTAGATACTGACCACCTTAACACATAGCATAACCGCAAAGATGGGAACTTAAAACCGTTACCCGCAATAGAGACTTATTCTTGATGTCTCATTCATTTTACAGCAAGGCAAAGAAGCAGAAACCGGGAGTTCTTCTGGATGGGGTTCATCAGACACAAGATATCCTTTCTGTGTGAATACATGTATGGCTTTACATGTACAGTCTGTTCCAGTAGTCTGATCATGATGTTCATATATGTGTAGCATCAAACTGCAAGTGTCATTGTAGTACATGAATCTGAGAAGATTTTTAGCTCCGCTGTCAGCGACGCGGAGCTTATCAAATAGGTTGATTTTCCGTCGTCGTCCGTCGTCCGTCGTCGTCGTCGTCGTCGTCCGTCAACAATTGCCTTCTCCTCTGAAACTGCAAGTTCAATTGCTTTGAAATTTTATATGCAGTTCACTTGGGGTGACCACACTTAAGTTTGTTCAAATCGTGGTGAAATTTGCATATTTGTATTTTTGGGGCAATTTTTGGTAGTTTTGGTAAAAAAATCTTCTTCTCTGAAACCGCTTGTCCGATTGCTTTGAAATTTGATATGCAGTTTACTTAGGGTGACTTCAGTCAGATTTGTTCAAATTGTGGTGAAATTTGCATATTCAGGGTTCTCAAAAATTTTTGAAGTAGGCGGAAAATTCAGAAAAGTAGGCGGTTAGCTTCTGTGTGCAACCAGAATCCCTGGGGGGGCGGGGGGGTGGGGGGGTGTGGGGGGGGTGGGGGGGGGTGGAGACAGTTCTGAGCAATTTCATGCATTCTTATACAGTGTATAAAAGGCTATTCCAACATACACACAGGGGAGGGTTTCCTGTGTGCAAGAAATTTTTAAAATTTGAAGGCATTTTGGAGTAATTTCATGCATTATTGTACTGTATGGAAAGACCATTTCAGCATGAGAGTGTTGAGGATTATTTTTACATTTGAAGACATTTCTGAGCAATTTCATGCATTCTTATATACAAGTGTATAAAAGGCTATTTCAACATACACAAAGGGGGAGAGGGTTTCAGGGACGGGGTCCCCGTCCCTGTGTGTGGGCAAGAAATTTTTAAATTTTGAAGACATTTTTGAGTAATTTTATGCATTCTTGTACAGTATTAAAGACCATTTCAGCATACAGAATAATCATTATCATTGCCAATTACAACATGTTTTCAAGGGATAGAGTTTTAAAAAGTCAGAAAAATTAATTTGATATCACTCGGGCCTGTCAACTGCATTCAGTTGACATGGATAATAGCAAAATTTCACCAGACTGTTGTGTAGAATTATGTTTAGCTCATGACTTGAACAAACATTTTGAAATACATCATAGAATGGGGCCTAGGGTTTTCACAACCCAGATAACGATCCGCTAGAATCCTGACCAGCCGGCTGTACAAAGTGTTTTACTGATTTACATAAATAAACTTGATTGAAGATACAGTAAAATCAAAGAGTTTATTCAATTCAATGAATTATAGGAAAACATTTTCAGTGATTTTAATTCACTGTACTAATTTCACAATAAAACGAATCCGCGAGCTGATTATTGATTTTTTGCTGATGTTGAATATAATTGAAAAAAGAGCTAAATTTCAATGTTCATGTTTGATAAAACCTCAAACTAACGACACTGAACGCCAGCCTGATGATATTGGTATGTGTACAAAGCACGGGTAGTCAATTGTAACACAGTACACACAACGCGATATCGGTCGACCTGAAATTTGACACTGTGATCGACGTAGCGTTTCAAAAGTACGAAAAGTGAGACCAAGTAATATTTTGTTTATTTAGATTTGATCTAAACCTCCCAAAACCAACAGACAAAGTCAGAAAATCAAAGTTTTCGAGCGTCGACTTTCTCTTCCGCGATGCACACAACCACGGCCCCTCAACAAAACGCGATGTCGATCGACTTGAGTTGACATCGTGATCGACCATGGATAGATTGACGTGGCGTTTCGAAAGTATGAAAAATGAGACTCAGTAACTTGTGGTCGCTTTAGATTTGATCAAAAACCTACCAAACCCATCAGACTAGGCCCTACTCTTACGCAGAAAACCAAAGCTCTCGAGCGTCGACTTTCTCTTCCGCGTTTGAGCGAAACAACGTCGGCTTCATTCGGAAATGGTGGCTATTCGCGGGCATAACGTAATTGTATGTTAGTCCAATTTTCGGCTATACCCGATGTGAACGTCGGAATAATTCGGGCTGTGATCGGGCGAGCGAGGTTGACCTCGAGAGCGAAACCCAGTCACGGTGTACAGTACAACACGTTCGCTGATCGCGGTACTACAGTGATAGCAACAAGTTCACCGCGTAAATTGCTAGACTACATATAGCCACATCGGCACTTCTGAAATATTATCTGCGGCTTGCAAGACCACCAAAAAAATCTAATTATTGTTATCAAAACCAGAATTTCCGGGCCAGAGAGCGAAACAGTGCTGAAAAGTAGCCGGCCAAAATACGAAAGTAGCCGGTCAATTTGGCCGGCATCCGGCTAAAAATGAACATGCTGCATATTTGTATTTTTAAGGCATTTTTGTCATTTTTGGTAAAAAAATCTTTAAAAATCTTCTTCTTCAAAACTACCAGTCAGATAGCTTTGATATTTGGTACATATGTCCCTAGGGATGATCTATTTCAGATTTGTTCAAATTGTGCAGAAATATGCAAATTTGCATTTTTAAGGCAATTTTTGCCATTTTTGGTCAAAAAATGTATTTTTCAAAAAGTACTGGTCTAATAGTTTTGAAATTTGGTATACACATTTCTATAGATGAACTGAGTAATATATATTGAATTTCTGATGAAATCTGAAATTTTGTATTTTTGGGGCAATTTTTGCCATTTTTGATCAAAAAATGTGTATTTCCAAAACTACTCATCTGATAGCTTTGCAATTCGGTATACAGGTTTTTACAGATCACCTTAATGATATTTGTTGAAATCATGATGAAATCTGCAATTTTGTAATTTTGGGGCAATTTTTGCCATTTTTGGTCAAAAAATGTGTTTCTCAAAAATTACTGGTCTGATAGCTTTGAAATTTGGTATACAGGTTTCTACAGATGAGTTCAGTAATATATAATGAATTTCTGATGAAATCTGTAATGTTGTATTTTGGGGGCAATTTTTGCCATTTTTTGGTCAAAACGTGTATTTCCAAAACTACTCATCCGATAGCTTTGAAATTTGGTATACAGGTTTCTATAGATGATCCGAAATGATATTTATTAAAAAATAATGATGAAATCTGCAATTTTGAATTTTTGGGGCAATTTTTCCCATTTTTGGTCAAAAAATGTGTTTCTCAAAAAAAGTACTGGTCTAACAGCTTTGAAATTTGGTATACAGGTTTCTATAGATGAAGTTATGAACTAAATTTGATCTCTTGAAATTATGATGAAATCTGCAATTTCATTTTTTGGGGCAATTGTTGCCATTTTTGGTCAGAAAATTTTATTCTCAAAAAACTACTCATTAGATAGCTTTGGTTGACATGTTCTTAGGGATGATCCGATGTGATATATTCAAAGTATAATGAAATCTTCAATTGTGTATTTTTGCAGCTTATTTTAGCCACTTTTTTCTGGCCTCTGCATTGAGCTATCAAAGATTCCCACCTTCCTCATCAACATGTGTAAAAAATAGTTGATTCTCTACATAAACACAGCGGAGCTATATCGGCCGCTAGGTCGCTTGTAACGCTTGAAGGAAAGTTTGAGATGACTGACAATTAAATGTTTCATTTCAATCCCCATAGCATGTACTTGTATTTCGGTGACACAGTTTGCTGTCTTCATAAAGAATTACAACATAGCTGAGAGCTGACATCAAAAGCCCATGAGATGCACCTCTTTGTAATATGGACAATAACATGTCTTCCAATTTTTACAGCTATTCTTTGAATGCTACTCAGTAAATGAAACGGCTGTTTGCCCCATCACAACATCACATTATTTTGACAAGAGTAGGCAGGTGAATTAATAGTTTTTAATTCACTTTTTTATTTTGAAATTCCCGCTGTCTTCAAAAACAGCAATTATAAAGTAAATGGATAAAACAACATGAAGTGCCATTTTTCTGATGGACTGCAACATATTATTTTCTGTTAGGATTCCTGTGCATATACAGTATATACATCACTTTTCACATTTGTCTGTCCAGTTTGCATGGATGTGGCCGTATTTTAGTTCGGCATCCATAAATTATTGATCTTGTTCAAACTTGCACGGGCATTTTCAGTCTCTGGTTGTTAATACCGATGTACACCTTTTACAGTGAGTACATTTCTTTGAACTACTCTCATTTATTGTTTATAGTGTAAAATGATCAAAATAATGTAAGAAAACTGCAGCCAAAGGGCCTTGTAAGTGCTAGTGATATTCCTTAACACTTCTCACGATGGAATCTGAAAGTAAATCACATTCCAGGGACTACAACAGAGAGGACAGACAGAAAGGGTAAGTGTGATACAAAATTCACTATTAACGATAAGTTTCCTGACACTGAACAATAAAGACATACCTTTCCAGACCTCTTGATCATCCATCACTTGATCGGAAATTGATAGGTTTACACATTTTCAAATCTCTGAATTCACACCACACTCTCACAGTATGCGGAATATTGCTCTGCCAGGAGAGGGATGTGAAATTATTTCCAAAAATATCGAGAGTGTGACCTTGCTCCAACTTCTGTATAACTATATCCACTGACTTTGTCTGGAGCAACTACCAGTGTCACCGGTTTCATTATCCTTTCTGTTTTGGTATTGATAGACATGGGTCACACTTCAAGTTCAAACGGGACGAAGGCAAGGGCAAGTCTGGCCGAGGCAAGTCGGTGAAGGACATGAACTATGTGCCAGACAGTTACGCAGAATGCTACCCAGGGTAAGTGAGCTATCAATGAATGTCAAAGTCGCAACCTAGAATATGTGCTTTTGACATGGTCATTAAGATTTACAAAAACAGATATATTTAATATGTATTTGAATAAATATGCATGTTACATGTTCATGCTCTTGTGCATTTGCATACAGGTATTGCATACTTTTATTAAAGAGAAAGGAGCCAGCAATCATTTTCCAATGATTAATTTCATTTGAAAAACTGTGCATCACTTTCTGTACATGATATCACAATGTCAAAAATTTTACAATTTCAAAATCAAATGTGTATTGTTTTGTTTATTCTTGGTATACAGAGCCATAGAAACAGAGGATGCTACCTATGATAGTGACGATGAGCCAGACTACAGCAAAATGGATTTGGTGAGTTTAAAATAACACAAATCTTCCACTGAATGCTCATAAATCTCTATCTGAAATTACCTAATGATGATACAGAAACAAGAGTAATTTTAAAGGGGGATTATAGCGCTCTGTGTTAGAGTGGAACTTTCTTTTCCTATTGTGTTTCTAGCCTACTGGTTTTAGCAAATTCATAGAGACAGAAAAACCAAGTTTACAGCCTTGACTGGCAGGAAAGTGCCTGATCGCCCCTGCTTACACTGGGCAAATATACTATTCCATCTTGAAATTTTAAGTTTTAAGAAAAGATTGATAAGCTGCAGATATCAAAAATTTATTGAGGGCTATTATGCTGTTCTCCTATGATCATTTATTTGAAAGTCACCCTTTCACCAGGATGGTTTTCAATGGTGTAGCTGGACCTTCCCACAGGGAAATGGGGGTGGCAGGGTGAAATTCACAGTGATATTGCATGCATCATGTTATACATGTATACATGACAAGAATTTCAAGTTTTCATGTGTATCTTTCTCTCAAACAACCAAGAAATAGATCATAACACATTTACACCCACAATCTCAGAGAAATAAAAAACTAAATGTATTCACACAAAATTTATAAAAATTGTGAAAATCTTCTTGCAGGGTAACAAAAAAGGTCCAGTAGGAAGATGGGATTTCGATACACAGGAAGAATACAGTCATTACATGAACAACAAAGAAGCCCTTCCAAAGTAAGTGGCCCTTCCACCAGGATGGATCAATCCAGCTCCATTGTTTTCTGTGGTACAGCCGGACCTTCCCACAGTGTAATGGGAGGGGACAGGGTGGTCTCCACAGTGATACTACATACAGTGTCATGTTGAGGTTTCAGACACTTTGACTTTAGAGGCGCCATTCACTGAACCTTTTGTTGTCTTTTCCATAATGTTTGCCCTGCTGTCAAATGCTATTTGTTGTTCTCCAAATGTCACGTTGAAATGTCCAGTGTTCATTTTGCCTACACAGTCAGTTTACATGTACATGTCAGGATCAATGTTATTGTTCAAAATGAATTCTAGTCTGGACTAGAGTTTATTTTTCAACAGTATACATGTTTTAGAACAAAACAGAAGAAAATGTTCAACAATAACAATAAATAACAAAACCTTCAGCCATGATTACTCCTACGGAGTAAAATCTTTCTGACTTGCACGATTTTGATCTCCTTTCTTTAACAAGATTCATTTGCTTTTTAAGGTAGAATGTGCTTCAATATTGAAAGACCTCAAGTTTTGCCCAAACTTTCCTTAACACAACTAAACCATTCCCTTCCCTTTTGAAATTGAGAATAAAAATCTGGGTCACTGTCTGAAATTTACTTCTAGAGAAACAAATTACCCAATAGATACCAACGTTTTTAATTAAAAATGGCTGCCATCCTTGTGTGAAGTCCATGGGGGAAAACCAATTTTTGATTTTCACAAAAATATGCTGGTGACAACTTTATGTACTTCATCGGCTTAAAAATGAGCCACCCCTTACCCACAAGTGATCAAGCAAGTCTTGTAAAGTTTTTAGAATCTGAATATCTGTCAACCTTAATGCAAAAAAATATTGATTTGCTGGTATCTTGCTTTCAGAGCTGCATTCCAGTTTGGTGTCAAAATGTCCGAGGGCCGTAAAACTAGAAGAGCTGGAGGCGAGAAGAATGAAAAAGCTGAATTGGACAGGGAGTGGCAAAAAATTAGCAAGGTACAAACACTCAAAGTTATTGTTGGTCAGAGCTTTTCATGTGGTGCCTGGATAGATCTGTATAGCATTACCATGTTTGTTTGGATTTTTTTCATTTAAAGTCTGAGTGTCTCCTACTACTGATGTAATGTTTATGCAACAAAATTGGATTTAAAAAAACCCTGAAGACTTTCACACAGCTTTTTCAAGTGAGTTATTATTGAATGCTTACTTTCAGTTTTATCAAAATATCAAAGATTTCTTGTCCAAGCTGATGACCAAGTTCAGTGTTGCAAGTTTCAAAATTTTTTTTCAATATTTTTTTTAACAGATCATTGCAAAAAGAAAGTCAGATGATCCAGGAAGGTAATCCATCTCATTTGTCATTCTTGTGACTCATTTCATGTGATGAAATAAAAAACTGAAAGAGCAAGAAAGAGATAAAATACATGCGAGACACTGATGCATCTAACCCGTTGAGCGCCAAAGTCAATTTTTGTAGCCTTTATAGAATATACCCAAATTAATTATTTTTCAAATTTCTGTCAAATTTTTGATAAAGAACTGCAGCAAATGAAATGTGATGTCCATTTGGTCAAAAATTAGCAAAACAATTACAAAAAAGTTCCTAAAAATTGGTAAAATGTTGTTCTAAAATTTTGGTGGGAAAAATTACAGCTCTTAAAGGGGTAAGTAAATAATTGTCACCAGTCAATATCAGGAGCTGCAAGGTGTGTCTGTTTGATGACCAGGTCAGACTGTTGCAATGAATAGAATGATAATGAATACATGAAGATTGCCTCTTTCCACATCACAGAGAAACATGGCAATATTTAGATACATTGACTTTAGCCCAAAGGGTGAAAAAAACTCACAAGTTCTCTGTTCATTTGTTGTGTCATATTGAGGTGGATGGGTAGATTGTAGCCAATTTGATAGATAGATTATTGATTATTTGTTTGTTTATTGATTTAATTATTTATTTGTACAGACTCATTTACATGCGCTATCTGTCCAACTTTTCCTCCACAGGGGTGACCATTCAAAGATACCAAGATATTAAGAGGAGGAGGAAAACCCTGCTTTGTATGCAAAAAGTCATAGAGAAGCGGCTATTCCAAACACATCATGAAGCCATTGTCTTATTTCTATACACACATACTTTGCTCTGAAAGTGCGATTTCTTCATCCGTTGGCATGGATACTGGAAAGAGATGAACGCACTTGTTTTAACCAGGATAACAATACATCAAAATCAATGCGAAGATTGTAAATATTGCACGTAAAATTGTAGTTGAACATGTTGAAAAAACCTGCATGTGAACAGACAGCATGTCATACTTTCTCGATTTTAGTTCATTCATCGGAGAAAGTAAGTTTAATTTTTAAATATTCATAAAGCTTGGCTTGAGAGTTTACTAGTATTTCTCAAATGGCCACTGTGGGTCCACAGTAACCTATTCTGTACGCTACATTTCAGTAATGGAGATATTTTTATGATGAAATCAATTTTCCCCTCTTCCTAAGGACCGTCTCAGATTGTCGCAGAAGTTCAAAAAGCGAAATTCATTCGTTTAGGGGGGGAGGGGGTTTGACCTCTATTCAATTAGTGAACTTCACTTTCGCACTTTTATTTTGTGATCACAAGTTTTCGTGTGTTTATTTGAAATTAAAGAAAAACTGCACACTTGTGCCAACAAATTTGTAACCGTTTCCATCTCGTTTGTGCCCCAAACACAATTTACCGATAGTAACACTGTATCCTAAACCTTTCATTCAAAATTCAACAAAGACAAAAGTATCATTTTTTTAAATGTGCTATTTATAAGCGTATGCTCTAACCACTTGATGTCTTTATTCTCACATGTTATGCACCTGTTCATAGTCGTTTTAATATGATTGAACATGCTTTGGCCCCCTTGTCAAAGTTTCTCGCTTATTTACCGCCCCTACCAAGTACAAATTGCGTGTTCGCAGAGACAAAGAACAGATGCAAAAAGGGAAAGTAAATAAAATGAAACTTTTATGCGGTAAAATGCCCAGTTAGTAGTCAAATCTGATCGATTACTTTAATTGTAATGTGGCATGGGGAATGCGTCTTTAGTAGCTATAGCAAAATGCAACATTGTACCCTCAGGCAGACATGAACATTTCACACTTTTGAAGTTTCGTTAGGGGGAGGGGGTTTTGATCAAAACGAATTAATTTCGTTTCTTGAACTTCTGCGACAATCTGAGCCTCTTCCTAATGTTTGCTTCATTTTTACCCTGTGCTAATTTTACTACATTTCGTAGGGGGAAGTCAACTGTGAATGTTCATCTGAATGTAGATCTGCTGCTCTGACTCCTGCGTTAGGTGTCATTTCAACAGCGATAGATACACACATGTGTCAGGCAAATGTATTGAGTTTGCGATTTCCACATGTCTTAAGTTGAGCGGCAGAGTACAACATAAACCTGATGAAAATGATACGTCTATACTCATTTAACTTTGAGAGAATTTTAACATCATGCATTGAACAGTATACTCGATTTTTCAACCAACTATAAGTCTGGGGGGGGGGGGTGTGAATAATGTTAGTCCACAATGTTCATTAATGTCTCCAAACTTTGTCAGCTCATTTTGTGAAGACTAGAGTTTTTCTGTCAAGTACCAGAACACCATGTTCAGCCATGTTTCTTCACAGGGTACTTCAGGCATCATTCGTCTTGAATTATGAATATGATCAATAAATGTCATGCATTAAACTTTTTTCATTATGCAAGCTTTAGCTGTGTCGCGTTTTAACCTTATGAGCTGCTGACGAGTTGTCTGGTCAGGGCGATAAGGCCCCCCTCCTCGCGTTGGTGATCAGCAGAACAAAGACTGTTTTCTTTGAAATACTATACTGAGATAGCGAGGTTAAAGTAATAGGCAAAGGCAAGTAGGGTAAAGTAATGAAAAAAAGTTTAATGCATGACATTTATTGATCATATTCATAACTTCTAGACGAATAATGCCTGCAATACCCTGTGGTTACTTCTCGAGTGTAAGCCATCTTTATTTTATTGCATTGCGATCTGCAGTTTTGAAGATCTCGCGCCCATCATATGCTTGTCAATAAAATCAAACACTGAATACAAAGTGTGAATGTCTAGTAATTCAGGTGTTAAAGGTATGGATTGGAACAAGAAGGTGTTTCTTTGTGGCAGATGCATCAACCAGCATTGACAAAGAACTTATCAGTGGGTTTCAGAATGATTACAAGTCATTTAACTTTCAGGTAGCCTTGGGGACAGATAATCTGATCATCTAATATTTACAATACTTCTGTAATCTACCCCTTGTTTTTGGCTCATTATTTAAGCGCTTGGAGTAAGTAAATTTTGACCGCCACGTTTTGGTGAAAAACGAAAATTATTTTTTCCCCGTATAGTCAATACAGGGCGGCAGCCATTTTGAATTTTTCAAATATTAGTTAATATACGTTCTTTTGGCTGGTACCAATGTATGAGCGGTGAACCTGGATTTTTTTATTCTGGATCTTGAAAGGGAGGGTCCCTTGGAAAATTGTAGCAAAAAGTGTACACAGTTTCACAGCCCCTGAGGAAACCCGATCACGTAGGCAAGGCCAAGCGTTGTTGAGATGCGCTGAATTAAGACGAAAAGTTGGGTACGGAGAAAGATATTGCGGCCAGACAAGAAATATCTGACTAACAGAAGTGAGTACAGGTTACTTCAAAGGCGCCGCGGATACCTTCGGATTGCATCACGTGACAACATTTATATCTACCACCTTACCGAAGCGGATGTTATTAGGTCTTTTAGATAGGTGAGCGCAAGCTTTTGTTCGCGAACGAATTTTGGTGACCTCAATGGTCACACGAAAGCTCATTAAATTCGCAAAGGCAAGCTACTGAGAGAAGTTCTCGGGCGTTTCAATTATTGTTACGTAATGCGCGCTATTTATCAGTGAAACTTGTCATTGAACAAGACAAGAACGAAAAATATAACCAGTAGTTTCGTTTTAGAGTAGTTCTTTGGAAAATTACGTATTGTGATAAATCATGTACTCGGGGAATTCCCCGTATAGTATTCAGCACGGCACGCTGGGAAATGCGCTACGCCTTGCGAAAATATAGCTGATACAGGCATGTGACGTTGACGAATGCACTGTTCACTTCCTGTGATGTGTTTTTATCTTATGTAGTCCAGAATCGTTCCTGAGACATTCAAGGTAGGTGAGGTATACTAGTAAAGAATGCTCAGGCTAAACGATGCTTGCATAAATTTGATTGAAACCCTATGCGACGCCCATCGACTTCAAAGTCGTGCAGCTGCTGGCTGTTGTATGTTGACCGAACAGAAAATGACGGAAGTTGCTTGTACACATATGTATGGCGCATATTGTGATCGCAGTTTCGTGTTTCATGTTTTTCTCATTGATGTTTCAGGGGTTCAGTTATCGATGTATATGCTGTGCGGAGTCCAAATGCATTTTCCACCGAATAATATCTTTTACACGCAGTCACTCTACTCCAACCACAGCTCTGGAGTGCACGAGTGCGGGCCGGGTGTACGTGTCCAGAGTGGCTGCCCCAATGGTTAACTAAATCACCGAGCGGTTGCTGCTGATGGCTCTAAGGGAGCCGTCATTTTTCCGAAAGCTACAAAGGGAGGGGAGGAGGTTGCTCAAAATGAGTGAAAGAAGGGGGTTACTCAATTTTTGGTGCAAAATATATTGAAACACGACTCAGATTTCACCATTTTACACATCAACTCCAAATTTTCGTGCCCTCCTTTCGGGCTGTCTTCCCCCTTGGGGTGTTCTAACAATTTTACAAAAAACAAACTGAAAACAGCTCTCAGATTGTACCAGACTGTCCCAGTACACACATCGATTTTTCAAAAATTTCCATGCAAGAGAGGGGACACCTCCTCTGACACTTTCCCCGTAGCTGCACTTTCAAATTCTACCCTGTCAGATATGTCGGTGAAAACCTAGTCTTGATACCCATCCAAATTGAACGATACGGTATGGTTGGATACTGGTTATAGCGTGAGCTTGTATATCTACATTTTTTCGTGATTTTGAATTTCATTTTTTTCGTTTCACCACGGTACCTCACTCACACCGTCATGAGATAGCCGATGGTAGGGTACACCATGCCAGGATTTGAAAGGTCTGTACTATTGTTGTGTTTTTGTAAATTTTACAAATCCATACTTTTCTAAGTGGGAGGGGGTGGTCACTCAAAATTTCTATGTCAGAGAGGGGGTTACTCAAATTCATCATGGTTGGCATGGGGGTACTCAAAATTCCAGAGTTTCGGATGAGTCCGCCCCAGGCCGTAAATAATGACGCTCCCTCATACGCCAACATATACAAGCGAGATGTTATTAGTAGAAAATAGAGGGCGTATGGAAACGGCAAGAGTGTACTTCGACGGTACATGCTTGCGATAGGCCCTTTCAATTTACCAAGACGTAATTAAATAGGGTCACTAGGTGGGTTCAATACCCGCCGAGCGTACTGCAAATACGCACAGAATGTAATAAGCCTATACTTATTTTATACCACACCCCGGGATACCACACAAGATCTTAATGTTCACCTTCAGACAAAAAATCCATCAATGTTAAATTACATATGACTGGTAAGCACGGCAGACTCAACCTTTAGCCGTACCTGTGCCTTCTCGTCATTGTTAGAATTGCAGTAAGGGAAGGCTTTCTTTCAAATCACCAAGATTGCAAAAATCTTGATGTTCAAATGACATTTTAAGATAGAACGCGCCTCGAAAGTGAAAGACTTAATCTTTTGCTCAAACTGTCCTCAAGGAATATTTCACCCATTGTCTTTCAAAATAAAAAATGAAATCGGGGGTCACCGTGCAAATTTTGGTACTAGTGAAACAAATAACCCAAGGTTTACCGATATTTAAAATTGAAAATGGCCGCCACCCCTGTGTTAACTATGGAGAACAATAAAAGTTTTGAAAGAATTTCGAAAAACTAAGCCGGTGAAAAATTTTCTTACACCAAGAGCTTTAAAATGAACCCCCACAAGTGGTATATCAGAAAAGAATTGTAAAAGTTTGAGAGTCCGAATATCTTTCCCCGATGGCGCGTTCTACCTTAAGAGACTAACGCAAGCGACTCTTAGATTATCTTAAGCGACTCAAGATAGGCACAACTAATATTAAATTAGTGACAAATATGCCTAACGGAGGAAAATGTAGAACGAATACTGTCTTTGAAGAATGACTTGCATACTGCTCACACCTCAAGACTTGTTATTGACCATAAGCAAATTCATCTTGCAGTAGCACGCGCCTCGAAACTGAAAAACTTAAACTTGCTCAAACTTTCCTCAATGAAATTTTAAACCATGCATCCTCTCACCAAATCAAGAATGAAGTCAGGGGTTATCGTATAATTTTTGGTACGAGAGAAACAAATTACCCGACGTCACTGATATTTGAAATTCAAAATGGTCGCTATTGTGTAGACTGATGGAATTTTCGACCATGGATATTAAAAAACTAAGACGGTGAATTTTTTTGCACTCCTAGAGCTATAAAATGACCTCTCACAAGTGGTAGATCAGGAAAGAATTTGTAAAAAATTGCGATTCCAAGTATCTGTCCCCTAGGCGCATTCTGACCGTGATTCAAAGAGCCAAACATTTTCGCAACTTACCAATGTGACCCCAAACAGGACTTTGACCCAAACCTATTACTTTGCATTGGTGAACTATTTGAGAATGTCCATTGTGTTTTTTACGACTTTCGACTATAGCCCATTGTTACATTAGTCGCTTGGTGCTTGTTGTACTTGTCTGTTCCGGGTACATCACGTTGCTCGCATCCATCCTAAGACACCACTTTCCTTGTAGGCTCTGGGACCAACGCAATAAAAGCGGAAAGATTTCGCTGAAATTTATCTATACAATTCATTCGCTCGAGGCAGTAAAATATCCGATTGGGGCAGATTTAAGACAAGCTATACTGTCAGCTTGCAGGTTACCGTTTCGAACTTTGACCCGAATGTCCAACTTCCTTCCGCGCCATTCCGAAATTGACGCGGAACGGAGACGTCGAGTCATTGAAACATAAGGCAGTATGCACCTCGAAAGGGAAAGACTTAAACTTTTGTTCTCTCTTTCCTCAATCGAACTTTCAGCCGTTCACTTACCAAATCAAGAAAAGAAATTGCGTCACGTCGCAAAGTTTTGTACTAGACAGACAAATCATTCAACATTTACCGATATTTGAAATTCAAAGTGGCCGCTATCCTTGTGTTAAGTCTATGATTTTTTTGATTTTTTTGAGAAACTAGGAGGGCAAAAATATTTCTGACGCCAAGAGCTTTACAATGAGCCCCTACGAGTCGTAGATGAGAAAAGAATTGTAAAAAATTGATTCTAAATAATTCTGTCCCCGAGGCGCATTCTACCTTCAAAATCGTTGTTTATAGGGCACATATGATTTCAAGCATTTAGTAGTTATTCATTTGATACTGATTTATTCTCCAATGTAAAACATTTTGAAAATAAACTACTAGACCTAAGCTATAGTTTATAAACCTTTCTACCAATGAGCGCCAAAACGAAAGTACCAAAACTCAGGCACCCTTAGCGCCACACATCACACTCGTTGAAATAGTAATTACATGTAACTATATTTTGTGTACGTGTATGATCTGAGAGGGTCGATGAACTTTGGGCTCAAATCGGTATCAGCGATTTAAGAGAGTACTACCTGTAATGTTTCTTCCACTAAAGTGAAAGCGAAAGTAATCCCATGCGTAAATTGATCTAAAATTGAACATGATGTCCGCGCTGACCGGTAGATGATGAAACTTAAAATGGTAGCTTTGTCTACTACTTCAACGATACGCCCACTCACTATCGCCATGTAAACACCGGATATGTGACTGGTTATTCAGAACACAGGAAACCTTTTCGTGAGCATGAAAAAAAATTTCGTGTGTCCGAGAAACTATTTTGTGCACACGAAAATATATATAGTGCGCTCAAATAACTTCCTTCAAGTGCACGAAAGACTAGTCAGTGTTTATTAAGATCATATCCAATGTGAGCAGAAGTGATTATGTTTCTATATTAGTGTCCTTAATTAAGGGACTGGGGTGGATTTATAGGGGGATCACCCTGTTTTTGACTTTGGTGACGGGGAGTGTCAGTGTTTTTTTGAATTAGCATCGGCTCATACTCGCTTAAAATGCATCGTACCAGCCATGAATTGCAATTCATTCATTTGCAATTTTTGGCTCGCCCTTCGAGCGCGTAACTTTACTATATCAGAGATATAAATCAGAAATATCTAGATGATTGAAAATTAAAAGTATGTTATTCAAAGCTGATCATCATACCAGCATCAAGTTGCATCATTCGGTTCAGTTTTTGACTCACCCTTTCGGGCGCAAAACCTTAATGTATTAGAGATATTATATCAGAGATATCTGGATGTTTGAAAGCCTGTTTTGCAATGCATCATACTATGAATTACGTTATTCAGTTACAGTTTTCTGTGCGCCCTTCAGAACTTCAATATATCAGAGATATACATATGTCACAGCTATATCTGGAAGTTTGCGAATTGAAAGTCTGTTTTACAAAGCGTGCTAATCAATATGGAATCTGCATTGCAGATACAAGGCATGACAAAACTTGCAGAAATATTTCATAATACACATTGATACAGTGAGATATTTTAGAAAGAGAGAAATGAAAAGATATCTTATATTGTCATTGATGCAATTATTTTTCTTCCTGTCACAGGTTTTATAATAAATTTTTTTTTCATGAGTAAATTATAGTTAACTGAAGACAGCTTTTGTCGTCATTAGCTAGCTGTACTTTTACGGTTACAGGGATTAACAGACACTTCACATAAGGTTTGGCTACAACTTATGCATAAAATAGCTTTCCAGGGCTTCTCAGGAGATGTAATTGGAACCAAGCAAGAAAGTCAATTTTCTTGGCTCCTGTCCATTATTTTGGTATAGGCGTGATTGTTCTTTGTTATACTATTGGTATAGTGATTATAATATAGTTTCCTTTATGAAGTTTCTGAACCTGTCCTTAAAAGGTAACAGGGAACACCAAAATTGATATTCAATTCCTTAGAAGCTAGTACAAGGACAACTGTTAACGGACGATTTTAGAGATATGAAATAGTGCATTGTCACTGAAAATAAACTTTTATACCTAAATTATCAAAAAAACACCGAGTTAAATTCTGTTCTTTAAGAAAGCGCATCATTCCAAGGCTACACATTTGTGTCCATGAAAATTCGGAGACGAAAGTAATGCACTGAAAAAAACTACTTTACGCTCCATATTTCTGATTTCTACATTTGTATCTGATTTTGTTTGATTAACTGTTCTTGTTGTGCAACTAGTTACCGCCCTTTGTGTGCTCATTCATAGTGGACCATTTGTGCTACATTAAAAAGTTTGTCTAACGAAGGAAACCTCAGCAAATTTGTTGCCTGTGTGTTTTGATTTTGATTGATTTTGATTAGGCTAGCGCCATTCCAATGGATGTTATTAAAGTACCGACATCTCAAACGAGCATTGTTTTGGTGCTCTTTACAAGCATGTAAAAAGAAATCTAAAATCTCACTTAAAAGGCACCGTATAGAATATGGTCCCCTCGATAAGTAGGAATTCAAGTAATAGTAATAATGTACAATAAAATTAGTTCCCTAAGTTTCACAAAACCTGCGTCTTGAAGGACGCTACTCTCCGTAAATTTCACCTGCTTAACACATTTTTGAAGTTTATAGATATTTTGAAGTCAATACATTTTTGTCTGTCCGTACAAACACTGAAAAACATAAAATTAAATCCGCAGGAATTACTACATTTATTATTTCAGGTAGACGATTGTACGAACTAAGTTAAAGTACAGCCTTTGCGAGAATGGGAAACTTAGAGTCACAGGCCGCTGCCCTGAACGGCCTCCACCATCCGTTGTTGGCTCAACAGAGGCGACAGGACCTGGACAGCCTTATCATGCATCAGGCCCTGCTGCAAGCACTGTCAGAGCTGGGTCAAGAGCAAGAATCCGTCACCCCGGAACAGCGGGAACACGCCTGGGATCCCGAAGACTGCTCGTCCAATTTCAAAGTCCTGCCCGACCGCATCACCGCCAGAAGAGGCGAGCTGCCCATGCGCACTGATCTTATTCGAGGAAAGAAAGGCTACCGGGTGGGCAAGCACGTCTTCGAGATCTACTGGCCGGTGGACGAGAGGGGTTCCCACGCCATGATCGGTGTAGCAACGCCGTTGGCTCCAAAACAGTGCCTCGGCTATACCTACCTTCTGGGCGCAACGTCCGAATCGTGGGGCTGGAATCTTGTCGACAGAAAGATAACTCATGGAGGCCAAATCACTGGAATTTACCCCCCTGGGAAACTCATCTTCCAAATTCCTGAGACCTTTTTCGTTGTTCTGGACGCCGACAATGGCACGTTAAGGTCAGAGTCGCTCATTTCTAAGAAGAGAACCTGTTATTTTTAAATGAACATGTATTTATAAATATAAAACTTAAGATTTTTGTGTAGGAATATTTATATCCGTTTGTATGCTCTGAATCAAATCTTGCTTTTTGCACATCACTTTTTGACTTCCCAGAGTCATTCATCCTCGAGGTATGAGACCGTAGACCCCAGTCTGTTCAAGGGTCTGTGTTGCAAAGACTAAGATTTATTTCTTAAATTAACATTTTCATTGGCTCTCATTTGCTCACAGCTTTAGGGTGAACAATGAAGATTTGGGAATCGCCTTCAGTAATTTGCCGACACACAACCTTCTGAGGCCTCTCTGCATCAGCGCCAGCGCCACCTGTGGCAACTGTGACATTAGAATGAAATACCTCGGCAGTGGAGGTTTGTTTCTATATCCAAAGTAGAAATTTTCAAGGATAGATGATAATACTGGCAATCTAGCGACATTTTGAATGGGCATGCGAAAAACAAACCAGTGCATTTTTCGAGCGAAGAGTGACGGACCTCAGTTTCTTTACCCTATGCAGTGCTTGTGGTATGGACGAAAATTTTTCTCCGTCAATTATTATTCAACTTGCAGTGGAAAATTCTCTGAAGTTTTACTACTTTACGGCCTAGAGCCAGCAGAAGGGCGGCTCGCTAGATTATACATTTTGGTACAAACTTTGGACCGTTTATACATACTAAGTACGTACGCACGCGCATACAGGCAGGCAGGCAGACACGGACAGACAGACAGACAGACAGACAAATGCACGTACAGTATGTATATCAACAAGCCAATACAGAGGTACAATGAAAATTTCCTGTTGTTCGTGTTTCAGGGGAGGTGGCTCAAGTAACGTCTTCAGGGGAACAAATCGTATCTGTTCCCGGCCCAGCAGGCACCAGCCTGTATAAATTTCACCCTAGATGTGGCGACAACATCGACGTCATGCACAGTGGGCGTGTTGCTAGGCGACGAGAGTAAGCACCAAAGTTTTTAACATAATCAAGGGAAAGCAGCAGCTCAGTTATCATATATATATATATATATATATATATATATATATATATATATATATATATATATATATATATATATATATATATATATATATATGACCAGTTCATGACATATATGCGCGAGAGATAGCGAGTGCATATATGAAGTGAACTGGTCAAAATCGAGTGGTATACCCTCCCTGGGTGTGATTTATTGCTATTATATCATAACAGTATATTGAACTTCTGGCGTGGAACGTCAAAAACGGATTTTTGCTCAAGTTGAGAGCTCGTGCGTATGCCAGCCGTGGTATATTGCCAATATACCACGGTTCTTTTCGCGTCCCGACCAATCAGATCACTGTATTTGCACCATCAATATACTGGTATGATAAATAATATTTATTTATCTATCTATCTATCTATCTATCTATCTATCTATCTATCTATCTATCTACCGACCTATTTCGGCTGCCGAAACACTCTCTTTGAGCAATTGAGAAATTTGAAGTCAGTGAATAAAAATATATATGTATATAATTTTGCATGTATGTTCAAAGAAATTCAAAAAGAGAATAAAACCTCAACGCGCTGTTCTTTACAGCGCCAGGAACAACTACAAGAAGGGAGTGGTTCTAACGAGGAACCCGCTGGAGACAAATGAACTTTTTGAAATTCGATTGGACACAAAAATAGGCAGATGGGCCGGCAGTCTGGAGATCGGCTTCACGACGAACTCGCCTGAATCGCTGGACTACCCGTCTGTAATGACGGACTGCAGGGCCGGCGTAACGCTTATGTGGTCTGGAACGAACGTTGTGAAGAACGGTGTGAAGGTTGCCGAGCTGAGTGTCGACCTCGATGACTGTACGGTAAGGCTACTTTGAAATTTATGTCGAACGAATGACTTGTTAGCACACATGTAATATTTACAAATCGTAGAATCCAAATCTGTTAAAGTTCTACATAAACAGTCTTCTGTTGTGTCAAGCATTGAATGTCACTATTTTTATGGAATGCAAAATCTCTGCAGACTATTATTACAATGGCAGAACGACGTGTAGACAATACTACAACCCATAAATGTCAACAAGTGCGGCGATATCACTGTGTCACGCCGCACGCATGCGTGAGCGACCACTGTACCTTTTCGCCGTAGACCGTGCTTATAACGGCCTCTCAAAAGTTTGTGTTAGCTTCCTTGTGTACAAAATCAGGGTGTCAGTGGAACTATACCATAGCAGAATGACCTTGGAAAGCTTTAATCGTCAAAGTGAGACATATAACCGATAAAATATTACAAAAATATCTACGTTTTCTCCGTAACTTGCAAACTTCGATTGTTTAAAGTTCGTTTCTGATCAGAAGCAAGCGAAATCTTACACGCATTCCCAAAATATAAACCTAGTTTTAACTAAAAAATATGAAACCAAAGTAAGATCAAATTGGTAAATTTTTAACTTGTGTGACATTAAACATGATTAGTCTGTACGTATATGACTAATATTGAGGTTCTTTGCCAAGTCCAATGTCGGGGAATTTGTTCTTTGACTAAAAGTAGAACGCATAGTAATCTTGATTTCTGTATGTCAATGAAAACTAACCCTCACCGTTGACTGATTTTCCATGTTAGACCACAGGCCAGGTTACCAATTGGTCCATCGCCCTAGCCGTGGCAAAATCGTAAAAATTAATAATTATTTTACATTGAAGATTTATAATATTTGACCATGGTTTTGATAGCAGGCCCTAAAGTATTATCTAATCCAATAAATCGACCATTTTATTGTACATAGATTGGCGACAGAATTGGCATCGTTCGGAAGGATGACCGTTCGATTCATTTCTACTTCAACGGGCAAGTGCTGCCGAAAGCCGTCCGCTTGAAGAACAACCCGGAAACTGTTTATGGCGCTGTCGATGTATTCGGCCAGGCAGAGAGGGTCACAATCATAGGTTGGTGCAATTTTATGGTGGTCCTGTTGAGGTGATCATATGCTTGCCCAAAGCAAACATACATAGTATTGACTGACTTTCAAACAATTTATATAGTTCATTTTGTGACTGTTGCAGTTCCTTCACTGTATGTATATATATGCTGCGCTGAATGAATGTATGTGTGTATGTCCAACGTCGTTTTTCTCAAAATGACAATTGCGATAATAACAATTTCATATTTTTTGTCCTGTAAACAAATACACTTTCACATTTCTCGTCCTTAAAGTGTGTTGAAATACAAAGTAGGAGCCCAGCCAACAACTTGACTTTGGCTCAATATGCGATATTATAACCGACAAAAGTTCAGTTTTCAACAGTACAATTGGACATGATACATACAGGATGTTGATATGATTTTGGAGTCGAGAAAGGAAACTGCACATCACATTACCTTCAGAGAAAAATTGTGTAACTATTATTACTGCTACGTTATTTAATGTCTGCTTACAAATGTATTACGCCGTCGTGCGTTTTTACTTGTTTTGGTTTTTTTTTCTGCAGAAGGCGGGTCAGTGCCAACTTCAACGTCTCCGCGGCAAGAAGCCACAGATACACCGGTGAAGGAAGAAGCCATCGGCAATGACCCGAACGCGATCATGTTCAGAATGAGGGAAACTGTCGACAAACTACGGAATGGCAAATTCTCGGACATGCGCCAGACGATCGAGAGCGTTGCTTCCAACATCACGCAGCCATACCACGGCACCGACGACAGGAAAATTCGCCAGAGGTTTGGCGACCACCTGGCGAACATCGGCGGCGCCAAGGAGTTGACAAGGCTGCTGGAACGGCTTGTCGACATGGGCATGGAGACGCAGATAGCCTGGGCGGGGATCAGCCTCGTCCGCAGCACGTGTTGGAACTATTCGGACGCCAGTCTCAAGATTTGTAAGCAGTTTGGCCAGAGTGGGCTGTTGAGACATATACTGGCAGATTTGGACCGATACGGCCCTGGAACTAGTAAAAACCAGGTATTGCAAACATAGATTTACCAAGTTTATGTCATGTAAAATTACAAGAAGTTATTCTTACAAATGACCCACCACAAGTCTGGTTACAGTCGCTCGGTGTATTGACCAGATTCCGTATAGAGTGCCGATATCTTCAGAGTTTGAATATTTAATTTTTTTACTAGAGCTTGCCCGGATATTTTGTTTCACTGTGGAAAAGTCACACTTTCATGCTACAGACAAAATCATGAAGAAATGCGAATTTTAAAATTGTCAACCCGACCTACACTGTGTTTTTGTCTCCGCGTGTGTGTTCATAATTTGTGAACAATTTAAATCTAGTCCGCATCGGACATTCACTTGTCAGCAAGAATATCACACATCGTAGTTTGTGTTTCAACATACTTTAGGTACTAGAAAATATGCTTAACTTTAAAATATATGATAAAGCAAATATTATCTGTCAACATTAAGAAATGCTCCGGTTTTGTAACTTATTACTTTTGCAGAAGAGGAGATTTCTAATCGTCTCATCGATAAGTATACTTCACAACTGTGCAAAGGCGACAGAAAACCGGCAGTTATACCACGACATGAGAGCCATCGAGCGAATCGCCCCGTTCCTGAAATCTGAAGACACGACTGTCACTACAGTCGCTCTCCTTTCTCTCTCCTACATCGTTGAAGAAGACAAGAAGGAATTGCTCGAGGCCTCTACGGAAACCATTGCCTTCCTTCTCAAAGTCCTGGTGAGTGCTTTAGATGACCCAAAACTTCGGGGACAGTGCGAGGACGGGACGTTCTCCGCTCTTGAGCTCGCCATGGGGCTCGGCAACATTGCTGTCAATGACAAAAACAAAAGCACTATGGTAGAAGGGGGATGCATACCCTTGTTCGTGAAACTACTCCAGAGAGGCGGGACTGCAGAACAGGAGTGTTCAGCAAATGCCCTCTGGGTGCTAGCGTCCATGGAGACGAACAAGGCCAAGATAAGGTCGGAACCCGGAGCTCTGGACACCCTGAAAAGGTTGTCGACGCACAGCAACGACGCAGTGAGACAGTCAGCTGAGCGTGCCCTGCTTGTATTGAAGCCTGCTGTTCCAATGCAGCAAATGGGTAGGTTACACGTCTGATTAAGACTTCGAAGTCCAAGGTCATAGTCCCCCCTTGAAGATGTGACAAGCATTGCTACTGCGAACAAAAATCCAATGTTGTACGAGCAAAGCGCACAGCAATGCAAAGTAACTGCGTTATTTAAAGAATAAATGATAAAAAGTTGACACCACTTAAAATATATCACACTTCTTTCACTTTCGTTTTGGAGTAAGTTTAATGCACCGGACAAATCAATCAGTGAGGAATGGCTGACAAAACAACAAATGGGGCGACCGTCCCTAAGCCATGGACCCTAAACCTACACACTGGCGTTACATTTTACAACTTTTCTTAACGTTTCAGCGTTTGGAATGACCGCTTCAACCGGGAAAAAGAATTGCGAATACCAGCAACGCTGTGCAAGGTTCAAAGCGTCACTGAATCTGTCAGGTACGCTGCTTTTAATTAATGACCGTGTGTCAAAGGTCAGAGCTGTCATCACCAGAGGTGCACTTCAGATTTCGTCCTTTATTTGCCACAGTTCCCGTATATTACGGCGATGGTCGGGAGCCATCCATTATCTTCATGATTTTTTCTTTATTCTTCAATTAAAGGACAAAAATTTACGCTTATCATGACGTAATTAAAACACGTTATCATCACGAGCAGTTCAAGTGCGAGCCTGTTAATACGCATACATGTCACGCTATCGTCTCAATAAAAACAGCTAAGTTTAACCTTTCCGTCCAATGGTCGAGACCCTTTACATTGCACCATACTTACAGGCTACCCTTCCTTCTCTGTCTCTGTCTGTCTGTCTGTCTGTCTCTCTCTTCTCTCTCTCTCTCTCTCTCTCTCTCTCTCTCTCTCTCTCCTCTCTCTCTCTCTCTCTCTCTCTCTCTCTCTCTCTCTCTCTCTCTCTCTCTCTCTCTCTCTCAGAACATTTCTTCAACAAGGAATTCGACATGTGCTACTGCACGACGTGCCACACTGGTAGAGGCGATAAGCTGTACTATACCAGGGGACAACCCGCCAAGGATTATGGAGTACCCGTTGGTTGGTGCCGTCACGCCTTGAAGTGAGTTTCCTTGCTAAACACTGCACTAGTGCGAGTTCTTCCACTTGAATATGCAAACCGGGGCTATGTGCTAACTATAGACAAGTATTAAGGGCGATCGAGTCATTGTGTTTACAATCAACAATGATTCTTATTTTTTCTGAATTGAAGATTAACATTTTAGATTTGAAGAAAATTAAAAACACTGGATTAGTTTTGTGTCTAGGAGTCGAATGCATTCCCATTTAACGTCAAGAAAACAAAAAATCTTTATATATTAAATGCTATATGACTCTGCACATGCATCTATTTTACATATACAATTGTATGTATCGCCATCCCTTGCATGTTGTTTGCATGTAGGGCATAAGATGGCCGAGCTTCGGAAATATTCTATTGAAGTGTTATCACGAAAATTGAATTATTACAATTAATGTACTATCCGCTGACAATTAACATTATCATCAATTGATATCTCCCATTCTGTCAACAAAGATACTTTGTCAGGTACGTATATCGTACTTCCTGCACAACAAAATTCAAATTCGTGCCTAGAATATAAAAACTGAAAACTTTTGCTCAAACTTTCCTCAAGCAAACGTTCGTCCATTCTCTTTCAAAAATAAATCAAAAAAAATTGGGGGTCAACCTGCAAAGTTTGGTACTAGTGAAACAAGTTGCCCAATATTTACCTGTGTTTAAAATTCAAAATGGCGGCCATCACTATTGGGGAAAACAAAATTACCGATTTTCACAAAACTAAGCCTGTGAAACTTTATTTGCTCCGTGAGCTTCAGAGTGAGCCCTCATAAATGGCAGACCGAAAGAATATTGTAAATATTTGACAGTCTGAATATCTGTCCCCGAAGCGTACATTCTACCTTGATTTCAACATTTTATGGGTGAAATGTTGAAATTTATATGTTTTAAATAAAATTACGGAGTGACCACACCTCTAATTAAATTTCGCTTTCAATTTCGAACCAGAATACGAGTGTTGTTTGCGTAATTCTGTTGAATTATTTACAAGGGACTGATAAACTATACAAATGTCTGGAGATTTAAATTTTTACTACTGAGAAAACACTAAGACTTAGATTAAAATTTGCACTGTCATCAAGTTTTTGTTTTTCTTGTTTATTTTGTTTTTGCAAAGAGCTCTTGTAATACCATTGTTCATAGCTGTGGGTCCATAGCTGTGGTGTTTTCAGACGGGATTCCTGCCTTTTACGGTCTGGTTTTGACTTTTACGGGCATTTTAAGGGCTGGTTTTGTGGTGGCGGGGTTAAAATCGTAAAGGTCAAAACCAGCCCGTAAAAGGCAGGAATCCCGTCTGAAAACACCACAGCTATGGACCCACAGCTACAATGTTCAATACTCGACGCCATGACGAATTCGAAGCTGGTGATGCGATCACCATTGAGGAATAACAATACGGAACAGAATATTAAACTTATCATATGGCGACCCCACCCAGCATATGTCCAAACGTCATCCCATATTTGTATCAAAACACTCTAACGATTTGAAATTAGATAGTACAGTTTCTGAGTTTTTGAATCTACTTTTTTGAAAATATTTATGTGTTTATATTGTAAACATTTTTTTTAAGAAGATTTAATTTTGTTTGTCCCAAGAGATAGTTTTTATTTGACCAATTCGCCGTCCATATTCAGACTTCAGAATGAAGAAACGTTTGTGTTAATCTGATTGTGATAACCGCTACATTACGGAAACATTTTACGCCGTTACAGTTCCTTGTTTTAGTCAACTTGTCATTCCAAAATAAAAAAATCCTCAGATGGAAAACTGGTGTATTTACGATAAGGCTGCCAAAGGCACGGCACAATAGGAGGAAAACGCGCATTCACAAAAATAGATGTGAGTAATCTGTAATATCAATTCAGTGGAAAGACTGCGCAATTCTTTGTATTCATATTTTCATTCATGACCTCATTGACCATTTGACCCCTTGTAGAGTGCACGATAGGGCCCACGCCTTGGACGTGTTCAAGAAGTGGCACATTGCTTTTCACGGGACCAGACTTGACGCGGTAAAACCAATCTTGGAATGCGGAGACCTTCTCATGCCAGGTATTAGACTCATAATGATAAATGCGTGACCCTAAAATGTTTTGAAGATTTTTTTTTACATCGTGTAACTTCTAATGTTTGAAAAACTGAAGGAGACCAATTCACCGTTTTCCGCTCTATCTCCCGATGCCTGTTTTCGCTCGCCTCACAATGGAAAAACTGGAGATTTTGCTGATACTTTCTTCAATTAAAGATTAAACCATTTGTTCAAAGCCAAGAATGAAAATCAAGGGGCACCGTGCAAATTTTGGTATAATAGACACAGATATGCCGAAAAGTTTAAATTTAAAATTACCGCAGTCTTTGAGATTACTCGGGGGCGGGGGGTGTTCACTTTTCTATTTTGGAGGGAAACAACAAGCTTTAAAATCAGTACAGTACTTACATGCAGTAGACCAGAACATGTCTGAAAATAGTTTTAGGGGCCTTCTCTACGATAGGGCGTTGTTATGATTAATGGTCCCTGAACGTGCCATTGGGAACCACCAAATTTTAAATTGAAAAGTACCAACACGTACCCCTTTACGACTTCCTACCTTTTACATCCACAGGTGACGTCATAATGGGAGGAAAAGAGCTCGGTGAGCGTGAAGGGCACTTCTGTCCCACCTGGAAGCCAAAAGGGTTTGACACCAAACAGATATTTCTATCCCCGAGTATTAGATATTCTGGCCACAGAGTTTACGCATTCCCGAACGAGTAAGTGAAATGTTCGTGTAACTACTCCCTTTCATGCCTAATTTATGTTAACGACAGCGTCATCTTATTGTAATTATTCGTCTTTCGGAGTCTTAACAGTGTCTGCTAATAGATCTTTTTTTCTGTTTTACTTCATGTTTAATGAATGAACAAATTTTAAACCTTTACCATACTTCTAAATCGGAGGTCGATTATTTCAAGTAAATCCACACGTTTATTAATTTCATCTCTCATTTCTGCCGTCGTTTCCTTCTCGAGCTATTTTATCCCACTGGAATGAATAGCATTGATTTCCTCAACTCATCAATATTTTGAAGAATGTTGCTGGTTTCGATAGATAATGCAATCTTGGTGTGAAACTGATGAAACGGATTTTCTGCCCCGACCTCACGTCACTATTTGCGTTGACCCTTAACCATGCAAATTTGCTGCAAGTTCACTGAGGTCAGAAATTAAGTAGTGTGCGCCTCGAAAGTGAAAGACTTTAAAGTTTTGCTCAAACTTTCCTGAATGAAACTTTAAACCATTCTCTTACCAAACATGCAAAGTTTGGAACTAGAGAAACAAATTACCCAACATCATGCGATATTTGACATTCAAAATGACCTCCATTCCTGTGTTAACTCTATGGGGGTGGTTAAATTTTGAATTTTCGAAAAACTAAGCCAGTGAAAGTTTTTCTTTCTCCAAGAGCTTTAAAGGGACAAAGTCGGCCATTTTCCATAAATTTTGTCTGATGCAAGATACTTCTTATATTGTTTGACATGTTGAAAGACACTGAATAAATGGGCGACCATGCATATATTCGACCCCAGTTTTAGACAAATTAAATGAAACCATCGCGAAAGTTTCATGTATCGTGTCTAAAACCGGGGTCGAATATATGCATGTTCAGCCATTCATTCAGTATCTTTCAACATGTCAAACAATATAAGTAGTATCTCGTATCAAACAAAATTCATGAAAAATGGCCGACTTTGTCCCTTTAAAATGAGTCCCCACCAGTGGTAGATCAGAAAAGAATTGTATAAATTTGAGAGTCCGTCTATCTGTCCCCGAGGCGCGTTCCATACCTTAAAGCGCGACCTGTACCTGCTGTACCAACTCTCACGCTATTGTGTCTTGATAAACATTGCGAGACGTGCATCATGAAATTTTTCCATAATATTCCTTGTTTCAGCTACACAGACAAGGTCACAAACAAAACCTACAAGGCCAAGGTTGTCTTTCAAGTGTACATCAATCCGGACAGTTACAAAGTTGGACCGCAGACTATCGGAGAGACGTCGGAAATCGACCCCAAGTTCGATAACCAGGAAATCGAATGGTTCACGAAGCAACGGGGTTGCGTCATCCTGTACGGACTGCTTGTCAAGCTAGAGGAATGAAACGACTGGAAAGTGACTTAACAAAACGCTAGTGTAACAAGGGCTTCAGACATATTACCAGTTACCGTAACCGTCAATCAGTTGGGCTTTGTATTTACATTTCTTCCTAGTCATAGGGTATACCATTTCATCCTTATTAGACCTATATGTATATGCAGTTATTTGACAGTGTCTATATTATGTAGATCAAGTTATTGAAGTTGCTGAGACGTTCGTAAACTTATATACCAATAGCAGTCGATGGACTCCTTGTCCTCGAACATTTTAGAAACACTCAAAGTATATATGGTTTTCAAATCCCTGCAGCCTGTGCTTATTTAGTTCATGACACATAGACAAGAGGTTAAAGGATATCGCGTATCCACTTCTCACTTATGTTTTGATAAACATTCATGTACGTTTATGTATCACTCACAGCGTCGAGGTATCCTTCAAAACCATTTTCTTTGTGGCTCGGAAAAAGTCTCAATAAGCATGAAACCTACAGTGCCAAAGGATTCTTTTACGTGTACACCAACCAACCAAGATAATTTCAGAGTCCCGTATAGCGGTAACCCGCCGCGATATCGGAAACCTTGGTAATTTTCGATAATATTAAGACACAGTATCTCCCACGCTGTCACATGTCTTTATTTTTAAACATTGGAATCTCCAAGTCATATTGTAGTGTTTGTATCGTTTCACATACAACAGGAGCGCATGTACTTAGGGAGCCGTCATTATTTACGGCCAGGGGGTCGGAGGCATTTCATCGGAAACTCTGCCAACCATGATGAATTTGAGTAACCCCCTCTCTAACTCAGAAATTTTGACTAACACCCCCCACTTAGAAAAGTTAAATACCAATACATGTAATTGTAAAATTTACAAAATACAGCAATAGTCAAGACCTTTCAAATCCTGATGTACCCGGCTAGATTATCATCGGTTGTCTCATGACGGTTGAAAAAGGTGAAACCAACAAAATGGAATACAAAGTGACAACAAAATACAGATATAAAAGCTCACGGTATAACCAGTCTCCAACCATATAGTATTGTTTAATTTGGATGGGTATCATGACAGAGTTTTCACTAGGATATCTGACTGGGCAGAATTTGGGAACTCTGGGGGAGAACACAAGAGAGAGTGAGGAGGAACGCGTCAAAGAGAGCTATCCCCTATCTTTCATGGAAAATTTTGAGAAATTGATGTGTGCAATGGTGCAGTTGGTGCAATCTGAGAGGTGTTTTTAATTTTTTTTACTGAGTAAAACTGTTAGAACACCCCTAGGGGAGAGCTTGAGAGGGGACCCCCTCTAGTATTGGAAATACAATCTGAGAGGCGTTTATTATTTTGCACTCGGTAAAATTGTTTGAAAATGGCATTGAACACTAATATTTTTATTCCATTTTTTGCATGATCAGTTGTTGAGTAACAATATTCAACAACCAAACGATGACTATACATTTTGTAAAAATAGTTTTCGGTTTTCCAGAGATTGAAGACCAAAGAATATGCAGAAATGGAAAATCTGTGACCTTCTTGTGTTATTTCTCAAGCTGCCAGCTTCTAATCAAAAGCGTGAATACGGTATGGTCAAATGTCAAAATGGTTATGGAACTGAAGTCAATTAAATATATGTTTCTGTGATAATAAAGGACGAATTCACAACAGTTCAGTTTGCCCTAGATCCTGTGAAATGTTTTAGAAATTGGTGTGTGATATGGCGCAGTCTGGTGCAATCTGAGAGGTGTTTTCAATTTGTCTTTTACTAGTAAAACTGTTAGAAGACCCAATGGGAGAGAGCACGAGGGGGTATCACCCCTCTCGCATCGAAAATTTTTGAGAAATTGATGTGTGCAATTGTGCAATCTGGGAGTGTTTCAATTTATTTCGCACAAAACCCTCCTGCCTCTCCACATTTTCAGCAACCCCCTTGAAGTTTTCAATATTTTGAATGACCCCCTGTCACATTCCTCTGACCCTCCAGACCATAAATAATGAAGAGAACAAAGCTTCTACTGTTATCAAGCAGAACGGAGTATAATATTACCTATACTATCCCATAGGGAGAAACGACTTGCAAGAGTTTGGTCAAAAAGTGAAAGTATAAGTTTGGAAAACACATTTTAAAAGTTCCTTAAGTATGTACTCTGATATATTTACTGCGTTCGTGATTCGTCTTGGGTGATATTTTTTCACAATGGCCAGTCGTCTGTATCAAATTACGTCGATCGAAATCATATCTCTGGAGGATCATCTTCATGAAATGAATGATATCTGTTTGAAAGTTAAGAGCAGGACTTGGGTTCGGATGGACTGTACATGTCTTACTTGTGTTTATTACTTCTTTAGTGAGTACAGTATTAGTTTGGGGAATAATTATAGGAATGCATCCTGTTTTCTCGACCCTATCAATATTGGTATGGGGGCCTCAAATAATACAGATAGCGTGCTGTGTATGTCATATGATCATTTTAACATATCTTTTTACAATGACGCGTAATCCATCTCATTTCTTTCCGTGTCAAGACGCCCTCACACTGCTTCCTTGACTCGTGTGACAACAGAGGACACTATTATGTAAGTTCAGTTAACAAATCACAGGTATCTCGATCCTTCCACAGTGTTATCGGAACTTGAAGTTTATATGTATATCCGTTCTGGTGAACAATAATGTCATTAATAAAAACTGTGGGGTTATGATTTTGGGGTCTGATTATTTGCATTTATAATCTGACAGGAGATCGATCAGGATTGAGAAACTCAATTGACCACCCTCTCCCCAGTCCAAAAAGACATTTGAGTGGCGTAATGATATATGATACCATATTATGTGATCCGCCTATCTTCTGCTCTGACAACTCTTACGAATCTACAAGTGACGCAGTTTTCACATTTAATTTGATAGATGCTTTTGTGAAGTAAGTAAGTGAGTGAGTGAGTGAACATGCATAAAAGTAATTAACTTTGTTGAAGACAACTCTGCTTTGGAGTTACAATACGACACTTTTTATAAACGTTCGGATCCACTTTATCGATACACAGATAATAAATCTGTGTACAAGTGTTTATTTCTTCGGTGAAATACATAATTTGCAAAACAATTAACTCCATAAAATGACAGCTGCATGTCCAAAGACTCGGGCAAGATATAATGTCAATGAATAAATGTTTTGGGAACTACAAATATCTCTCAAAATCAATTCCTTTACATGTATATGAAATAATGTAGTACGCGACTCGACATTGAGAGATTTGAATTTTTACTCAATTTTTCCGTTCTTTGAATTATGCCCTTTTAGAAATCACAGTGCAAAATTTGGTTCGAGAGAAACAAATTGCCCGATATTTACCAAAATCAGAGTCAAAATGGCTACCATCACTGTAATAGCTCTGTGGAAAACAATAAATTTCGACTTTTCACAAATTAAAAATGAGCCGGTGTGAAATTTAGCTACGCCATGAGCTGCATGCAAAATAAGACCCCCCCAACACACACACAAGTGATATACCAAAAGCTATTGTACATGTTACAGAGAGTCTGAATGTCTGTCCCCGAGGGGCATTCTATCCTAAGCAAGTCAAAGTAGTCTTACCGTATGTAACGTAATGGAAGATAAATATTGCCAAAACAACGATTTCGTACAAATGTAATGATTGAAAAATGAAACACGTGACTGACATTGTCGTTGATCGGCATTGCTTTCGAAAACCCAAAGAACGTTATATTTTGACGTAATGTTGAAGTTCGGAAGAAATGCCGTGTTTGTATCGCTATTGTACAATCAATTGCATCGGGAAAAGCATATATAGTGACAATTCTATAAACTCAACAAGCACAATAATTGTACGTGCATTCATGTAAATATTTGTAATGGACAGTTAGTTCACACTTTTTAAAAATCCGGCAGTGGCTCAAAGGCAAGAAATATCATTTTTTCACAACCATGTGTTGAACTTAACCGTCATGTAAATGTCGGGAAACATTGCTGCATTCCGTGCAACCATTAAAACATGTAAATGCACGTTCCAAAAACATGAACTACCCTTATACGACAGGCATCGCATACAGTGACAAACCAAGTTAAAATGAGATCGTGACCATGCAAATTAACCGTACCTTAAATAACTGAAAGATATCAATAGGAAAAAACATCAGGAAAATAGGTTTTACCTAGTATTGTTTGATAATTGTTTGTTTGTTTGTTTGTTTGTTTGTTGGCTATTCATACATTTCATCCAAACGTCGTCAACCAATTTACCATGCAGTCAACTGATCATCCAATCTCTGTTCGTTTTACCTATACGTGTCTGTCTGTCCGCCTATCTACTGTATTTGTCTATCTGTCTGTCTGCTCTTTATTTTTGTCTCTCTGTTCGTCTCTGTCTGAGGTCTGTCTATCTGAGTCCATTTTAACCGTTAGAAGATAAGTTTACGTGTCTGAAGTAAAATTTTACAAGGGTAAAGTTCTCTTTGCGTGGATTTGTCTTTTACTGTGAAGACACGGCAGCAACACCGACATGACTTTATCCACTCATCCATATTTCCAAATACATAATACACGAGTGAAATCGAAAGTAGATTTCTAACGGTGTGGTGAGATGTGCCACGATGGACCATTTCTGAGAACCGTAGAAGCAGTACTGTACCTGGAAGACGTCAACGTCTTTCAGTTCATAGATATTGGCCCACCAGAACATGAAGTTGGTGAACACCAGCATCATCATGATCTGACGGGTGAAGTTCGGATTGAAGTTTTCCGGGGGCTTCCTGTGGAGCACGTCGTACAGGAACACGACTTGCACGGAGATGTCGATGAACTTCAAAGCCTCGTGAACTAGTAGTAGCACTTCGTTCGCTGAGCGCACGGTCATCGAGGACGCGACGATGGTGAACGCGGAAGAAATGAAGAGACCACTGGCCGATATGAACAGCAGCAGCATCGTTAAGCGCAGCTTGTCTGCCCGGCCGTCTTCTACCCGCCAGTCCTCGCTGCGCCTCATCCTAAAATGAGCTATCAAGTTCCCGGGTATGGTCAGGACATACACACATGTAGTCATTCCGTTGAAGATTTGAGAGGGTTTCCCACTCCCTGTACCGTTCTCGGCGCTTTCCGATGAAATACTGGCGATTACAGCGGCAATGGAAGTCATAAACGACAGAAATCCGACCCCCAGACCAATGTAGCTGCCCTGCAGTGTCATATACTTTCTCGCTCGCTCCTGTCGACAACCCGTTTGCTCCTTACCGATGTTTCCGTACATGACGTACATAAACCCAGACATGATAAGGTAGAATTCCATAGCGCCCGGCGAGAGCAATAGCGACGACTTATCTCTGATGTGGTGGAAGTTTAGCCCATCACCAGCTTCTTCTGAAAGACAAAAGCCCGCCAGAAACTGTTATTGAGTTGCATACCCATGCCGTAGATTTTTCAATAAAACGTACACTTTTAAAAGAAGCAAGTGACGAGTTGCATCTCTCATTGTCCACCAATGCCTTTAACGACTGTCATAATTGCCGATGCATGTACTTTATTCCATGATTTAACCGATATTCACCATACAATTTCTTTGGATACAATAGAACATAACAAGATAGGTTTGCACAATACACGATAGGTTTGCATGATTGGCATGATATAAATTGTAGTCATGTGGAGAACCTAAAAGACATACATGTACACGTTAGACATTTTAGACACGTTAGGTCCGTACACGTTAGGTTTGCACGATACACGATAGGTTTGCATGATTGGCATGATATAAATTGTATAGTCATGTGGAGAACCTAACATGACATACAGATTAGACATTTTAGACACGTTAGGTCCGTACACGTTAGGTTTGCACGATACACGATAGATTTGCACGATTGGCATAATAGATTTTGACTCATGTTGAGAACCTAAAATGACATACACGTTAGACATTTTAGACACGTTAGGTCCGTACACGTTAGGTTTGCATGATACACGATAGGTTTGCATGATTGGCATAATAGATTTTGACTCATGTTGAGAACCTATGTAAAAAATGACATACACGTTAGACATTTTAGACGCGTTAGGTCCGTACACGTTAGGTTTCCACGATACATGATAGGTTTGCACGATTGGCATGTGTTATGTAGGTCATTTCCCCCACACTCATCATGACCTGAGTTCAATTAGTCTAGAACATTCTCAAGGTCACTGCCCTTGATGACCTCACAACCTTGAATTCAATTAGTCATGTTTGGAATGTTCTGGAAAGTTGATTAGTTGTGTAAGGGAGATAATTTTAGAACAGTAATTAGCATGTCAAAAAAGTTCTAGATTGTTCTTATATGCCTTTATAAAAGGGACGTGCTCAGCTTCCAGTCAGACTTTTGGGATCGTGTGTTACTAAACTCCAGCAGTAGTCATTCTCAAGACTTTTCAAGACCTTCACTGTCAACGCTGGATTTATACTGTGGACTTTGTGCAGCTTCAAGCCTGCAAGGACTGTTCATTCATCCAACTGACTGTTGCAACTCTGAGACTGGAGCTTTGCCGTCCCAGCTGAGATAAGTAGTCTGTACACTTTTAAAGCTTGTACTCTATCCCTGACTTAGCAATTAGTTTTATTTTCGTAATAAATTTTGTTTAAACGTTAACTGCTGAGTTCACCCTTTTGTTCGTTTTCTCTGCACGTAACAAAATTGGGGCTCGTCCGGATACGAATATTTTGAGCCGTTTGACAACATTTTGCCTGCCTTTTCAAACTACTGTATACTGTGAACTCAGCGAAATTCAATCATGGCGGAATTCAAGCCAGACGAATTTATGGATGACCTTGATCAGGACGCATTTGATTCCCTCAGAAAGACAACCTCATAGCACTGGCAAATTTCCTTAAAGTAGATGTCAAAAGATCTATGCGCAAGCGAGAAATTCAATTCAAGATTGCAAAACATTTAGTTAATTCTGGCCATTTTGAGGAGTCTGCCTTAAAAGATTATGAGCCTGAGTCTTCCTTCGAACTCAAAAAATTAGAATTAGAAATTCAGGCAGATTTGGAGCTTAAAAAATTGGCATTAGAAAAAGAAAAAATACAAATGCAATTACAAATGAAAGAAAAAGAATTGCAAATGGAGGAAAGACAGAAAGAAAAAGAAAGGCAGGAAAGATTAGAAAAGGGAGAAAGAAAGAGAGGAAAAAGAAAAGGAAAGAGAATTAGCTGAACACCGACTGCAGTTAGAAATGAGACGTTTAGAGCTTGGAAAGTCAGGAAAATTCTTCCCTTCAGACAATTTTGACATCACTAAGCATTTCAGGTTAGTTCCCCCTTTCCAAGAAAAGGATGTTGATAAATATTTTCTCCATTTTGAGAAAATTGCTCAGAGTCTGGATTGGCCTAAGGAGTCCTGGTCTATGCTTTTGCAGAGTGCTTTGGTGGGTAAAGCCAGAGAAATTTACATTCAGTTGTCAGTAGAGCAGGCTTCAGATTATGATTCTGTGAAGGAATTAATTCTCAAGGGTTATGAGTTGGTGCCTGAAGCTTACCGTCAGAAATTTAGGGATTGTGAGAAGGCGAAAGATCAAACTTATGTTGAATTTGCTCGAACAAAAGAACAACTGTTTGACCGTTGGTGCTCTTCTGAAAAGGTCAGTCAGAATTATGACAAATTACGACAGCTTGTTTTGATTGAGGAATTAAAAGGTGCATCCGGAGTGACATCAAGACGTTTATCAATGAACAAAAGGCAGATACATTAGAGGTTGCTGCACGTTTGGCCGATGATTATTCATTGACCCACAAATCTTCATTTCTCAGCAAACCATCCCAGTCCTTTTCATACAGAAACAATGCAGGTAAATTTAACTCGTCCTTTTCATCCAAGAATTTTCAAAGGAGAGTAGAAAATCAAATGACAACAGTTCACAGAGTTCAAGTAACACTCCCACATCATCAGATCCCAAGTCTCAATCTCCTTCTGACAAACAGTTTGGTACACTTTCTTGTAATTATTGTAAGAAAGACGGCCATTTAATGTCAGAGTGTTTCAAATTGAAAAGAAAACGTGAAGGTCAAAGTGGTCAAAGTGGATCTAAGCCAACCGGCTTTATTTCTTCATCAACTCAATTAGAGTCTAATAATGTGTGCAACACATTTTCTGAGGTTAAACCCCTCTTATCCCCAATTAATGAGGTCAAGGTCAATTCTTCTCAAGATAGCATTATGGGTATTTTCGAAGCCATTTATTCATAATGGTTTTATATCACTTTCTAGTGATTTCTCTTCCGCTACCCCTGTCAAAATTTAAGAGATACGGGGCTTCCCAGTCTCTTTTGTTGGCAGATACCCTGCCGTTTCTGAAAAGTCATTTTCAGGTTCTAAAGTTCTTATTAAGGGGTAGATTGTAATGACTACATTCCTGTTCCTCTCCATAATGTCTATTTGTCTTCGGACTTTGTTTCTGGACCTGTGGCTTTAGGTATTAGGCCTTTTTTGCCTTTTGAAGGGATTCACCTTCTTCTTGGAAACGACCTTGCCGGGGACAAGGTCATTACTAATCCACTTGTGACTGATAATCCTAGTTTAGATCAGGATCCAGAGCCAATTGAACAAGAGATACCCGATTTATTTCCTTCATGTGCCATTACTCGAGCCATGTCAAAGAAAACTTCCGAGAATCAAAATACTCTCAAAAATAATGTCACAGATGTTGACTTAAATGACACCTTTCTCAGTCAGGTGTTTGACACGGAGCATTCCGTTATCCCTCGTGGATTTGAAACTTCCAGTAAAACTTCTGCTGACCAAAGTCAGACATTTTCTAGATCAAATCTCATTGCAGAACAACACAAAGACCCAGATATTTTGTGTTTGTTTGACAGGGTAGATGATGAAGATAAAACTTCAGATAGCTCTGTTTCCTATTATACAAAATCTGGTATTCTCATGCGTAAATGGAGACCTCCAGATGTCTTGGTTGATGACGATTGGGCTATAAAACATCAAATTGTGGTTCCAAAGCCCTACCGTGCTGAAATATTGCGCCTGGCCCATGAAACGCCCTGGGCTGGTCATTTGGGAGTAAGGAAACTTATCATAAAATTCTCAGTCACTTTTATTGGCCTAATCTCAGGCAGGATGTAACACATTTCTGTAAAACTTGTCACACATGTCAAATGGTAGGAAAGCCAAATCAGACCATTCCAAAGGCCCCTTTACAGCCAATTCCTGCATTTCAAGAACCATTTAGTAGGATACTAATAGACTGTGTTGGGCCCCTACCAAAAACAAGATCAGGAAATGAGTACATGTTGACAATAATGTGTACATCAACTCGGTTCCCAGAAGCCATCAACTCGGTTCCCAGAAGCCATACCACTGAGAAATATAAAGACAAAGACTATAGTGAGAGCTTTAGTCAAATTTTTCACTTTATTTGGCCTCCCTAAATGTGTCCAGTCCGATCAAGGCTCCAACTTTATGTCTGGTATTTTCAACAAGTAATGGATCAGCTAGGCATTAAACAGTATAGGTCATCCGCCTATCATCCAGAAAGTCAGGGTGCTCTTGAGCGATTTCATCAAACTTTGAAAAACATGATTAGGACCTACTGTTTTGACACAGAGAAGCAGTGGGATGAAGGAATTCATTTTCTGCTCTTTGCTGTTAGAGAGTCAATTCAGGAGTCTCTTGGTTTTAGCCCATTTGAGCTTGTATTTGGACATACAGTCCGTGGCCCACTTAAGCTCGTTAAAGAGAAATTCCTATCAGACGATGATGATTGTCTGAATATTTTGCAATATGTGTCAGATTTTCGTACAAAACTCTCTAAAGCATGTGAATTAGCCAGAGAAAATCTTGAGTCATCTCAGCAGTCAATGAAAACCAAATATGATAAAAACACCTCAAAACGGAAGTTTAAACCAGGTCAAAAAGTTGTTGTTCTACTTCCATTCCTGGCAAACCACTCCATGCTCGTTACTTTGGGCCATACCTAATTGATAAGAATTGAGTGATTTAAATTACATCATAATAACACCTGACAGGCGAAAACAAAAACAGCTATGTCACATAAATATGCTTAAGCCATATTTGGATAGGGATAATCCTACTATAACTCAGCCTGTCAGTGCAGTCAGTTCAAACCATTATGAAGATAGTGATACTGAAACTGACTTGAGTGAAAATACTCTAAACTCAAAGCTGGGCTCGGTCAAGCTTCAGAACTCAGAAATCCTGGAGAAGCTGGAGTCTACAAAGTTGGCACACCTCCAGCCAGAACAACAACAACAGGTGAAAGAACTGCTCCACGAATATAAACACCTGTTTCAAGATGTTCCAACGAGGACAAACGTCATCTATCACGACGTTGATGTTGGGACAGTAAGCCTGTAAAAACAACATCCATACAGACTGAATCCAACAAAAGCAAAATATCTCCAGGAAGAAGTCAAATACCTGCTGGACAATGACTTTATTGAACCCAGTAAAAGTAACTGGAGTTCGCCGTGCATACTTGTTCCCAAATCAGATCACAGTTATCGTATGTGCACAGACTTTAGGAAGGTCAACACTTTAACAAAGACAGACACTTTCCCAATCCCGAGGATTGATGACTGCATCGACCGAGTGGGAAAAGCCAAGTATGTGACGAAATTTGACCTACTGAAGGGATTTTGGCAAGTCCCTCTGACAGATCGTGCTCGTGAAATATCCGCCTTTGTTACACCAGACGGATTGTTCCAGTACAAGGTGATGCCATTCGGAATGAAGAACTCTCCGGCAACGTTCCAACGGATGATCAACGACGTCATATCCGGGCTAGACGGTGTGCAGCCTACGTTGACGACGTCATCCTGTATAGTGACACCTGGGAGGAACACATCAAGCTCATGCGGAAGTTCTTTGAGAGACTGAGTAAAGCAATGTTGACTGTCAACCTCGCCAAATCTGAGTTTGGTTGGGCGAGGGTAACTTACCTCGGACATACTGTAGGACAGGGTGAGGTAAAACCTGTTGATGCCAAAATCAGTGCCATTTCAAGTTTTCCCATACCAAACTGCAAACGACAACTGATGCGCTTTCTCGGTATGGCTGGTTACTACAGAAAATTCTGTCCAAATTTCTCCACAATTACTGAGCCTTTGACTAACTTACTTAAAAAGAAAGTAAAGTTTGTTTGGTCAGAACAATGCCAACAGGCATTTGATACAATTAAAGCCACACTTCAAAGTGCTCCAATCTTGTCTGCACCAGATTTCAGTATACCATTCAAATTAGCTGTAGGTGCTAGTGATACGGCTGCTGGTGCTGTTTTATTGCAAGAGGATAGTCATGGTGTAGATCATCCTGTTTGCTATTTTTCACGCAAATTAACAAATCCCAGAGAAACTACTCTACAATTGAAAAAGAGTGTTTATCTTTGATATTAGCTTTACAGCATTTTGAAGTTTATGTTACTTCTTCAAATCAGCCAATAGTGGTTTATATTGATCACAACCCTCTTGTTTTTCTGCAGAAATTTAAAGGCAAAAATCAGAGATTGCTAAGATGGAGTTTAATGTTACAGGAGTTTAATCTTGACATTAGACATATCCAAGGCAGAGACAATTTAATTGCAGACTGTCTCTCTCGTATTTAGAGTTTATTGTTGTTCACTTTCAAGAAGTTTTACTTTAGAGTAAAACAAAATTTGAGTACTTAAATCCTTTTCAAGATAACATTTGTAAAAGAAAGATTTTTCTTTGAAAAATTTTCTTTTTTTTGAAGAGGGGGTGTGTTATGTAGGTCATTTCCCCCACACTCATCATGACCTGAGTTCAATTAGTCTGGAACATTCTCAAGGTCACTGCCCTTGATGACCTCACAACCTTGAATTCAATTAGTCATGTTTGGAATGTTCTGGAAAGTTGATTAGTTGTGTAAGGGAGATAATTTTAGAACAGTAATTAGCATGTCAATAAAGTTCTAGATTGTTCTTATATGCCTTTATAAAAGGGACGTGCACAGCTTCCAGTCAGACTTTTGGGATCGTGTGTTACTAAACTCCAGCAGTAGTCATTCTCAAGACTTTTCAAGACCTTCACTGTCAACGCTGGATTTATACTGTGGACTTTGTGCAGCTTCAAGCCTGCAAGGACTGTTCATTCATCCACTGACTGTTGCAACTCTGAGACTGGAGCTTTGCCGTCCCAGCTGAGATAAGTAGTCTGTACACTTTTAAAGCTTGTACTCTATCCCTGACTTAGCCAATTAGTTTTATTTTCGTAATAAATTTTGTTTAAACGTTAACTGCTGAGTTCACCCTTTTGTTCGTTTTCTCTGCACGTAACACATGTTAGATTTGACTCATGTTGACAACCTAAAATGACATACACGTTAGACATTGTGTCTATAGACATCAAAAGTGTACGTCATTTTAGGGTTCAAGATAGGTAGAATTGTATCATGGCAATCATGAGACATATCGTAAAACGTGCCGACCTAACGTTGACAGAGCTAACATGTCTAAAATGTCAAACGTGTATGTCCAATGAGGGTCTCAAAATGAGTCAAGAGCTATCATGGCAATCATGCAAAACTGTCGTGTATCGTGCATACCTAACGTGTACGGATCTAACGTGTCTAAAATGTCAAACGTGTATGTCATTTTAGGGACTCTCCAGATAAGTTGAATGGTACAGTCATGATACACGTTAGACATTTTAGACACGTTAGGTCCATACACGTTAGGTCGGCACGATACACGATAGGTTTGCACGATTGGCATGATAGAATAGGACTTATTTGTACGCCCTAAAATGCTATACATGTTAGACATAGGTTCTTTAACGTTAGGTCTGCACGATACACGATAGGTTTGCACGTTTGCAATTTTAGGCACGTTAGTTCCGACCTGACATACACGTTAGACATTTTAGTAATGATAGGTGCGGATATATTGGGTCTGCACTATACACGATAGGTTTGCAAGTTTGGCTTTTTTGGTCACGTTAGTTCCGACCTAACATGTCAAACATGCACTACTAAAATGTAAACATGTCTAAAATGAAAAAATCCCGACTTCTGGCCATGGATGGTACAGTGCATGTTCTAAAAAACCATCTCTCTCCAAGAAATAACAGGAAAATTACCTGTGTGACTCAGAACTTGCTGTTGAGTTGAGGCATTGATGATCACGTCAGATATCACGCTATCGCTGTGTCCCTGTGCGTGAACCCCACAATTAGCGGTCTCGTTGAACGACAAACCGGCCAGGTCTTCCATCACTTCACGCACAAAGTCCCTGCTCCAACAACTCATGCAAGTAGCCCACTGCAGCATGGTAGCGACTCTGAAAACCGTCCAATATACAGGTGACAATGTAGTCGAGTTAAAGTACGTTTCATGAATTCGTCAAATTGACCCTTTTAAAGAAATAACGTCGCTATTTTTGAGACTATTTGAGTCATATTTTGAAATGATTTCGGCCGTTTCATATATGAGAAGTTATCTATGTTGTTCTGCTCATTGAAACGTATTGAATTATCGATCGTCAAAATTCTGCTCACACCTCACATATACACGTAACATGCATGTAAATATGATGACACGATTTCTGATATGTACCACAGACTGCGGCATCGATTATTATGGTGACTGGCCTTGCGCAGTAAGTCGCATATTTCTTGGCAAAGTCGATGTCATCAATCGTGCGAAAGATAAAAATGAAAAATACACTAAGAGAGAGAGAGAGAGAGAGAGAGAGAGAGAGAGAGAGAGAGAGAGAGAGAGAGAGAGAGAGAGAGAGAGAGAGAGAGAGAGAGAGTTACCAAAGACAAACCAGTTTTCCGTAAAAACACTCATTGACGTGTCTTTTTAGATGTATTTCTTACCTTGCCAAAGGTCTCCATTTCCGGACACATTTATCGGAGTTGGCGCAGACGAACAGCCAAAGGAGCAGAATAAACGACACAGCCAGAACTGCTTCGACGGCATTGACGGCTCCGCATATCTCATTACAGCTGCCGTCCACGATGGAACCGAGTCGGAACACGGCCGACAGCATGCCGCAGGCGCCGAAAAGGGCAGCACCGACTGAGGGAATGAAATCAAACCTTGTAAATTAAGGTGAAGCTAGCGCGGACTCCCGGTATCTGGAGCCGCTGAAACGTTGTGCAATTTATCGACAGACATAATTCTGCATTTTTGTCAAATTATACTCTCTTATGTTTATTCAAAACAACAGCAGGATTTAGCTATACAGTTCATGCTAAATATTCTACTTAGAACATAGTGGCCAGCTGTCTCATTTTGAGAAACTGTAAGTACCAGGTACGTTTAACGTGACTGTGATATACTACAGCTAAGTATTTTCTGATAAAGTTAAAATTTGGAGAGGAAACAAGCTATTGGCTTTCAATTAACAGAAACTCTCCCATCTACACAAGAAAATTTAACAATGACCCTACATCACTATACAAAAAGTTCCCAACAGAGCCCTCGCCCCATATATAGCATGACTTTGCTCCCACCTCCTGCAAAACCCGACAGACTGCTCTACGTTTTGAAAACAAAATTATGAAATCCCCCTGCCCCGGCTGACTGTAAAACCCGACCGCCCACCTCTATCCCTTTCGAAGAAAAATGAATGGCTACCATCAAGAAACCCCTTGCAGACAATTTTTAAAGGAACAGCTTTGTTCGTTGACAGATTCTGTTTCCTGTTGCTCAAGACAACAAAAAAGTAAGCGACAGTTCTGAGGTGAAACAGTCCATTGATTATCGAAATATGGAGGATATCCTCAGATAGCCAATATCGATTTGCGTATTCATCTGGATACAATTTAAGGAAGAATGCACCTCGAAAGTGAAAGACTTTTGCTCAAATTTTCCTCAAGGAATCTCCCAACCATTCACTCTCTGAATAAAAAAATCGGGGGTCACCGTGAAAAGTAACTGGAGAAACAAATTACCCAAGATTTACCAATATTTGAAATTCAAAATGACCGCCATCCCTGTGTTGAATCTATGAAAAAAATAAAATTTTCGAGTTCCAAAAAATCTAAGACGGTGAAAGGTTTTCTCACTCAAAAAGACTTCAAAATGGGCCAAAAAGTGATACATCACAAAAGAATCGGAAAAATTTGATTTGAGAGTCGGCGCACTCTCACTTACGCGAGGTTGCGCAGTGAACTCAAAACTGACTCACCTAAGATGAAATTGGACGCTGCCTGATGGCTGTTCTGACAAGAGTTTGTTCCCATCATGCCTGAAAATTGCATCACGATGATTGACAGGATGGACACACTGAATAAGTAAATGTAGAATGCGTCGAGATGCGATATATGAAACACGTTCACGTGCGGGGCCCTTTCCTTCTCGCCTGCTTGTAGGACGTACGCCACTGGTAACACCGTTCCAACAACGAGGTTTATGATACCGTATACTTTGCTGAATGCTACTGTTGTGAGCGACCTGTAACAAATGGGAAATTATGAACGTTTATAAAGTTATTTAATGACTCTTTTGAGGCACAGAACGGTCATCAGCAACAATAACAGTCCAAACGGCTAAATAAGTGACAATGTACATGAGTTCGTCATATCCTTCTTTATATAAGTAGTAATAAGTGCCTAACTGGTCTTCGTTCTGCCATCACTATAGGGAAAAAGTGCGTGACCAGAGCGAGAAACTGACGCTTTCTCGCAATCGGTGAGAATCTGTTCTTATTCTCACCGCTGTCGGTGAGAAAATGTTAATCTCCGCTGGAGATTGGTGAGAAATGCACTCCTTGGCGAGAATCAAGTGTGAGAACAAATTCTCATCGGTGAGAATGGAAATTCTCACTAATACAGCGAGAATTGAAATTCACTGGCGAGAATCATCAAGACTCGCTTCTCGGAGTCTTTATGATTCTCATCAATGAACGGATTCTCACCGATTGCGAGAAAGCGTCAGTTTCTCGCTCCAGTCACGCACTTTTTCCCTATAGTGCATGGTCCCTCCGCGTACTCTCACCTGGTGTGGATTTACGTATGTCTGTCTCTCTCTGTCTCTCTGTCTCTCTCTATCTCTCTCCCCCCTCTCTCTCTCACCGACTAACAACTGCAATGTGGAGTGGTAACAGCATACACCGTGCGACCGTGCACGACAGTTCAACTCACCTGCGGACAGGTCTTGGTACCTCATCAAGCGGCAGGATCGCTTGATAGCCGGCCTGGTTGCAACTCATACTACGAGCCGAGTAGCCGAGTTCCAATGGCGAGGGGTACGGTAAATCTGATAACGCCCTTCAAGGGAAACCTATCTTCCTTACACTACTACCTGCAGTGCTTTGAGTTGTGAAAATATCTCAGACTGGAGCAAAATCAGGTTATGCCTATAGCAGCAGAGCCAAGGCTTGGGACAGTGAGTCGCCTGACATTCACATAGCTTATTTCACATTTGCAGACAATGGCTTCCTTTTGTTCGATTCTGCAAGTGACTTTAATTCACTGGGAAATCCCATGCTCACGTTGGCGTCCGTTGTAAGGCACATGGCCTGCTTCTGAGAAGTCGTCAATAGGCTGGCCACGGTCCGTGGGCTGGCGTTTCAGCAGAAACGCCCACACACCAAATAAAGCCTCATGCATCAATGAGAGACTGTTCAGAACAGCCGACCCCTCATGACCTTGCAACACGTGATGCTTTGTACTCCCTGTTATATGTTATTGCCATGACTTTGCACTACTCTACTGTTCATACAATTATTATAACGAAAATAGTATCATATGATTACAGGGAAATTCCATATTACCAGAACGAGACCAGCAGACGGCGGCGTCTCGGCACGTGATCGGCGTTTCCAAAAACAACAAAACCAAATGAGAATTTCTTTTTTCAGCTACATATGACTTAATGCTTTGGATAGGCATTCCTTGCGGTCTTCTAGTTGTTTTTTTTTCGTTCACGATACACTGGCTAAGGTATAATTTTAAGGCTTTGATCAGTACGGAGCTTCATTATAACAGAGCTGTTTTCAATGGCCAGTGACGCGTACTTCGTTTTGAATCACAACCGCTGACAACTTACCACTCAAATATGCGACTTTGAGGCCAACAAAAAATAACGTTCATTTGCTTATTGTTCATATACTTCTGCCGTTCTGGCATCTTAATTCAATTTTGCCAACAAAGATTATTTTATATTTTTGATGACTTACGAAAACACAGGCCTGATGACATCTTTGGCCGACTGCCATTCTACCATAGTATTATTATATGAATGTTATGATTATCGGAATGAAACTAAACAGTCGCGTTGTTGGAATCATTCCGCACCGAGTACGCAGGACTGAACAGCACTGAGGGTCCAGTTACTTCGTAAAGCCGTAGGCGGGCCTTGAGAAAACAAAATTACTCTATAACGAATATTTGGTCAGGTGCTTACCAGGTGTGTCTACGAGTGTTATTTCCGGCTTGTGTACAGCCATTATCGGGTTGACACTCATAGTAGGGAAGTTGGTCTATTCTTTGTACCGTGCTTCGTTCGGTAAGAATTGTACGAAATAGTGTCAACGGCTATCTCAAACCAAGTAAAAATGTTACACTAGCCAGTGTAGTGTAGGTGTGATTTACGTGTTCACAAATACACAATGTTACGTATTTTATTTTATGCTTTATTCATACCTATATATATAAAACCTAAAAGAGTATATACAAAACGAAACTGAATAAACTGATGAAAGAGAAAGCGAAGACTACGTGCAAGAAAATTTCAGATAAATTGTACATAATTTTTTACATTTTGTTTTCGTGCTTCAACTACATGCCACTATATATGGTACTAACAGTGCTAGTTTTCTGTAACGTGAACTCTGACATTCCTGATGAAATAGACTGAAATTTTGAATAAAACTAACTTGTAACTGATATTTTCCATTCAGCAGGAAATAATTTCATTTTTGGAGGCTTCGTGAAGAAATTCGGGGAGTTAAATGAAAAACATATGCAATCGCTCTCTATTTTTTGCTGAACACTTTATTACCATACTTAAAGGCCCATGAGCTGCAACAGTGTGAAATTTGTCCAACCTCAAGGTACCTCCAATTTCCTCGCATAGTCATTGCAATCTGCAAATTGATATTATGTGCTTCAACAACGTTTGTTTGTGGCAGAATAGGCAAGATATTTAACAGGTTTTTGTTTGTTTTAAATTTCCCACCATTTTCAAAATCTTGCCATGTTATGTAAAAAATACAGAATTTTGTCAAAGTGGAGTGAATCCCTTTCCCGTCCTTTCATTTGATTGCACCATGTTGTATTTGTTAAGATTCAAAAGTGCACATGCAACATTTATGCTGCTTATCATGTAGTTGTATGGAGGCGGCCAATTGGATGCGGCACCCATTTATTATTTATCTCACTGAAACCTACCCACGCAGTCCCACTCAGTGGATAATTTTACTTGAGTAAACATCTCTGAGTAAGAACATTTCTATGAACTAATTTTAGTCTAAACAAGGCAGTATTGCTGAAGGCAATGAGTACTTGGGCCGTGATAGAGTAATTTTGAGGACAATATATACTACTATTCAAATATGGTCTTGAATTTCCTCCTGTCAATGAGGCATTTGATTAACTGGTTATTAAACGAAGCAATGGCATGACAACGGCAAAATATGTCTAGCAACTTTTGTGGAGTTTGAGGCAGGGGTTCTTTATTTATAGCGGGAATTGCTTAAACTCCTTAAATATTCAAATTACAGCAAATTTCTTTTGTTCTCGATGGTAGATGTCTAATATTTAGATGGGCATATTTAGATTTCTACCCTATAGTTATCCCTATATACCAAAAATCGGACATCCAGCTCTATTGGCTTGCTCAGAATTAGATATGCGCATAATTAATGAGGTACAATATGTGGTGTCATAAGGTGTCCCATCATACCATTTATGAAGGGTGTAGCACTTGTGGTTACTGAGTTGTGGACAAATATATATATTTGAGGTCAAAGGTCATCGAGGTCACGTGACATTTTGTCAAAATAATTGTATTGCTAAGTTATTCCCATATACCAAAAATCAGACCTCCAGCTCTATTGGCGCGCTCAAAATTATATATGCGCATAATTAATGAGGTACAATATGTGGTGTCATAAGGTGTCTTATCATACCAAATATGAAGGATGTAGCACTTGTGGTTACTGAGTTGTGGACAAATATATATATTTGAGGTCAAAGGTCATTGAGGTCACGTCACATTTTGTCATAATAATTGTATTGCTAAGTTATTCCTATATACCAAAAATCAGACCTCTAGTTCTACTGGCTCGTTCAAAATAAGATATGCACATAATTAATGAGGTACAATATATGGTGTCATAAGGTGTCCTTTCATACCAAATATGAAGGGTGTAGCACTTGTGGTTACTGAGTTGTAGACAAATATGTATTTTTGAGGTCAAAGGTCATTGAGGTCACGTGAAGTTTTGTCAACAAATTATATTGTTAGAGTTCCATTAGCTGTATCTTTTGGCGATTTTTCCGTTAGCTTTGATTGAAATGATCACTTGCTCATGTTGAATAGCCTGTCAAATAACAGAGAATCGCATATTATTCGGAAACATTACGTGCCCTACAACTAAATAACATGTGATTTTACAACGAAAATTTCAATTTTTGTCCGGACAGAAATACAAACTCTGTTGACACGCGGATTGCAACGTAGGCTATCTTCTGACCTGCGTGAGCCATTTACAGCAATTTCAAAATAAATATTCATTACTTATGCCCGGTAGTTACGTCGTAGTCCATTGTCCGAGCTCGTAGTCCATTGTCCGAGCACGTTGCGTAGCCAGATGTCTGGCAATCCACGACGCAATAAACGTAAACTTGTACATCTCGCGTGATCGCGGCGTCACCATATCTGCGTTCTCCCCAGCACGCTGAGCGTGCCAGACGTCAACAAACGAGCTCGGAAGGGCAACATGTTTGAACAAAAATTAGCAGTTTTATGTGGCTATAACATCACTAATCATGTTTGTTTCTTCGTAAAATAACATTTTGCAACAATATTAGCCTCAAACATGGAATTTTCCGAGGTAAAAAATGGTCAAAAGTTACAAATAATGGCCCTTTAACTTATCCCTATATACTAGTACCAGAAATCAGACCTCTTGCTCTATTGGCTCGCTCATAATTAGATATGCACATAATTAATGGAGTACAATATGTGGCGTCATAAGGTGTCCCATCATACCAAATATGAAAGGTTTAGCACTTGTGGTTACTGAGTTATGGACAATAATGTATATTTCAGGTCAAAGGTCACCAAGGTCACATGATATTTTGTCAAAATGTCTGAGATATCTGCGTGAACCGATGGACTCACTGATGGACTCACGGACGGATATGAGCCAATCTATAAGCCCCCTGGACTTTATCCGTGGGGACAAAAAAACTGTGTCACTGCATCCTTTAGGCAATATGAATACAATGAGAAACTAAATTTTTATTTTTCTTGGCATCATACATGCGAGTCTATGGAGAACTGCCTTATACATGGGAGTCTATGGAGGTGTAAACTAAAAAGTCCTCTAACACGGCCAAATTTGATAGCATTGTGAAACAAATCGACGTGCATCTGTATCAGTGTATGGGGTTGGGTACTAGGCGTGAACGGACGGACGGACGCACGGACATGACCAAACCTATAAGTCCCCTCGGACTTCGTCCGTGGTGATTAAAAACAACGTAACAGTTATTACAGCTACACAGGCGGTAGGTTCATATCCAGAGCCCCGTACGGTCTGCCGCCGTCGCTGAAAACAATCTCATGCACCCGGCCATATGGGCAGCTGGCCGGATGCATGACTTCCCGGAGAAGGCGAGCTGTCACGTTCAAGCTCAGGATTATTTGTCGATCAAATTTCAATAAATTTACCTTACCTAGATGAAATTTTGTCTATAGGCTGAAATTTAGCCGAAGTTTGACAAAATTACATCGATTTTTCAGATTCATATGCGACATTTTTGAGTTTTGAGTGCAGACAGAAATAAGTTTTGAGGCAACATGGCTGCGACCCCATGTTGACCCCTAGCCCTGCGTACGATGCTATGTGCTACAGCTAACACACAGCATCGTACGCAGGGCCAGCGAGAGAGTTGCCGACATCGACGGTTATTTACGAGAAGTGAATAAAAGACTGTCATTTTTGGAAGCGATCGAGTAGCTGAGGTAGGCTGGGATACGACTTGGGCCCAAGAACGCTGAATTTCGGCAGTAATTTGGCTTTTTACGTCAAGTTTCAAAATGGATCTGAAGTCACCGACCCAACGTACGGGTCTTTGCAGGGCTGTGGTGTGCGGGGCGGCGGTTAGCTGTAGCGGAACACACAGCATCGTACGCAGGGCTTGTTGACCCCCAAGTGAAAATGTCTTCGCGATCAAATCTTCCTATATTTTTTTCAGAATTTTCAACAAAATCATTGCTTCTTACATCTTTTGTAAAATATAAAATACTAAAATAAAACTGCGATGTGCCATGTCTCCAGATTTCTAAAATATCGTTCGTTGACCGTTCGACGCAAACTTGAGACGCAGTTGAAATTCAATACTGACCGCCAAATAATCTTAATGAGACGAGATCAGTCTAGACATCCTCCAAATTATCCAACCATTCGCATTGGAGTTCAGCTCGCTTAGAGTATCATAACATTTTTCGGCCTTCTTTTAGATCGACCCTAATATCTCCCATTTAGGAAATAAATACACAAGCTACCTCGACAAAACTTCGTGCACCATCCAAGACCAAACGCACTACAAACAGTCTTGACGTCATCATCTCCTTACATGGTAATCGGCATACCGTATTTTTTAGCAAAGGGGACACAGAATACGTCGGAGTATTCAGTTTCAAAACGTATTACATTGTGTGATGTTGTCAAAAAAAAGTCATGTTACTGCAGTGGTATAAATTACAAAACACAAAAGTTCAAATCAGTTTATTTTGGACTGGCTTTACCCAACATTTCATATTGTTTCTTATGCCAGATTTGACCACGTGCTTACTGGCGACCCCTTTTCATGCAAATTTTGTGTCAAATGATGTGTTCCCCTGGAAAAACAAACGTACGATTTCTAAATGAAGGAGGCGAAATTTGCCCTCAAGACTCGAAATCACCCCTTTGGGGTGTACCTAGCTATTTTTAACGAGCTTCTCGAATCTGCAGCTCTATTTCGAAATGATGGTCTGGTTTTCTCAGCTCAAGGATAAGTGTTCTCCATCGCTGTGGGCATTACTATTCTCAACCGGGGGTACAGTTTCCAGTCGTAATGTTTTCATTGTGTCCGGGATATAAAACCTTTCCTTTTCAAACTTTCTCTTTGATTAACACTAATCCACATCTTGTCAGTGATTAAACATGTTTCAAGTTTAAATGTTAAATTCTGGTCTCGAGCCCTCCTGTTCGACCAAACCGAAATTACCCCTCCCACTTTGGCTCGTCCAGTGGGTGTAGCAAGGGTCGTGCCATCGCCTAGGAAACGGAGGGTGCATTAATTGTTGCATTTCGATGCACATTTTGATTATATTCAGAAGATTTTGTGGCAAAAACTCAGATAGAGAAGCATTTATATTCACATCTCACTTATTCAAGACTGACTGAGAGCAGCACTTCCATTCAGTTAACATCATTACGCCATTATTATGCCAAGAAAGATGAAGCCAATACATTTGCCCTCCCTGGTCTCAGCCAGAAATGGTTATACCTTACAGTTTTTTCCCACGGAATGAAAACAAATGTACTTGGGCTGAGGCCCAAGTACAATAAAAATATCCTGAAAATATGCCAAAAGTTGCAGCTCACGTGCCTTTAATAATTTCCAAAACAATCTTAGCAATGTACTTTATTTGGACGAGAATACAGATGTGTCAAAAGTTCCCGTTTGAACTCGTTGGCCAAATCTGCTGCTAGTGTTGTGCCGCCTCCATGGAGTGGAAATAAATGGCTTTGCGCTTTATTAGCATAATCCATGCCCATTTTCGTTCAAGGGCCTCAATTTGTTCCTTTTCGCAGAGTAAATTTATCAGTTCAACTTTGCTGATAATAGTAATTTTTATCCCATAAAGGTAGATTGCACCTTGGAGACAGATATTCGGACTCTCAAATTTGTTCAAAACTTTTCTGATCTACCACTTATGGGGGCTCATTTAAAGCTCATGGAGTAATAAATTCTTTCAGTTTTTCTAATATCGGAAAATTCTATCTTCCATCATAGAGTTAACAGGGACAGCGGCCATTTTGAATTTCAAATATCGGTAAACGTCGGAAAATTCGTTTCTGTAGCGCCAAAATTTTGCACGGCGACCCCTGATTTTTTCACTCTTGATTTGGTAAGAGAATGGTTAGAAGTTTCATTGAGGAAAATTTGAGCGAAATTTCAAGTCTTTCACTTTCGAGGCGCATACTACCTTCAGACACAATATGTAAAAACTCATTTACAAACTGGTCACAACTTCCCGTGTCACACTCTGCTATACATGTAGGCGATTGCTTCCCTGTAAAACAATGGCATTTCTCCTGAAAGTCGAGGAGCAAGAAACCAGGCAGTTTTTAGAATTTGAAAAGCCCTTAATCAAAACCTAACCAGGAAGGAAACTTAGGCCAAATAAAAATATGTGCGTTTCTGGTAACCCAACCGACACTAGAAAACCCCGCATTTGCATTTTCAGAAACATTTGAGTAAACTCAATGGGTCTATTAAAGTCAACAAAAAGTCTGACAACAAAAAGAAAAATAGAGAAAAAATTCCTCCGACCTACCAACCCTAATTTTCTGAGGCATTCATGTTAAAAAAACACACGTACTATTTTATTTGGCAGTATGAATACATTATTAAGAAATAGCTTGCGTGGACCGTACACTTTTTTGGCATCTTACAATCATCCTAAGTTGTCATTGAAATCAACCTGAGTATTTCAACGTTTCTCGAAGCTGTGTAGGCCTATCCATGCAATTCTCAGCCTTGTATTAATGTGCAATACGCATTGTGGATATTGTATTATACTATTACATAATAATACAACAATGTCTGTAGCTTCTCATATTATTTAATGATTACTTTTGTTCTTGAGAACATATTTATCTGGAGTACTTTGAAACGCAAAAGTAGTCAACGTCGCCGACACAATGTATATGCCATTGTTGACATACAAATTCGATCAATTGTCCGTGACATGAATACCCATAAAATTGCAATTTTTCTTCCTGTTACACTGAACATGTAAAACCAAGTATCCATTTACAACCATTTTCAGTAATAGAGCGCGAAGCCACTGCAGTGAACTGCTATAAAACTGCTCACACTAATTAGTTTCAGCTGTAGCCAGCTGGCAAAGTCGACAACATTGTATGTCCCATGCAGACAGTTTGTCTCTGGAAGTTGAAACAAAAACGATTTGTACATGGACCAGTGCATGGTAATGTTACATTGTATCTTAATCTTGAACACAGGATGCCAATCGTAAACTCTCATTTACAACTCGAGCCTCAGACAGAGCTAGTTTTGCCTTTGTACAAGCAGACTTTTTGGTCTTTATCAAGTAGCCTTGTTCAAGACCAAAGTGGCCACGGCTAGAGCTGAAACTAATTAGTGTAAGCAGTTGTATTGCAGTTCACTGCAGTGGCTTCCCGCTCTATTACTGAAAATGGTTGTATTATCAACATTCATCTATAAGTAAACTTCCTTCCATTCGCCGTAAGCTCCCTGTTATTAACTCCTGCATGCTTTAGCACCGAAACCACAGGGAGAAAGTATACAAGAAATTGCAAACAAATGGCCAGTAGTACTGAATAAACGAACTATCACTAAATTGAAAAAAATATTAATGACATTGGTAGAAAAATAAACTTCATAAAAATGGCCTGAATGTGTATATCTCAAAAGGGCCACTACAGTACAGGGTTTAAAGTTATACAGTCACCTGTAATTTAAATATGCCCATATATGATCAAAGGGGCGTTCCTTGGTATTCAAAATGCCCATGTGACGGCGCTGTTTTGAAAAGCGGCCACCCGTTTAAAATCTGTGATTGTTAGATTTTCTCTTCTAATGGTAACTGTGGCAAAATTGGAACAGTTGAAAGTATACATTTAAACAACAGTAGCATTCAGGCATTTTAAAAATTGTGGAAAATTTGCAAGGCAACGAAGTCAGCAACCCGCTGGATGAAGTTCAATGTCACTAATTAGTGAACTTGTTTCGATCCAAGCTGGTGAATCATAATTAATTTCCTTTCCAAGTGCAAGAACCGAAGAAAGACAGAATTCTAGTCCTGGACTTAGAATTCAGTTGTCAACAATAACATTGGGCTTAAGTTACTTTTTTTACAAAGTCCAAAACAAACACAAAAACTAGAAAACATAGCAGCAGTTCTATTTTTTGTACTATATATCCAAAATATTTCCGAAAGTCAGTGTTTGTTAGGTACGAATTCGAATCCGCACCAGATTTATCCGCTCAGCCAGATTTCTAAATACAGCACACAAGAGTGGAATCTGAAATAGATTCCTAAGGGCGTCGTCAAATGTAACACGATGGACCACAAGTTAAACCCGTAGAAGCAATATTGTATGGGGCTTACGTAGACGTCTTTCAGCTCGTAAATATTGGTCCACCAAAACATAAAATTGGTAAAAATGAGAAACATCATGATATTTCGCATGAACGTGGGCCGGAAATTTTCCGGTGGCTTCCTGTGGAGTGCGTCGTACAGGAATATGACTTGCACGAAAATGTCGATAACTTTCAAACACTCGTGGATGAGGAGCAGCACGGGCTCGTGCACTGAGTGAATGGTGAGCGATGACGCAATAATGGTGAACACAGATGTAATGAAGAGGCCGCTGGCTGACACGTACATCAGCAGCATCGGCAAACGCAGTTCGTCTTCTCTGCCGTCGTCGATCTGCCAATCGTCGCTTCGCCGCATCTTAAAATGGGACGCCAAGTTGCCGATTATAGCCATAGGGTAGACACTTACAATGAAACCATAGTAGAACATTGACGGCACCCCATTCTTATTGTCACTGGCGTGTTTCTCTGTTAAATAATGCGTTACCACGATGGCAATGGACGCGATCAGTACCACAAACCCTAACCCGAGACCTATGAAACTACACTTTAAGTTCCTGTGCTTTGTCGGAGGTTCGTGAGGGCGGGCTTCCTGCTGCCGTCCGATGTTTCCGTACATGACATACATGAATCCAGACATGATGAGGTAGAACTCCATCGCACCCGGTATAAGGATAGATGATGATTTCTCACGGATATCTTGAAAAGTGTCCTTTCCGTCGCCATCACCTACAAAAAGGATACATTAAGTTACCAGTATTTATAATTGTCAGAAGCAAGTTGCGTGAGTATGAAAATCTTGCCCAAGGACCAAAGTCTCCGCTATAAAGATATGAATCTAAATTATGATACATTAATTTACCTTCAAGCACACAGAGCACGCAGTGCTTAGATTTTCAGACTCCTCAAAACCTTAAAATTCTTTAAAGATTCAAGATTAAAGTTTTTCTTTTAAGATTTTGATTACCTCAGTCTCATGTGGGTGTATTTCTAATCCCGTTGACAATATTACAATGTCATTTTCCATCGCCATAAATTACCTTACACTCAACGCACAGAATTGTTCGCTCTTTCTGAATGTCAAAAATAGGTAAATTTTAGGTATTTTTCCCTAAATGATTGAAAGGGAAGGAATTATTGAAAATAGTTTCAAACTGTAATTCACAATTCACTTCGAATGAAAGCACTGGCTTCGTTTACCTGTCACGTGATACTTGAAATCACCGAGGGCGTACATCATGTGGGTACTTTTGTTCCCTCTTGTCCTATTGTGTAGTCTACAAATCGAACTGTTGAAATATTGGTGTTCCAAATCGTCCATGACTTCAGTTACGAAATCTCGAATCCAACAGCTCATGCAGGCTGCCCATAGCAACATGATGAAAATCCTGATGTAAGAAAATGGCATTATATGATGTAACTGTAAGTACAAAAAATTTCGTTCATATCCGGCAAGTATTGTCTCCACGTCAACAGCCGCACAGAAAGCGATTTATAAGATTTTATCTTTAAGGTACTAGAGTGTGCGCCTCGAAAGTGAAAGACTTGAAGTTTAGCTCAATATTCCCTCGATAAAACTTCTTTTACCATTCTTTTATCAAATCAACGATGGAAATCGGGGATCACCGTGCAAAGTTTGGAACTAGAGAAACAAATTAATTTCCCAAACATTTTGCGATTTTTGAAATTCAAAATTGTCGCCATCCCTGTGTTAACCCTATGGGAAAAAAATCGATTTTCGAAAAACTAAGACGGCGAAAAGTTTTCTTTCTCCAAGAGCTTTAAAATGAACCCCCAACAAGTGGTAGATCAGAAAAGAATTGTAAAGAATTTGAGAGTCCGAATATCTGTCCCCGAGCCGCGTTCCACGGTGACCTCATTGAGTCAAATAAGTATCATGAGCCACAGTTGATAAGAGAAGTAACTGATGACAAGAAATTCCATTCCATTCCATTCTCTCAGAAATCAGAAGTAGAAATAATCGTGTTAAGTGATACACAAAATAACTCTTTATTTTACTCATTGCATTGCTGTCTTATCTGTTCCTTTTTCTTTCCCACCATTTCACGAAATCAAATTAACCTTACCTTGAAAACCGTTTCCATTTTGTGATGCATTTATTAGAGTGAGCACACACGAACAACCAGAGAAGCAGTATGAACAACGCGGCTAAGGCCGCCTCCATCGCAGCAACGCTGTCGTGATCGCCGTGTCCATGGTTGCTACCGTCGATGACGGACCCAAGTTTAAAGACGTTCTGTAATATCCCACATGCGCCAAACAATGCGGCGCCACCTGTAGGAAAGCACGAAACGGCGGAAAATTAATCACCGTATAATGAAAGATTTGATGTTATCAACGCAGGTTTGGCCTGAGATACCCAGAATTTCGTATTTCTCAGAATGCATTGCGCCTGAGGAGCAGCTCGCGTATGGTAACTAATAAGACCATGTGCAAGGTTTTAATATCTCAGTGAACGAGGTCTGCACCTATATCTGCTTGTTTCCTAGCAACCTAGCATTAATTGCCATCTTCGTAAAGAAGCAGATAAGTGTTTAATTTTTATGAACGCTTTCGCGAATATAGGTTGTCGGTAGGTCGACCCCAGTCAGCAAGATGAAGACAAGATATCCACGAAATCCATGTTGGGATTCTTTTCACTGCTAATTGCATCGCCAATAAGGGAAAAATTTCGAGTTGAATACTGGCTCTGAGTTTTGAACACTACATGTAATTGCATGCCGATACGTGATATTACTTTCACTTTTGATTTCATGGGTCAGTTCTGTATCTAGTAATCCTGATATATAAGTGTCGTGCCACTGGTTGAAATGCCCACTGGTTATTGCGGCGCGGCACGAGTGCGCATGCCCGCTATCTCTCCGCATCTCACCTTTGATGTAGGTGGAGGCGGCCTGGTGGCTCTCAAGTCCATCGTGAGTTTCCATCAAGCGAAAAATTTGCATAGCCGCCATCGCCAAGACGGATGCACCCAGTATGTAAATGTAGTAAGCATCTAAGTGCCAGAACTGAAGCTCCTTCTCGTGGCCAACGGCGGTGTTGTTGTACTGTTTGAATGCAAATGTCAGCGGCAACACAGCTCCGACAACCACGTGGAATATGCCGTACAGCTGGCTAAATGCAACACTCGTACGTGACCTGTAATGATCAGCGTTTAAAATTCATTATCCCTTGACATAGGTCATATTGTCACCTGGACCAATAAAGTTGTCTGAGAAATATTTTTTTGTTCTAAAGATAATATCAAATTGCCATCTTGTTTTAAATAATTCCAACAAAATATTAATTTTTAGTTGCAAAAAATCCACGAGCAGTTGCCTCCCCTGTCCCACTCCACATTCTCTCCCCCACGCGACCCCTGTCCCACCCCACATTCTCCCCACGCGACCGATAAGAGAGTGGCCATTATTTGTGAGACGGTGCACTTACTCATTTACGAAAAGTGAAAGATCAGCTATTTCTGAGAATCCATAGTGAATGCTTGTCCGTAGAGACGGAAAGAGGCCTTGAACGAAACCCTATATCGACTATGTCAGGAGAAAGGCCATCATAAACGCTGCAGCTGACGGCGGCGCGTCTGTTTTTTGTGCTTAAAGTATGCAGAAGACAGGTGATTGAAAAATTGCACCGAATATCTCCCATTTTTGCATCGTAAAATCGTTCAAGCCACATGCGATTATGAAACCTGTAGGTTTGCAACCCACGGTGGGCCTCTGGAAATTCCAACATCTCTTTGATCCCATGACATTCATTAATCTCAGAAGAAGGTAAACACATCATGGCGTTCAAGCGAAGAAATAAAACTATGCAAAACGTGGCAATGAGTATAATTTCACCAAAGTGCTGTCAAAGACTACCAAGTCTGTGGCCTGATCAACAATCGTTTGCACGGTGGTTCAGTACGCGACGGATGGCCTCCGTAACATAGAAAAAATGCATTTTATTTTCTACGTCACAGCGGCTGTCCTCAGGCAACAGTGACTTAACCAACTCTCTTTCATGATCAGGTTTTCTTTCGCACTCCCTTGTAAACTCACACTATATTGTCTTTTCCGGGTAACAGAGCACAGAAATTGTACTTGACTGACCTATATTTTCCGGGGTCATGTTACAGGAAGCACATTTTTGCTTTGAATTTGACACAAGGTCTCGATAAAACAATTGAATTGCACTAACGATAATGGATTGACTCAGCAGCAGATGAAAGTTTGAAAATCTTTCGTAGAGGAGTACACCCAGTCTGACGCCCACCAGCAAAATCACGCGGAACTAAATTTCAGTACGAAACTAACTCAATATATCAACCGCCTCGATCGTGATAAGTTCCATCAAGGGGCGCAAAAATAGACATTTGGGAACGGGAACGGCTTGGTGTTGTTTTGAACACAAATTCAGAAAATTGATATTGATATTGAATGGTGTTAAAGAAGATGTGAATTATTTTATAATGAATGCAAATGTTGCAGGTCTCAGGGAAAGTACGTCAGGGCTTGTTTCTTTAACATTAGAAATATTCAAACCACACACATGCGTAAAATGTAACCCGGCGAGTTAATTTCGCACACTGTCGCGGTGTATCTCTGTCAGTGACGTCAAGCCTGTTTTCTCGACTATGCAAAACAGCTACGAACAAATACGATGCCTCGATGGCAAGTATTAAAACAAATCCACGCTGGTTGTCATTTTGTTTAACCTCCGTGCACGCACTCTTCCTTAAAACTGATCAAAACCCTGACAATGTGAAGTCTGGAATCCAGGGCCGAGCTCACAATACTCACCTGTGCGCAGTGTTCGGCACAGCTCCGTATGTCTGCATCGGTATAGCTTGGTACCCGGCTCGGCCACTCATATTGTCACGTTGAACTCTCAGTTGACAAAAACTAGGTTTCTTCAAAGTGATGGAATGGCGGACAGTGAGTAGTGTCCTCCGAAATAAAACATTTCACGAGTAGTCCTGATAATAGCGAATATCCGATGGGTCGGGCTCCTGTAGGTTCCTGATCACGACTCAAACAGTACTCAATGATTGCCGCGTGCAAACTGAAACTGTTCAAATTCACAGATTATTTTGCATCTCGAGAGGTCTCACGCCACACGTGCACGACTGACAACATTAACAGAAATCTGGTCGCATTACCGGGTGATGAATGCCCCAGTTATCGTGACACTGTTCGTGCACAGTAGATACCTATAGGCGGACCTTGCATAAAACAACTCGGAAACCCTTTACGTCTTCACGCACTGCATACCGAAGAAAGGTGACAGGCAAATTAATAAGACATTTGTGACAAATTTTCCGCGTTCCTGATTTTCAACAATTGTGGCTGTTGATGTATGGATTTTAACCTCTTCAACTTAACTGTGCATCGGCAAATATGAAAATGATTTCGGCGAAGCAACGAACGACAATATTTAATCACAGGCAATGATTCATCGCGTGGCTATTTATAGTTCAGTGGGAATTTACGCGAAGTCTTCATTCGTCACCGGATAGCTCAGCGCGGTGGATGGAATCACATCAGATGAAAGACATTCTATTGCCTTCGTATACAGCTTATCATAATGACCAGAGAATCAAACATATGCACTCAAAGGATCTCTTCAGAGCGGCATGTGTTTAATAACAATAACAATAAGAGATGAGGTGGCATAATGTACCGACGCATGCGCGATGAACCATTCTTCATGAAATAGAGTGAGGCACACACTACACTGCCCACGGAGCCTTTCTGACCTACTTCCCGATGCAGCAGCTTTGCAGAAGTAATCTTAATGATGTGTTAATATTCATTACTTTCGTAACGAATGTTGATAATAGAAGCCATGTTTATAACATGTCACGTTTGAATAGAAACACTACCTCGGATCGAAGAAGGAAACGCTTGAGCTAGATGACTGTATAATGCTAAATTGGGGCCCCGGAGGAGGCATTTAAGTCAAACGATCGACCTGTTTTAATATTAAAATACTCATGCTAAAAGTCGGGCATAAGTTATGCATGCAATATGGAGAGGTTTCTTATTTTGCTATTTAAAACACGGGAAATTCCGATCACGTGCATATGACATCACCACCAATAAGATAGCGCTTTACGGTGATTTCTTAAAACATTTATTTTACAGCAATTACGATTTGACATTTCTAAAAGACAGTGTAGCTATCCGTAGTAGAAAAGCTTTCAACAAAAAAAGCAAATATACCATCAATAGCTATTGAAACGTAGACAACTCAGTCTGGTGCAATCATGTACAGATTAATGAGTCAAAATGAAAGCGCCCACTTAGTTCCAGTGTTCTACTTAGCAACTAAGAGACTGGTCAGTTTCTTGGGCCTGGGGGGCGGTGGATTATTTTTTGCCGTCGTCAAAAAGTGGCTGACCCCCCCCCCCCCATTCCAAATTTTAAAAACAGGGTGACCCCCGGCGCCGACATAGGTAAAACAAAAGGTGGACATAAATTATATATATATATATATATTATATATATATATATATATATATATATATATATATATATATATATATATATACAGTGGTGAATGAAAAGTGACCCATGCGGGACTCGAACCCACACCCCCCGTATACATTACGGATGCTCTACCAACTGAGCTAATGGATCAGTCGGTACAATGTGGGCGGTCCTGACTCTTAGATGGGGCTTTTCATTCGTTGTGCGTTGATGGTGAGTAAGGCGGCTAAACTCATCACCTAACCTTTCAACCTAAGGATCCCGCAGGATTCTACAGGGCTTTGCACACAAGTCACCAACTTAGGAATCGGTTAATGGTAATGAGGATCAATCAAATGAATGATGCAAAGCCAAACAGGGGTAAATTTGAAAGTGACTCACCATACCATTTTTTTATGAAATACAGTGGTGAATGAAAAGTGACCCATGCGGGACTCGAACCCACACCCCCCGTATACATTACGGATGCTCTACCAACTGAGCTAATGGATCAGTCGGTCTCATGTGGGCGGTCCTGACTCTTAGATGGGGCTTTTCATTCGTTGTGCGTTGATGGTGAGTAAGGCGGCTAAACTCATCACCTAACCTTTCAACCTAAGGATCCCGCAGGATTCTACAGGGCTTTGCACACAAGTCACCAACTTAGGAATCAGTTAATGGTAATGAGGATCAATCTTATGAATGATGCATATATTTGTACAGAAATGGATGTCAATCATTAATATCAAAGAGGAAAAAGCAGTGAATCAAAAACTTTGATGGGTGTTAAGACTTGCCAACCATCCAATTAAATCTCCTGAGGAGCCATAGAGAGCTTTTTTAGCCAAATCTGATGTGTACAGTGTCTGAGAGGGCCTTTTCTTGTAACATTGAAACCATAAAAGCACGGCTAATAATGACAAAAACTGCCTCTTTAACTGTTATTTTGGTCATAAAAAAGCATCTTTCTACAGGAAACCTGAGACACAAAGGAAAATAATTGCATCAATGAAAAGGAAAGATATCTTGTCATTTTTCTATCTCTAAAATAAGTCACTGTATCAAATATATATTGTGAAATATATGTGCATGTTGCTTTGTCATACTGAATTCTCATAGAGAGAACAGAAAAGTATCAGGAATTTATCATCCTTTTCATATGAAATGCAGATTTCATAATGGTACACTTTCACACAAACATCAAGATATCTCTGATTTATTAGAGTATGGCGCCCGAAGGGCTCGCCGAAAAATATGAAACATCCCGATATCTCTGATATATATGCCTTGTATATTAAAGTCATGCACCTGAAGGGCATGCTGAAAAATGTCTGATATATTAAAGTTAATGAGCTTGAAGAACACGCTGAAAACTTTTGAACATACAGATATCTCTGATGTATGTATGCTTGATATATTAAAGTTGGGCGTGCTGAAAAATATGACTGATTATTTAAGTTACGCGCCCGAAGGGCGGGCCGAAAAATACAACTGAATGATGAAATTTGTGGCTGACACTAGCATTTTAGGCAATGATGAGCTAGTTTCAAAATTCAAAAACACACTAACCCCCTATTGGGCATTTCAAAAACATGGTGACCCCCCCCCCATCACCAAAGTCAAAAAAACAGGGTGACCCCCATGAATCCACCCCCCCCCCGGCTGAAGAAACTGACCAGTCCCTAAGGATAGTCAAAATGAAAGCGCCCACTTGTCCAGTATAGGTGAAGAGCAGGGGGACTTGAATGGTACCCTAGGATGCAGTACAAAGGTCTCTGGGAATGAATGTGCTTTAATTTGTTCTCCCTTTGCAATCTGAAATATTTCCAAGTAAAATATATATTAATATCCACTACCATGTTTCTCACCTTTCTTACTTTAACTCTTACACAGTATATACATATATGTTTACCTTGGCAGATGATACATGACCCAAGGTGACCTTCGTTGACTGAGTAATTGTAGCATGCTGTGTACCCGTCAGGTACCGGATCCTATACCGATCGTGTTTTTCATAGTTCACAGGACTGACGTAGAACGGCGTCTGATTGGCTTACTTGGGCACAAATGTGGCACGCATAAACAAGAAAAAGTTCTCCAAAAAGGTACGAAAGGGTAAGCTTAGTAGCAAACTTTTCGGATTTTCGTTACTTTTGAAAATCTAACCAGTATCAAATACTGAATTCAACGCAGTCTATATACCCATCCAGGGGATTTGAGTTTAAAATTAAACTATATGTACAAAATGGCTGAAGGCCTCCTTAGAAATTACATGTAAAGAGAAGGGCATCAATTTATGCGAAACTAGGATGTTAAGATGAGAGTAGAAATGAAACAAATGTAGTTTGTCAAAACTTCTGATGGAAGTTGTGTGCACTGATTTAAGGCATCTTAAACATGTACATTTTATCTACAACCGCTTCTCTCTGCCTCTCTCTCTCTCTCTCTCTCTCTCTCTCTCTCTCTCTCTCTCTCTTTATCTGTGTGTTTGTGTGTATATGTATCTCTGTGTGTGCAGATATATGAATTTATATTTGTCGATCTCTCTATACATATGTGGTATCTGTGTGTATGCGTGTGTATGCATATTATATATATATATATATATATATATATATATATATATATATAATATATATATATTGGATATTCTATTATAGATCTCTATAAACATATTACACAGATATATGTGTGAGAGTGTGTGTGTCTCTATTTGTGTGTATTCATGCACCTGTAAAAAATCCTAGGTATTAGGTAAATTAGAAATTATACAACAGTTTTAAAAAGAAATACGATTGATTAAGACTCTCTCACACTAATTTCATTGCGATCATGTTACGACTTTTTGTACAAAATGTGAATAATTTACCGTGAAATGACATTTTACAATCGGCATCCCCTCGACAGCAGTATACATGTGAAGACTGAGATAATACAATTAACCTCAGCATTTTTGCACTCGCAATGGCCAGATTATGGCGCTTCCTTCTGTGCAGCAAACCTAAATCTTCACATGGGGCACCGACTTAAGGTAGCTACATACCTTATGGAGAATTTCAGATTTTTATCTTTTTTTAAGTTATAGCAGTCCCAAGCCCCAATAAAGTTTATATTTTCTGAAAACCTTGATATTGGGAAATCCGACCGTGCAGGCAGCAGAAGGGCAGCGCTGCTGCCCTCAGGGCAGCTTAGAGTGGAGTAAACATGCATGTGCACAACATTCAATGACGTCATAAATTATTTGAAATTAGTCCAAGTCCGCATACCAATCTGCCCTTAGGGCAGCAACATATATGAGCTGCCCTCAGGGCAGATAGACATTTTCTATCGCATTGCATAGGGTATATCTACCAATCTGCCCTGAGGGCAGCAATATTATCAGAGCTGCCCTCAGGGCAGACATACTTTTTCTATCCTATCTACCAGTCTGCCCTGAGGGCAGACATACATTTCCTATCCTTTAATACCGCCTTGCATAAGTTTATATCTACCAATCTGCACCGAGGGCAGCAACATATCAGAGCTGCCCCCAGGGCAGACATAGATCTATTAATCTGCCCTGAGGGCAGCATATGCAATATATATGAGCTGCCCTCAGGGCAGACATACATTCTTTATCTTTACAGCATTGCATAGGGTATACCAGAGCTGCCCTCAGGGCGGACATACTAGACAGACATAGGCACCTTGCCCGAGCTTACGCGGACTGGGACTATTTTCAAATAATTTGTGACGCCATTGAATGTTGTGCACAGGTTTAATCAGCTCTTAGCTGCGCTGAGGGCAGCGCTGCTCTCAGGTCATTTTTCAGTTGCAACTTCTGCCGCCTGCATCCGACCGTGCACAGTAAAAAGTAATTATTTGCATACTAGACACGTGACAAGCGTTTAGCTGAACCTTCCAAAAATCGAGTTTTCCTCCCTTTAGCGAACACAATGCACGATTTCCGGTAGAAATTTATGCATTGACAAGCCTTAGCAATACCCTGCAAATCCGTGTCTGCGATCGTTCTCCGAGTCTCCGTTCAAATTATATGGCGCGACAATTACAATTCCTTGAAAAGAACCTTAGTCTAACACCTTTAATAGTGCATAACATAAAACAAAGGCACGTAAAGGAAATCCCAGTAAAACGCTTGTCACGTGACTATTATGCAAAAAATGGACTGAAATGACTGTGTACTGTGCACGGTCGGATTTCTCAATATCAGCGCTTTCAGAAAATATATAGTTTCTCTGGGTTTGGGACTTCTATAACTGAGAAAAACTAAAAATCTGAAAGTGTCTCAGGTATGTAAATAGTCATTCAAAAGGTAATTTAATCAATAATGCTCAACTGACATTCACTCGTTCTGCTCTATTGGCCAAATCAAGCATTTGGCAACCAATGCGCGTCTTTAGAAGTACGCCCGTTGACTGTTTGTAGCCGTAATCAGAATTAAATTTTCAAGTGTCTAAAGTTTGATACTATATGTTCTTGTAACTGTTTTGTACTTGTGCCCTACGACAGTAACTGCCCGGTTCGTCAACCGCTGATCCAGATTTCGAGGTAGAGCAGGGACGAGTGGAACCTGAAGTAGATGTCCAACGGATACACCAAATGCACGATAATTGACCAGATTTCGAAGCCGAAGAAGCAGTACTGGACGGGGCTGACGACGACAGCTTTAACTTCGTATATGGTCATCCACCAAAGCATGACATTAGTAAACATCAAGAACATAATTATCTGCCTCGTGAAGTTCGGTCGGAATTCCGTCGGCGGTTTCCGATGGAGAGCGTCGTACAAAAATAAGACCTGCACGACGATATCGATGATCTTGAAGACTTCGCTGGCGAGGAGCAAGCCCGGCTGGTGAACTGAGTCTGGCATCAGCGCCGACGCGATGATGCTGAATATGCCGCTGACGAAGGGACCACTTGCGGAAATAAACATCAGTAACATCGTCAAGAGTACGTCGTCAATCCTCGAGTTATCGGTTTTCCATCTCGAGCTTCGTCGCATCCTAATGAGCGATACCAGATTTCCCGATATGGTGATCAAATGTACGGAGACAAGGAAACCGTAATATATTGCGGACGGAACCCCCTTTTTCTCATTATCGACATCTGTGCTTGCCAGGATTTGCGCTGTCACAATGATGATTGCTGCCACAAAAACCAACAAACCAAATCCAAGACCGACATAGCTCCCAGTGAGATCCCTATGTTTTTTGGTTTGGTCGTTGCGATGTGCACCTGGTTTACGTCCGATGTTTCCGTACATGACATATAGGAAGCCTGACATGATAAGGTAATATTCCATTGCACCGGGAATGAGAAACGAGGATGACATTTCCGCAATCACATGGAAATTGAAACCCTCATCATCTGTAATGGATACAACAAACAGACAAATACGCTTTCAAAAATGCACTATTTTGTTACAAAGTACGTTATGATTTGACGCTAATGAGATGAAATTCGACTTTACAGCAATTACATTCGATAGAGATGAACGAAAAAGCTGAAGTTTGAGAAAGCAAAGAACATAAACGGAATGTGCTACACTGCAAATCGATACGAATATCAACGCCGCCCCTTATGTACGTTTCATACAGCGATAATTAGATGCGAAAACAGTCGACATGTCGAAGTAATACCAAGTCGTGCTTTACAAAGGTGATTATCAATTTGCTAATAATGAATTCACCATCATTACCAACACAGTGACAATTTCAAAGTTGTAAGGTGAATGATAAAATGCTGAAGATAAGTAAGGAAATTAGTTTGACTTAAAGTGACATTGTATTAAATAGACTTTACCATAAGCAGACTGGGAGCTCGTAATCTGAGTTTTATTGATTATAGCATTACCTGTAATGCTCCTTGGAGTGGAATTGGACGGGTTGCCGTTGTCGGCTGAAGAGACCCCTATTTTCGAAGCTTGTACCGTCTTGTTCATGCAGATAGAGTTATTGAATGGATTTTTTGAAATGTCTTCCATCACTTCAGTCACAAAATCCCGACTCCAACGACAGACACAGGTTGCCCATACCAACATGAAAGAAAGCCTGAAAAAGGGGGTTAATTTGTCATGAAACAAGTGTCTTACCATGCATGGAAATGCTTTTTTCACTGCCCCGGTCTTCCGCAATAACTCCCTTCATGAAATGAACATGTCAATATCACGTGCAGTTTTCACGCAGAGCTCTCCGCACACCAGACTCGGAGAAATCAGCTGAGCTAAGGCTGCAGTCAGAAACACCTGTGGACCGGGTGGGGGTTCCTAAAAAAAGATTTTTTTTTCTCAGATTTTTTCAAATGCCCCCCCCCCCTTACACACCCAAAAGACATTCAAATCACCCCTCTGACTTGCTATAATTTTGAAGTTCCCCCAAAAGGAAGGCAAAATGTGGCCGATATAGTGATTCGTCTAAAAATATCAAATCATAATGCATGGGAGTCTATCGGGCAAATTTTTACGATTTTCCCATAAAAAACACGCTATATCTCTACATTTACACGTGCTTGACAATTCATGTATATGTACTTTGCTTGAAGTGGCAGGTAAACAGTTGTGTATACAAAGAAAAATGATTTTTGGATTTTGTCGATAATGCTGATTCACTATACATGTTAGCCTATGAGAAAACAATGAACATTCTTTCCAAGTAGAAAACTAGCAATATCGTTACATTTATATACGTTTGATTATTGATATAAATGTACTTAATTGGCATAGGGTGGTTACCAGTGTACATATGTACATTGTACATATGTCAAGAAAATTTGATTTTGGAATTTTACCGAAAATGTTGATCCACTATACATTGGAGTCTAAAACAAACTGAATTTTTCCGATATAAAACTAGCAATACTTGTGCATAAATAGACATTGGATAATTGTCATAAATTAGAAGAGGGTGATTACAAGTGCATTTGTGTACAAGAAATTTGATTTTGGAATTTCAACGATGGTTTTCATCCACTATACATGAGAGTATATGAGAAAACTATGAATAATTCTTCTTAATATAAAACTTGCAATATTTGTGCCTATGTAGACGCTGGATTATTGACATAACTGTGCTTGGTTATAATAGGGTGTTGACAAGTGCATAATTTTATGTGTACAAGAAATTTGATTGTTGAATTTCAAAGATGTTAGTCCACTATACATCGGAGTCTACGAGAATACTATGAATAACAATACTAAACTAACCGAATCTGTGGTTTTATAAGTGTTTGACAATTGATGCAACTGTACAAATAAGGTCTGGAAGTTCAGATGTGGACAACAAATATGATACTTGAATTTAACCAAAATTAATTGGTTCACTTCTCATGGTAGTCTTCATGTAAACTGTCAAATATTTTCTCTGGCAAAACTTGCTATATCTGTATGTTAGTATATGTGTGTATATTTAAATGTTGTTAAATGTTGACTTTTGGGCTATAATGAGTTTCTCGATAAACAATAATAGTGCTGTCTGTACAATTTCAAGCCAAACTATAAATGAAGGTATTATTGTCCCTTTGCAATCACATAGGAAATTTTGGAAACGGGATGACATTCCCTCATCTGTCAGGAAAACTGGCACACAATTAACATGTTTGTATCAAAATGACATTAGATGTATCTTTTGGCCAATCAAATATGTTGTGTTCTGTGTATCAACTGCATGCAGTTTCTTGTTCTACTCCCAATAGAATAAACTCTGATTGACAAATACTCTGTATATGCATATATGAAGACCATAATCATTGTTACTAATGAATAAAGAATTCGTCAAGATATGAATTAATTTTAAACAATAACAATGCTGGCTGTACACATATGGCTGTGCTGGACTTTTCATCACGCTTCAGGTAGTAGAACAAGAAACTGCATTGGATGTCCACAAATCAAATCATGCAAAAATTAAACAAATGTTATGGTTAAATTGATAATCCAAAACTTATTTCATGTCAATCAGAGACAGTAATGTTTTGTTTTGAGTCCCCCCTTAAGTTCCAAGGCTTTCAAGTCCCGCAAACATACCCTTGATATTTCTCCCGTCCCCTCCAGAGGTGTTCGTGAATGCAGCCTAAACTATATTTTAGACTTCGTCCAGCCAATTTATTCTCATATGAGGCGAAATTTCAGTATGTTTTGTCCTTTTGTGCCTTTGAGCAAAACTTCTAAATTGTTTGAATTTTTCCTCGCGAGCAAAGTAAAGTTCTTGTGTCTTTTTAAAACAAAAGTAGATGCATGGAAATCGCAGTGGTAAGGTAAATTATGCAGTCTTGGAGGATAAATTAGCTGAGCTTTGGTCCGATTATCCTTCGCTATATGGCGTTAAGGCCTCCGGACTTAAAGGTCATGCACTTGGACTCTGAGAAGTTGGAAAGGGGTTGGGTAAGACAGGTCGAAATCTAAGTCCTTCAAAAACCCCACTGAAGATATGCCATCCCTCTATCTTATTACTTACCATTTGATTGAACACTATACATTTTAATCCTATTCGGCGAGCGTAAAGATCGACCCAGAAATCGTTGTTTTCAATGCTGTGGAGTGAGTATTTTGTACAGCAAGTGTCGTCTGTTTTCACGCATAAAGACGGGAGGAAAATTGCTTTTTCAGGCTCATACGGTGGCGAATTTTGCTCGCCAGGAAAATAAAAATATCAAGGATAACACATAAAGCCTTCTGAACATGAGATGAGCCTTGACTAAAATCTTATCTTATCTTATCTTATCTTATCTTAATATTATCTTATCTTATCTTATCTTATCTTATCTTATCTTATCTTATCTTAATAAAATCTTGCTCAACAAATTTATCGATGGTGCGGCAAGCGTAAGGTACACATTTATTCATCAATCCGTGAATCAACCCCTTTGAAACTTTTATATACTGAAACATACCTTGCTACGAATTCCCATTTGCTGATGCACTTATCAGAATGAGCACAAACGAATAACCACAATACAATGATAAAAATTACACTGACACATGCTTCGACGGCATGTATCGGATGACATTCATCGCCGTAACTTTCGTCAATCACAGAACCAAGTTTGAAGCCCGCTGCTAACATTCCACATGCTCCAAATAGTGCTGCGCCCCCTGAAAGACATACACAATAATCAATCAGCTTCACCGATGCTATTCCGATACAGTATCTATGAATATTATGAGACCATCTCAGTCTCAGTCGAAATAAATCGTAAAAGACCACGATTACTCAGAAATGCGCACATACATTACATGTATTATTGTACTGCAATTATGCACGTTTATCAGTGAGTCACTTGTAGCCGCCTTCGGCGGCCCGTTGGGCGAGCTGTAACTCCAAGAGCTTCAAAAGAAGCCCAAAAGGGTAGATAAGAAAAGTATGGTATTACAATTTGAGAGCCCGAATATAAGTCCCTGAGGCGCATTCTACCTTTAAATGCTTGCCTGTATCTCGCTCCATGGTCTTATAACTTTGCCTGAGCTTACCTTTCAGGTAGACGGAAGCGGCTTGGTGACTCTCGTTCCCGCTGACAGTTTTCGTCATATCACAGCAATGCATCACTACAATCATCAGCACCGACACGGAAGCCGTGTACATTGAGAATAAATCCAAGTGCCACTTTCGAATTTCAGACTTGTGTTGTTCCTTGTAGGTGTGGACGGAGTTGAAGGCTATGGCCATGGGTATAACCATCCCAACAACAACATGCAATATTCCAAAGAGATTACTGAAAGCCAAACTTGTGTGCGACCTGAAGGGGAAATTCACATTAATACAGATGGTTAATTACACTTACAACTCATGTCATCCGTCACATGCAATGACGTGTAGGGCAAACAAGAACGGTTACCTGACGACTATGGGCAAATGTACACATTTAACTTATTTTGGAGATACAACAGATTTAATATGTATACACACGTATTATATATATATATATATATATATATATATATATATACATGTATATATGTATATATGTATATATGTATATATATAATATAATGTAATACTATACTATATAATAAAATGTGTGTGTGTGTGTGTGCGTGTGCGTGTGTGTGTGTGTGCGTGTGTGTGTAATTCAGGATGAGGGATTGTTGCACAGTTCAAAAATCAATAAATATTTCATGCCTGTCACTTATTGAGTAGTTGACCTATATGAACGGTGTCCTGCTAAAGCAAGGGATTACGTATTGCAAATAAAATACGGTTTTTACGTTAGAATGAGTTCAAGGGTAATTGACATTATTGATATACGCCCTGGCAAGTGTCTGTTGGGAGGCATGGCCAATATCCCTTGTTACAGGGTCTACAGTTTGGAGACGATTCCAGATTTTAATTCTCAAGTCAATTTCAGGCCTGTTAGTGTATGATTACGTGGTAACAATCGTCACTGTGCAGTGTCTAAGTGCATCCACTGCTGTGGCCAAAGCTATAAGAACGACTGTAAAGACAGATCAGTACTACATGTATGTTGTTTGGTTTCAGTACGAACCGTAGGTAATAGTTATATCAAGATAAAACGATTTATTAATGAACTCACTTATCCGGCAAGTCTGCCTGGTCTTCATTCGGTGGCTCATCGCCGGGTATAGCCTGGTAGTTCTGTGGCATGATTGACGTCCAGGTCCTCTCACTATTACGCAGTTTGGGTTATGCTAAACAAAGTCGCATAAAGGAAAATCAGAATACCTCATTGCCAACTGTCAGTACATCAGTTTATTTGCATTTCAACCAGATTATTACTTTGAAATAACTATTATTTGGGGCCCCCAACTTGGGGCAATGAAAGTGATTGAATAATGATTGAATTGTATGCAAAAACACACAAGCCACATAAGCTTTTTCGTCCGTTGGTGACTTGCAAAATTTGTCTTTCACTTTCGGGGCGCATTGAAGAAAGTAAATGGAGAGCGAGACCGTAATATTTATCATGGATTAAAAATCATACAATGCTTGTTTGCGAGATCACTAAAATTTACCTACCGTTACTAAAACACAGGGCACAGCAACTGAATAGTGAACACACCGTGTCTCATCGAAGAAGTGAAATGAGCCCCATATGACATATTGCACCGCAATACTTCTCAGGAATCGGTATGTAAAGATCTATATATAGTCCAGGGGATTTCCAACACGATCTTAAGCTACTCTCTTCTGCGCATGGAAAGTCCCTCCTCATAGATCCAGCTACCTCGGGCATTGAACCTTCACTTGTTAACGGCGGGGATTTAGTGGAGCGGTTTTGATGACGATGCCTTTGTCAGGTGACTAGGTTCAGTTCGAATCCGATTGAAGAATTTCTGAATCTTATCATTTATTTCTGGGGTTTTTCACATTACGCCATTGCGTTTCTTTTTGAGAGCCAGCATATATCATTTATTAAAGGACCAGAACTAGTCCGTTTTTTTTCAAATGTTTTGTTTGAGTTCAAGAACCCTTGTCTTTGATGCTGCTTAAGTGGATTTTTGTATTAAAATATCCCTTTTGAATGCACCTTGCTAGAAGACAAAAGGTTTACACGGCCAAGATTCATCTGAGGTAGACGTTAATGCCATGAATGTAATAACACGCCATTGCGGTTTCTGTGTCGCCTACGCACTTAGCTCTCCTTAGGACGACGAAATATTTGATTAATATTTCGTCGAATAAAGAGTGGGTTGAATACAACGTGCTATTGAAATCCGCCTCGTGCAAAAGGGATATTGGCAACGCACAATAGTTCTTTTACCGGTTCCATGATGCAGTGCGCGATAGGGTATACAAAGCGTACGTTACTCATAGAAATTTTTAGCCTTTGGGTAAACACTTACACATAGAACGCTACGGCAGGTTACACCCTAACCTATTTTTTCGTCGCCGATGGATGAAAAATGCACGAGACATCTTTTACAATGCAAATTTGTGTCATTCTTGTATAACAAACCGTTGTACAACACAAAATCAGTATGCTTTTGTTGTTTTGAGTGTGTACACTGTATTTGATACAGACACAGCGATGCGCTGTGGGATAACCGGCCAAAGGTCTATTGAACATTGCAAAAGTTCGGCATGCCATGCACCAAGTGATACCTCTGAATGTGTGACGAACGTCATAGCATTGTTGCAATGCCACACTCAAGTGACATTTACAGGCAACAGACTCTAGAGGGCATTCTTCGAGCACGCTTATCCGAGGAAAACCTGTTTAGAACATAGACCCTTAATCCGTTTTTAGGGTCTACGTTTAGAACCACCAAAACACCAGTTTCTCTCTTTTTTCTTTCGGTTATTTAAGTTTTTGACCAAAAATGGAAAGAGACATTTCTCAACTGAACTATGGAAATTTTCATTTTTGGAACCAATTTTTCAGGAAACAAAAATTTTATGTATTCCCTTGTTTGTAGCACTAACTGATCGGCTCGTCCAACTGTCTCATCCCCTCCTGACATGTCATGTAATGACACTACTATCCTTAGTTACATTTGATCATGCTGTTGGACCTGTCCTCTCCACATCAACTAGTGAGTGACAAACACAGTTAATTCTGAAAACACCCATCAAACAAATTGCAGTATAATTCCATTTTGTGTCCCCGTAAGTCTGCTATATCTTCACTCTCAACACTGATGATATACAGAATGATTTTGTGAATGTTTTAGCGTAATATTGAGATGATTGATGAAATTACAAGAGCTACTCCTCCAGCACCTGCCGCTGATTGTTTGAGTCTTTCCATTACCCATTGTTTCATTCATTTTTATTCAGTTTTACTCAGTTTTACCAGGTACTGCGTAGAAGAAGTTTTGTTTGCGTATTGTTGAACATTTTGAGAGAAAAATTGTGATTTTTATATCACACTATCTCAGAGACGAGGAGACGATAAAGCTATATTTTATATATATATATATATATATATATATATATATATATATATATATATATTACAGTCTTTGGTTTGGTCTAGATGTTACTAATCTACTCGCAAGTCTCGCCGTATACAACCAGTTCTCGTATTACAGTATAGTAAAACTGTTAAATACCTGAAGTTTGCTCATTGTGAAACATACAAATTTGCATTTTGTGCACTTATCAAATGTGTGATAGCTCTAGGCTAAGTTGTAATGACTACATAGTCAACCTTCAGGGCTCAAGGGCAATCTGATTAATTAGTTTAGTAACCGTTGCCCTTTTTTTCAGGCCACTCCGTCTAAATAATCAGAGCCCGGAAATGTAGGAACATTTTGTACGAGCAAACTCTTTACAGGCTTGATCATTATCGGTTGGCCTCTGCGTCTGTTTTTTGACAAAAAAAGCTGTCTCCCCCTCTTGCAGAAATTTTCCTCAGGGCAATCAGCAAGTTTATCTCTCGCGATCGGGACGTGGAGCGTCATACAGCGGCGATTCTTGACTCTGCTATGGCTATCTTCTCCTCATAGTTACGATGGTATAATTTTACAATATTTGATTCGGTGTGATAAGATGAATAACACATGATAGCAAAAGGCAGTTGCATGATTTGTTGCCTGTCTACTGAATGACGCCCATGACGGTGTAACATGGTTGGGATTCTCGCGCCTTCTGGCTAGGGAATCGTCGATATTACCGCCACAAGCGCCATCACTTCGGCAGGCAATAAAGTATTGATTTTCCCCGCCAACGTATAATGTTATCGAGTACCGTTCCTCGGGACATACACATCATAGCAAAGCATTTGTTCAATACTTCATTTCATAAGAAATTAACTGAAGTTTAAAGGATGTCGGATGGAATGCCAAAGTATATAGGATTTAATATTTTATGAGTCATTCCAGCTTTTGGCCATACAAATTTTGACGTGGGCACTATACGGTCTAGGCCCTGAGAACCGGATAGTGCCCACGTCTATGAATATTCAGCGTGAACGAGGGCAATAAAACTACAAAGAATGCTTCGGATAAGGCTGGCAGGAACGCAAACAAATTATCTCCACTTAGTCCCAAATTCTACACTTGGCTCTTCTAAGTATTTCTCTGCACTCCCACCTGGCCAGTCCACAACGACTGGACTTTCGGTAGTTGAGAACGGCGACACCAAACGATGTGAGTTGAAACGGATACTAGCAAACTATTAAAAGTGCATGTTATGTTGTAAAATACCAAAGTCACCAATTTTGGTCGAAAATGAAATAAATGCGTTGCGACACACGATAATGTCTAGTATTTTAAGCCCCACAGTCCCTCAAACCACGGCCATACATGAACGCGCTCGCTTATGTCCGTACTCTCTAAGCTGACATTGTATGGTATGCATTACACGTCAGCGACGAGTGCTACGCTTGCGATCGTGTCGATCGGTACGACGGTATGACATGTATCAATGGTCCAGTTCAAGTGACTTGAATGACCGCAAAACTGATGTTTTCTCCGTTGTTATGGACAAGGGTCCGGCATTCACAGGTGCAGAACATTTCGGCTAATGGGACATAACAATAAAACAAAAACTGACCAACTTCGCCTGTTTGTAAGCGCTAGCGTTCCTGGGGACAAGGATTCGCTCACCGCATACCCGGGCCCGCACCTCGATCCCTGCTTTGTACTTAGCCGGTGGTTAACTGTTTCTATCTTTTATCTAATGTAAGCCTAGTATATCAATGTGAGATATGTATGTGGTCCAATTTTGATATACTGTAGTCTAATTTTGATATGCTGACTTATTCACTATATTAAATCACAGACAAACAGAAAAAATGCTCACATGCCGGCTAGCCCGTGTAACGCCGGGAACACACGGAGGCTGTACGCAACTTACGTCTATTTTTTACATCCACGGGCTAACATTGCCGGCCAACTTCAAGAATCATGTCTCAATTTATTTCCTTCTCCTCCAATAAACCCAAGACAATTTTACTGACAGTATTACACTATAATAACCAGTCTTGTGGAACTGTGTATACACTAAGGGAGCATTCGTTATTTACGGGAAGGGGGGGTCGGTGGAAATCAGGGGGGGGTTGACTTTTACAAAACCGCTTTTCAGGGGGGGTCAAATTTTACAATCAATGATTGAAGGGGGGGGGGGTCAAATTTTACAAAGGTTTGTGTTGAGTTATGGAAAACAAAATTGACTTTGGAATTTCACCGAAATGTTGCTTGTGTAACCGATGTTTCGAGACGGCAGAATAATAACCGACCGAAGCTCAGCCAAATTTATTTCTCTAGCAGGGCCAACAAGTCCGAGACTGGCGTTAACCTCTCTAGAGCAGCAACAGAGCATGTAGCCCTGAGTACAGGTCTGTGTGTTCCTGGCGTATACGGCCTCCACCACGCTGCCCTGCAACGGTCTGTGGAGATAACTGGGGTCTCTGCAGCGAGATTCAAAATGTGGATCGCCATGGGTAAACAACTTGTCGAGTATGTTATGTTTCAGAAAATGAGCGGTTTTGGACGTTAGGAGAAGTCAATCGCATCTTTTCTGGGATTGGTTAGGAGGTAAAGGTAGGCAGGGAAAGGATTTTGCCCCAATAGAGCAGAATTTCGGCCAAAAAGACCGTTTAGTCTTCATTGCGGTCCAGATCCAGGCCGCAGAGACCTCAAGTCTGTTCAAAGACCATTGCAGGGCTGTGGTAGAGGCCATATAATGCTGGGAACACACGTGCACACACCTGTACGCAGGGCTACACAGCATGGGGCATGAAAAATTGCCAATGAGGGCACACAGTCCATGTAGCCGACAATGAGATGCAAATGATATGCGGTCAAGGTCTCCTCAACTAACTTTCAGCTGGTTCTTCACTTTCTACTATTTTTTTAGTATTTTTTACAAAGGCACAGACTTATTCTACCTGCAACTTAAAACTGATAGTGATTTTGTAGCTCATTCTTTACTATTTTTCATAGTTTTGGTAGCCGTAACACACACTTCGTGTTCGTGTCGGCTACATGGACGATCTGCCGAAATGAGGAACCAACACACAGTCATATAATGTAACTTCTGTATATATTGTGTCAAATATCGGGGTCTACATATAAAATAGTAAACCGTACCCAAAACTATAAATATTACTCCATGGTAACAGTAACCGTACTGATCGACCTCCCGACGGCAGGAGTCGAACACACTTTCAGAACAAAACTCTGTTCAAACCCTTTCTAAATGCTTAACAATTTCTATGGAAAACTTAACGGTACCGCAGAGGTACCTCAGACTTGACCACGCGGCTGGGAAACACAAATAGTTCACACGCGACTTTAACTAATGTTCGATGATGAGCACAATTGTAAGTCCCGTGTAATGTCTGCACATGAAAGTCGGCGACAACACACGCAATTCACTGCTAAGCAGCGTCCAGTTCAGCTACCACGGGAGCAGCCATCTTACTAATATTCTTAGATCTTTTGTTTACTTCCGGTCGGGACATGCCGAACTAATCTGAAGTCTTACTCTGCTAACTCCGCGCATCGACAAAAGTTCAGTGGAACAATCATAAATAATGTTCTCATGACAATCTCAGACATCTGACTGAACTCATAAACGGAATAAAGTTCACAGTTAACACACAATTTGCTGCAGAAAGATCAGCTTTCAACTTGTGGTGATATTATCATCTTAGCAGTGCGTGTATTGCAAATATACGGCACGGCTTTCACTCGTGTGAGCAATGTTCGTTCCATCGACTAAAGTAGAGCATGCCACTCACCAGTTTCTTTACATATCTGCTGACTTGAGTAAGACTCAAAATAGAGAAATATCTGACTTAAAAAGCACACGCTGACACTCAAACCTTCCAGTGCCAGTGCAGCATGCAACGTAAAACACTCTCTGGAAAGTTCCCGTCTTGGACTCCCTAGGTATACAGTGATAACACACAAGAACTCCCAGGCAAAATAGAAAATACACAGGTCCTCCATACATAATCTATGAGAAGCTATGAATAATTTCTTTTAAATACAAAACTAGCTAAATCTGTGTATTTATGTACTCTTGATTATTGATATTAGTGTACTTGATTAGACTACAGCGATTACAAGTTCATGTGTGTGCAAAAATTTGATTTTGGCATTTCACCAAAAATGTTGATTCTCTAGTATGTGAGGAAACTTTTTCAGCCCGGGGCCACAGGGTGCGAAGGGTTAATGAATCAAATCTGATGAATTTTTTTTTTCATGGGGGGGGGGTCACATTTTACAATTGATGAATTGAGGGGGGGGGTCAAATTTTAGAAATTGATTTGGAGGGGGGGTCGCTTTTTACGTTTCATTTGTCGCTCAAATTCCAACGCCCCCCCTCCCCGTAAATAACGAATGCTCCCTAACGTTTTCGATTTCATAAACCAGAATTCAGATCTCTATGTTCAAGTGACGAAGTTTCTCTTAAAACTCGACCAACAAGACTCAAATTATGATGATCGTTCTTTCTCATATGCCGCCGTAGCAGCAGCCATAGCTGGCTCTCGTACGTTGCGACGGAAAAACGTTTTTTCCGTTGCACGACTCGGAGTTTCCCTTTGCAATCCATATTCGTCCGGGGAAAACGAGAGCTACGACTGCAAAGATGAATGCCGCTCCTTCCTTATGGAATAGACTTTCTAGTCATATTCGTTCAGCATCAAAGACCTGCTTCTTCGAGAAAGCATAGTCATGCAACACTGTGTAAAGCGCCAGTGAAAATTTTCTTTATGCTTTGTCTAGAAAACTTAGGTGATTGTGCTCAGCTCACGTCTTAAGTTGTACTGAAAATAGCGTTTAGGACCCGATAAAAAAATGTTACACTTGGTGGGGGTGTTCGTGATAAGTGGAACGGCGTTTCTGTCCTATCACTGGCCATGCTTGGTTTAGGCGTCAAATTTAAAATTCATGGTTATCAGTCAGTACATATTGACAGACACACCCACTAACTCATTAAGCTGGCAAACGCTCTCGCAGAAATTTGTATGGCAAAAAGCTGTCATGTATGAGTCATTTGTCCTTGACAGCAATAATTTAAAGTTAACATTTCCGCTTAGCAATATATTTAGTTCTTACCAGGACTCGTAAAAAAAACCTGACAGCGTATCGGCAAAAAAGCCCAAACAACCAAATTTTTCCAGATCCCGCATATATCAAATGACTGACCGCTGACCAAAGGTACTCATTGCTTCCAGTGATACTGTCTCGGAAAAGTTTTTTGTTAAATAACTGTTGCAGTTGTCGCGATGGTGGTGGTAATAGTAGTGATATGCCACAAATCATTTAGCTTATTCATACTTATAGGCATTGTCTATCTATCTATCTATCTATCTATCTATCTATCTATCTATCTATCTATCTATCATATATATATATATATATATATATATATATATTTCTACACACACATACACACACACACACACACACACACACACACACACACACACACACACACACACACACACACACACACACACACACATATATATATATATATATATATATATATATATATATATATATATATATATATATATATATATATATAAGCTTATATATGACTTCATTCGAAAGTGTTAATGGTGCATAAATAAATCAAACTAGATTCGGTGCCAAACGAAGGGTACAGTTACTGAATTTACATTCTTTATCATTTCTACAGGTATAAAGATGGTAAGTTTATACAACATCGCACATGTAACTCAGTGAAATACATATGGATGCTGAAACGATCACCTTCAGCAGTAAAATCTTCAAATCGAAAAAAAAATGGAACTTCTTATTCTTTTAGGTCCATTATGTGACGTTGTTTTGCGAATAGCATACATTTAGCCTGTACCTCGAGCCTCAGGGAGCGCACATGAATCCGAATTCATGAAAGTAAATTAACTAGTATGCCACAGTCGCTAGTCGTTTTGGAGCATTCCCGTAAGGGACGCATTCCCCCGATGTGTCTATTGCCGAAATACACATTTAATTGAATCAGATAAAACAGGGGGCATCCTTTACAAATCTAAAGGCATGTAGACAACTTTTCCTCGGACAGGCATCGTATGGTTGAAAGTTTAATGAATTTTCCTGAGAAACATCAATGAGACAGGAAATGGGGGATTCGTATTACTAGCTAATTAAAATCCCACGCTTGTAAACTTTAGGGACACTTTAGGTACAAATGGAATTCACGCCCTAACCTTCATACAGGTTCTCCGCAGGCAGTAATGGACCCCATCGAGGCCAACGCCGTACTTGGGCCCTTTTAGGCCAGGACAGTTTTGGACAATGGGTTTGTTCAAGGCTGCCAAGTAACAATTAACATTATAGCCTTGAACCATCGCCTGTTTGAACCACCATCCAGATTCGTAGACTTCAGCACAGTGATAGTCGACGTTGTTGTCGTTATCGATGTCGCTCGTTGAGAATGGGGCTCCGTTTTGGTACGTCATCTGATCAACCTCGTTCCCAGCCACCTGGTTTCCGATTGTCATCATGTACAGAGATGACTCGCCAGCGATGGAGAAATCGTCAAACTTTGCCCACACGTCGTTACCAGAGTAATCGGAGACCTCGATCCGTAGAACATAGTTGCCCTGAGTCGTCAAGTAATGTATGTAGTCGTTGCCGAACCAGTAAGCCGAGCCCAGGACTCCAAAGCCGTCTTTGTAATCTTGCCACCCTCTGTCGAAGTCCTCCATTCCGTTTTGACGGTTCTGTATCACCGTCCAGCCGCCACCCTCCGTCGTCATATCACAGAACACTTCGACAGGCGATGCAACGCCCGCTGGTTTGATGTAATAAATACCGTCCACTGTGAAGCCGAACGCCAAAACTTCGGCGCAATCAGCGAAACCTGGAAAAAAGTAGCGACTCACAGTACGTACTCTGCAAATTTAAAGGACCAGTAATGCTTTTTATATTTTCTTTGCATTATTTTCATTTTGTGAGTCAATTGCAAGTTCTTATTCTACTCCCAAAAGAATGTTGAAACACCCACTATTTAGCTTGTTAACACAGCGTCCATATGTGTAAAACGCACTGACTGTATCGTTTACACATGAATTCTAGTCCGGACCAGAATTCACTTGTCAAGAATAACAACGCAGATTTCCGTGTACAGGCTGAATTGACAAGCTGAATACTGTGTATTATATCATTATGTTTTGGGGGGTAAAACAAAAGAAATTATGGAAGACATTAAAACAAAATTAGTGAAAAAATAATCAAAATGAGCTTTACCGGCCCTTTAACTTTACTTTTCAGTGATTTCCTACAATAAGTTTTTTTAACTTTTATTTCCTCTTCTTCCTTGAAAAAAGTTACCTACTTCTGCATACAGGTAATGGATCACTCCATAGACCGTTACTGCAAACAATGCCGCTCGCACCGTCCAATGTATAGCCCACATCACAACTGAAGGTCAATGTGTCGCCATGTTGATTGCCGCCTGATTGGTGACCATAGAGTGGCGTACCAGGGTCCGTGCAGTTATCTGGAATTCAAAATAACAAATCTACCCTGTCAATGGAATGCTACCAGCGCGACACAACAATGTGACCAGTTTTAACCTTTGAAATAATCTACTGATGATAATGGCTTTCTACAAATGCTCTACATTTGATATATTTTATAGATATTAAATATGCACTTTTTATGCTCGTCAGGTGTGGTCGTCTTCAACACAGTGGAGTACTTATTGCTTACATGTATGTGCCTTCAGTTTACATACATCCATCCATCCATCCATCCATCCATCCATCCATCCATCCATCCATCCATACATACATACATACATACATACATACATACATACATACATACTACAGCCACACGCATACATGTACATAAATACGGACATTTGTGACTCAGTTCCTTACTTTGTACGCATGCGTAGCCTGTAGGACTTTCTTCTGTAGGCTGGCAAGTTTCAAGGAAGTTGCATTCGTGTTCTTCGCATGGGTTACTTAATTCCTAATAGGGGTAAAAATACGAACTTTTTTCTGTATCTAAAAAGAGATCGTCTTTCTTCATGATCAGTAAAGTGATTAAAATGAAAAGTAAGACAAAAGAAAATACGAACTGCAGGTTTTACTAAAGCTCGAAAACGTGCCATCCATTATGGGCATCGAATGGTTCAATGTCAACGGTAAGGTTGTTTCTCTCAACAACGCGCTTTGAAATCGTGAACAGTAGCTTTTTCACATAAATTCTTTATTCTCTCTTCGGGTAGTTTCACATAGGAAGAAGAGATGAACTCGGCTATGAGGTCGAGTTGGATGGGAAATTGACCTAAAATACTCCCTCAACATGGTTTATAGATAACTCTTGTACTAACGACTTTTTAAAAACTACACGACAGGACAAGAACTAAACTCGTTAAACATTATGTTCCATATCATATCGTACGACGGCGGTTCAAAGTAGATTACACCATCGATTACAGTAAATATTGATTTTGATCTCTGATATTCCAATTACTAAAATTAGAAAGCACGGCAGCGCTTGACAATTTCTTTCATCACCCTAAATGCACTGTGAAATTCTGATATCGTCGATGGATTTTTATCTTGTCTGTTTTCATGTTAAGACAGTAATCAATTGTAGGTGCCCCAGCGGTCGTTTTGAGAGTTGTCGATCATAGCCATTCATGTTGGCTTGCTTTTGGAAGACTTGGAGTGTTAATACCTTTCAGTGTATCACATTGCATTTCATTAACTTTCATTGCATCACATTACATTATACTTCATTGTTTTACATCACGCTTGTTCTTGATATTTATTAAACTTGGTTCAAGTCTGTGATTTGTGAATGTTTGAGTGGAGTGAACGAAATGATTTGTATTTTGCTTTCATGTGAAACGCGCGCGTGAGTGGAGTGGACGCGATGAGTAGGGTGAACGCTATACAGGGGAGTTTCACCCGGAATCCGGCAGAAACTAACTCACTATACTGCGCAGACTCAAAGGTAACGCATTCAATCGCTCGGAAAACCTGGCCTGCGCTACCAATGCCGAATAGGTTTGTACGAAATAGGAGAGACACAAGAGAAACTATTATAAATGATTTTATTGTTTAAAAATTCACCGACTTGAACCAAGTCTAGATATTTATCTGCGTGTAGAGTATACCTTTTCTGATACTGTTCACATACCAATTATAATCATGTGTGCTTATCGAAATATATTACATGGCCAGCAGGATGGGGGCAGCTGAGTGAGGATGTTTAAATGCAGGCACCCGAGATTTAAATCCAAGAATTTGAATATAAATTCTTAAAAACAAAATACAGGCTGTACCTCCCATACTTCAAATAACATTGAATCTGCCTCGGTTTTGACATCATCAGGGTTGGTTCGGCCGGCTGCATCGTTTACGTCACACCTCTTAGTTTCCGTGTTGTAATTGATGGACAGGCAAGATTGCTGGTGTAGACATCGAAAGCTGCAGCTCAGGGCGCTCGGTGTTGTCCCCGAACTGATGACGTGGCCGTTCAGTGCCGCGTTTTCTGATCGTAACTGCAGATGCATGGATTTCTTGAAATATTCGTTTGATTCTATGGACATTGCCCCTGACGAGAAAAATTGCGAATTCATACCGTTCATGACTGTGGCATCGACATTTATTACTGGTTTTGAAGGAAATTCCAGTTTTTGATATGCCTCACTATATAGATTGGGCCCTACTATACTACATTCTTTACAGTTGTTTGCGTTGAACAGTTGGCAATACGGGAACTAGACATAGTGTATATTGGTTTCGCCGATCTGTTGAGGATGTTTGTTGCCAACTTTCACCACATTTCTGCTGTATCCATCTATAGCAAAGGAGAAGCCGTAATATTCAAAATAGAGAAAATAATCTACTCACCTCGAAGTAGATCCGATAATGTCAGCAACACCAAAATCACCGTACGGGCCATCGTACTCACGGTGACTGCCTTTCCTCGCAACATACCGATGATTTGGTCGTTACTGAATAACATTTTTTTATGAAACTGATTCTGTGGGGAGAGCCTTAATTACATTTGCTTCTGCATTCGTGGTCCTGTCGTTTCATAACGATTTTTAGCGTGGTTAGATGTCATTGTTGTGTTAATGTCGCATGCCACCAAGGCCCCACGGGTATGGTATACGAAATTTCCTGTCATGAAAGTCAAAGCCTATATCTTACAACGGTGGAAAAGACATGAATGTGTCGATTGAATTGAGCCGGAAATACCAATGAAAACGAAACCTTGATGCGGTGATAATAGCATCTGTGGAGAGGAAATTAAAACAGCGAGCACTTACTTTCACTTAAAGAAAAGACGCAGTATAAACAAAGGTTTCTTATATGGCGCCCGTCCTTAGCAGATTGAGGCGTGATGCTGTAAGCTGTTAAAAGACTTAAATATGAACATTAAACGCATCAGCATATGCGTACGGTGCCCACGGAGGGACGTTACTTTTATGTGTTCTCGTGAATGATTTCCACAGACAGTTCTTCTACTCACACGTCTCAACACTCAACAGTTTGTCTTGAAAAATGCTTGACCGAACATGGGAATTTATTTATCAAGAAAAGGTGGCCATTTGCTGAACGTGGAGGCGCCGTGGACACGAGCATGGGTCATGAACAAACGAATCTAATTGCGTTTTGGGAATAGGTATACCTCTGCGCAGAATCTCACTACACTCCACGGTTGCGCCATGGAAACCGCGTATACAGACGATACTCAATCATGGTTCATGGTTTGTTTTTAAAGTGTGCGTTGTTCAATGACCTGTAGACAGCATTAAACTCCCAGCTATCCTTTTCAACAACTTGTCGTGTTTAGGGGAAGTTCAAATTATAATAACGTGTGACGGTCGCAGGATTTTTTTTGCGATTTCCAAATGTTGATAAGTTCCATTTGCCATGCGCGAATTTTAATTATCAACATTCTCTAAGGAGAAAGGAAGGCAACTAAATATTCAACTAAATATTCACCGGTCGGTCTATGTTACTTGTTTGCACACCTTTTAATAGTTGGGTTTTTTTCTTTATTTTGATTTATATACACACATGTACTTAACCACGGAGACTTCAGTGAAAACCTACGAATTAAAATTTCAAGACGATTTTTGCCCAGTAAAAGGTCGCGACACTTCGCCCCCTACAAAACTCTTCCCAAACCAACAATAATCCCACACTTTCGCGCTTACCTGAGCCGTTTGAATGAAGTTTTATTTTTTTCATAGAAGTAAAAAAAAACTTCACAAAAACACTAGACTTAGACTGCATATACATTTTTCTTAAATGCACTCATTGACCTACTCTCTTGTTTACCGGGCAGGAAACGAGCTATTTATCTTGAAATTGTATATATTGCCCATAACTAAGTAAACGCACGTATTGCAAAGTTGAGGAGCCCCATGTCTCAGTGCAAAACGGCAGTGTAGGATATTTGCTGTTTGTTGAGCCTTTTTTATCGATCGGCCTATTAAAACTTTCAATCCTGAAGCACAGTCTAATGAAATATCTGCAATGCCATACGGAATGAGACGAAAACTTTTTAATCAGAATACAGGTACTAAAAATTAGTGCCGTTTCAGGACCTTTGACATTCAAAGAAAATTCATTAGTTCTGGGCAATAATATATCGGATTTCAAAACGTATACATACCTTCCCCTACAGTCACACAGATAAGCTTATTTATCGGAAAATAATTTAAATAATTATGTTCAAAATGTTCACTATAAAGAAACACAAACTCAGATGACACAACCTCCGTGATGATACTACAGTGTTTCTAAAGACGATGGTGCTCTTCATTCCCTCTTTAACGATTCTGCGCTAGCCGGTGGCCACAGAAGTATGAATGAAAAATAGCGTTGCACATTACAAAGAGAAAACATTGCTTTTATTCGAAAGAGAACCGATCCCAATAAATGGCGGTTAGGTGGCGCTATAGTGCCTTTCGCAAAATTTAATTGTTACGTGATGGTGTATCTATATAGCGAGCTTTCAAATCGAAAGAAATGTATCTATTGTAATCGCAGTAAAAGATTAAACCAGTTGAAACCGAAAGTGACACCTTGGCTAATTTTATGACCCGCCAACAGAAAACTAAAACAAAGCAATATGCAACTATAAACCCATAAAATCACGTGTTACAATTTAAATAATGAACTAACGCAAAATAAAATTTTCCACGAAGTCTTGAGAATTTCGTCGGCGTATACAGAATATAATGTTATTCAAATATGTGAATAACGGATACTACGTTTTATTAATGTACCCACTCCCTAGTTATCTGCTAAGATACACATTTCAGGCAGTTCGACCTGGTCAAATGACAAGAATATTGAACCCTCGTTTTGAACCCTCAAGTTGCATTTGTCTCCTTAGTTCCAAAATGTGTCTTGATATTTATCTGCATCGCATCTTACACTGTAGGCAACATTGAATTAACGTCCCACTGTAAACTGACCAAAAATGTAGCAATCTCTTGTATTTTGAATTGAACGCTGGGGGAACTATTTCATAGAAATTGAATACACTCGTACAGGGGCTGTTCACCAAGAAGACATCGTTCAAGCGCTAAAGATTGTTACTTACTCCGTAAGCGATCGCGTCGAACAATTTGGCCTGATCTCTTTCAAACCCAAACCGACATTCACGTACAATTTTGTAGCCAGAGTAATTATGCATTAAATTCCTCACGAACTTCTTGCAGACAATCGCAACACATACACCAAACCCCCCAGGCACTCTAAAGTTCAAACATGGAAGGTACTATACTGTTGTAGCTAAAAGTGTGTTCCAAAACGGATTTCTGACGAAAAAGTGATGATAAAATTAGTAATTTGTAAGTCTGCTTCAAAACGCAATTGCCTTTGGCCATGTTTTCATGTCCTGCAGTAAGATGCCATTTTCAAAGGATACTCCGATTACAACTTATCAAACAGCCTATCTGTAGCGCTATCTGAATGACCTAATATGACAATAGCTCGTTCCTACAAAGAAAACTCACATTTTCCCCAATTAAAGCCAAGTTGAATCGGACGGTTTCCTGTTCAAAACGTTGAATGGTCACAAAGCGAACAGCACTTCAACAAATTCTGAAACTAAGATACATATGGTGTTTGGTTTGCCGATTTTAAACACATGACGTTCAGGGTCGCCAAATATATCGATCGTTGCTTGATGTATCGACATATTAGTATATAGAAGTAAAGGCCGAAAATGAGAGTGTACAATGAAATCGGAAATCAACTTTATGCCATAATACCGTAAAAAAACTTGATTTACCTATTTAGAGCAACAATCGTTTGACGATGAAAAGTCACGGATTAATTCTCACAAAGAGAAAAAAAAAGAGAAATATGGAAGCTATTTGATTAATTCATTCATTATTGATGAATTTGGATACAATTGGAAATCTTGTTGTCATATAATTAATAATTTGCATTCCATTTCTAGTTGTTAAGTCGAATCTATAGATCCATTTTAAGTATGTTACTCCGTTAACTTTGCATCCAAGCGATATGTGTAGTTATATATTAGGTATGAAATCGACATGTTGGTATTTGGGGAATAGAACTATATTTCACGTTTGATTTTTGGCTCAATCACTTTATCCGCTGATACGGACAGCGGATTAGCAAGTTGGCAATGTTTTCGGAGCAATTACAGTGGTGTATACACAAGTTGGAGAGGAGATAAGGACTTGTCGGTAATAATAAAGCAGTCAGACGGTGTAGAGTTGAACTCTTTATTTGAAATATCACAGTCAAAATTAATAACATCAAATAAGGTAAACCGTTGCACAAAAAACACCTTCCTCCCCACCCCAGGGACTTTCCCCTGTACCCTGTGGTCTTACCATTAGAATTCGAACCATACGCAGAACATTTAATGACAATTCATTTCATGCACGAGACCTTACTATCTGTATAAAACTTTGCTTTAAGGTAGTTCCCATCCGGGCAAACTTTCAACCAATCTCTGTCAATATTAAGAATACATATCGAGTGCCACGGTACAAATTTTGGCTACAAGCAAACAAATTTCCTAACATTTATCAACTCCTAAAATTCAAAATGGCCATCCTTGTGTTAACTCTGTTAGGAAAAAAAATATATTTTAAAGAAAAAAAAACCGGTGAAACTTTATTTACTCCATGAGCTGCAAAATGATCCCTACAAGCGGTAGACAAAAAGGTATTGTAGAAATTTGAAGTCAAAATATCTGTCCCGGAGGCGCATTCTATCCTGATAAGGAAACGTTTTCTGCCGTCGCGCAAAGTATGAATTGTAATTTTAAGTGTTTTGAGATATTGCTCAAGGACTAATCTTTGAGACTGTAATCTGAGCATCCTTTGAAAATGCCGAATCACAGCACTAGACTCCAGCAAACGTGACCGGAGGCAATTTGCTTAGTTACTGTGAAGGAGATAAAAATTTACCGATTCTTATCGTCATTCGTACGTTGGAAATCCTGTATTGAACATGTATTACATTTCGCTTCATCATTTTATGAATCTTAGCTACATCAAAATCATATTGATTTGTCGACGCGCAGCGCGTAAAGTGCCACAAACAAGTAATGGCTTGTCTGTTTCACAAGAAATTGCCTCCAGTCATGTTTTTGAGAGCTTGTGTCCAACAGTGAGTCGTCAGTTTTGTAGGATGCTCCGATTACAGAATCAAACATTCGACCAATAACCATATCAATCTCTAAAAAGACCGAACGCGTCGATTGGACGTGCCTACACGGAAGGGTGACATTTCTTAGACAGATGCAAAGCTTAAGCGTAAGGTTTCATGTTTTCTCAATTAAATGGCTAAAATGTACTTGCAGTACTGTAAATTGTCAGGTTCGTATGGCGTTTCAAGATCCCGAATATCGGGTGCACACATCAAGAGAATACGACGCGATATCGTTTTCACAATTTGAAAGACGTTTACTACATTTCAAAGGGATTTTCAATTCAAGGGGATTGTCATTTCAAGAAATAAACCCTTCTCGACGGACGGTCGAATGTTGCAATCTGTGAAATCTGTGTTTAGCGCTTGCGATCAGCTTTTTGCTTGCTTTTTTGTGTATTATTTTGTTTGTTTTTCAGCGGACAGAGATCGAGCTGCATCGTGGCATAACATTTGTCTATGCATCCACGAATTAGAAGCAAACTAGATTGATTTTGATTTGAATTTATTAGACAAATATTCAGAAAAACGATAAAATACAAAATGTTAAAGTAAATACACAGAAATACAAATAAAATAACACCAAACACAATTACAATATTACAATTAAAGGAAACGCCACTGAATATTACTTGCCGAGGATTGCACAAAAAGTTAAACATAGGGCCAAAGTCCCTGAAGCTACTATAGACATGGATACAAAATCAAGTATTTCCTGACTGTATGAAATTATCTCTCTAAGGTCATCCAAGGGACATGTAAACCAAATATTAAAGCTGTCTGACCAGCGGTTTTGAAAAAACAAGCGACTCAACAGTTTGACAGAGCTCTGCTGTGTTATGTAGAGAATAACCTTTTGTGACACATGTATTGATGAAGAAGGTGGATATCTTTGATAGCTCATTTCAGGATGGCCTGACCAAAAATGGAAAAAAATTCCGTAAAAATACAGATTTGCATATTTCATCAGACTATATTAGTCTGTAATAGCAAATAAACGAGAGTTAATTACATTCTAATTAAAGTAAACAAGACTTGCTTAAATCAAGAATTACGTCATAATAAAACAGCATATCTGTCAGGTTATAAAGAATCTTCAGCTGGTTATCTATATCTGTATTTTCATCCTATTAACCAAGCACATTTTAACTTTCAAATTAACATTGTAAGTAAGTTCTGTTGAATAAGTTGAGACTGTAGTACTCAGAGAAAGCACGGCTGAAGAGACAAATGTTTGTAACTTAAGAAGTTCAAGGTCATCAAAAGCATTATAAGGAATCATGTTCCACTTTCATTGCACTGTTTACACAGATTGCATAATTGCTATAAATAGCACATGAGGAATCTTACAGCCCAGCTTTACCATAAAAACCCTATCACTTTGACCACTCTTTTAATTGACCACTCTATTTTTTTCCTCAAAAAGTAATCTTATTTTATCCTTACCAAGTCAACCATAAATGGAAATTAGAACTTTCTCTATCTCTATTTATTTGACCACCCTATCATGACAAACTATTGTGAGCAATTTCTTTTAGATAACATAAATGGTGGTTCAGAATGTATCAAAGTTGGGATTCAGGAAAGTTGTCTTTACATGTTTTAATCCTCCAAGTTGGTAAGCATTTCACTATGAACTGTCAAAAAAAGTTGAACGTTCTGATAATTCCACACTAAAACTATTTTTGCTTTGATGATTTCCTAATTAATTAAATTACTCAAAATCATATTAATTATTTTTTTCTAGGTTAACTGATAGGGTTTATACAGTACAAGAATTACATACAATGTAAGTTAAATTTTGATCACAAATGACAAAAAAATTCCTTAAAAATACACATTTGCATATTTCGTCATAATTTGAACAAATCTAAGTTGGGTTATCCCTAGGGACCTGTATACCAAATAACAAAGCTGTCTGACCAGCGGTTATGAAGGAGAAGATTTTTTACCGAAAACACCTTTTTTGGCATTAATTTGCCTATTTTCAACAATATCAAAAATTAAAAAAAATAGTTTCTCAAAATCATATTTTTCATCTACACAACAAATATCAAATCAGTAAGTAATATCAAATCAGTAAGTACTGCGGTTCTCAAGATATTTGAGTGGACGGACGCCTCACAAACGGACATACATACATACATACATACATACATACATACATACATACATACATACATACATACACACATACACACACACAGACACACACACATACACACACACACACACATACATACATACATACATACATACATACATACATACATACATACATACAGACATACAGACATACAGACATACATACATACATACATACAGACTGACGACGGACGCCGGACGGATACCCATCCCAATAGCTTCTATAGACTATAGTCTATAGTAGCTAAAAACTTATTTCCATTGTGGTCCTCAAAAGAAAACACAAAAATCACATGAAGACAATGTCACTCCGCATATCAAATAAATAACAAAATGGAACCACCAAACAAACGATCATCGTTCATTATCGATCATCGTTCAGTAAGTCTCCTTACAGCTGAGGACAAGTTTTCGAGACGTCGCCTATGTCAACCTGACTTTGTTAGAATAAGGTTTTGTCAATAGTCAAGGGGACGAAGGCGTGTGAAGTTAGTAGTATTTGTGTTGCATCTGGTTTTATTTGAATTTGAAATAACGATTACGATTGTATTTACACGATCTTGTTGTATAATTTCGTCGCTGGCTAGCCTAAATCAAGGGCGATAATGTCTAAGCGACTTGAAAAAGAACGTTTGAATTCCTGAAGTCCGAACATGTTACCATGGAAACTTCAGAGAAAACCATGAGGCATCAACCACTCAAAATCACCGTGCAAATCTGGCACGTATAAGCCCTTACCCCAAAATATATCTTAAGTTGTTTTAATGATTGGAGTTTGGTGCTTGATTCTTGGTTATGACAAATGTAATTGCTTTCCCCGGGTACTAAAACTTATTATCAGGGAAATCTGCGTGTAGAGGACAGTCGTTCTTCCTTGATACACTACACGCCCTCGCCTGCAGACGCGACAGGCAAAGCCGCCGCGACCGGTGCCCGCCGTACAATTTTCAATATGTGTATATTTTTATGTAAGGTTTTTCTTATACGGATAAATGCAATGGCCAAAATCGAAAAATCAACAACAATTATGACTATAACTTGAAGCTTCGGAAATTTAAAGTCGTAAAGGTTTAACCAAATGCTTTGCAGAAGTAGTTATGGTTACATTGAAACTGTAATTTATATTTTAACACATTATAATATGGGTCATATTGGTACTCTCTCTATATATAAAAACAATACGACATTGGCAATGACATACCATGTGCTGTACTGTAAGATAAGTAGATATATCATTTGGCCGTCAAATGTGACTAATTAAACTTGCTTATTTTTCGTTCAAAATGGGTCACGGACCATAATATCGTTCACATTCACATTTGCTACTGACAAACCTTGGGCTGTCTTCCCAATTTTCAATTTTAAGTTTTCAAAAATATTCATACTCCGAAACTCGTGTTGACGTGTTCAAACATATTCCCTCCCCTTGGCTGAGAGAAATGTATCCCCACAGAATGATTCTTTTCACCAACAAGAGTGACTCAGAAGGAGAGAATTGCCTAATTTGGGTAAAAAATTAATATCTATATCGCTGTGGTTTTCTGTACACAATAGTTGCCACCTTGGAAACAAAGTGACTAGCCCATACAAAGAGTCGTCTGTAAACAGAATTCAATATTGATAAAATGGATATATGCTCCTTTGTGAAAAGTTTTAAATATATATATATATATATATATATATATATATATATATATATATATATATATATTGTTATGTAGGTCATTTCCCCCACACTCATCATGACCTGAGTTCAATTAGTCTAGAACATTCTCAAGGTCACTGCCCTTAATGACCTCACAACCTTGAATTCAATTAGTCATGTTTGGAATGTTCTGGAAAGTTGATTAGTTGTGTAAGGGAGATAATTTTAGAACAGTAATTAGCATGTCAATAAAAGTTCTAGATTGTTCTTATATGCTTTATAAAAGGGACGTGCACAGCTTCCAGTCAGACTTTTGGGATCGTGTCTCTTGTGTGTTACTAAACTCCAGCAGTAGTCATTCTCAAGACTTTTCAAGACCTTCACTGCCAACGCTGGATTTATACTGTGGACTTTATGCATCTTCAAGCCTGCAAGGACTGTTCATTCATCCGACTGACTGTTACAACTCTGAGACTGGAGCTTTGCCGTCCCAGCTGAGATAAGTAGTCTGTACACTTTTAAAGCTTGTACTCTATCCCTGACTTAGCAATTAGTTTATTTTCGTAATAAATTTGTTTAAACGTTAACTGCTGAGTTCACCCTTTTGTTCGTTTTCTCTGCACGTAACAAATTGGGGGCTCGTCCGGGATACGAATATTTTGAGCCGTTTGACAACATTTTGACAGCTTTTCAAAACTACTGTATACTTTGAACTCAGCGAAATTTAATCATGGCGGAATTTAAACCAGAGGAAATGGATGACCTTGATCAGGACACATTTGATTCCCTCAGAAAAGACGACCTCATAACACTGGCCAATTTCCTTAAAGTAGAATGTCAAACGATCTATGCGCAAGCGAGAAATACAGTTCAAGATTGCAAAACATTTAGTTAAATCAGGCCATTTTGAGGAGTCTGCCTTAAAAGATTATGAGCCCGAGTCTACCTCTGAACTCAGAAAATTAGAATTAGAAATGCAGACAAATTTGGAGATCAAGAAACTAGAATTACAAATGGAAAAAGAATTGCAAATGGAAGAAAGACAAAGGAGAAAGAAGAAGAGAAAAAGAAAAGGAAAGAGAATTAGCAGAACACCGACTGCAGTTAGAAATGAGACGTTTAGAGCTTGGACAGTCAGGAAATTCTTCCCTTCAGACAAGTTTGACATCACTAAGCATTTCAGGTTAGTTCCCCCTTTCCAAGAAAAGGATGTTGATAAATATTTCCTTCATTTTGAGAAAATTGCTCAGAGTCTGAATTGGCCTAAGGAGTCCTGGTCTATGCTTTTGCAGAGTGCTTTGGTGGGTAAAGCCAGAGAAATTTACATTCAGTTGTCAGTAGAGCAGGCTTCAAATTATGATTCTGTGAAGGAATTAATTCTCAAGGGCTATGAGTTGGTGCCTGAAGCTTACCGTCAGAAATTTAGGGATTGTGAGAAGGTGAAGGATCAAACTTATGTTGAATTTGCTCGAACAAAAGAACAACTGTTTGATCGTTGGTGTTCTTCTGAAAAGGTCAGTCAGAATTATGACAAATTACGACAGCTTGTTTTGATTGAGGAATTTAAAAGGTGCATCCGGAGTGACATCAAGACGTTTATCAATGAACAAAAGGCAGATACATTAGAGGTTGCTGCACGTTTGGCCGATGATTATTCATTGACCCACAAATCTTCATTTCTCAGCAAACCATCCCAGTCCTTTTCATACAGAAACAATGCAGGTAAATTTAACTCCTCCTTTTCATCCAAGAATTTTTCAAAGGAGAGTAGAAATCAAATGACAACAGTTCACAAAATTCAAGTAACACTCCCACATCATCAGATCCCAAGTCTCAATCTCCTTCTGACAAACAGTTCGGTACACTTTCTTGTAATTATTGTAAGAAAGACGGCCATTTAATGTCAGATTGTTTCAAATTGAAAAGAAAACGTGAAGGTCAAGTGGTCAAAGTGGATCTAAGCCCACCGGCTTTATTTCTTCATCAACTCAATTAGAGTCTAATAATGTGTGCAACACATTTTCTGAGGTTAAACCCCTCTTATCCCCAATTAATGAGGTCAAGGTCAATTCTTCTCAAGATAGCATTATGGGTATTTTCGAACCATTTATCATGATGGTTTTATATCACTTTCTTGTGATATGTTTTCCGCTACCCCTGTCAAAATTTTAAGAGATACCGGGGCTTCCCAGTCTCTTTTGTTGGCAGATACCCTGCCGTTTTCTGAAAAGTCATTTTCAGGTTCTAAAGTTCTTATTAAGGGGGTAGATTGTAATGACTACATTCCTGTTCCTCTCCATAATGTCTATTTGTCTTCGGACTTTGTTTCTGGACCTGTGACTTTAGGTATTAGGCCTTTTTTGCCTTTTGAAGGGATTCACCTTCTTCTTGGAAACGACCTTGCTGGGGACAAGGTCATTACTAATCCACTTGTGACTGATAATCCTAGTTTAGATCAGGATCCAGAGCCAATTGAACAAGAGATACCCGATTTATTTCCTTCATGTGCCATTACTCGAGCCATGTCAAAGAAAACTTCCGAGAATCAAATACTCTCAAAAATAATGTCACAGATGTTGACTTAAATGACACCTTTCTCAGTCAGGTGTTTGACACGGATCATTCCGTTATCCCTCGTGGATTTGAAACTTCCAGTAAAACTGCTGACCAAGGTCAGACATTTTCTGGATCAAATCTCATTGCAAAACAACACAGAGACCCAGATATTTTGTGTTTGTCTGATAGGGCTGATGACGAAGGTAAAACCTCAGATAGCTCTGTTTCATATCATACAAAATCTTTTATTCTCATCTCCAGATATCTTGGTTGATGACGATTGGGCTAAAAAACATCAAATTGTGGTTCCAAAGCCCTATCGTGCTGAAATATGGCCCATGAAACCCCCTGGGCTGGTCACTTAGGAGTCAGGAAAACTTATCATAAAATTCTCAGTCACTTTTATTGGCCTAATCTCAGGCAGGATGTAGCACATTTCTGTAAAACTTGTCACACAGGTCAAATGGTAGGAAAACCAAATCAGACAATTCCAAAGGCCCCTTTACAGCCAATTCCTGCATTTCAAGAACCATTTAGTAGGATACTAATAGACTGTGTTGGGCCCCTACCAAAAACAAGATCAGGAAATGAGTACATGCTGACAATAATGTGTACATCAACTCGGTTCCCCGAAGCCATACCACTGAGAAATATAAAGACAAAGACTATAGTGAGAGCTTTAGTCAAATTTTTCACTTTATTTGGCCTCCCTAAATGTGTCCAGTCCGATCAAGGCTCCAACTTTATGTCTGGTATTTTTCAACAAGTAATGGATCAGCTAGGCATTAAACAGTATAGGTCATCCGCCTATCATCCAGAAAGTCAGGGTGCTCTTGAGCGATTTCATCAAACTTTGAAAAACATGATTAGGACCTACTGTTTTGACACAGAGAAGCAGTGGGATGAAGGAATTCATTTTCTGCTCTTTGCTGTTAGAGAGTCAATTCAGGAGTCTCTTGGTTTTAGCCCATTTGAGCTTGTATTTGGACATACAGTCCGTGGCCCACTTAAGCTCGTTAAAGAGAAATTCCTATCAGACGATGATGATTGTCTGAATATTTTGCAATATGTGTCAGATTTTCGTACAAAACTCTCTAAAGCATGTGAATTAGCCAGAGAAAATCTTGAGTCATCTCAGCAGTCAATGAAAACCAAATATGATAAAAGCACCTCAAAACGGAAGTTTGAACCAGGTCAAAAAGTTCTTGTTCTACTTCCAATTCCTGGCAAACCACTCCATGCTCGTTACTTTGGGCCATACCTAATTGATAAGAAATTGAGTGATTTAAATTAATCATAATAACACCTGACAGGCGAAAACAAAAACAGCTATGTCACATAAATATGCTTAAGCCATATTTGGATAGGGATAATCCTACTATAACTCAGCCTGTCAGTACCGTCAATTCTGGCCATTATGAAGATAGTGATACTGAAACTGACTTGAGTGAAAATACTCTAAACTCAAAGCTGGGCTCGGTCAAGCTTCAGAACTCAGAATCCTGGAGAAGCTGGAGTCTACAAAGTTGGCACACCTCCAGCCAGAACAACAACAACAGGTGAAAGAACTGCTCCACGAATATAAACACCTGTTTAAAGATGTTCCAACGAGGACGAACGTCATCTATCACGACGTTGATGTTGGGGACAGTAAGCCTGTAAAACAACATCCATACAGACTGAATCCAACAAAAGCGAAATATCTCCAGGAAGAAGTCAAATACCTGCTGGACAATGACTTTATTGAACCCAGTAAAAGTAACTGGAGTTCGCCGTGCATACTTGTTCCCAAATCAGATCACAGTTATCGTATGTGCACGGACTTTAGGAAGGTCAACACTTTAACAAAGACAGACACTTTCCCATCCCGAGGATTGATGACTGCATCGACCGAGTGGGAAAAGCCAAGTATGTGACGAAATTTGACCTACTGAAGGGATTTTGGCAAGTCCCTCTGACGGATCGTGCTCGTGAAATATCCGCCTTTGTTACACCAGACGGATTTTTCAGTACAAGGTGATGCCATTCGGAATGAAGAACTCTCCGGCAACGTTCCAACGGATGATCAACGACGTCATATCCGGGCTAGACGGATGTGCAGCTTACGTTGACGACGTCGTCCTGTATAGTGACACCTGGGAGGAACACATCAAGCTCATGCGGAAGTTCTTTGAGAGACTGAGCAAAGCAATGTTGACTGTCAACCTTGCCAAATCTGAGTTTGGTTGGGCGAGGGTGACTTACCTCGGACATACTGTAGGACAGGGTGAGGTAAAACCTGTTGATGCCAAAATCAGTGCCATTTCAAGTTTTCCCATACCAAACTGCAAACGACAACTGATGCGCTTTCTCGGTATGGCTGGTTACTACAGAAAATTCTGTCCAAATTTCTCCACAATTACTGAGCCTTTGACTAACTTACTTAAAAAGAAAGTAAAGTTTGTTTGGTCAGAGCAATGCCAACAGGCATTTGATACACTTAAAGCCATACTGCAAAGTGCCCAGTGTTGTCTGCACCAGATTTCACTTTGCCATTCAAATTAGCTGTAGATGCTAGTGATACGGCTGCTGGTGCTGTTTTATTGCAAGAGGATAGTCATGGTGTAGATCATCCTGTTTGCTATTTTTCACGCAAATTTAACAAATCCCAGAGAAACTACTCTACAATTGAAAAAGAGTGTTTATCTTTGATATTAGCTTTACAGCATTTTGAAGTTTATGTTACTTCTTCAAATCAGCCAATAGTGGTTTATATTGATCACAACCCTCTTGTTTTTCTGCAGAAATTTAAAGGCAAAAATCAGAGATTGCTAAGATGGAGTTTAATGTTACAGGAGTTTAATCTTGACATTAGACATATCAAAGGCAGAGACAATTTAATTGCAGACTGTCTCTCTCGTATTTAGAACTTATTGTTGTTCACACTTTTAAGATTACATTTGTAAAAGAAAGATTTTTCTTTGAAAATTTTCTTTTTGAAGAGGGGGTGTGTTATGTAGGTCATTTCCCCCACACTCATCATGACCTGAGTTCAATTAGTCTAGAACATTCTCAAGGTCACTGCCCTTAATGACCTCACAACCTTGAATTCAATTAGTCATGTTTGGAATGTTCTGGAAAGTTGATTAGTTGTGTAAGGGAGATATTTTAGAACAGTAATTAGCATGTCAATAAAAGTTCTAGATTGTTCTTATATGCCTTTATAAAAGGGACGTGCACAGCTTCCAGTCAGACTTTTGGGATCGTGTCTCTTGTGTGTTACTAAACTCCAGCAGTAGTCATTCTCAAGACTTTTCAAGACCTTCACTGTCAACGCTGGATTTATACTGTGGACTTTATGCATCTTCAAGCCTGCAAGGACTGTTCATTCATCCAACTGACTGTTACAACTCTGAGACTGGAGCTTTGCCGTCCCAGCTGAGATAAGTAGTCTGTACACTTTTAAAGCTTGTACTCTATCCCTGACTTAGCAATTAGTTTTATTTTCGTAATAAATTTTGTTTAAACGTTAACTGCTGAGTTCACCCTTTTGTTCGTTTTCTCTGCACGTAACAATATATATATATATATATATATATATATATATATATATATATATATATATATATATATATATATATATATTAATCTTTGATCTTTTTCTTCTGACGAATTTGTCTTCTTTGAAACTTTGCACATCCGTTATTAACTAATACTAGCGTGTCGCGGTGGAATGCGCTTCTGTCGGCAAGAGATTTTGTAATCATTGCACAAAAGATAGCTGAACTTTGGATAATCTTGTATCTTTGCATTGAACATTTAGTGCACTGTTTCGTCAAAGGTTAAGACCTAAGTACAAGGTAGGGCATTATCACATACAGGACATCGTTCACAGACTAAAACTTCTCACCAACCCCATTATTATAAAGTCCTCAACAATATCTCAGGAATTTAATTACACCGCCTTCTTCATCACCACGTACTCTTCGTTGATCGAACAGAATGCATTTTGCACTAACACAGATGGAATCTTACTTCCTATAGTGAGTCATCGCTCATTTTTTTCTCGGCAGCTCCTGTCCTTTGCTCGACCCTCGGATATAAACACCTCTCCCGATGTCAACTCTTCCAAAGACGCTAAAAACTTACATCTTTCTGGGAACATTGCCATTGTCCTCACCATTTGTTTATTTTTGGATATTAGGTGCCATATAGATTAACTAGTTAATTTAAAAATCAAGCGATTCATTAAGCAATAATTAGATAGTCAGATATATAGATCGATCGATAGATAGATCGATAGATGGACAGCGAGATGGATCGATTTATCGTTAGAGAGAGAGGGGGAGGGAGGGGGATGGATGGATGGATGGATAGATAGATAGATAGATAGATAGATAGATAGATAGATAGATAGATAGATAGATAGATAGATTTCTTACTGACTCGAACAAATGTTTATGTGAAAGTTTTGTAACCCAAATTGAAAATACATTTTGACTTATTAGGTTACTTTCATTGCCCTCATGGACATACAACCTACAAAACATAGTCGCTCATATATGAACATATGTAAAGACGGACTGTAGGGGGCATTACCATAGCGTATTTGAATATGTAAAGACGGACTGTAGGGGGCATTACCATAGCGTATTTGATAAGGTACCCTAAATGCATGTGATCAAGACCCATTTTCTCAATGCATCGGTTGAGGGCGTTCGTGGTTGGCCGCTATTTGTTTGACTTGATGACGATGAATGGTCACGTGCTTCCCGGTCTCAAGAAAAGATTTTCAGTCATCATTCTAAGTCAGTGTCGGATTTGCAAGGAAGTGCTGAATTTCAGTCGACTTTCTATTTAAAACGGTAGCGTACTTTATGAGGAAAGTGCTAAGGTAGTATGCGCCTCGAAAGTGATAGACTTAAACTTTTGCTCAAACTTTCCTAAATGAAACTTCAAGCCATTCTTAACCAAATCAACAATATAAATCAGGGGTCACTGTGCAAAGTTTGAACTAGCGAAACAAATCACTTAACATTTTGCAATATTTGAAATTCAAAATAGCCGCCATCCCTGTGTTAACTCTATGGGAAAAAATAAAATTTTGGATTTTTGAAAAACTAAGACGGTGATAGTTTTTCTTTCTTCGAGAGCTTTAAAATGAGCTGCCGTAAGTGGTACATCAGTAAAGAACTTTAGACGTTTGAGAGTCCGAATGTCTGTCCTCGAGGCGCGTTTTAACTTAATTCATGCTAAGAGATACGGTATACAATTTTAGTTTTTTTCATAACACTATCAACATATGATGATCATGTAAAATCACTCTGAATAGTAACTCTACACTTTTCTTTACATTCTACATTTTAGATACCATCATTACCATTCATTCACTTAGTTCCCTGTGTATACGGTCACTTTCGCCGTGTAAACACCAGTTATTTCACAATCTTCAGATCACTGTGTGTCGTTAAAGTCGTACAAAGCCGTTCTTGTCACGTGCAATCACATACATGTACTAGACCAGTGTAACCGAAACAGGGAAGAGCTTAAAGGTATACAGTCACCTGTAATCGAAATATGCCCATATATGGCCAAAGGGGCGTTCCTTGGTATTCAAAATGCCTTTGTGAGGGCGCTGTTTTTAAAAAGCTTAAAATCTGTAATTGGATAGATTTTCTCTTTCCACGGTAACTGTGGCGAAATTGGAACAGGTGAGATCATACCTTTAAGGTAATATGCGCATCGAAAGTGGACTTTTGCTCAAACTTTCCTCAAGGAATATTTCAACCATTCTCGTTCGAAATCAAGAATAACAATTTGGTACTATAGAAACAAGTCACCAAAGATTTACCAATTATTTGAAATTCAAAATGGACGCCATCCCTGTGTTAACTCTGCGGAGAAAAATAAATTTTTGGATTTTCGAAAAAATAAGACCGTAACGGTGAAAAGTTTTCTTTCATACCAAGAGCTTTAAAATTAACCCCCACAAGTGGTAGATCAGAAAAGAATTGAAAAAGTTTGAGAGACCGAATATCTGTCCTTGAGACACATTCTACCTTAAAATGAATTACACGTTATTGTTAGCATTGTGCAAAACCTGTAAACCGTGAACCACATTGTATACAGCGCTTGGAGAAGCAGAAGTAATAGAGAATAGGAACCTGTCAGAGATAAAAAAAAAACCGATTAGGCCATATTGTTATAAAGAGTTACGGCAATATTATTGTTAAAAACTTGGGAAACATATTACATGTTAACGGTGATGAGGGACAATCATGTTCTCAAGGTATTCGAAGATTTAATGGATCCGACAATCTTTCTCATTGCCTTCCTATCTCTATTTTTCGATCAATCATCTTGTCTTTCTTTCTTTCTAAAGTATATTACATATTACATTAACGACATTTGCACGGGTTCAGTTTCACAAAAACATGATTGACAAAATTGGGATACAAAAATCGTACGCTTGATCTCTGACAACACAATATGTGTGATAAAACGTACGTAAAATATTCCTGAAAGAGACATATTGACAGCAAGACAACGTTCTTCTTTATGTCTCACACGCAATATAATATTTTTTCTTTTATAAAGTGTAAATTAAAGATTTGTGTACATTCATGTACCTGTCACATATGGTTAACATACCTCATGGTAGATAAATGAAAATAAATGTCACGAACACTATGCTTCATAATATTTTGTTGTAAACGTATTTTGCTTTTTATATTGATTTATGGTACATTTATTGATTTTCCCGTAGGCAGTTTAGTGTTGCACAAACAAGGCAAAGATATAAGATATTTCAAGGTATAGTGCTGAGCGTCTGTAAGTTAAATACAAGACATGCCATTTAAAGTCCAGCATGACGACTAACATGCAAAGTCGCTTTAGAAAGTTGCCATACGAAGTCAGTTGACATTTGGAAGTCGAATCACACAGCGATAGCTCGCAGACGACATGATGATACAAGAAACACTTGTCATGATATCATGAAGTCAAACTCCTCTTAGAGTCTATGAGAGAGAGAGAGAGAGAGAGAGAGAGAGAGAGAGAGAGAGAGAGAGTTTGATTTCACGGTATAATGACAAAGTGTATATACACATTCACGTATACCATCACTGTCCCTACAGTAACAATAAAAATTGTAATATCCGTGAAGAGACGACAAAAATATAACCATACATATTTTGCTACAAACAGATATTTTAAAACTGATAAATTTTGGTAGCTATCCTTAACAAAATCTTCCACTTCAAGTTAAACTTTTGACATAATAGACACGTACTTATCTATGTGTTAATATACGCATACATGTAGTATTTAAGCAATAAAGCACACCCAACGATGGTATACCACGAATTTTTACCAGTTCACGACATATATGCATGAGCGATAGCGAGTGCACATATGAAGTGAACTGGTCAAAATCGAGTGGTATACCATCGCTTGGTCTGATTTCTTGCAATTACATCGTAACAGTATATTGAAATTCTGATGTGGAACGTCAAAAACGGAGTTTTGCTCAAGCTGAGAGCTCACGCGTATGCCAGCCGTGGTATATCGCCAATATACCACGGTTCTTTTCGCGTCTCGACCAATCAGATCGCTGTATTTGCACCATCAATATACTTGTATGATATAATACACGCTATACAATACTGTCTCTCTGATTAGAGCCATACAAAACAGGAAAGCCTGATACTTGACCCTTACTTGCCTGCAGAGGAAACGGTCTGTGCTGAAACTATGATGGGAAACATTCGTTCACAAATCGAAAGTGACCTTCCTTGCACGAGTTACCAAGTAAAAGGCATCGATCAAATAAAGGTGAAGAACGACATCTGAGTAATTCTTTGAGTGCTGCAATTTCTCCACCAAACTTTTAGTGCAACATTTTACAAATTTTGACGACTTTATCTGTAATTTTTTTTGATAATTTTGTACCAAATGTACATAATTATTCATTGGCTAGCCTACAGTTTCTTTGGTGAAAACATTGGGGAAAATCTGAACAAAATAGTTGGACTTGATAAAAATATCTGGGTTGTATTTTACATAGTGATAAAATTAACTTTGGTACTCAAAGGGTTGAGCTACATCGGACTAAGATTCCAAACATCTCACATTGACTACTACTAGGCTAATGTTATAGAGTTGTGTCTCTTATGTGAAGCAAAAACAGTCAAAACTATGTCGCAGTCCCAAATCCCAAGTGTTCGCATTAGTTCTTGTTGACACCGAGTATTTGTGATAGGCTGTTTTCACTTCATCAAGTCAATCAATTTGAAGTTTCTTTGACATAAAGCTAATAAATCTGCGATTCAAGAAAACTGTGCGTCTTCTGCGATGTTCATCTCCTCAAGTTTTTAAATACCTTCTAATACTTATGTGTGAATCCGAACAAGTAATTTATCAAATACATGGGTTGTGTGTGTAAAACGATGGAAGCGTATTCGTGCCATTTTTGTAAGAAAAAAAAATAAAAAAATCTCGTAATTACGAGTCTTGATTCTCGTAATTACGAGTTTTTGATTCTCGTAATTACGAGTTTTTGATTCTCGTAATTACGAGTTTTTAAATCTCGTAATTACGAATTTTAAAATCTCGTAATTACGAGTTTTTAATTCTCGTAATTACGAGTTTTTGATTCTCGTAATTACGAGTTTTGATTCTCGTAATTACGAGTTTTTAAATCTCGTAATTACGAGAATCAAAAACTCGTAATTACGAGTTTTTGATTCTCGTAATTACGAGTTTTTGATTCTCGTAATTACGAGATTTTGGTTCTCCTAATTATGAGATTTTAATTCTTGACATCACCTTTCTTGTGATATTTCTGCTCAGCAAATATATTTGCGTGGGCTTCTTGGGGTTTTGTTTTATTTAACACTTCTGTTAGCGTCTATTTGTAGCCGACTTCTATCTCGTTTTGATGACACGTGATGAAAGAGAACGCAACACGCTTCAAAGGGACGTGTCCTACCATGCCGGCCATTTGATCACAACAACAGTGTGACATGTTCGAAGTCAGTCACCAATTACAAACATTTTAAGAAGAAGAAACTTCATTGAGCAGTTGTTTGAGTGTTACCAAACCGAAAGGTAAGATCTGCAATAGAACGGAATTACATGAGCATACTACATCGTCGACTGTTTTCACTGCCGCCATTATCGGTGAATGAGGTGTTGTCAAGGTCACTCACAGCCACAGCTAAGCTAAGCACGGACGGGAAGTTCTTGTCGGAAACGCGGTGAAGTTGGCCTGAATTTTCACTGAAATGTTTCTTTCTAGATTGGTCAGTTTCCTGTTAGGGATAAGAGACGCATGCCATCCAATGATCACCGATGTGCTAGCCACGAATGCGCGGCATAAGAGTGATTGACCTGTATGACCCCTACTTCAACAACAACCCACCATGCTGTATGAACAGCTCCATGTTTGCAGTGCGCTCACATCTAAGTTGATGCAGGGCGATCTGTTTGTCCCTATCATTTGATAAGTAATAGCAGAATTAATTAAAAGAAGTCAAGTCAATTCCTGTTAAAGACCATTGTACATATTACCTACTAATTCTGCTTAATGTAGTTGCAAAATATTTTCATTGTACAGCTTGTCTTGGATTGTGCGTTCATGCGTGCAGTGTGCGTTGTATCGATGGGTTTGTTAATACATCATGTTGTGATGGAATTATGTTCTAAATATCTTATTTTCCCATCAGTTTCAGATTGACCGGATAGTGATCCAAAATATGGATGGTGAACTTTGAGTAAATCACATGGAAACGTATTGCGATAGGCTAGACTCCATTTAACAAACGCACGTGTTTGAGAATGCCAATGCCATTTGCAATCAATATTTGACAGTTTTCTTCTTGTAAGTTTGTAAGTCGTCAATTGTAGTTCAGTTTAATTTTATTTATTATTTATGCTGTGAATAAATGCATTTTTTCAAATATGGTTGCGATGTATCAAACTTTTTGACATTCGGTGCAAGTGAGAACTGTGAATTTAAGTTTGATTTGCTGATCCACTAAGTACAGAGTTTACAGATTACAAGTTGCCCTTAAATTGGCAAACTAAGCAACATGGCTGAAGTGTTTTGTTTCTGTACAGGCACAGATTTCCTTAACACTATTGCAACGTTCTCATGTTAATGGCTATGCTATATCATGCCCCCAGACTGACCAAAGTCGTGTAATAATGTAGATAGAGGTAATAATGTAGCTGGAGGAAAACTACCAATGTGTAGAGGCCATGTCAGTACGCCATTTGAGTAGATAACGAGAATGAAGACACATGATTACGAGAATTAAAACCAGTAATTACGAGATTCGAAAATTCATAGTTACGAGAATTAAAACTCGTAATAACGAGAATTAAAAACTCGTAATTACGAGATTTAAAAACTCGTAATTACGAGAATCAAAAACTCGTAATTACGAGAATTAAAAACTCGTAATTACGAGAATCAAAAACTCGTAATTACGAGATTTAAAAACTCGTAATTACGAGATTTTAAAACTCGTAATTACGAGAATTAAAACTCGTAATTACGAGAATCAAAAACTCGTAATTACGAGAATTAAAAACTCGTAATTACGAGAATCAAAAACTCGTAATTACGAGATTTTAAAACTCGTAATTACGAGAATTAAAACTCGTAATTACGAGAATTAAAAACTCGTAATTACGAGAATCAAAAACTCGTAATTACGAGATTTTAAAACTCGTAATTACGAGAATTAAAACTCGTAATTACGAGAATCAAAAACTCGTAATTACGAGAATTAAAAACTCGTAATTACGAGAATCAAAACTCGTAATTACGAGAATTAAAAAACTCGTAATTACGAGATTTAAAAACTCGTAATTACGAGAATTAAAAACTCGTAATTTCGAGAATTAAAAACTCGTAATTACGAGAATTATCTTGTCATGAGAATCTATAGTCCGTCATTGTCATTGCGAATAAATGAATACATGGTCAAAAACTACAGTCAAGTAATCGCAAATTTCTAAAAATCTCAAATTATGAGGTTTTCAAATTGCCAGAATGTTGCATAATGATGATTTTGTAATTTCGATGTTTATGAAAGCATATGAAAATTTAACTATCACAGCGTTATTTCAACTCATCGTCTATTTTGAGATTTCCTTTTCACTTCTACTTGATAACATCTGTGATAAAAATAAACATATTTTCGCTTTTATTTGCCATTTTCAATCATTTCTTGGGTTCTTGAAATGAGTTGCACTTCAATTCGGTCATTCATCCTGATCATAATCAATGTTTGTGTACTATTCTTTTACATTAGGAAGAAGCAATGCAAAGACACGGATTGTTAAACTTTCTTTATATTATCTGTCTCCATACAAACTTTGATTGTGTAAATCTTTGTTAGCAAATAATACTAATCTGAAAGTTTGGAAATCTGTCCGACTTCCTCATTCACTGCTGTTTTGGATAATGTCTTTTTCACACATGAAGGGGTGTCAGAAGATGTCAGTTGTTCGTCATAATTTCTAGTGCAAACCCAACATGATGGCAACTGCCAATCTATGCTGGATGTAAAAAAAATAACATCACATCGGCAGGTATTCGGAGTTCGGGGATTATCTCCTGAAGGGGTGTTTATCAGGTTGTGAGACTCTAATAAAGGTGTTGACAGATGTGAAATATTTGCATAATGTCATACTATTGATATTTCACCCTAAAAAGAATGTTTATCCAGCCAGACAAAATCTACACTCTATTATGATCTAATGGATAACATACTGAATATCTACAATTGTAGCCATGTAACAGTCCAAAGTTCATTCATTTATTTATTCATCTACGAGTGTATTATAATTGCTTACTACACCTTATAAATCAAGATAATACCATATTGAAAACACCATATTGAAAACACCATATTCTCGTTGAACAATAACCAACAATATGTATGAGAAATAAAAGCTCAAAACTATATAAGGACTGAGTTATTAAGGATTGTCTGATAACTAAGAGAATCAGGGCGTATAGTGTCGAGAATCAAAAACTCGTAATTACGAGAATAAAAACTCGTAATTACGAGATTTTAATTCTCATAATTACGAGAATCAAAACTCGTAATTACGAGAATCAAAAACTCGTAATTACGAGATTTTTGAATTTTTTCCTTACAAAAAATGGCACGAATACGCTTCCGTAGTAAAACGATGGTACCGAGTGTCTGAGAAATTTTGGAAAATTTCGGAGTCTAATAAAGCATATTGATTTTTTAACGTTTGCTTGACATTTTTACAATTTACATCTACAGAAAATGCGACGAAGTGATCGCCTGAACTCGGGGATCGCGTAAGCGTAGCAAATAGGATCCAGTGCGCTATTTACATAGTAGAGACAATATATGATGTTATATAGCACTACATTGAATTGGCAAGAAGGACACATACTTATGATCAAAACAATCACTTGGAACGGCATCATGCTCAACAAAACGGCGAGTACGAGGGTCGTTACTGTCCTCAGTGCCTTATTTTCACCGGCTACGGCAGGAATTCTGTCAGCGTTACTGCTTCTATCGGCCGTGTGCGGTGCGACGTTCTCACCCATACAAGCATGCATGCCCCGTTTCTTCTCCGCCTCTTTTTCATCGAGCGAGGAAAACTGTCCCCGCATTACTCTGGTGGCCGTGGAATCAGCAGCTGCTGGTACGTCAGTTATCAGTTCAGAGTCATCAGTCTTGTCGTTTTCGTGTCCTGAGTCGCCTTCGTTGGCTTTGTCCAATGTCGTGGTATCAACGGCCGACTCGTCTTGGGAGTTGCTCTCGTTCCCACTGAAAGTAACAGGTTTGATTATTAGAGAACTGCCACTTCTTTCATCAGTCAACTCCACTATAATTGGATTGTCATAAGCGAGGGAAAGTTCCCGGATAGCTTCTTCTTCTGTCTTCCCACAAAAAACAGTTTCATCCACTTTATTTGTTGATGCAGACATATAAGTATCTGTACCAGGCGCTTGAGTCAAGTTCTCTGCCTGTACAGTGCTCCGCGACGGACAAGGAAACGTGGCATTTTCACCGTCGAGTCCCGTGAACATCTCGTTATCGTACTGAAGACAGAGGGCATCGCACGGACCCCTATGGCTACATACCTGTGAAGGAGTGGCACTTTCAAGTTCAAGTACGTTTCCCGATTTTTTTGCACAGTCGGTATGCTCTACATTGCTGTCAACCTTACCGATGAAGTAGGGTCGTTCGAAATTCGGGGGGCCAGAATTGTCTGGTGGGCTTCTTCGACGATTGTCCGCTGGCGATAGTAACTGTTTGATTTTTCCACGACCGTGTTTCCTCTTTCTCGAAGTGACACCTGATGGTGGTTTGCTTTCTTGGTCTTCTATGCTCCTTGCGCCGATATTCGGTTGACTCTGTCCGGTTTTGGACCTTTTCCTCGCCACAGCTTCACTGGCTAGACTGTAGATTCGAGCATACAGCACGACAAGAACGGCCACTGGCGGCCAGAATCCAACCGCTGCTTGTGTCCAAATAATCCAGCTGTAATACGTGTAGTCTACGGCGCACGCTTCCGACGGAAACTCGTAATACCCGCGAATTCTTGGCCAAAGTAAGATGGGCAGGGCGTATAACATCGTGGGAAAGATCCAAACCACAGCGATTGTAACCTGTACTCGTTTTGACGTGATGGTTACTCGGTGCTTTAATGGGTCACTCAGTGATTTGTAGCGATCGAAGCTGATGGCAACTATAGTGTACATATTGACAGAACAGACGAGATAGTCCGTAAAGAGCCAAAATTCACAAGAAACCCGCCCTAATGGCCAATAACCGAATGTGACGTATACAATGTAGCCGGGCACCACCACCAGCCCAACTATGAAATCGGCAACGGCGAGGTTGATGATGTAATTGTACGTTACTTTCTGGAGCTGATGGTTGCAGCGGAAGATATAGATGACGAGCAAGTTACTGAAAACTATGAACAAGCTGAAGAAACCTCCGCCGACCCGATTCCGATGAGCGAGGGGAGTCGTTGGTCATCTTCCCCATCAAAAACGACGAGAGTTCCGTTCGTGTCCGCCTCGGACCTGCTAAGATTGTCGGAGAGCGTGTTATTGACAGCAGAGGCAACGATCTGCATCTTGGTTGCTTCTTTTGATCAGAACGTTTACATTCCTATGACTAGGAAATACCGTGCATTATTTCATAGACTACCAGTTCTTATGAAAAAGTCCTGTGCAGCCTGTATTCTCGTTCAAAAGTGAACGATGTCTGCAGCTCGGATATGATATGTACTTCTTATGAAGCATGAGTAAATGCAAATTAGTAAATGCAACAAGAGTAAATGCGCAAGCGCCTTGACTGTCACTTGAATATTCTCCATTTTAATATCCTTGGTTTGGTTGGTAATAAAACATTGATTATGAAAACGGCGAAGCGTAGACAGCGTCAATTATAATGCGGGCGGCAATGTTCGGCAAAAGTGCATTCAAGCAATTCTTCAGGTTTTCAGGTTTTGAGAATTAATTTTGAACATCTTAGATAGAAACAGGAACATCGACTATGTATGTGTCTCCTTGCGACCTGAATTGCGCGAAGGTTTAAAAAGTTGAGTGAATAAAAAATGAAAAACTCTGAAGTTTTACTCATGCTTCATAACTTCTAATTTATGAAGGTTACCTTGAAATCTGTGCACATGTACTTCTTCCTATATATGACGTAATTTGAGCAAGATGCCAACAACTTTATGTCACACGGCTCAGTATGTATGCCAGTGATAATATTCTAAATTATAAGAACAATACACTGCCGATAACTTTAAATGAATCATCAATGGTCTTCAAGATTTAAATCAAAGGCAATTATGAAAGTAATCATATGTAGAATAATAAGCTTTTTACGCGATCAATATCAGACAAACATTATGAAGACAACAGAGAACTTCAGCGAGAAGAGCGTACCACGCTTTCGGTGAATGGTTGAGCTTGGCGAGTCGGTAAGGAACGTTTTGTCGGAGCCTTTTGGGTGTTTTTGGCTGCTAAGGTCAAACCCTAATTCACGCAGACTATTGCAAATTCACGCCCTATATTCTTGGGTATTTGAAAAACAAGACGAGAAAGGATTAAACAGCGGAGCAGGCAGGGATAAAGGCTAGACATTCGCCGATTCATCTATCAGAATGTGTAGGAAGTGTTTCGGTATCTTCACCTAAGAAGCTATTGTCAAATTGTATTATTCAGTGATGGAACCTAACGTCCTACAGTATGTATGTATCACGCAAAACTTCAAATGACACGCAGAATTATTCAACATCCTAATACACTATCGAAGAACATATTTATCTAGAAAGAGCATAACGTTTAAAGCAACTGAGCAGTGTTCTCGTGAATGCTTGATGCTTGTTAAGTTGTTCACCGACATGCGGCCTATCCACTATCAATCATTATCCATTTTCGTGTTTCATTTTTCACAATATTTTTTATTTCCAGGTACCACAGTGATTACATGTGATTCTTCAAGTACAGCCGAAAGTAAATTAGCAGGTATTATTTTGTGCGCCCATTTTGATGGTTTACGTATGCACGGCAACATGTGGGTGTGTATAAGATCATTCTGTTTACCTGTTTATCACAAAATTTGCACATAATTATTAGATGCACCAGATGTTAAATTTCCAAGTTTTAATAGAAATAGGCCTACTATAGTATTTGTTGCATTGTTGCTTGTACAGCTATACTAGATAATCACTACAATATTTTTCTATGCGTATAATTTCTATCGTGTATTCACGGTTATATTTCACAAGAACATGCAACCATACTGTTTTGGCTGTTTTTCTTGCGCCGTGATTGCTTGTGGTAATATATCGTATTATTTGTTATTGATTACCAATGGTAACACTAAAATGTACTCGTTAATTATTAATTATTTTCACTTTACATTACCACCTTTTCCTCTCTGGCAGGCAATCATCTATTGCATCTCTGAAGAAATCGTCTAGTACATTAAATAGGAATCGTGTATTGGATTTCCTCGGCTGATACAATAACCGAGGATGTGAGGTAAAGAGGATATCAATGTCTGATTTACACCAAAAACTGCAAACCTTTAAAATCTGGGGCAGTGGTCATTTTAGAAAATAGTGAAATAGGTATGACACATTTCCAAAAATCGTATAAACCAATATTGAATAATTTGCAGATTCAGCAGAGGAATACAGAATAGGAAATTAAAATTGTTGTCAACAGTATTTAACCTCTTTACTCCGACTAATTTAAGCTGGACTAACAGCCATTGAAGCAAGACATTTCGAGGAAAGTGTTCATCTTTTGCATCAAACTCTACATTTGGACCCATACCTTCGAAGAAAAATGTAAACTTTACCTTTCAGGCAGCAGACATATTTCTCTTCCCGTATGATTTTTATGTATGCATCAAACTTTTATTCACAGTTCTCTTGAATGCCTTCTTTTGTTTCTTGGTTTTTATCTGGTTCTTGATGGAAGAAATTCACAATAGCAAGCTGCCTTTTAGGTATATCATATGATCCTGCATAGACTTTTTTGTTGAAACAACAGCGCCATCTAGCGATATGTCGACGTTATAATCATTTTTCCTTCAAGTTAACGAGCTCCAACGTAAATTACTGAATCACTGAAAGACGGATATTATTCTTGCTGCTCAAGAATAGTAAGTGCGACATCGACGCACAGGCAAATTCGGTATGTGCTACCGTTGAAGGCGCACTTCAACCGAAGGTCACACCGGTGTTTTATATCCAATTTGACATGATTACTTGCTTCCTACAACTGTCTTACGATTTGCGGACAAATATCGCTTTCAAGGTATAGAATGATCTGTGCCTATGATTTTTCGTTTTTTAGATAACTTGTCTGCGTTAATAATCCCAAATGCATTGAAGTTGCTAAAGTCATATAACACAATAGAGCTGTATTATGTAGACTTATTATTTCGTAAAATGTGTACTGGTATAGGGATCAATATCGCTCGATCGATCGTAAAAACGCATTTGACCAATTAATGAATGACTTAAATACTTTAATATCTGGAAAAACGTCGAGTCACGCCTTGCTTTTGGAAGTTAAGGCATGTGGCAGTGTGGTACCGATTGTCGACTATTGTCAGGTGTTTGGGGATTTGCAAAACTTGGTAGGTGTGATTAAGTGATACAGGATGAAGTTCATGTAGAGATTGTAGATTACTTATATGTTGAGATTACTGAGATATTTGACTAATTAAGATGAACATAGAATAACTAAAAAGTGTTTCTGTGGAATCTTTGGGGGTGGTATCGATTATCTATCAATTCCTCACTCTCTGTTATGTACTCGTTAAGACGTAAATTGTGACTTATAAGTCCATAAGGCAGGGCAACTTGAGAATTGCATATCACAATAATAAATAAATACTCTACTAATACTACTGTGCAATGCATACCTTAGTAACAGTAATAAGTAAGTTGTCTACTACTACTATGCAATGCATACGTAATTCAATTGGCTTAAAACTTTTTTGTCGAGCTGTCAAGAAAATATTTAAGGAAGAACGCCCTCAGTGTCTAATGTTATGTGTGACAAGTTACATAAAGACAATCCTACTACGAAGCAAACAAGACTACGCAGAAATACGCGAACGTCGGTACGATCACCCACTGGTACACTTTGACGAAATCAGAGACCAAGTAATTACCTACAACATTGTAATGGGTTTAGTATTACAAAAACATGCTTGACAATAAATCCTTATACAAATGACAACGTTTTATTGGCCCATAGCGGTACAATATTTTAATTGAGTTTAATAAAAAGTAAGCAAATTACATGAACTTCTAAAAAAGTCATTATTGACAGTATTACAGCATTCTTCTGGAAGTCACACATTTACTAAGTTCTTCCTATTTTTAAATACGTATACAAGCCACTATGTCTTCCTCTCTCATTTTCTTCAGTGCAAAAAACCGGAACATCTGTCATTTGGACCCTTTCTGCTGAAGAGGAAAACGGACGTTTATGATGAAACGATGATAAAGAACAATTATGCTTGAATTGTAGGAACTTCGTAACATTCTCCTCTGTGGCTTTTCAAGTAAAGAGCATTGGTCACACCTTTATGTCCAAAGTGAAGGTGAAGATCGAACATAATCTAAACACCTGAATAAGACTTTATTACTTCTTGACATGTGACGTAGAGTTGCGCTGAGCCAAGTATGAACATTTCGAAACTAGTACGTTTCATCAAATTTTGATGCATTTTTGAGACTCCGTTTCATTGTTGTCTTCTAATTTCTCCACGTCTGTCGTGTTTTTATCTATGTAATACATAGATTACCTCTGATCCTTCTGAATCGAAGTAGCCTCAATTTTAGGTTGTCTCGCTGTTTCATGTTTACACCGACTTTTCGTATAATGTTTGATAGTTTTTGTTTATATTTGACAGTATATCATTCAGGTTGTTTGAAGCTAAAGCTGACACACAGCCTGTGCTTTAGGTGTACGTTGCCTCATTCAATATAATATGCTTAGTTCTTCTTATTCCAACAGCTGTCGTTAGCATTTCGTGTCTCTACATATTACAATGTTTTTAAAATCGAACGAGTATTATCAGTCACCTCTATAATGTGAATAAAGCGATGGAACCGAAAAAGTGTTACACAACCCCATGCGATTTTTGTCATGCAAAGATTTGTAGTCGAATAACGTACACGTATTTTGATAACCTTTGCCTAAGGTCTCTACAGTTTGTAAAAAAGTACGACGAAGCAATTTTCTGAACTCTCAGATTGCGTACGCATTTAGGATCAATGTTATAGAAATAACGGACGACGCGTTGACCATTAACGTTTATTTATGGGCAAGGGCGAGAGGAAAGCCAAAAATTAATGGGCGAGGCTTGCCGAGCCCGTTAATTTGGCTTTCCTCTCGTCCGCGCCCATAAATAAACGTTAATGGTCAGCGCGGAGTCTGTTATTTCCATTATATGTTATCAACGAACCCCAAAAAACTGTCAAAATTTCCCGTGCGAACGACATCGGGGCCCCAGAACCTGTCAGTGAGAAGTGCGCGCGCTGCAAAAATTTGCAAATCCGAAATTTGTTTGAAAAAAAAAGCGTCTAAACTTGGCTGACAAATGCTCCATTTTATTTTGTGGTTGATTCTGAATTTTGTACAAATCACAGTTTTCGTTTTAGCTGTACAGTTACTGTATTTACGATATCATTCATATTCACGGGCATGAAAACGAACCATTACTGTGTATTTGTGGGCAGTCACGTGGTTCAGCTCGACCAATAAAAACGCGATGGACAGGGTATGGTAATATAATATAGAAATAACGGACGACGCGCTGACCATTAACGTTTATTTGTTGGCAAGGGCGAGAGGAAAGCCAAAAATTAACGGGCGAGGCTTGCCGAGCCCGTTAATTTGGCTTTCCTCTCGCCCGCGCCCACAAATAAACGTTAATGGTCAGCGCGGAGTCTGTTATTTCCATTATATTATCAGTGAACCCAAGAAAACCGTCAAAATATCCGAAAAATTTCAGGAGCGAACGACAACTGTGCCCCAGAAACTGAGCATTACGCGACGCACTGTCACGCGCGCTGTAAAATATTGGCAAATCCGGAGATGTTTTCAGAAAAAAATATCTCAACTTGACCTACAAGTGCTCCATTTTATTTTGTGATTGATTATGATTTACGTTTGAGCTGTAAAGTTACGATACTTTGAGTTGTTAATCTTATTATTCATATTCACGGGCATATAAACAGACCATTACTGTGTATTTGTGGTCAGTCACGTGGTTCAGCTCGACCAATCAAAATGCGACAGGCAGTGCATGGTAATATAATTACCTATATTTGTGGTTCAAGATGGTCCTTCCTGATAATATAAATATTTGTGTTTGTTTGACCAGGTAATTTTATTAACTTGTATGATTTTGATTATTGTATTTGTTTTAACGTCACACTACACAAATTAATGAAATGCCTGTTTACTCTTGCCTAGCAGGTTGTGTAAAATATAAATCATACCATAAGAGATCTGATATATATCGACCCACCTACCCAAGTTTGAAGCAATCTCGCCCGTTGAATATAATTTGTGTTGCCTTCTGAAGGTTTTCTTCTCTCGATTTTTCTTCCATACAAAATCGGAAAGCATAGTAAAAATGTCACTTTGCTGTGTTTTATTATACTTTGCAATGACAAAAGAATTATGGGTGAAGGTTATCTAAGTTTTACACGGTACATTCATTCACTTTTCACGTTCATGATTTGACCACCAGTAAAATCACGACTTGTTATAATTTCGAGCTCGTGTTGGTCGATGGGGCAAAGTACTATTCTGAAGTCACTTAAGAGTATTGGCTTAAGAACTTCGATAACATATTGCAGCCAAATCAGAGTGACAAAATGGGAAAATTGGTATTTGGATCCATTCGGCATAAGTGGACAACGAAAGTGATGAAATCATGACGGAAAACACATGCAAGGTCGACCATGGTCTCCATGACTTTTCAATTACAGTAACAGGACATCACAGTGCTTGTCATTTGACCTTGGAGTTTCATTGTTCGACACGCAAAGGTTTACATGTACAGTTGGACACAAGAAACACCGTATCAAAATGCAACAAGTTATCCAAAGACACACGACCTGTTTTCATTTTTGTCTTGCTAACAGAATGCTGAACAGCGCTGCTGCATGCATTTTAGGCGCTGAATTAGGCGCTGAATCAGTAAAGAACATTTGGATTTTTGCAAGACCAGTTACTCCCCAACTGCAATAGTAGGTCCTGTTACCCATTGCAGTGGTCAACAATGAGTATCACTAAATGTTGACGTTGGGTTCATGAAATTTTAAGCCATCGAAACCGACAAGTTAGCCGTTGATCACAACTAGCGAATTAGCACGCTTTGAGCAACGCTTCTGGATTTAGTACACCTATTTTTAGTAAGAGCTTCGTTTTGGAGTTAAAATGGTCGATGCGGCTACCATGCAGGAAGCATACTCTAGCTACCTCTAAGTTTTAAGCCAATCGTACGCCTCAACAGGCAATATCAACGTAGCTGTCACTTTTTGAGAGGTAAAAGTTCAGCTGCAGTGTTTTATTTTGAAACATCCTAATTCACGGTAGGAGAAAATGCCGCAATTGGTGTTGTGTGTCAGGGTAGATCAACTTGTACGTTTCAATCAAGAAGTCCGTGTGTGCCAAACATTGGAACTCAGCACTCAAAATCGAACGAAGGTAAAGAATGACATTATAGAACATTTATTAAGATTTTATTACGTCATAATATGCGTGTTGATGAAAAGTGATATCATAAAGTCATGCGGCAATATAATGTAAAAATACTTTGAAACGATAGCTTTCAATACAGATGAAAACATGCCCTCCTATTCCGATGCGTTCTCGAGAGTTCGTTTGCTCTTATCTTCAAAATTTTAATGCGAGTCTAGTTTCGTTTCCTTTCGATAATTGCTCTCTTTCTCACCCTGTAACGTCGTATACCTAATTCTCGGGTTCTCGCATTACCATTAATAAAATTGGAACAGACTATTTGTAATTCATTAATTATGTTTTTTCAAAATGTTTATCTAGTCGATTAAGTTTTTTTTTAGATAAAAGAGGATAAAGAGCCTACGCTAAAGGTAAAAGTTTGCCCTTTCCTAATTACATAATTTGTTCTTCGTCTTATGTGAAATCTTTCATTGCTTTCACCTTTTCACATCGTAATACATGTATATGAATGAGCATTATAGATCGCATGGATTACTTGCGTAAAATGGCAAAGACAAGAACAGCAGCACCTATTATTTTGTCCATCAAAGTTACAGAGACTGATAAAAGATGTCGAATTTTAACAAATTATCTCCAACATGTTTACCTGGTTTAATTATACATTGAAGAGACACCATAAAGTGTGCATTCAGCTTCATATCTTGATCTGTTTATACGAATAAGACAGTATACTCTCAAAGCTATATGACATGCGGGACAATATTGATTTTCAAATCATCAACTATCCATACTTGTCCAGCCATATTTCATCTGCTCCAGCTTGGGGTCAGGTGTATATGTTTTACAATTCCTGAGATACTGTAGAGCTTGCAGTTCATAATGCGACTTTAGAGTAAGTCAAACATCATTGGCAATAAATTAAGGGGCAGGGCTTCTCGGAGAGTAGGCTTCCAAAATTGTTTAAGAAGTTCTATGGTAGAAAAGGAGATATAGTTTCTACATACGTGACAAGTGATATTTTTTATACTTTGATAATCTGATATACACACATTCCTAATTGTTACTGATAAAGTGATTCAGTCGCCTTACCGGATTACTATTTATTTTGACCTTTTGGGCCATTCTTGAAGGGCGTAGCATGCTAGTAAGGTACGCTTGCTCATTCTAGACACCTGGTACCACAACTAATTATACTTATATTCGTGGTTCAAGATGGTCCTTCCTTAAATAGTTACTATTTGTTTTTATGCGACCTGGTAATTTTATTACCTTGTATCATTTGGATCATTGGGTTTGTTTTGACGTCTTATTAAAATTTCTACAACTTACATCTACAGAAAATTGTTCGAAGCGATCGTCTGAACTCGTGGATTGCGTACGCATAGCAAACTGGATCTAGCGCACTATTTACGTAGTAGAGGCAATAGAAGATTTGGTAAAAGACTACATTCAATTGGCAAGACGGACATGCACTTGTAATCAAAACAATTACTTGAAAGGGTACCATGCTCAAAATGATGGCCAGTACGAGTGTCGTTACTGTCCTCAGTGCTTTATTTTCGCTGGCTGCGTTGGGCATTCTTTCACCGTTATTGTCTCTACCAGCGCTGCACTTGACAAAGTTCTTACGAGTACCATAGCCAATCATTTGTTTCTGCTTTGCCTCTGTCTCACCTTGGGTGGAATGTTGTCCCAGTGGTTGTTTTATTATCGTGGAATCGGACGGTGCTGGCTCACAATCTAGTAGATCACTATCAACAGTCTTTTCGTTACCGTCCCCGAAGTGATCTTCATTCAGTTTGTCCGATTTTGTGGTATTATTCTCGGTTACCTTGGACGACTTGTCATGTGAGTCACCCGAGGCCTCATTCTCACTTGATATAGCTACTTTACTTGTTGAATAATTGCAACATTTTCCATCCGCCATCTCTGTGAAAACGGGATAGTCATGGGCGACAAACAAATCCCCTGAAGCTTCTTCTTGCGCCTTTCTACAGCCAACAGTTTCATTCGCCATTTTTGAGGACTCAGATATGTGCGTGTGTTTAGAAGCCACTGGAGCCACGCTTTCTGTATGTACGCCTTCTCCCAATACACAAGGAAATCCGGCAGTTTCACCATCCCGTCTCGTGCACGTCTGGTTATCGTAAGGTCGTTCTAATTTTAGGTTTAAAGGATTGTCCGGTGTATGATTCTTGCCATTGTCCTTAGGCGTTGGTAAAGACTTCTTTCTTTCGGGGCTGTTTTCACGTTTTCCCGAAATGACATCCGATGGCGGTTTGCCCGAGTGATCTCCTATGCTCTGTTTGTCAGCGTTCAATAGACTCACACCGGTTTCAAATCTCTTCCTGTTCGCCACTTTACTTGCTAGGTTGTATATTCGAGCGTACAGCACAACGAGCATGACCAATGGCAACCAGAATCCCAGTGCTGCCTGTGTCCAGATGAACCAGCTGTTATACTTGTACTCTACAGTGCACGCTTCTGCTGAAAACTCGTAGTATCCGCGAATCCTCGGCCAAACCAATATAGGCAGGCCATGTATAATCAAGCATGTCACCCAGAGTCCAGCGATTGTAACGTAAATTCGCTTTGAAGTAATGGACGTTCGGTGCTTAAGTGGATCACTTAGTGATTTGTAACGATCCATGCTGATGACAATTATTGTGTACAGATTGACAGTACAAACAAGATAGTCCGTAAAGAGCCAAAACTCACAAATAACCCGACCAAACGGCCAATAACCGACCGCGGCGTATACAATGTAGCCAGGCACGGACACCAACCCGACTATGAAATCGGCTACGGCGAGGTTGATGATGTACTTGTACGTTACTTTCCGGAGCTGACGATGGCAGGAGAAGGTGTAGATGACGAGTAAGTTACTGAAAACGACAAACAAACTGAAGAAGCCTCCACCAAGCCCGACTCCGACGAGCCAAAGAAGACGTCTGTCATCGAGTCCATCAGATTCGACCAGAGTTTCATTTGTTTCCGTCTCAGACCAATTTCGAATCAAATTCAGTTTGTAACTTACAGCAGGGACGTCTCGATCTGCCATAATGATGTTGGCACCTTTATGTAACGAGAATTGCTTTCCTTACCATGGACATCAATGGTGTGTGTTGTTTCACAGAAATGTCAGTGTGCATGAAAAACCCTTTGCAGTTCATCACATCCTGACAGCGAATGAAAAATCTTGCTTGGATAAGGTCGTCCTTTCGAGGAACATAATTTACATGAGAGAAATTGCGCAAGCGCATGAACATCCAGCGATTCTTCTCCCTTTCAAGTTGATAGTTTCAGGTTTGGTTGCTGGGGAATACTGGATCATGGCACCAGTAGATGTCAAATATCTGCGGCGTTTCAGAAAAGTTGAATTCAAGCTATCCTTCCCATTTTCAAAGCCAAGCAAAGGCTTGTTTTAAACAATCGAGAGCAACAACTGTGTATGTGTCTCGTTGCGACATTAGTGACATAACTCTGCGGTTTTGCATTAACGAATCTAGAGACAACCCATCCTAGCAAAACTTTGCCAACATTAGGGATGAGAGTTGTCTTAGGTGATGGCTGAAGAATCTCCAAACATCTTTTGATTATAGAGTATCTTTCTTACCCTGCAATGCACCAATTTCTGAGAGCAAATCATCAGCATAATATCGGGTAGGCCTAGATTTAGCAAGTCTTATTGTAACATCTTGCCAATATATGATTAAGGCTATATTCTACTATGTGGAAATTCAAATCACTAAGGTCAAAGTATAAAATGCTGTTCCCCGGATTTCCAGGCGTTGAGCAAAATTCTAGCAAATTTCTTCATTAATTTTTGGATACTGAGTGGCCACTTATTCAGGTATACCAGTATACCATGAGCTAGAATGAACATTCGTTCATATACCAATATAGTTGTATACGATATATAACATTATAGTAGAAGTTAAAGCTTTACATAATATTTATAACATATTTATAATCATATTTATAATAATATTTATACTACTCCCAAAGGCATTATCAAACACCGACTTGTCTATATTCGTAAAAAGCATTTGGTATTGTTAACATTTAAATATACTATGTGCAGCAAGTAGTGTTTTGTGCACAAATTTAGATGTTCAGTGTTCATGTGTGCATGGTAACAGTAGCGTGCAAGTAGGGTCATTGCGTATATACAACGTTTGTGTAAAACTTTCATATGTATCATATACTTAAATTCTTTTTTTATCAGGAAATATTGTTGGTTACGTCATCATAGAGCTTAAAGCAAATGACCAACGATTCGATACGCAAAATCTCTTGAATAATCTGCACCTGCTTATATTTTACACCAACATGTGACCATATTTAATTGACTGATTTGTGGCTTTCTTTCACACACAGCTTGTAAATGTATTTGTTTCAAAAGTCTTTTCTCATACTTTAATGTTGTCGATTTATGTACAAATATATTTCGCAACATATGTAGATGCAATAAATTGATTTTTGACGTACTCTGTAGTGATTGATCATTATGCGAAAGAACGATGACATGTGTGCGACGTACTTTCTTGGCACGGTCATGATGTAACTCTTTCTTGTACAGCTTGTCTGCCATGACGCTATTTTAATTTGTCAAGCTTTAACTTTTACTGTAATGTTGTATATTGTATACAATTATGTTGGCCAATGGGGCGGCCTCACCTGAACGTACAATCGAGTAGCTGTATGTATACATGTAACTACGCGTCGGACTGACTTGTCTACCCCCATGTTCAAAGTGCTCCTTTGCATATCGTCAAAAATAGATTAAACCTTCCATTTTTTGTCGACTTAAGCTGCACATAACAATGTGTCTTATAATAGGTTTAAACGACGAGGGAGGTCATCATATAGTGATGAGCACTTGTGTAAACATATTCAGTCACGATTTCGACAACAATTTAATTACCTACACAATTACTCTTTTGATAAAGCGACACGTGGACTCACCCACGATAACTTCAGTTTGGGAACTTACTGAATTTAATAAATATCTTCATGTGACGAACATTTACCATATATCGTATTTTGTTTCAAAACGTGGTTAAACAGTGCACGCTAAGCTATAGGCTCAGTTTTGTTGACTATAGGACTATAGGTTAAAAAGACTAAATAAGCATAAAATAGCCACTTCTGTAAAGTTCGTTCCAGATCAATAAATCTGACTGAATAGGTATGAAAAAAACGACTAAGTTGATTTTATGACAGAAATCAACAGAAAATTGGCTACAGCAGAGCGGCTGTTCCACACTGGCCACCATATTGGTTAGCGCTTGTCGCTTAGCAACATCCTAAGGTGTGGTCATAGCAGAGATCGTAGACTATCTGTGATGCAAAATTTACAATAAATAGTAAACACTCTGATTTACTATATTTGGTGACCTCCAGAACTGAACTTGAGTGCGCAAAATGTACAACTCTGAAGAGGCCACAGACGATAACTGCACACATATGGGTCAATATAGTGTCCTCGAGGCCTAACAGAAATACTGTTAACACAAGAATAGGATTATACTATTCTTGAAAACCATGTCAGTAAAACAGTACCATACTACTTTACTTCCTTTTGTGATACTTGTATCTGCAGATAAAAGATTGGCTTATCAAGTAATTCAATAGCATAGCATTTGTATTAAACATTTTCGCGAATTCTTCATCTGAGAAAATCTACAGTGCTCATAAATAAATGTAAGTTTACCAATTTATATTCTAGGTGGCGAATGGACGATATCTTCTTACCACAGTGATAGATATCATCTCAAGAAAGAATTACATGAGGCTTGTCGATCATCTAAAATACAAGCTTACTTTGAAGATAATACCGTGCCTTCGCTTCTCGCGCTTCGTTTCAAAATTTGCGTCAACCTACATTCAACGTATGGCATTGATTCTAGTTAAATTAAATATAGGCTGATCTCACGTAAAAAGAGTGAGCTCCGTCGTCGACATCGTTCTAAGAAAGCCATCAAAGCAGTTTGTAGCGTTGCTAGGTGGTCTGTGCTTAGCATTGCGTTTTATTAGCTCAAGTGTTCACTCGTTGGCTAATGTCATAGCGATGTCTGTCTGCCTGTTCGTGTGTGTGTGTGTTAGTGTGTTGTGTGTGTGTGTTAGTGTGTTGTGTGTGTGTGTCTGTCTGTCTGTCTGTTTACACGATAACTCAAAAACGCCTCAACAGATTCAAGTCAGATTTGCTACACAGGTACCATATGCTACTTGCAAGAACTGATTAGATTTTGGTTGGTGTTGCTTGCATATTAATGAAGTTAGGCAATATCATTTTTTCCGTACAATGGTTTCCGTATGGAGACGGTAATGACAGTATAGACATATATCAACAAATACCGCACAAAATTTCATGAAACGTTTCACAGATGACAATCTCAGAACATAGTGATGATACTGTGAGTGTCATGTCAATTATCTGCTCATTGCATATTTAATGAAATTTTGTTATTAGTGACATAACTCTCAAATTCCTGCACCAAACTTGATGATACGTGCAACAAATATTGATCTTATATATATATCTAATTATACTAAGAAGCATTGGGCAGTGTCAAGTTAATAAATAGCTCATTTGCATATTTTATGAAGTTTTATAATTAGTCATATAACTCTGATATAACTGCACCAAATTTGATGAATTCTGCTGCAGATACTGATCTGACTGATATCTAACTGTGGTGTAAAGCACTTAGTAGTGTCAAGTTAATGAAGGGTTCATTTGCATATTTAATGAACTTTGTAATTAGGTATATAACTCTGAAATTACGGCACCAAAGTCAGTGAAATCTGGTACAGATATTGATCTGATAAATATCTAATTGTACTGACAAGCATTTGGCAGTGTCAAGTTAACAAATAGCTCATTTGCATTTTTATCAAGTTTTGTAATTAGTCATATTACTCCGAAATAACTGCACCAAATTTGATGAAATCTGCTGCAGATACTAATCCGACAGATATCTAATTGTGGTGTAAAGCATTTAGTTGTGTGGAGTTAATTAAGGGTTCATTTGCATATTTAATGAACTTTGCAATTAGTGATATTACTCCAAAATTACAGCATTACATTTGATGAAACTTGCTACAGATATTGATCTGATAAATATTTAATTGTACTGAGAAGCATTGGGCGTGTCAAGTTAATAATTAGCTCATTTACATATTAAGTTAAGTTTGTAATTAGTGATTTAACTCTGAGAGTACTGTGCGAAAGTTGATGAAACCTGCTACATATAATGATATAAGAGATATCTGATTGTTCGTATTACACGCCTCACACGGGTGTTGATTATACTGGTATGAATTAGGTTTATTGACAGGAATATTGAAAAACATTATACAATGAATCCTCGTCAGAGATAGTTACTCTGACAGTAGACCGTATATACACGTATAGTCTTATCAAGAGTCTGTCTCCAACTCTGCGTCGTGTGCTCAATTGAACTGCTGTCAGAATATACAATGTCTGTCTTATTTGTTTTTGTGTTTTGGAAAGTGATGAATCTGAGGTCTGCAAACGTTGCGTAACATCTCCTTGCATGCCGTCGTTTGAGACAGGTCAAAGGTACAATTGTTTTGCTCGTCCTCGTTTGGGAGAGGTCAAAGGTACAATTGTTTTACACAACTTCATAACAGTCAAAAAGTATGCAGTAATTCTTGTCATATTGTATTACTTCATGCGTCCAGTAGCGTCTGATAAATGTCAATACATGTCTTGTCTTCAGCGGTCAATTTCAATGCATGATAACTAAGTTTGTAATTTTGTCAAACTCAAAATTTGTACAAGTCATTCATATAACACGTCATTCCTTCCACTCAGGGGTCACATTAGCACACGTTGTTCTATTGAGTAAATTCTAAAATTTTCTAGTCTGTTCACTGGATATCAACACGTGAGCACATTCAGTTCATATCTGGTTGTGCTGTGTGTTAGTCAAGGAGTAACAATATGACTGAGGGCCAAGCGATCGTACGTTCTTTAAAAAATATTTCCTGTTAGAATTGATCACCCTAGTAAAATATTTATAAAACATTGAAATATTAATATTAAAATATTAATATTGATAATATTAGTTTGTCTTTGTGTTCTAAAATCGTGGTATAATATTAATAATTTAAGTTCAGAAGATAAAAATGCATTCCTGTAAGAATCGATATCACTCTGGTAAAATATTCATGAAAATATTTATTTTTTACAAGTAACGTCATTAGTTAGCCTCTGTGGTTATAAAAAGATGGTATAATATAAATATTTCAGTTTTAGAAGACAAAGTTCATTGAAGAGAGAGTTTACTGTCATGCACAATTACCTGTCAAATGTCAGCAAGCGGGGAAGAGCGTAAATGCATTACGACAATAGATTGTGCATAGGATTGTAGAAACCTACGGACAAACATTGTGATGCTGTTGAAAAACGAAATACCACAGGGAGTCGTTACCTGTGATGCCAAAAATAGTCGTATGTCGGTAACAATTTCAGAGCAATTGTAAACATTGTATTCGAGGAATTAATAAAATAATGAAGTGTTTTAATCAAAATGCTGTTAAGGCGCTTGAAATAAAATCCTTTGTTTGCCGTCCACGTACCGGTAGATTTTCAGAGAAAATAAAGAAAACGAACACAATGTTAACACTATTTTATATAAAAATATTATTTTTCCAAAAGAAGCCTGATAAAGAATGAGTTTTTGTCTGTGTTTGGTTTTCCCTGGCTGGCAGGTAGGTTTTTCAACAATCTAAGGACGGCAAACAAAGACTTTCCTTTAAGTGGCCCAATATGCTGAGCATATTTATTCTTTCCGTATTGTAAATAGATCATACTGATTAGTCATAAAGTGAAGTGCATCTCTTCACGATAAAAAACACTTATACATGTAGAAGTCAATATGCTTGTAATGTTATCTGGAAAACACAACTTTGAGACAACGAGAAAACGGCCACGCATGAGTCCTTGAGTGACACAATGTCTACCAGTGAGCTGATGGCAGCCATCTTCGGCAGCTCGTATCGTGTGAGCTATTACTTTGTTACAGTTACCGATAAATGATCGTTTTTCTCACCCTCAGTTAGGAATAACTATGGCGAATAATGTAAAATTAATAAAAACGTTCTGCATTTAGTGTAGTATGCACCTCGAAAGTGAAAGACTTAAACTTTTGTCCAAACTGTCCTCAAGAAATCTTTCAACAATTCTCTTTCAAAATCAGGAATAAAAATCGGGGGTGTCAGTGCAAATATTGGTACTGGAGAAACAAATTACCAAAAATTTACCAATATTTGAAATTCAGAATGGCCGCCATTGTCTTGTTAGCTCTATGGAGAAAAATAAATTTTCGATTTTCGAAAATCTAACGCGGTAAAAAGTTTTCTTACACCAAGAATTTTAAAATGGACCCCTACAAGTGGTGGTTCAAAAAAGAATCGTAAAAATTTTCAAGTGTCCAAAATATCTGTCTCCAAGGCGCATTCTATATCTTAAGGTTCTTCCCGGCTCGTTTTCCTTCCGATGAGTAAGTAACTTCGTGTGTCGAAGTTACATTCCAAAAGTAAGAAAACGGACAAATCGACCTTTTTTCCTTGACACACATAGTCCCTACCATTGCAATTCCACTATGCCTGTGAGAGTATGAAAATTCAGATCACAATGAAACAAGGCATTGATATACCATCATATTGTGACACAATGGCTATGTACACTGCACTACCACTGTTTATCCAACCTAAAAAGAGATATCGCGGGTAGTGTACATAAAGTCCGTGCTTGATCTGTTTTCTCATTTTATCAAAATGGTGTTTTCCAGGCAGTATTGCAAACACATTGACTCGTTATCACTTCTCTAAATGTTTTTGAAAAGCAATAAATTTTATGATAATCAGGTTGTTACGGTAGGACGGAAATAGATAATATTTTCAAACATTTTATTTTCTGATTAATTCAGATGCAATATTAAGCGTGAGAAAAAATAATACATTAAAGAGGCACTCCCACTTGGTAACATTTTTACAACACATTTTTTAATGCCAACGGTCGATATTTGACGTGGCGACTGCACGCGGTTCGCGAGATATCGATAAAAACATGTCATTTCCCGAGCGTATTTTTCACATCCCGAAGTTTTACGATCGTTTCTTGTTATGACCCGAAATCCCTCGAAAGTGTGTTGTTGTGCTGATTGACGATATTCTAAGGAGTTCACAAACGTTCGAATGACGCTCCTACTGCGATGACTTTATATACATCATTATCAATGCCTTTACGTCTGGTAATTCTTGTTTAAAACTTCTCCTAAGTTTTTGTCGTTTTCATATCCTCAATCAGTTGTATTAAATTTTTAAACAATACCACATAGATATCAGTTTTTACGTGTAAAATATTAGTTGACTACATTTTGTCGTCTGCCACACAGTTACGCGTGGTTCGATTAAGCGGCCGCCGCGTGTGGTATGCGCGCACACCACACGGCGGCCACTATGCATACTGTATATCAACCGCACCTATCTGTGCTAGTCACCTATGCGAATTCTGGTGGAATCAGCAAACTTTGTTTTTCGTTTTTTTGCCGAGTCAGTAAGACTCGGCTTTCTCCCATGGGACATGACCGCTCACCGACGCGAGTGGTACTGCTGTGGCGTACAGCAGCGTCAGCGTAGACTCGTACTCCATAGCATAGTTGACAATGGCCACAGTGCTGAACGTTCTATGTGCGGAATCTGAATTCAGGTGGGCCACCGGAATTCAAACTTTAACTTTTTTGAGGACATGTTTTTATCAATATCTCGCGATCCGCGCGCAGTCGCCATGTCAAATATCTACCGTTGACATTAAAAAAATGTGTTTTAAAAATTTTACAAAAGTGGGAGTGCCTCTTTAAGCACATAAATAGGTCATCATTGTTAGCTCACGTGTGTAAACACGTGGGCTATTGTCATAGCGATGTCTGTCTGTCTGTCCGTGTGTGTGTGTGTGTGTGTGTGTGTTAGTGTGTGTGTGTGTGTTGTCTGTCTGTCTGTTTACACGATAACTCAAAAACGCACGAACGGATTCAAGTCAGATTTGGTACACAGGTACCATATGCTACTTGCAAGAACTGATTAGATTTTGGTTAGTGTTGCTTGCATATTAATGACGTTATGCAATATTGTTTTTTTCCTTACAATGGTTTCCCTATGGAGACGGTAATGACAGTGTAGAATATATCAAGAAATACTGCACAAAATTTCATGAAACTTTTCACACATGACAATCTACGAACATTATGATGATACTGTGAGTGTCATGTCAATTATCTTCTCATTTGCATATTTAATGAACTTTTGTTATTAGTGAGATAACTCTGAAATTCCTGCACCAAACTTGATGATACTTGCAGCAAATATTGATCTGATATATATCTTATTATACTTAGAAGCATTAGGCAGTGTCAAGTTAATAAATAGCTCATTTGCATATTTTATGAAGGTTTATAATTAGTCATATAACTCTGATATAAGTTCACCAAATGAGATGAAATCTGCTACAGATACTGATCCGATTTTTATCTAACTGTAGTGTAAAGCATTTAGTAGTGTGAAATTAATTAAGGGTTCATTTGCATATTTAATGAACTTTGTAATTAGGTATATAACTCTGAAATTACGGCACCCAGGTCAGTGAAATTGAGTACAGATATTGTTTTGATAAATATCTAATTGTACTGAGAAGCATTTTGCAGTGTCAAGTTAACAAATAGGTCATTTGCATATTTTATGAAGTTTTGTAATTAGTGATATAACTCCAAAATAACTGCACCAAATGTGATGAAATCTGCCGCAGATACTGATCCGACAGATATCTAATTGTGGTGTTGAGCATTTAGTTGCGTTAAGTTAATTAAGGGTTCATTTGCATATTTAATGAACTTTGTAATTAGTGATATAACTCCAAAATTACAGCATTAAATTTGATGAAACTTGCTACAGATGTTGGTCTGATAAATATCCAATTGTACTGAGAAGCATTGAGCAGTGTCAAGTTAATAATTAGCTCATTTGCATATTTCATGAAGTCTTATAATTAGTCATATAACTCCGAAATAACTGCATCAAATGTGATGAAAACTGCTGCACATACTGATACGACAGATATCTAACTGTTTTGTAAAGCATTTAGCACTGTAAAGTTAATTAAGGGTTCATTTGCATATTTAATAAACTTTGTAATTAGGTATACAACTCCAAAATTACAGCGTTAAATTTGATGAAACTTGCTACAGATGTTGATTTGATAAATATTTAATTGTGCTATGAATCATTGAACAGTGTCAAGTAAATTTAGGGTTTATTTGCATATTTAATGAACTTTGTAATTAGTGACATTACTCTAAAATTACAGCATTAAATTAAATAAAACGTTCTACAAATGTTGATCTGGTGGATATCTAATTGTTCCATAAAGCATTGAGCAGTGTCAAGTTAATTGCATATTAAATAAAGTTTTGTAATTAGTGATTAAACTCTGAGAGTACTGTGCGAAGTTGAAAAACCTGCTACATACGGTGATAACATATATCTCATTGTTCTGTAAAGCGTACAACTATTAATGAACCTGTTGTAAAACACGTGAGCATATTCAGTTCATATCTGGTTATAGTTATGCTTTGTACATCGACTTTACAACCGGCGACTGTGTGTTTAAGGGTAAATATTTATACCTTCAGTAAATCGATTGAGCGACGTTCTGATGAATTCCAGACCCCATTTTTGCATTATGGTTATGTCACTGTTGACAGTCGGCGTTCCAACTCCGATTGAAATAAAAATTGGCAGATCAACAATAGAACTATTCAGAAAGCCTTGTCACGATATCGTAACATCAAACTTTTGCATACGTTATATATATATATATATATATATATATATATATATATATATATATATATATATATATATATATATATATATATATATATATACTTAAATATATATATATACTCAAATACATACATACATACATACATACATACATACATACATACATACATACATACATACATACATACATACATACATACGTGCATACATACATACATACATACATACATACATACATACATACATACATACATACATACATACATACATACATACATACATACATACATACATACATACATACATACATACATACATACATACATACATACAATAAAATGATAACACTTCAAGTATGTTTGGTACGTTTATTCGAGTTACACGCATACACGCGATCGTCAGATAGGTGGATTTTATTGTGTGAAATTTGCTTCAGGTGCTTACATGTAAGTATCAAGTTCGGTAAAACCAGGAAAGAGTATTAATTTCCTGAGCTACTTTATTCCTGCTAGAAACTAAACAGTATACTAGAAAGTCGATATATGATATATTCATCTATGTGTGTATGTTCTTAAGCTTGTGTGTGTATGTATTTATGTGTGTGTCCCCGTCTGTATGTCTCACATGTATATGTCAGTGGTACGTCCGTCATAATTTTCTTAATCACTTACAAATGACAATTTTTGTATACTTGATAGATAAAAGCTAGAACTACCCTTTAGGACAGGAACGATTGTATCACGAGTGAATTACCTGACAACTTTTTTGTCCTCTTATTTGATAGATGTATGGTTTAATTTTCAAATTTAATATTCACCGTGATTCTTTTCACTTAAAAAATAAGCCAAACACAATAAAGTAGTTTCTTGATTGGATTTGAACTCATAGACTACGGAACCTACTCAAATACAAAGTAAGTCTGTGATGAAAACTGTTTAGCTACATTCCCATCTCTAATAAGGGAGTTTAGAGTCCAGTTTTCATCCATGCAAAACAAGAAAGCCACAATCCTCACAAATATTTCAAACAATATTTTCCTTATACATTGTTAACATTTCTGTTTAAAAGTACTTTGCAGTGACAAAATAATTAGTCGGTGAAGATTATTTAACTTTTGCTCAGTGCATTCATTACTATGCAATTTCATGATTTCACAACAAAGTAAAAACATGTCATAATTTTCAGCTTCTGTTGGTTGATAGAGTACTGTGCTGCAAGTCGGAATTTCATGATCACTGACTTTTATTTTATGCTCCCTATGATAGTTCATGTTTATTTTGTAATACATAGTAGAACTGTAAAAATTACTCATGAAGGGTATTATCGGTGAAACAGAAGGAAAATAATTTTAAATTGATGCATTTCCGTTCAGAAAATTGTCTCGCTTCTTGAAAGACGTGTTCAAGGAAGGACTGTTAATATTAAATGTGTACATCCTCAGACCAGAATAAAGTGCAACACTTTTCAGACTACAGCAAACACAGTTGACTAATAAGTGCGCCCGAGATGGCCCGCCCCTGCAGTACGCGAGAATGCGGGACAACGGGTTCCGTTTTGTTGACATTGTCGCAAGGGCGCCTCCTGACTGCAACACTGTATTTGTCCTTGCGTGTACATACATTCTTAAAGTTGTTTTGGACTTAAACATGTTCTAAAACACTACTTTGGATATTTGCTCTACGGAATGAGTTAAACCAAATATGGTTTTCTCTCCCGTAAACTAGAAATCTTTTCCCTGTTACAATTTACATAAGAAGTTGAAAGAGCAGTCAAACAAGTTAAAACATCATCGAATATTAATTCTCGAAATTTCGAACATCACAATACGAGTCTTGCTTTGTTTCGTTTTCTATTAACTCTCTTCCCTCTCTCTCTCTCTCTCTCTCTCTCTCTCTCTCTCTCTCTCTCTCTCTCTCTCTCTCTCTCTCTCTCTCTCTCCCTCATGTAATCGTCATCATGCATTATTACTTGTTGATACCGACTAATTTTATCAAGTCACTTTTACGTTGTTTGAGATAACGGTGATTAATACAATAACCTGCGCGATAGGTGAATGCTTGCTATTACACTATGGTATACTTCACTTTTAATCTTATGACACCTCGCGTCATCCCCAATCTGCAGTGCTTGTACACAAACGTGTATTTTCAATCACGTTGATTATTGTGCGTAACGTGGTAGAACACAGTATAACAACAAGCCGAATGACATTTCCTGGCAAAGTTTTTGAACTATACATAAAGAATATTAAATCTACAAAAATTTGTTGAAGTTTCTACAATTTACATCTACAAAAAATTGTGTGAAGCGATCGTCTGAACTCAGGGATTGCATACGCGTAGCAAATAGGATCCAGTAAACTATTTATATAGTAGAGGCAATAGAAGATTTTGTACAAGACTACATGCACTTGGCAAGACGGACATGCACTCATAATCAACATAAGCACTTGGAATGGCGTCATGCTAAAAACTATGGCCAGTACGAGTGTCGTTACTGTCCTTAGGGCTTTATTTTCACTTGCAATGGTAGACCTTCTGCTAGAATTATTTCCTCCCCTGGCGCTGTACTTAGCAACGTCCTGACCTGCGACATTTCCAATCCTCCGTTTCCGCTTTGCTTCTGTCTCATCTTGGGTTGACAGTTGTCCCTGTATTGATGTTGTAATCGTGGAGTCAGTCGGTGCTGCCTCTAGATCTATCAAATCGCTCTCAACAATCTCGTCGTTCCCGCCCTTCGTGCCATCTTCATTCGGGCTGTCTAATTTTGTGGTGTTATTCCCAGGTACCTCGGGCGACCCTTCATGAGATTCTCCCTTGTTCTCACTTGAAATGACTGCTTTGCTTGAAGAATTGCAACGTTTTTCATCGGCCACTCCATCAAAAGTTGGATTGTCATACGCGACAAAACGTTCCTCTGAAGTTTCTTTCGTCTTTTCACAGCCAACGCTTTCCACTGCGCTGTTTGAGGACCCAGAAACGCAAGTGTGCTTGGATGACACTGGGGTAACGCTTCCAGTCTGTACAGCGCTTCCCGATGCACAAGGAAATTCGTTATTTTCATCGCCCCGCGTCGTGCACGTCTGGTGATCGCATTGCAAAGAGGAGGCATCAGGGCTACATATCTCTGAGGCAATGACACTTTCACAGTCAAGTACGTTGGTAGAACTTGTTGTACAGTCGTTGTACACTGTCTTGCCCTCAAGCTCACCCACGAAGTATCGTCGTTCGGATTTTGGGCTCGGGGGATTGTTTGGCGTGCTTCTCTTACGATGGTCCGCTGCCTTTGGTAATGACTTCTTTCTGCCGGAATTGTGTTTACCTTTTCCCGAAATGACAACCGGTGTTGGTTTACGCTCAACATCTGTGTTTTGTCTTTCAGATCTTTTTCTGGTTGCCACTTTGCTTGCTAGGTTGTATATTCGAGCGTACAAAATAACTAGAATGACCAATGGCGACCAGAACCCCAATGTTGCCCGCGTCCAAACAAACCAGCTATGGTATTTGAATTCTACGGTGCACTCTTCGGCCGAAAACTCGTAGAACCCGCGAATTCTGGGCCAGAGCAAGTTTGGCACAGAGTGCATGGTACTGCACATCACCCAAATCCCAGCAATTGTTAAGTGTACTCGCGTTGACGTGATGGATGTGCGGTGCTTGAGTGGGTCAATGAGTGATTTGTAACGGTCCACGCAGATGACGATTATTGTGTACAGATTGACGTTACTGACAAGATAGTCCGCAAAGAGCCAAAACTCACAAGAAACCCGACCAAACGGCCAATAACCGACCGAGACGTACACTATGTAGCCGGGCACGGACACAAACCCGACTATGAAATCGGCCACGGCGAGGTTGATGATGTAATTGTACGTTACTTTCCGGAGCTGACGATTGCAACGGAAGATAAAGATGACGAGCACGTTACTGAAAACGACCAAAAAACTGAACAAGCCTCCACCAATGCCTATCCCGAGCAGCCATAGAAGATGTCTGTCATCGTATCCATCAAAGTAGACGAGCGTTTCATTTGTTTCCGCCTCAGACCAATTCAGATTCGCAGAGAGTGTGTTATTGACAGCGAAGTCTCTGAGCCACACCATGGTGCCCTATGCGACCAGTTCATTCACTATGTTTGGTTGTCAATGATATGTAGTATTTCATCGATACATCAGTCAGCGCTGTTCAGTTTGTCTCCTTGTTCCTCTATGAACTAGTGCAGCTAGCGAGGAAGCGGTTGTCCTCTTATGAAATGCAATTTCGATGGGAGAAATTGCGCAAGCGCACCACACCGGTACTCAATATTCTCCATCTCAAAGTCACATGTTCGGTTGCTAAGATTGCGGGATCACTGGACGATCGACATTCCGGACATTTTAGAAATTCAGAGTCATATTCAAGCCATTCTTAACCTTATAACGCAGCGCATAGGCTCATATTAACCGAGAGTAAAATCCCCGGATGTGTCTCGTAGCAACCTGAATGGCGTTAATGTTTGTTAAGCCGAGTGAATAAAAAGTCTCCTGAAATTCGCCAATAGAATGATAGCCCTCAATTTTAAAACTAAGGAAGTTAGGAGCCTTTTATCAAATCAGATGAATGCTAACCTTAGGGATACGCCTTGCCTTCGATGACGAATAATATTACTGTTAAAGAATCTTGTCTGCCCTCTTGTAATGGAATGCATCAATTTCTGTCAGAGAATTGTCAGTACAATATCGAGTGAGCTTCTATCTGCTTGATGAAATAGCTAAATAAATTCGAGGAGATATTTTCTTTGAGCAAAAATTCAAATCACTAAAGTTATTGAAAAAATTTTGTTCTTCGGATTTACTGCACAGGCGATAGATTTTTTAAGCGAATACAATTGACGTGGTAGATTCGACGATAATTTCACAATTTATGAGAAATCAAGAATAGCGAAAGCGTAAATCCTGGCCGACATATTTTCGAGTAGAAGGTCATATCATATAACGCTTTATTGTATGGGTAGAGAGCGTAACTTTGGTAATACGGTAACTGCTTTGGTTTTTAAAACAAGTACATTTTTCATTCACTGTCCTGATGAACGCTGGGATAGCCTAGCCAACACATCGCATTATGAACAATATATGACGTTATTGATAACAAATTGATCCGTGTTCGGGAAGGGCTAAAATTCAGTCATCAGCAATAACAGTGGACGCCACATACATGCGTACAGATTGTATTATACAGTTAAACAATAAGCACCTTGACATCATTTTGGGAATAGGCAAGAAACTGTACATACAAGATAGGGAAAATATTGAAATTCATATAAATTTGCTTGTTCGACATTCCGGACATTTTAGAAATTCAGAGTCATATTCAAGCCATTCTAACCTTATAACGCAGCGCATAGGCTCATATTAACCGAGAGTAAAATCCCCGGATGTGTCTCATAGCAACCTGAATGGCGTTAATGTTTGTTAAGCCGAGTGAATAAAAAGTCTCCTGAAATTCGCCAATAGAATGATAGCCCTCAATTTTAAAACTAAGGAAGTTAGGAGCCTTTTATCAAATCAGATGAATGCTAACCTTAGGGATACGCCTTGCCTTCGATGACGAATAATATTACTGTTAAAGAATCTTGTCTGCCCTCTTGTAATGGAATGCATCAATTTCTGTCAGAGAATTGTCAGTACAATATCGAGTGAGCTTCTATCTGCTTGATGAAATAGCTAAATAAATTCGAGGAGATATTTTCTTTGAGCAAAAATTCAAATCACTAAAGTTATTGAAAAAATTTTGTTCTTCGGATTTACTGCACAGGCGATAGATTTTTTAAGCGAATACAATTGACGTGGTAGATTCGACGATAATTTCACAATTTATGAGAAATCAAGAATAGCGAAAGCGTAAATCCTGGCCGACATATTTTCGAGTAGAAGGTCATATCATATAACGCTTTATTGTATGGGTAGAGAGCGTAACTTTGGTAATACGGTAACTGCTTTGGTTTTTAAAACAAGTACATTTTTCATTCACTGTCCTGATGAACGCTGGGATAGCCTAGCCAACATATCGCATTATGAACAATATATGACGTTATTGATAACAAATTAATCCGTGTTCGGGAAGGGCTAAAATTCAGTCATCAGCAATAACAGTGGACGCCACATACATGCGTACATACTGCATTATACAGTTAAACAACAGGCACTTCGACATCATTTTGGGGACAGGCAAGAAACTGTACATACAAGATAGGGAAAATATTGAAATTCATATAAATTTGCTTGTTTTGCCGATGTGAAGAGACAGTTAAAGATTTCAAGTCCAAAGGAAATAACAAAGAGATTTCGACAAGCCGACGCTTGTTTAATAACGCAACTCGTTAAACATACATGTAAATTCCGTGCCCATACTGCCTTTTTACTCAGACAACTAGACGTATTAGATGTTCATAAGCTGTGTAAATATCACACCTGTTTCGATGTACTGAATAAGCAGTGTATGCCCGTGACAAAGCTTGGTACCTTCGTTCAACGCCCATGACTATGCCCACCCGGTTTTTTTTTCAACTGGAGATAATTTTTATGTGCCTGAAATAAATTTATCACAAAATAAACATCAAATAAATTATTCAGCAACCAACAGCTGGAATTCTCTCGTAATAAAAATAAAAAAGTATCACTCGAAGACACATAGTTATGAAAACATTAAAAACATATTTAATGTATGAATAATAGATATTGTAAACATTTCAAAAGTATTTTGTTTGCCGTGTATTACTTTATTATTATTCTCTATGTTAATGATATCTGTTCTTCAGTTTCAAGTTTCATGTCATTGTATGCAGATGACTCAAAATTGTATTGGCAAATTTCTAACAACTCGGACTGCAGTTCTCTTCAACAAGACCTTAACCACATTGAGAGATGGTGCACGACATGGAAACTAAAACTGAATTTTAAAAAATGTATGGTTATTTCCTTTACGAACAAGAAAACTCACATTATGCATGATTATAGTATTAATGGTGACAATTTATGCAGAGTAACATCAGTTAAAGACCTTGGTGTTCTTCTCACCCAAAATCTAAACTACTCTGCGCACATTAATACAATTACTGTTAAAGCTTTCAAGCTGCTAGGTTTTATAAAACGTAACTCACGTAATTTTAGCAATGTCAACACTCTCAAAACCCTGTATATAACACTTGTCCGGAGCCAGCTTGAGTATGCCAGTCAAGTATGGTCTCCACACCAGCTGTATCTCATTCACCGTCTCGAAAGAGTTCAGTGTAAATTTCTCAAATACTTGTGCGGTAGAACTGGCATAACCTACTCATCTGGCTACTACAACCATTTCTGTACCTTTTTACAAAATTCCATCTCTACAAGAGCGTAGGAGTTTTATGGATGCACCTTCTTTTACAAATGTATGTTCTCTTTTATAACAGCTCCGAAGTTCTAGCGCGTGTCTGTCTGCATGTGCCTTCTCGCACTCTGCGCTCAAAACAACATTTTAAACATAGTGTATCAAGAGTCATTGCTCATTCTTCAGCATTTTTACAAAGAACTATGAAAACTTTGAATAATATTTCAAACAATGAGACTTTTGATATTTTTAATTGTAAGTATGGGCAATTTCGCAGATTTTTATTTAAGAATGTTTATTCTTTTTAGATCTGTAATTTTTACCAATGATTTAAGCAATAACCCCCGCCGCAGGAGGGTATACACGAGATTTCGGTACAATGCGCGACATATAGCACGAGCCGATAGGCGAGTGCTATATGGAGCGAATTGTACCAAAATCTCGTGTATACCCGACTGCGAAGGGGATTATTGCTATTATATTATATCAACTTGCGTGTCTTTGTTGTCTTACTTGGGTATATCATCACTCTAAGCCCCAAATGCAGAAAACGTACGTCTGAGAGATCGAACGTCGGAATTTCTGCGCCCGAGACCGAGCATATTTTATAAGTTGGGATTACGTACAGGCACAGTATCCTACGATAAATACGCATTAAGTTCATATCGACATTGCATTTTATTGGCATGCAACATGAACACTGTCTTGTCAAAAATACCTGCTGAACTCACACAGAAAATGGGTCAAGAGCTCAAATCAAAAGAAAAAAGTAACAATTTTTTTCGTAAATTTACATAAGAACAATAGTCCTGGATTTTTGGCATACTAAAAATAGATTTGTGTCATAATTCTGTACCGCATACGCGTTTACTGTATAAGTCGACCGTCGCCGCGTCGCGACATTAAAATAAACGGCAAAGAGAAGTTACAGGATCTATTTTTGATGGATAATTTGGACGTTAATTGCGCAAGAAAACAAGCAGTTTTGAAATAATCGAGACGTGCGATGACTGCAAATGTGATGAACAGTTGTGCGTGTGTTCCCGATGCAGGGAGAGCTGGACGCTGACACTGCTCGTTGCATTTGATGTCAAATTTCGTCGCAGTTGCCAGGAGTCATCCCATTGTTATTTTGAACTTCTTGGTCTACATCGTTAGGACACTCCCCGGTCAGTTAGGACACTCCCCGGTCAGTTACAGCCAAAATTTTGGTAAAGAATATGTGAAATACCGTTGGTGTGAGGAAGTGTCAATTTATTTGTGTATGAACGAATACTATCTTCATTTTAAAGATCAGTCGCTCCCGCAATATCAAGCAAAGTTCGCGGTGCGCTATGTCGCCCTAATATTTGTGCATCACACCCCGAATGTGCTGCTTCAGAGATGTCTTTCATCATGTATCCCAACTTATTTACACCAAGAGGTGAGTTACAGACCCACACTTTATCTGTGTATCAAAATTCGGTCTTCGGTCTTTGAAACAAAGTGGACTATTTCGGTTTTTCTCGAGGGTGTATGGTTTAGATAGGTACGTTCAAATGCACCGATCGGGCAATTTTCGAAAATGCTGGTTTAGGGGCCCGTTTTACCACCGCTATCAATGCTAAAACAGTATTTTAGCATCGGTTGAATGAGCTCTCGTCCAATCACAATAGCGCATGGTAGCATGATATAATATAATGGTTTTTTTTAACTGTGTTGTTACTGTCTTTGTTTCTTTGTTGTACTCTTTGTCAGTTCTTTTTCTTTTGCTGGAACTGTAATTGGGCGAAAGCCCATTGTTCCAAGCCAGTAAATAAAAAAAAACATTGAACGTTTTATAATCTATTTTCTATCTAAACACGCGTTTTAAAATACGCTATTCTTATTTGTCAGCTATGATTGAGTAGATTTTTCCCCTTTACGTATTGTTAATATATTTATTTATTTATTACCAAAGCCTATATGTATATTTTTCCGAATATTTAATGACGTCCATGTACTCATTTCGCATCTCTTGTGATTGGCAACATCAATACCTTACACAGATACACACTTTCTATATAGTAAAGATACATCATAATGTACAATTTACCCAGGCCACGGACAGAACTAGTTCAGTTAAAACTATTTTTATGACCCCATCAGATTGTAGACTTTATGATTTTTTTTGCAATTTGCATTGTTTTCATCATGTGATGAAATACGTATTTAACACCGTACAGTACAGTGCAGTACAGCATAGTATACTACAGAACAGAACAGTACAGCACAGCTAGTACATTACAGTACAGTACAGTAAATACAGCACAGCACAGCACAGTACAGTACAGTACAATACAATACTACACAATACAATACAATACAATATAATACAATACAATACAATACAATACATTATTATACATCTACCATCGAGAACAATAGAATTTAGCGTGCGCTAAAAAAAGCCGTACGGAACTCGCGCCCGTTCCGTAACACGTACGGTTTCAAGGCGCCCCATGTCCTGCGGCTGTATCTGCGCGTCCACTGTTGAACGGTTTCAAGGGACCCATTGGACGACAATCTCCGGACAGATTGTAGCGGCGTGGAAAATTATGACCTAGCTAAATGTAAATGTAAAAAAATTGAAGAAGAAACTGCCGGGAAAGTGTGCAACTTCTGTCAAGAAATAAATGACTGGGAAGGTAGGCAACTTTAGCGCAAATAAAGACAAGTACATATGCATGTAATATTACTCGTATATGCGCAAACGATATGTCAAGAAAAATGATTTGAAAACCTAGGAAGTTTCATTTTCCCCTCTATTATATTACTGTTTCAATTTACTGATGTAAGTACCAGCGAATTTAAATGAGTATTTCTCTCTCCCCCCTGTATTAGTTTGTTTCGGACGATGGTGAATGCTGTAACAATTACACATGGCCCTGCTATTCGAACGACATACTGACTTCTATATATTTATCATTTCATCCCTCAAACACACTATGGTGTTGGATTTAACGGCGCCACCAAGTAAATATACCCTTAGGTAGGAATAAACGATCCTGTTTACATCTCACATTGGTATACATGTATGTGCCTCATCGGCGCGCTGGAGAAAACTGTGCGGCCGTTGAGGGAGTATTTTTAAATAAGGCAACTTATTCACCCGCCCCTGTTTTACATCTATGAAAGTATTAACTAAGTATGTTGATTTTTTAAAAACATTTTGCTTTTAGTTCAGAATCAGTAACAAATAGCTGCAACGTTCAATAACATTGTCTCTAATTATTTTGTTTGATCGAACAATTTCGGTGTACAATGAATTAAAATACAACCTATTTAGGCTAGCTGTGATTAAGCACACACAGGTTCCATTTTAAGTCGAACACTATGCATTTTTCGATATGATTTTGGAAGAAGAGATATACTGTGGTTGATACATGCACCAAAATTAATGGAAACATCAATAAAGATGGCAGCGAATGTATTTACAATGTGGTCAGAAAATGGCAAATTTTCATCCAATTACGTCTATTATATCCATATCTAGCTGTAGAAACGATCAAGGTTAGTTCATTTGCGGCTCTTTCGTAGATGTTAAACGAAGCGAAGAAAGGCCCAATCATTGCTCGGAATTGAGTATTCCCTTACCACTGTCTAACCTCAAAATACGGACACCACGATGGTATCTATTACCTAAGATACATAAACCGTCGCCACCAAAGACGAAATTCGCAGGTCGCCCTATCATAAGCGGGTGCTCAAGCCCAACATTCCACATGTCAGAATTCGTCGATCATTTCCTTAAACAAGTCGTCGTAAAACAATCAACATTCATCAAAGACACCACTGAATTTATCCGGAAAATCGAAACTATCAAAATTCCGGATAATGCAATATTAGTCACATTAGATGTGGTGTCTATGTACACCAACACACAACACGACGAAGCCACTCAACTTATAGGCGAAGCATTAGACGCAGAACGATCCCAAAACAGCAACCAGGGAACAACAATGAAAATGCCACCAACAGAATACCTGTTAGCCATGCTAACACTTATTCTCAAAAACAACAAATTTGAATTCGATAACGAATTCTATAAACAGATCCTGGGTGTATCGATGGGTTCTCCGTCGTCTCCGAATGTGGCTGATATCACATTTCATCAAACGGAAATGAAAATAATACGTGAATACAAATCGAAAATATTACTCTGGCTTAGATTCAGAGACGATGTTTTCATGATCTTTATAGGAACAGAACGCGAACTGAACGAATTCACATCAGGCATCAACATAATGCACCCTACTTTCAAATTTTCGTTTGAAGCTCGACACATGAGATGACATACCTCGATCTTGTGGTATACAAAGGTCAACGACATAACAGTGAGAAAATACTGGACATAAGAACGCGCATGAAAACCACAGATACGTTTCAATTCCTACATAGAACATCATGCCATCCAAAATCTACCTTTAAAGGCCTGATCAAAGGCGAAACACTAAGGTACATCAGAAATTGGAACAATGAGAATGACTTTAGTGCTAAAGTCAATTCATTCAATGCAAGATTAGTTGAACGTGGCTAGAGACAGGATGAAATCTCTAGAATTACATCACAAACAAAGTTCGCCACCAGAATTACGCAATTACAACACCAGCGAACAAAAAACAGAACGAAAAACACACTTGTGTTCACAACAAGATATAGCCCATACATAAAGACACAAGCTATCAAACTAGCTCTGTGTGAAAACTGGGATCACATAGAAAAGGACGAAACATTAAGGAATTTTTTCCTAAACAACCGATCATCGCTTACAAAAGAAATACGAACATCAGCGACACACTGATTAAGGCTAAAGTCCATTGCATTAGAAACAAGTCAATGAACGAACGAACACATTACGATCCAAACATAGGCATTTTGGCTTCACTGCTAAAAGAACAGGAGATCAACAATATCGACATGACATAAAAAAAAAGATATACACATATCTTAGGCGACTGAGGAAGAGACCGCTCTGGTTTCGAAACGTGGGGATAAAAAAAGAGTCACTGCTGTCAAGGACACATCTGACTACGCCCACGTCTCGCCATGGGTAATTTGAAAATTAACGACTCGCTTGTTAATTTCCGCACTAACAGCCAAACACAACTCAGACACTAAACACACCAAAGCACATACAAGACGAGATGGCTGATGTCTGAAGCCACTTTCCCTTTATTACACGGTAATATAATATTGTATAATGTGCAATTTTAAAGTTTTGTATCCAGAGTAGAGTTCAAATGTAACTGATGAATTTTCCCGCGACGAACAATTGTATTTGGCATGTCACCAATTTTGTTTTCAGCGGGAACAAAGGGTGATATACTCGTAGATTTGCACATTTCTGCTCATCAACTTTGACTACATCTCGTAAGTGCCTACCGAACGAGAAATTCCCGTGTATGCAATAAAGTAACATTACATGTAGGATTTCTCCACTTACTGAGTACATGGCGTATTTCAATAAGCAGAGAGGTTATCATTATCATAGACTCTACAGAGTTTGCTTGGAAGATGCTTATAAGGCCATAATTTTTATTACTTGACTTAATCTATTCGACCCAATAGTTAAATTTTGAACAGAATGCGGTGAGTGACAATGTAACAAAAGTAAAGCTAAAGATTTCTAGTCTGAAAATGTGTAAAGAGCAGAATACTTTTGAATCAAGCCACCTGCGACAACGCGTTGTTCTAGTTGCCGGAAGTAAGTACAAGAAATTTATCATTTCTAGCCGAATACACGCTTAGGTTCATAAATACTGCATCACTCACAAAGTACAGTTAATAAGAAATGATGCAGACAAAGCCTGTATGCTGTATGCTGTCTCTATTCGTTGTGCCAGTTTTGCTTAAAATCAGATACATATATTACTTTTATAAGTGGGAGTAAGCGAGCACAAGGTCGACCTAATTGCAAAGCGTCCTCTTCTTGACACCAGGGAGGAAGTCCCTTAATAGATGTGTCATTAGAGCTGTTAACAGAAGAAAACGACCTCTGGCTCAATACCATGGTACCATAGCTTTACACAATTGCATGGCTTTAAAAACTGAAAAGATATCAAATCCTAATTATAACATTACTGCCTCTGGTACAGAAAATAAAATAACTAGTTGGCGATGATAAGGAGAAGTGCCATTGGTTTGTGACTGACTATTTACTGTTTCCATTGAAACGCAAATAATCTGTATTTATCCACAGAGAGCTTAAAGGGGAAGTTCACCAAGGATGATTTTTACATATGTGGTAGCTCTGTGGTCATTTACCCAGGAAAAACTATTTTCACCATTTATAACTCGCAGGATTTTTTACAAAAAACGATAAAATAGTACAGGAAGTTGCCCATGTAATTTGAATCATGGGAAAAAAGCTCCAAACTTGGAGCTTGCATAATGTGATATGGAAGGGACCATCTTCGGACGGGTATGGCCCCCACATTGTCCACTCACAGTAACACAGTAGTAAACAGCAACACAAAATCTGACAGTGGAAAGTTTATTATAAGTGATTCATTGTTTATGCAAGAATAAACAGTATAAACAAAAATTATGTAAATACGCACAGCCTGGTATAAGCATGGGTGAGTGGACAATGCCATACCCATGGGAAAATGGTCCCTTCCATATCACATTATGCAAGCTCCAAGCTTGGCGCTTTTTCCCATGATTCAAATTACATGGGCAACTTCCTGTACTATTTCTATCGTTTTTTGTGAAAAATCTTGCAAGTTATAAATGGCGAAAATAGCTTTTCCGGGGAAAGTGACCACAAAGCTAGCACATATGTAAAAATCATCCTTGGTGAACTTCCCCTTTAAAATCTTGTCCATTTTGGCCGTTTGCGTCATCTTACATCAGCAGAAATGACCATTTAAGTAAGGGTACAGCAGACGAATAAGTGAACTGGAAAAGTTTGATGTAGTGCTAATATTATTGTCGACAAAAGAAATCAAGCAAATCATGGTGGAGAATCCGGTAACATGAAGTTATAGAACTGGTACACACGATGGAGAGATGCATAACTAATCATATCACGAATGCACAAAACTTTGGTCTTTTTTCAGTATTCCTTTAATATTTAGATACAGCACTTACATTAACTAGAGTACATCTAAGAAACTACAGTTATATAGACAACTCCCTTTTGCGACCAAAATGCCCGCGAGTAAGGAATCGACACTAAGTATTGTGTTACGAATTTGCCTCACATAAAAGTGAAACTCTGAGTACATCATCACTGAGAATTTTTTCTTCATACATTCCTTTGTCACACTGCGAATTCTTTAACAGAACCCTGGGCTCCAGTAACCTTCATAGAGTGTTTGGTCGCAGTTTGGAATTTCAGGGGGAAACAGAGGCGGGACCGACACCTCTCGGTAAGCGTCCAGTTTACATTGCAAGAAATGAAGCAGACATGGATAATCATCCGCTATGTTGTACTCTTCGTAGGGGTCATCTGAAACATGGGGAAATAAGAGTATGAATATTTGTCACCTGCCTTACAACCTTGCAACTAATTAAACTGTAACGCATGGTTTGCTTTCCTTACTAATAAGTATCTTGTGAGCGTCCGTTTCTTGCATACTCTTAAACGTATGTCACAATTCTTTGAACGCTGTCTGCAGGTGCGAAATGCGCTGTGAATTTGTTAAGAATTCAATTTTAGTCAGTTCACGTGAGAGTCAAGAAATAGATTCTATATTGTTCATAATGCACTGCATATAGTTTGTATTTTCAATATACTTTAAGTGGAACAAAATTCATTTAAATATTGTAAACCAGATATGAACTGAATATGCTCACGTGTTTTACAACAGGTTCATTAATAGTCGGTTAACAGACTAGAAAATTTTAGCATTTATACATAACAGAACAATTTGACCTACTAATGTGACCCCTAAATGGAAGGAATGACTTTGACAAAATTTGGCAAAATTACAAACTTAGTTATTAAGCATTGAAATCGACTGCTGATGACTCGACTTGACATGTATTGACATTTATCAGATACTACTGGATGCATGAAGTAATGCAGTATGGCATGAATTACTGCATACTTTTTAATTGTTATGAAGTTGTGTAAGACAATTGTACCTTTGACCTGTCTTATATCAAAGTGACAAATCAACGAGCAAGGAGATGTTATGCAACATTTGCAGACCTCAGGATATAATCACTAACCAAAACACACGAACAAAGACACGAACAAAGACAGACGTTGTATATTCTGACAGCAGTTCGATTGAGCACACGAGACGGAGTGGAAGACAGATTTCTGATAAGACTAGACGTGTATACGGTCTACTGCTAGAGTAACTATCTCTGACGCGGATTTATTGTATTATGTTTTTCAATATTCCTGTCAATAAACCACATTCATACCAATATAATCGACACCCGTGTGAGGCGTGTAATAAGAACAATCAGATATCTGTGATATCATTACATGTAGCAGGTTTCATCAATTTTCGCACAGAGTTAAATCAATAATTACAAAACTTTATTTAATATGTGAGTGAGCTAATAATTAACTTGACACACCCAATACTTCTCAGTACAATTAAATATTTATCAGATCAATATCTGTAGCAAGTTTCATCAAATGTAATGCTGTAATTTTGGAGTAATATCACCAACTACAAAGTTCATGAAATAGGCAAATGAACCCTTAATTAACTCCACATAACTAAATGCTTTACACCACAATTAGATATCTGTCAGATCAGTATCTGCAGCAGATTTTATCACATTTGGTGCAGTTATTTTGGAGTTTTATGACTAATTAAAAAACTTCATAAAATATGCAAATGAGCTCATTCTTAACTTGACGCTGCCAAATGCTTGTCAGTACAATTAGATATTTATCAGATCAATATCTTTACCAGATTTCGCTGATTAGGGTGCCGTAATTTCGGAGCTATATACCTAATTACAAAGTTCATTGAATATGCAAATGAAGCCTTAATTAACTTGACACTACTAAGTGCTTTACACCACAGTTAGATAATAGTCAGATCAGTATCTTCAGCAGAATTCATCAAATTTGGTGCAGTTATATCACAGTTATTTGACTAGTTATAAACTTCATAAAATATGCAAATACGCTGTTTATTAACTTTACACTGCCCAATGATTCTTGGTTTTATTAGATATATATCAGATCAATATTTGTTGCACGTATCATCAAGTTTGGTGCAGGAATTTCAGAGTTATGTCACTAATAACAAAAGTTTATTAAGTATGCAAATGAGCAGATAATTAACATGACACTCACAGTATCATCATAATACGGCTAGTTTTGTTTTGTTTTGTTTTTTTTCCATAATGTTCTGAGATTGTCATCTGTGAAAAGTTTCATAAAATTTGGTGCAGTATTTCTTGATATATGTCTACACTGTCATTACCGTCTCCATAGAGAAACCATATTGTATGGAAAAAATTTGCACTTATATAACCGTGACGAAAACTTCGATAAAATACATCATTGTAACAAGAGGAACATAAACGTATGTTACTTCTAACTTTGCCAGGTGATTATGTACAAAGATAGCTGTGTTTCATAATGCCGGCAAATGTGAGAGAAAGCGGCAATTTACCGGGGGTGATGAACAATGTACAAATCACTTGCTTGTGCGTTTAGGAAAAACCATGTCTTTTGTATTTATACTGCATGGGTGTTAATATAGTCAGAGCGGGTACTCAGACAGTAGTTTGTCAACTTAAAAAACAACGTCAAAGGGGGTTTTCTCCTTCATCATAATGAGCTAGAAACCAGTTCAAAGTTACCTTTTTGATCATGATTGTCACTGCAAAAAAAGGTTCGAATTATTCACTAATGCTCCACGCCTAGGCAAAGCTGCTACCAGATTTCACCATACTTTTCCCACCCCGATAAATAGAGTAAAACCCGCCATTTTGTCCCTTTGTGACAGCAGCACCTATATCATTCTTGTGTCCCACATATGTATGAATGGATAATATGCATGTTTAACACCTGGATACTTTGGACCATATTTGCACATATATAACCATGACGAAAACTTCGTTAAATAAATCATTGTAACAAGAGGAATATAAACGTATATTACTTCTAACTTTGCCAGGTGATTATGTACAAAGATAGCTGTGTTTCATAATGCCGGAAAATGTGAGAGAAAGCAGCAATTTACCGGGGGTGATTAACAATGTACAAATCACTTGCTTGTGTATTTAGGACAAACTATGTCTTTTGTATACGTATACACATGAGTATAATTATAAACAAAGGTGGTACTTCGTCTCCTTCTTCCACTTGGAAAAGCAAGTCAAAGGTACACCTGCTTCAGCGTCTTTATGATCAAAAATTGCTATTAAGTTGTGACTTTCAGCATGAATGTCACTACCGATGAAGGATGGACGTATTCACAAATATTCTACGCCCAGTCAAAGGTTGCCCCGAAAATTTAACCATGATTTGTCCACCCCAGGATAGGTGGACAAACTGGCAATTTGGTACAGTGACACACACACACACACAAGGACAGACAGACAGACATGGCTATGACATTAGCCTACGTGTGAACACGTGAGCTAAAAAGTAATCTGTTGTGTATAAACCCCCTTCAATGTCAAAGGACGTCGAGAAAATAAGGTGATGCAGAAAAGGAACGGCAGAAATGGCATGAAAAACAATCCAAAAAAAACTTTAAATGCAAGTCAAAATGGCTTGGGGTTTCATATCAAAGTTAACACAGACGAATATTTGGCTATCTAACTTCCAAACACAAACTTTAGAATATGGACTGTGCGGTGATTTCGTTAATAAGAAGGAAAATGCAACAATACACCGACGGCCGTGAAAATGCTGCATCCGCACTAAGTCCGCGAATCTCAAAAACAAAGGATACAGTAACTTACTTCGCAAATCAAACAGCCATGTTGTAGTATCTGCTACAGGAGGAGAAGCTACAACGTCCATACCATTATAAGGAGGCTTGTACCGATCGACTGTAGAAGATACATAAGCGAGCCATGGATTACAGTATCATTGAGTACCAAAGTTCCCGAGCCTTCCTGACTTCCGTCTATCTGCTTGCCTACCCGTCTCTATCCTTCCCTCTTTGTGTCTCTCAGATTTCTTCTTATCGTCTGTTTGTTTGATTGTTTGTTTGCTGTGTCTGTCTGGTGTTTGTCTGTCTGCCTGTCTGTCAGTCGGTCTATCTCTCAGCTAAAGAACTTTACTACACACGATCAAGTTTTGTAGTACGCCATTAAAAATGCAAAACTACACCAAGCAAGCTATGACATGATACTAAGGTAAAATACACTCAATATTCGGCTATGTCTAAAGCAGGTGTTGTGACAAACAAAAGTTCACATATTTTTCAAGATACGCGGCTATCTTAAGAATGCAGGAAGCATATTAGTGTTTTCAACATAATTTGAAATTTTTTTGTATCAACATTTATCAGCCATTGAATTTTCGATGGAAAGTCTATTGCTTTCGTCGATCCAGCAGTAGTTATATAAATATTTGGACAAAGGTAGAAATACTCACAAAACGCAAATACCGGCTGTCTTGCGATCGCCGGGTAACCTTCGATTAGTTTCCAATCGCGATATCTGTAAGAAGAGTTAAGTTTATGTTATTATCACACTTGCAGGGATGTAGACTTCCTGATTGATAATCTTGGGCAACTTTTAAACATACTTATCTTTAAAACTAACGTCCTTTATTGACAACCAAACTAGCCCCGAGGAACTGCTGCACAAAAGTCTCGTGTTTTGTATGGCCGTGAAGTCAAGAGCGCCCCCTCACATACTTCGCCATACTTGACAAATGAATACAACAAATGTACTCTCTCCGTAATAATTGCCTATATGCTTCCAAGGATGTAGTTAGAACATCATACCTAAGAGCTGCTACTGTGGTATGTTGTGGAAGATCTTCATCAACCACAATGAGGAACTCAGCACGGGGAGACTGGGAACCCGTGGACAGTGACTGCCATATGTCAACACCGTCAATTTCATCTATCATGGTCGATTGTGAACAAAGGCAACGTTAGAAGACAAGTTTATAGGTGCTTTGTCGAATATATTTTCATACATTTAATTCACTAGAGATCTCTCTTCTGAATTTGTCACGGGGCTGCAACGTGCAGTGCTGAACGCTTTGTGATATTGCTGTAACAATCCTGTACCGATTTGTCCTTGATTGTAACGATTTCAAGTCTATTTTGTGCTGAGCAAAGATATTTCATAAAAAATTTTAATCGGGGCAAAAATTCCTAATGTTGTGATCTCCTTCCTGCTGATGACTGCTAAATGAAGTCAGTCGAAGTCTGTTAAAACACAAGCGATGAAAATTACTTTACCGAAATGACTTTATCCGACAGAAAATACAAATATTCGAACTCACGGGTAATAGTGCCTTCAGCGACAGATTTCACAAGTGTTGGGTACATATCAGTCACGTGATATAATCTACAAAACGAAATAGAAAGTAACACTGCATACCTAAATGTGTCTTGAACATATTATCAAATGAATGCGCCTCGGGGATAGATACTTAGACTCTAAACATTTTCCAATGCTTTTCATATCTACCGTTTCGCGGGGAGGGGGGACTCATTAGAAGCTCGTGGATTTATTTATTTATAATATTCATCCACAGCGGACACGATACGAGTACCGACATAGGATAGGATGACTGAAACAGGTGCGAACCACCTATACAAAGCCAGTCACCCTAATGAAATGAAATATGTACAAATGAAAAAAGCAAACAACAATAACATACAGGAGATAAAAAATGAAGAAAGTCTAAAACAAATCAAATAAAATCTACATAGGTCTACACCTGCTACACAGACAACGAGAAATCCACGTACAAGTGTTGTCTGGATCAAAACAGTTGTAAAATTTATCCCAAATTTATTTAGTAAAGTTTTCAGCGTCTCAGATCAATGGAAATTGAAAATTGTTCTTTCCTCAGAGAGTTGTAACAGGAGTCCGACCATTTCGAAATTCAAATATCACTAGATATTATGCAATATTCTGTGGTACAGATTTTAGACTTGGTTTGGCAAGGTTTAACAAAGTTTTCAGCTCCGGGGCGAGCATTTGCTTACAACAGTGTCTCAATTTAATCTCTACAGTATAAATGACAATTAATATTGATAGAGATTTGTCAACATCACTGGCTGAGGAACGATATCTTTACAGTGTTTCTGTCATGTAAAATATTCGTGATTGTGAAACATACTTACTCATAGTTTCTATATCCGGTTTTCTGAATTCCTTTCCCAGCAATAAGCCCGGCTGCTTTTATACCTCCTTCGAAGTAGCTTCCTTTGCTACCCCTGTATGGCCAATTACTGGCCATGAATCGAACTGAACCACCATTCTAAATTAAGGTGAAAGACAGGTACAAAGTTTTTCAAACCCGAGAAATTGATCCATTGAGTTACGTATTATGCTGTCACACCTACATGGTAATGGTATGTGCCGAGCTGCCTTCCAGTTGAGCGAGCATTGCAGTAATATGCACAAGTATATATGAGCAGAGTAATTGCAATTAGTCGACATGTTTCTAAATGTCACGTTGTCAATTGAAAACGCTTGATCAGAGAATGACCAACCGGCATCATGATACAATACTTACATCACTGTGGAAAATTATCAGTGAGTCGTCAAACATTCCCTTCTCTTCCAATTTAGCACGGATATCACCAACAACATCATCCATGATGGTGACTTGACCTGACAAAATCAAAATACATCGAGTAAGTTCGCTCTGATTTTGATCAAGTTGCTTTAATTGTACCCCCTTGCGTAACAAACTTTCAACCCTGCATTCTCCGCAAAGCCAAATGCGTTATCTGATGTCACAGTGAGACCATAAAATTTGTAATATTCTTATTTTGAAACGTTCAATAGATGAGGAAACGAGCTTCATCACCTGAGTAATTCCTTCTGGCAAGGTCTGACACGGAGTCTGCGTATAAAGCTGCCCATTCAGACGGTACCTGGATGACAACGAACGAGTAAAGGAAGATGAACACACATTGAAATGTACTTTCAGTCTCATAATTATTTATCAGAGATATTGATACTGAAGAGGTCGAGAGCAAAAGGTAGAGGTAGAGAGGTAGAGAGAAAGTGAGAGAGAGAGAGAGAGAGAGAGAGAGAGAGAGAGAGAGAGAGAGAGAGAGAGAGAGAGAGAGAGAGAGAGATCTTTTATTCCTACAAAAGTTGATCCCAATATTATTCATACTTATTACCCCACGAAGTTTGGGTCAATTAATCAAAACAATTATTTTCAACGTGTCTTTCCTTTGAAAAATAAGGTTCTATTGCATGTACTATTGAGTGTGAAGAAAATTTGTAATTTAGTTTTTTGTGTGGTCGTATTAGCTAATCGGGCCGAGTACATATATGATGGATTTTAACGTCTGCTCTCTTTAATTTTTGCCTAACGATGAAAGAAATTATATTGATTAGAGGTAGATGATGAAATATGTGCTTGGCAAGCCGGACTTTGCTGTATGTGAACATCAACAAAAGCAAACGCTCGATACCCCATCGGAGACGTACATATTAGTTTAACAAAATGAAAGCAATAAAAGTGAAGCAGGCCTCCCCAAACGCTGTCATCTTCATTATTTGAAATTTGGTGGCTAAACTTGATTTTGAAAACCCGCTGCGATTATCAATTAACCTTTCCTCTAAAGTACGTTCGATCCCATTACCAGTACAACAACAAAAGGCATGAAGCAAGCAAGATAATCATCAGACTCAAAAACATGTCGGAAAGTTTACAGCTTTAGAAATTGGAAGGAATTTAATTCCATGTACTCACCTCGGGGGGTCGGTGGGGTTGTTGGAAGGATACTAACAGAAACATCGGGTCAGATTTATCATGGTCGTCAATGTATTGGAGAATTTTATTTCGGAAGAGTTCCTGTTGAAAGATGTAGTTTTGTCATCAAGACAATTGCAAACATTGTATCACTAATGATAGCTGCATTCGAGAGTCTATACGTAGCACATGGTATTGGAGCAATCGCAGAACGCATAGGACAAAATATAATATATATGTGTCAGATTAATTCTCTTTATGTCACTTTATGCTTTGCTAAAGTGTGCAGGGCATTCGAAGCTATGCCATGCTATGTATACTATGATGTTTTCTCTGCCATGATATGCTATGCTAAGCTGTCGTGAGATACAACGAGTTATGTCGCATAGAAGTACATTTACCGTTGAGTATGTAGATGAAGCATTGACCCGAATGGATGTTTGGTTGGCAATGTCCTCGTGCAAATCAACACCAGAATACTTTCCAGGCACCGCTCCTACGGTAAATCGAAATTCCGATAGACTGTTTAGCTTTTAAATTGCTCGGACAGCGTCGAATACTAGTATTATATAGCTAAAACAAGGTAATCCGCCACATTTGAATGCATGAAATCGTTTTCCGAAGATATTTAGCTCTTACTCTCCGTCAGCAGAAAAAATAATCGAGCCAGGGTTTATGACTTTAAGCACAGAGAAACATAAACAGAGTGGCAACACTTGCATGCCTTTTGTTCCATGGTCGTCTCGGTAGACTATTGGCTTTTCATATTAAAATGAGCTTCAAAGGTGTTAAACTTTTTGGAGGCCTTGTTTGTGGTTGATAATTACACGAGATTATGCGAAAAATACGACGAGATGGCATCGTACTGCCAGTCGCGTAGCAACCATAGTTACTTTGTGAGCTCTCAGGCCAGAAACACTGCTTCACGCCAATCAAAACATAACACGCCAGCAGTTTCATAAACATGTCCTTCCTTGACGCACGTGTAAAAGACGGTATGACTGACCGTAAACCATTGAGTAAAACCAGAGAGTATCGATAAAAGACTTTCAAATTTGGTTCAAACACACTCATTAAATATTCATAAAAATATGAGAGGAATTTTTAAAACGGTAAAACTCATTTTCCTGAAGCTCAAAACACTCCCGTTTTCGCCAGCACGTCAATTCTGCTCAGCACCACACGACAACAACAACACAAACTTTGCCGAACATATTTTCGCTTAACAATTGGCGAAAATCCGAAAATTACCGAAGGATTCATGGTCGGCACTCTTCGGAAAAGAGAGGCGAGAGCAACCTGAGGCGAGGCGAACATGGATGGGTTACGTAACCGCTTCACGCCTTAAACAATACCCGTTGCCACTCTATCTATCTTTCTCTATGCTTTAAGATAGTATGCGCCTCAAAAGTGAAAGGCACATTTACTTAAACTCTTTACTAAACTCTTTACCAAATCAAGAATAAAAATCAGGGGTCACCTAACAAAGTTCGGTACTAGCAAACCAAAGTACCTTACATTTACTTATATTTGAAATTCAACATGGCCATCCCTGTGTTAGCTCTGTGGATATAATAAAAAAGTTTGATTTTCGAAAAAATGTATGGCAGTGAAAAGTTTTCTTACTCCAAGAGCATTAAAACAAGCCTATCAAGTGGTAGATCAGAAAAGAATAATAAGAACGCGAGAGTCCGAATATCTGTCAACGAGGCGCATTCTACCTTAAAATTGCCTGCATTGGCGTAATTTCTTACCGTATTCAGAAAGGTCATGAGTGTAGTAGTCCATTCCTCCTTGGTAAAAGCCATAAAATTTGTCAACACCACGACTGTTTGGGAGATATTCTTCCTTGCACATACCCAAATGCCACCTAAAAATCGCAAATTCAAACACCATATCTCAATTTTCTTGTTCAGCCAATAACGTAAATGTTTTATTGCCGATCTTGTACTTGATAAGAAACCGAAAGTCGTCAAAACCGTCCTAATCAAGTCTTATCAAACTGTTGGAGTTTGAATTTGAAAAAGCACATTTGTGGTTTGGAGCTCAGTTTCTGGAAGAAAATTGTGACGACAAAAATAAAAGAGACTTTACAGAGACATTTGGCCACTTACTTGCCAACGGTGTATGTCTTGTAACCGACTTCCCTCAATGACTCGGGCAGCGTTTTAAGGTCAGTTGGTAATCCGATGGGTGCACAAGGAAAGAATTGAAGGTGCTTAAAGATGAACAAGAACAGCGTGATAGTCTAGGACTTTGGGGACTTTTGGAGCTTAGAATCCTTCAATTTCATAAACATGTTGCAGCGGAAGATTTAAAGGGGATAAAATTTTATTTTTCCGAGCTTGAAGTGAAATTCGCAACCTCGTCCCCAGGTTTATGCTGTAGCGTTTATGAAGACCTCATTGTGATATTTTGGAAAAGTAGACATTTTCCCTTTATTGTTTTTTCTATCCTTCAACTGTGTTTTCTCCTGTATTGTCCGACTGGTAACTGTGTGCGACATTGTTACAAAAGAGCTACAGCTGTGAAATGGACCGTCTGAATCACATATTTTAACAAATACTTATCAGTATGATAGTCGATTGATGAAATCTCACCTGGGTTCCCGTGCGTGACGCGTACTTGCCCGTCATAAGAGATGTACGTGTCCTACCATTACAGTATGAGAGAGAGAGAGAGAGAGAGAGAGAGAGAGAGAGAGAGAGAGAGAGTAAGTATAAGTAAAGAATTTGCTGTCTCAATGCGAAGCCTATACAAATTTATCCGCACACACTAATTCTTCATAACGAAGCGTATATGTAGCTCACATGTACATGTCAGCCAGGCTAGTTATTTAGTAGAATGTCTTCTACAATTGATGTTGAATAAGAAATTCGCTTGAGTCGTGAACAAATTTACCAGAGAGATATTCAGCAATGAACATACTCAAACAGATTCAGCCTAGAAATGATGCTAACGTTTGCTCTCGCTTTTAGTGATAAAGCAATGAAACAGACTTGTCTCTTAATTGCAACAACTTAGTATCATTACCATAATTTGTCGAATCACAGTCCCTCCACCTTTATTTAAGGGACTGAGGCAAAAGGAAATACTCACGGGCTGCAAACGGCCATCGTGTACAAGTTCTCCAGTATGACGCCCTCGTCAGCCAGTTGTTGCAAGTTCGGTGTGATCATGGAGTTGTCATGCCAACTCAAGTCGTTCCATCCTACCAAAGAGAAGCAGCTTGCTTAAATTTAGCCATTTTTGTAGATGTCAAAAATATATCTCTTTAATTTGACGGCACTGTGTCATTGCACCAGCTCTACGAAGACTGATACAATTACCAGCGACGTTGAAAATATTAACAGCACCCCTCGCCCCCCGATTTGACTGGTTTGAGTGTCAACATATTATGCTAAACTGTGCTCACTTATGGTACCCAACATATCGCATGACATGTATTTGTCATTGCACTACTTTCCGTGAAGAATTCAAAGTCCGTAATAAATGGTGACGATTTCAACTGCTAGTAAACCCACCCAAGTCATCTGCAAGCATATAGATGATATGTGTTGGGGACTGCTCCTCGGATGAACTCGATCCAGAATTCGAGCCAGAGTCCGAACTAGATCCACCTGTTAAACGTAAAACAACATTACTGTAATCAAGACTGTGGGTTTTCATGAGCTAAATATGTCATATTAATTTCCACTAGTCTGTTGTTTCTCTGTATTTTACGTGCACAGAACCAAAGTGAATGAAATTTCTGGACCAGAAAAAAGTGTACAAGAGACTTAGTGATTTCGATCCCGATCCCAAGAGGTGAGGTGTGTCGAGGAAAAGGCACTAGATATATGAGACTGTGCAGATTGAAAGAGAGAATAATTTATTATTCGAGATTGAAGATACGAAGGATTGCAATATCTGTGACCAATGTTTCCCATGATAGATTGACGTATTGATTAAAATTGAGTCAGAAGAAGAGGGGAAACACCAGGGTGAGAATGACAACGGAAAACTTCCCTGGTCCAGACTCACCAGTCAACACAAGAAAGAGAACGTGACAATTTTTATGAAATTCATTTTGCTAGACTTACCAACAGCCAGTATTACGAACAGCATGATAAGCAGAAATTTCGTTGGTTTCGCCATTTTTACCATTTCCCCACATGAATATTGCCGACTTTGGAAACAAATTTAAAAAATTATATGGTTCATTAAAAAATTCTGTAGATGAATGAAATTTGGAGCTGCCCATTAAAAGATTTATTCTATGATCACGAAAGGGTGCTGGGTTGTTAAAATCAATATAGTGGTAACATCCGAAAAGCCAAAGTACAGTGCAGAGAATTGCCACAATATGGAAAGGCAACTTTGAATAAATTCCGCCCCAACGTTGTTTTCCCACAAGTTTTAATACGTGTCTCTGATGTATAAATGGAATCTAGTTCCCAAAGTCAATAGCGGTTTCGCCTCGGAAAAGAAAGTCGGTGACAATGTGGCAGATTGCTTATTATCGTACAGGCTCTGTCTTTGTATAACTTTGGTTTTACATGTAATTACGGTATCACGTCGGTCGCATAATTGTATACACGTGTAACTTCCGGTGTTTTGAATGTCAAAAAATGGCGGTAAATTTTTGTAAAAGTAGACAATAAAAATTGCGTCAAGTCTTTATAGTGTACACTTATTTTGGGTATGTAGGGCAGTACTTTTTATCAAAACGTAACAGTTTCAGCATCAGAACTTTATGCTTAGAAAGCCCATCTTAATCTATGAAGCCTTCCTGCTCGGCCTTAGGCCTCAACGGGCCGTCGAAAATATTTTTTGCGCAACTTGGGAAAATCTCCCCACTTGGTTAGTGCCCTGCCATAGCTTTCTTACACGCGAGCCGCTGAATGAGACAACGATAAGTCGTCGGCCACAACCACGCAATGTTACTCCAATGACAGAAAGAAATCCTGACCGGTCCATTGACACAAAAAAATAAGAAAGGCGAACAGATACGTATGGGCTAGACCGAGAACACACAACATGACAACAACACGAGACAACTACCAGTATGATAAGACATACATCGGGAGCAAGAAATGTCATAGTTACCACAGATTGCTTCGTCCACGTTGTCTGCTAGCAGCAGATGCACTGTGAAAATTTTGCTGATAAACCGGCCGTTATATAAAGTGGATGGACACATACTTACGATTAGTAGGATAATTGAATGATTTATTAATGGATGCATAAAATAAGGCAAACATTTTTAAAGTGCCATCATGTCATAATATCGGATTTGTGTAAATCAGAGCAGCGCTTTCTATTAATGTGAAAACAATAAGGTTTGCTTCTTATGTCTTTTTGCTGATCCATTTTACGACCTAAAGATATATTTTTTTTTGTTTTTTTACACAGACAAATTATGCGTTGGTCAGACACTGAGACAGAGTAAGCAGTCCTTTGGCTAGCTTGCAGGCTTTAGGTTGCACCAAGTCCACAGTAAAAATCAAGCATTGCTGTGAAGGTCTTGAAAATCCTAAAATTAATACTGCCAGAGTTTCCAAAGTCTTGAAGTAACACGCAAGAGACACAATCCCAAATATCTGACTGGATATTGGTGCCGTCGCCTTTTTATACTCAAATGGTTACATAAGAAAATATAATAACAATCTGTACTTTCTATCGATATGCTAATTACTGGTCTAAAGATATCCCCACTTGTGACTTATTTAACTTCTAGGGGGTTCCAAACATAACTAATTGAATTCACAGACAAATAGTTCCATGGTCGTCTCGGTAGACTATTGGCTTTTCATATTAAAATGAGCTTCAAAGGTGTTAAACATTTTGGAGGCTTTGTTTGTAGTTGATAATTACACGAGATTATGCAAAAAATACGACGAGATGGCATCGTACTGCCAGTCGCGTAGCAACCATAGTTACTTTGTGAGCTCTTAGGCCAGAAACACTGGTTCACGCCAATCAAAACATAACACGCCAGATATTTCATAAACATGTCCTTCCTTGACGCACGTGTAAAAGACGGTAAGCTTATGACTGACCGTAAACCATTGAGTAAAACCAGACAGTATCGATAAAAGACTTTCAAATTAGGTTCAAACACACTCATTATATATTCATAAAAATACGAGAAGAATTTTTAAAACGGTAAAACTCACTTTTCTGAAGTTCAAAACACTCCCGTTTTCGCCAGCACGTCAATTCGCTCACCATCACACGACAACAACAACACAAACTTTGCCGAACATACTTTCGCTTAACAATTAGCGCGAAAATTACCGAAGGATGCATGGTCGGCACTCTTCGGAAAAGAGAGGCGAGAGCAACCTGAGGCGAGGCGAACATGGATGGGTTACGTAACCGCTTCACGCCTTAAACAATACCCGTTGCGAATCTGCCTATGTTTGTTTGTGTTGAATTCAAGGTCTTGAGGTCTTGAAGGACAGTGACCTTGTGAATTTTCTAGACTAACTTAACTCAGGTCATGAGTTTGGGGGAAATGACCAACATAACACACCCATGTTCAAAAAAGAAAATTTTTCAAAGAAAAAGCGTTCTTTTACAAATGTGATATTAAAGGAAATAAGAAATATAAACTCTAAATACGCGAGAGACAGTCTGCAATTAAAGTTTTAGTCTCTGCCCTTGATATGTCTAATATGAAGGTTCAACTCCTGCAACATTAAACTCCATCTTAACAATCTCTGATTTTTTCCTTTTAATTTCTACAGGAAAACAAGAGGGTTGTGATCAATGTACACCACTATAGACTGATTTGAAGAAGTAACATAAACTTCAAATGCTGTAAAGCTAATATCCAGAGTTTCTATGCGATTTTTTTAAATTTGCGTGAAAAATAACAAACAGGATGATCTATCCCATGACTATCCTCTTGTAACAAAACAGCAAGAGCAACCGCATCACTATCATCTACAGCTTACTTGAATGACATACTAAAATCTGATGTAGACAAAACTGGAGCACTTTGAAGTATGGCTTTAAGTGTATCAAATGCCTGTCGGCATTGTTCTGACCAAACAAACTTTACTTTCTTTTTAATGAAGTCAAAGGCTCAGTAATTGTAGAGAAATCTGGACAGAATGTTCTGTAGTAACCAGCCATACCGAGAAAGGGCATCACTTGTCGTTTGCAATTTGGTATGGGAAAACTTGAAATTGCACCGAATTTGGCATACATTATTAGTTAAAGCGATGAAATTCGTTTCTTTGCTTCGATAAAGTGTGTATGTGTGATGTATGATAGTGAGCATGCGTTCGTGAGTGCTTCACGAACTCTACAACGTGTTGAGCGGTTTCAGTCAGAAAAATGTAACAACTTAGCCGGCTGTTGAACCACTCTTTTTTGGGAGTGGAGATTTAGCCGAGCGGTTCTGTCTGTTGCCTCTCAGCTAGGCGACTGATGCCGTATGTTGTGGGTTCGAATCCGATTGAAAACTAGCCGTATTATGCACGGCGAGCTCCAGTTACTTTTACTGGGTGCAATGAAGTCATTGTTCAACAAATATTTGACGTCTTCCAGGAGATGTTTCACTTTCGTTGGATTCAGTCTGTATGAGTGTGTTTCACAGGCTTACTCTCTATCACACGTTGTGATAGATGATGTTTGTCTTCGTTGGAAACGTCTTAGAACAAGTGTTCGTATTTGTGGATCAGTTCTTTCACCTGTTATTGTTGTGAAGGCTGGAGGTGTGCCAACTTTGTAGACTCAAGATACTCAAGGATTTCTGAATTCTAGAGTTCGACCGAGCCCAGCTTTGGTTAAGGGTATTTTTGCTCAAGTCAGTTTCACTATCACTACCTTGATATGGTTTGAACTGACTGCACTGGCAAGCTTTGTTACAGCAGAATTATTCCTTTCTAAATATAGCTTAAGTATATTTATATGGCATAATGACTTTTGTTTTCGTCTGTCAGGTGTAAATATGATGTAATTTAAATCACTTAATTTCTTACTAATTAGATAAGGACCAAAGTAACGAGCATGGAGTGGTTTGCCAGGAACCGGAAGATAAACAAGAACTTTTTGACCTTGTTCAAACTTCCTTTTTGCAGTGTTTTTATCGTATTCGATTTTCATGGACTGCAGGGATGACTCAAAGTCTTCTCTGGCTAATTCAAATGCCTTACAGAGTTTTGTACAAAAATCTGACACATATATTGTAAAATATTCAGAAAATCATTTCGTCTGATAGAAATTTCTCTTTGAAGAGCTTAAGTGGGCCACGGACTGTATGTTCAAATACAAACTCCTGAAAATGGGCTGAAACCAAGAGACACTTAAATTGACTCTCTACAGCAAAGAGTAAAAATTGAATTCCTTCATCCCACTGCTTCTCTGTGTCAAAACAGTAATCCTAATCATATTTTTCAAAGTTTGATGAAATCGCTCGAAAGCAACCAGACTCTGTACAGGAATGCGTCAGAAGTGTGTCTCTGTAGAGAAAGTGTACAATCGTCCTCAATCTACATATTGTCATGACTTTGGTGTGCATCTTTAATCAACTGAAGACAATCGGCAGATGCAAAGGCTGGAAGGTCGCTCCCATCAGTAAATGTGGACATTGCGTCCAGTCAATGCTGATGATTCACCTGTAGCAGTTGTCAAAACAATACATTCACTAAGAGACGTTGGGCGGTTACTTCAGAAGTCCGGTTTCTCAAAAAGGGGAGAGCATTCTCACGATGCATCACGTGAAGGGTTAATCACGGTCACTCACAAAAATAACGGTCAGAGTCATTGTCAGTCGTGAAAACAGATTGATTTAAAATATTTGGTGAATCATAATGTGAAAGGGATATTTTTTAAAAAACACAAGTCAAGGGTAAGTATTCTGTTGTATAACTTCGGGATGTTAAGAATTTTGCAATAAAATGGGCAGCCGGATTTGCTGCAGTGAACATTGAGTTTGCGACAAATGTGAACGAGAGTGAACCCTAGGGCACACCTGACGTAGCAGTGTACCATTTTGACGAGCAACTACCGAACACCACCCTCTGTCGTCTAAGCTGGAGATAAGAAGCCAGCCAACTATACAGATTACCAAATATACCGATTTTGGCGGCTTTGTACAGTAAAAGTGAGTGACAGAGACAGTCAAACGCCTTGCTAAAGTTCGTGTAAATACAATCTACCTCTTGTTTATTGTTCAATGAAACAGAGATGGAATCTGTGTAATCTACTAAAGGTTAGTTGTATTATATATATATATATATATATATATATATATATATATATATATATAATATATATATATATATATATATATATATATATATATTATATATATATTATATTACATTCGCTTTGTGGTAAAATTGACTCTGAATAAAGCTTAAGCATTTTTAAGAAACATCGAAAATGATGCTTATTCAGCTTGAAAAATACGAACAACGATGGCCATATTTACTTTCAAGTGAGAGAGCATTAGTCAAAGTTTGACGTATGGTATTGTTTAGTGAATATCATTAAACTAATGGTGGCCAATACGTCCCTCCGGATTTTGAAGCAAAGTTTGCGTATACTTCAATCAAATTTCATGACGTTTCGTATGTCAGGATGCTCTTTCTTTTACTCCAATGTTTGAAAACACAGTTTTCTTACGTGTTGTATGTTACAATGACCTTAAGAAGCCACAACAATAAGTACAAGAACTAATATTCATATGAAGGCTCCATAGAGGAGAAGTATAAAGCCAATACAACCAAAGGGTCTACCAGCCATAGTATCAAATCGCATCTCGAACGCATTACATTTTATCTACTTTAACTGCATGTCCTGTTACAGTGCGTTGTTGACAAGAAAACCTCTCAAAGGCTGTGTATGATGAGAAGCGAACCAATTTCTCAGTTACCGTATGAAACGCCACATTATCTGAGTCTTGATTGAACAGATAAAGTGAAACGCCACCACTAAGCAATATTTGAATATATAGCGAAGACATTCAAGTGCATATACAGCTGGCTTACTTTATTTTTTGAATGTCAGGAGAAACTGTTTTTACGTTTATGGACGGTCTAGAGCATGTTATGGATTTACGGTATAGAAATATAAATATCATCATTACTATTTAATATTATTATTATCTGCTTAGTCATGCTTAATTCAGGTGCTGTCCGATTGAACTCATATCATCCTATAAGCCTTTTGTGCAGCAAACTCTTTCTCTCTGTTCCCGATCACTGCCTCTCTTTGTCATTATCAGTGTCTTTCTGCGTGCATCTGTGTCCCTCTCTGTCTCTTTCTCTCGCCTCTCTCTGTTACTCTACCTGCCTATCTTTGTCTGCTCTGTCTGTCTGTCCGTCCGACAGTCCGTCCGTCCGTCCGTCTGTCCGTCTGTCTGTCTGTCCGTCCGACTTTGTGTCCGACTGTCTGTCTGCCTGCCTGTCTGTCTGTCTGTCCGTCCGTCCGTCCGTCCGTCCGTCCGTCCGTCTGTCTTCTGTCTGTCTGTCTGTCTGTCTGTCTGTCTGTCTGTCTTACTTTACCTGCGTATCTTTGTCTGCACTGTCTGTCTGTCCGTCTGTCCGTCCAACTGTCTGTTCGTCTGTTAATCTCTCTCTGTCTGTTTGTCTGTCTATCTGTCTGTCTGTCTGTCCGCCTGTCCGTCTGTCTGTCTGTCCGTCCGACTTTCTGTCCGACTGTGTGTCTGCCTGCCTGACTGTCTGTCCGTCCGTCCGTCCGTCCGTCCGTCCGTCTGTCTGTCTGTCTGTCTGTCTGTCTGTCTGTCCGTCCGTCTGTTATCTGTCTGTCTGTCCGTCTGTCTGTCTGTCTGTCTCTCTCTGTCTCCTGTCTGTCTGTCTGTCTCCAAAATTAATACATCTTCAAAAAGGCCTATGACAGCTGCTGTGATAAACACATTACTGAATTTATATAGGTTCCTGAGATCAAATAAGTTGCCACAACAAACACGTTTTTATGTGTGATGATAAAAGAGATAATTTCTTCATTTCTCTTATAAGCGCCTTTCAAAATAACCGTTCCCCGAAAATGTGTGTCATGCATCGTACACAGTTCTCCAAAGCTGGAACAGTCTTCATTTTCAATCCCTCACGCATGGTACCGAGCTTTCGGGCATTGTTAAGCTTTCCTTTTTCCAAGTTTACCAAGCTTCATAAAAATTATATCTATGGAATACATTTCGTTTGTACCATGCATACCATGTATGAGATGTGTGACAATGTGTTTGTGAAGAACTTGCGCAGAGCGCAGACGTCGACCCCTTATGTTGTAAATTTTAGCACGCATGAAACTTTCAAAAAATATGCGACAGGTAGTCAGAGCTGCAAAGCACTTTGGGAGAGTGGTTAGGGTGCCGGTCTCATTATCAGAGGATGGTGAGTTCGAGACTGGGTAAGTCCAAAGTAACGGAGTCACTGTCGAAAGATGATAAGTGTGAGACAGGGTGTAGAGCAAAGCATTTTACTCCTCATTGCTGCATTGAGGTATAGTGTTATATATATATATTATATATATATATATATATATATATATATATAATATATATATATATATATATATATATATATATATCACATTCGCCTTATCGTAAAATTCACTCCGAATAAAGCTGAAGCATTTTAAGTTTGATCGAAATTGATGCTTATTCAGCTGGAAAAATACGAAAAACGATGGCCATATTTACTTTCCAGTGAGAGAGCATTAGTCAAAGTTTGACGTATGGTATTGTTTAGTGAATATCATTAAACTAATGGTGGCCAATACGTCCCTCCGGATTTTGAAGCAAAGTTTGCGTATACTTCAATCAAATTTCATGACGTTTCGTATGTCAGGATTCTCTTTTTTTTACTCCAATTTCTGAAAACACAGTTTTCTTACGTGTTGTATGTTACAATGACCTTAAGAAGCCACAACAATAAGTACAAGAACTAATATTCATATGAAGGCTCCATAGAGGAGAAGTATAAAGCCAAAACAACCAAAGAGTCTACCAGCCATAGTATCAAATCGCATCTCGAACGCATTACATTTTATCTACTTTTATTACATGTCCTGTTTCAGTGCGTTGTTGACAAAAAACCTCTCAAGGCTGTGTATGATGAGAAGCAAACCAATTTCTCAGTTACCGTACGAAACGCCACATTATCTGAGTCTTGATTTAACAGATAAAGCGAAACGCCACCACTTAGCAATATTTGAATATATAGCGAAGACATTCAAGTGCATATACAGCTGGCTTACTTTATTTTTTGAATGTCAGGAGAAACTGTTTTTACGTTTATGGACGGTCTAGAGCATGTTATGGATTTACGGTATAGAAATATATATCATCATTACTATTTAATATTATTATTATCTGCTTAGTCATGCTTAATTCAGGTGCTGTCCGATTGAACTCATATCATCCTATAAGCCTTTTGTGCAGCAAACTCTTTCTCTCTGTTCCCGATCACTGCCTCTCTTTGTCATTATCAGTGTCTTTCTGCGTGCATCTGTGTCCCTCTCTGTCTCTTTCTCTCGCCTCTCTCTGTTACTCTACCTGCCTATCTTTGTCTGTCTGTCTGTCTGTCCGCCTGTCCGTCTGTCCGTCCGATTTTCTGTCCGACTGTCTGTCTGCCTGCCTGTCTGTCTGTCTGTCTGTCCGTCTGTCTGTCTGTCTTTCCGTTCGACTCTGTCCGCAGCCTTTACCTGACACGTGCGTATCTTTGTCTGCACTGTCTGTCTGTCCGTCTGTCCGTCCGACTGTCTGTCCGACAGTTAATCTGTCTGTCTGTCTGTCTGTCTGTCTGTCTGTCTGTCTGTCTGTCTGTCTGTCTGTCTGTCTGTCTGTCCACCTGTCCGTCTGTCTTTCCGTTCGACTCTGTCCGCAGCCTTTACCTGACACGAGCGAGAAAATTATTTGCTAGTTGTGTCCCTAAAGCTGTTAATAGCAAAAATCCCCGACCTCTGACTCAATATCATGGCGCCATAGCTCCACACAAGTGCATGGCTTTAAACACTAAAAAGACTGGAAACCAAATATTAAATATAAAATTACTCCCTCTGATACATTATATACAATAATTAGTAGGCGAAGTTTGGAGATTTGTCATTGGCTTGTGCTGTGACCATTTACTGTGTCAATCGAAACGTAAATAATCTATAGATAGCGCCACAGAATTTAAAATCTTGCCCATTTTGGCCGTCTGCCTCATCTTATATCAGCAGATATGACCATTTAAGTAACGGTACTGCAGACGAAGAAGTGAACTAGAAACGTTCATTTAGTGTAAGTATTATTGTAGACAAAAGAAATCAAGCAAGCTCAATCAATCATGGTGCATCCGGGTACACAACTGTGGATTGAAAAGCCTGGTACACACGACGAAGAGATACATAACTATCATATCACGAATGCACAAGACTTAAGTTTTTTTGAGTATTCCTTTAATATTTAGATACAGCACTTACATTAATTACAGTACTTCTGAGAAACTACAATACTATAGACGAACCCCTTTTGCAACTAAGACGTCCGCATGTCAGGAATCGATTCTTTGGAGTGTGTTACAAGTGTGCCTCTCATAATAGTGAAGCTATGGGTAGAACAACACTGAGAATATTTTCTTCATACATTCCTTTGTCAAACTGCGAATTCCCTCACAAAATCCTGGGCTCCAGTAACCTCCATAGAGTGCTGGGTCGCAGTTTGGACTTTCAGGGGGAAACAGAGGCGGGACCGGCACCTCTCGGTATGCATCAAGTTTACTTTGCAGGAAATGGACCAGAAACGGATAATCATCCGCCAGGTTGCACTCTTCATAGGGGTCATCTGAAACATAAGAAACATGAGAGTATGGATATTTGTCATCTTCCTTTACCACTTTGAAAATACAATTAGCTGTAACGTTTGCTTTGCTTTAAATAAGTTTGCTTTGCGTGTACGTTTCTTGCATACTTTTAAACCTATGTCACAATTCTTTGAACGCTGTCTCTAGGTGGGAAACGCGCTGTGATTGTTAAGAACTAAATTTGAGTCCTTAAGACAATAAACGTGTCAAGAAAAACATACCATATTATTCATGATGGACTGATAAGACTTTGTATTTTCAATATACTTTAAATGGAACAAATTTCATTGAAATATGTAAAAAAGTAACCTGTAGTGTATAAACCCCTTCAATATAAAAGAAAGCCGAAATGAGATGATGCAGAAAAGGAAGGTCAGAAATAGCATGAAAAACAGGCAGAATGGATAACAAAATATGGCTTTGGGTTTGATATCAAAGTTAACACAGACAACTATTTGGCCATCGAAATTCCAACACAAACTTTAGAATAGGGAATGTTCGGGAATAACGGCAGTGGTGCAGCAATACACATACGTATCCGAACTAAGTCCGCCGTATTCAAAAACAAAAGATACAGTTACTTACATCGCGAATCAAACAGCCACGATGTAGTATTTGCTATAGGAAGAGAAGCTACAACGTTCATATCATTGTAAGGAGGCTTGTGCCGATCGATTGTAGAACGAACAAGAGAAAATTATACATAAGCGCGCCATGGATTACCCGATTGAAAACTAGCCGTATTTTCTACCCTGGGTTGGTAGCTCTGCTGATGGACAGAATTGCCCCCGAGGTTATCGCTCGCCCAGATAAAGCGATGTAGTCGTTGCTTCGCTTTGATAAAGTTTTCATGTGTGATGTGTGATAGTGAGCATTCGTGCGTGAGTGCTTCATGAACTCTACAACCTGTGGAACGGTCTCAGTCAGAAAAATGTAACAACTTAGCCGGCTATTGAAGCACTCTTTTTTTGGAGTGGAGATTTAGCCGAGTGGTTCTCTCTGTGGCCTCTCAGCTAGGCGACTGATGCCGTATGTTTTGGGTTCGAGCCCGATTGAAAACTAGCCGTATAGTCATTGAGTACGTAAGTTCCCTAGCCTTCCAGACGTCCGTCTATCGGCTTGCCAATCCGTCTTCACCCTTTCTTCTTTGTGTCTCTCTGATTTTTTTTTTTTTTCGTCTGTCTGTCTGTTTGTTTGTTTGTTTTGTTTGTTTGTTGTTTGTTTGTTTGTTTGTTTGTTTGTTTGTCTGTCTGTCTGTCTGTCTGTCTGTCTGTCTGTCAGCTAATGAGCCTATCTTTATTACTTATGATATTGTTTTGTATTACACTATACATAAATACAAAAAGACACCAAGCAAGCTATGAAAAAATACAAAACTAAGGTAACGCCGACTGTGCGAGTATCTCTAGGGCAAGTGTTTGCAACGAACAGAAGTTCACTTTTTCCAGATACGCGGCTATCTCAAGAACTGCAGGAAGCAAATTGAGTGTTTTCAACATGCTTTGAAATTTTTATTGTATCAAGATTTATCAGTCATTGATTTTTTTTATAGAAATGTCGATTGATTTCGCCGATCCTGCAGTAATTATATTAATATCTTGACAAAAGGGAGAAATACTCACAAAACGCCCATTGCGGCTGTGTTGAGATGGCTGGGTAACCTTCGATCAGTTTCCAATCGCGATATCTGTTACAACATTGAAGAGTATGTTACACACTTGCTGCAATGTAGACTTCCAGGTTTGATAATCTTTGACAGCTATTAAACATAGTCATATTTATATTGATATTTATTAAAGCATATTTAAAACTAACGTCAAGCTTGCCCCGAAAAACATAGCCGATGTCCTGCCCAAAATTCACGTGTTTCATACGACTGTGAAGTCAATAGCGCCCCTTACGTCCTTCGCAATATACTTTGACAAACATAAATAAAACAACGGTGATAACAGCTATATTTCCAAGGATGTTGATGAAACATCATACCTAAGAGCTGCTACTGTGGTATCCTGTGGTATAATAATCACAATGAGGAACTCATCACGGGGAGATTGGCAACCCGTGGACAGTGATTGCCATATATCAACACCGTCGATTTCATCTATCATGGTCGATGGTAAATAAAGCCACCGTTACATTTGCACACTTTGCATTCGATTTCTTAATTTAAATTTGTGTTTGGGTTTCAATATGCAGAATGGAATGCTATGTGATATCGTTAATCTTTTATCGACATCCCCTCGTTACCATTTCCGGTCTATTTTGACTTGAGCAAAGATCAATCATAGAAATTTTAGTCTGAACCTAAATTCCTAACGTGGTGATCTCCTTGCTGGTTGATGATTGCCAAATGGGTGTCAGTCGAAGTAGAAGAGTAAAGAGAAACACTAACATTGAAAATCATTTTTTCGGAATGAATTTATCTGAAAGAAAATACGAATATTGGTATAGTGCCTTTAGTGACAGATTCTTCAAGGGTTGGGAACATATCGGTCACATGAAGAGAGAGTTGACAGATACATAAATAGAAGCCAACGGTCTACGGAGATCTGTGTCATAAACGGCCAAACGAAACTTTGTTTGTGGCAACTTGTTGCGTGGGGCCTTCCGCTAGTGATTCGAGATAATTGCCGAAATATGAAAATGATCACAAAGATATCGATATCCTACCAATCTATGCGTAACTTTTTTCAGATGATCCCTATGAAAAACGCAACCTGGCTGATGATAATCCAGAGATGGACGACTTCCTGCAATATAAACTAGACGAATACAGAGTGGTGTCGATACCACCGACCTACAACTAAAAATTGGATTCTGGAGCCCGGGTTTGCTGCTAGAGAATTTATCTTCACAAAACAGTGGTAGCGACATCGTCTGTATAGCAGTTGCAATTGTTCAAAAATATATAACGCTCTTTTGTGGGGTAGGGGCCGGCAACAAGAGATAGTCTGCTTGGTGACTTGTACGTGCCGTACCGAATATGTCGACTGTCTGGACACTCCCAACTTGTTTGAATCTGTGAAAGGAATAAAAAGTGATCTGCTTTTGTCGTTTACACATAATGTTTGTACTTCTGTTCTCTTGGGCCTAATCACTTCTTGTTGATCAACACTCGTTTCGTTTCCTTCCCACCCTGTATGACTTAAATGCGTAGATTTGCCTGAAATTTTTGGCGTCATTTCTATGTCTTACTTCTTTAAATGCAACAAACGTTCTTGATATCGGATCTGGATACTTGAATAATTATCCAATTCTTCTATGAAGCGATGGTTGGGAAACTTCTCCGAAGAAGACTGAAAACGGTGCACGCCAATCTTTAAAGATAAGGCGATTGGAACTAATTTGGGAGAATAAGATCTTTATTGTTCAAATTTATCCCAAGTGTTAGGTGCCCTATGGCTGAAAGTTGCAATATTCAAAAGTTCAATATTTGCAAAATTTCCCATGAAACAAAGTGCATTGCCAAAAATTAGATGAGCTTAATTTCCTGATTGGATAAACATTATTACAATACTATATTCTCAAAATTAGTTCCAATCATGTTAAATTTGTATGAAAGGACAATCGACAAGAATTCAGGGACTTTTGCTTTGAATGCTGGGAATTCTTACAGAAAGAAAAGTAAAATACAGGGATTTCGTTAGGCCAACCCGAAAACTCTGTATTAGAATAAAAATGACACGAATCAACAGTCATATGCATCTGCACAGAAAACAACCATGAACAAGAATGGGCAATGCACGAAATGTTGTATAGTGGTTGACCAGAATTTTCGGCTCTAGAGATTCTGCTGTTTAAAATCGGGAAGTTACAGGACCGTGGGCGCAAAATGGGGGATTACTGATGACGTAGCCATTTGTATACATTGGCGGGAGTTTTTGAATTCTCATAGCATCGCTTTGATCGTATGAGAAACTTGAATAATCATGATGGGCATTTTCGTGACATTTCCAAAGAGGGGTCAAAGTGGGGTCGTACAGGGAACACATTTTGAAACATATGCGTTCTCAGAAAAACGGAACATTTTCCAGACAATATATGCAAGATTCAGTGACAATGAAAGCCTGAAACATGGCAAAATTATGAGATTCTGGGACCAAACACGGCACTTCCGATCAGTAGCGTGGCCTTTTTTACATTTGCATATTAGATTTACTATAATCCGGTTTTTATAGTGGAAGTTCCTGTTTAAACCTGTTAGTCCAAGAACAGCGCATTGGCTTCTGAATCTACATGTATCTACTTACTTGAAGTAAACTTACTCAGCAGTTTCTTGTCTATCGATGTTCACCACATATTCAAATATATGTTAGAAAGGAAAACGATAGAAATGAGAATAATTTAGGAATAAAGTATGACGTGCTACAATAAAGCATTGGTGGACAGTGAAATTACGGATAAGTCTGAGAAGGAACTTGGAAACTAAAGAATTGTTTTGGTATTGTAAAAAGTTACAATACAGTGTATGAATTGTTTTCGTCTTATCTTGTCGGTCTTGGGAGTTTACTAGCTGCTGAGAGGTACTTTAATATCTTCGACTGAGTAGAGACTCACAAAGTTCTTGGGTGTCAATCGATTGTGGTCTATGGCTGAAGTGTCTGTCATGTTTCACAGAATCAGTTCTTACCGAGTCTTTAATCTCGTAATCGATTTCCGAGTACCATGTTTTCGTTATCAGATCTTTGGTCGTTGTGATCGTAGTCGGCTGCCAGTTCTGGGACGGCCATCGTCAGAGAGTGTCTGCGATGAAGAGTTGTCATATACTTAACCATGTGAGCGTGCTTCTTACCCGGATTCTCCACCATGTGTTGCCATTGACAATTATCTTCCTCGGGGAATCACCATGCGAGAGGATGTCGGGATACAGAAACAGCGTAGAGACTCCAAGTCTTCAAAGATAACATCGTTGATTTCTTATAAATGGATGCTACATATTGCCACATAGTTCCTTCTCTCAAGATGTTGTCCCTTCGTCTGAGCTGGTGTTCGTAAAGACACCTTGTATATACAATTCAATGCGTACAATCCTTATTTACATACAAATGAAATGCAACGTCTCTCCCTGACGTATTTGGTGCCAAGGTACCCACATGTATCAATGGCCAAGATCATAAACACCAGAACAGTATGTACTTGCTAGATTTCTTACAAAACACTGAAACAGTATGTACTTGCTAGATTTCTCACCTAAGGTATAATCATCGCACATAATTAATAAGTCTGAACCTGTCTGAACCTGATAATTAACCTTTATACAGAATTGACGCCAAAGTCAACGAACTCTGTAACAGAATAACGGAAAGTTGCTGTGGAAAGGTTACATAAATAGGAATGATGAAATTAAAGGTCGCAGTCAGGATCAATGGAGAAAAGATCGGCTAGGTCGACTCTGGTAAGCTACAACACATATATTAACACTTCAAAGGACTTGTTTAGCTCAATACTCTCTTATGAAATCCTTACCCAAGCAATGAATCCCATGGAAGTGAAATGTTTTGGTGGAAATCTCCATTCTCCACTACTTGGACCAAGCTTATTTCCTGTTTCTAGTCTCGGACAACAGCGCCCTCAGACCAATTGCCTTCACAATGCTTTCCTTTTGTTCTTGAGCATGTGCTGTTACATGCTCTTCTACTGGCGAAATCCTGTAGTACCAGTCCTTTCAATCCAACTTTGTGTACCGGATTCTCCACCTTGATTGATTGATCTTGCTTGATTTCTTTTTACTACAATAATACTAATACTACATTAAAATCTTTTCTAGTTCACTACTTCTTCTGCTGTATCCTTACTTAAGCGGTCACTTCTGCTGATGTAAGATGAAGCAGATTGCCCAAATGGGCAAGATAAAATTCTGTGGCGGTATCTATAGGTTGTCACAGTAAATGGTCACAGCACAAGCCATTGACATATCTCCAAACTTCGCCTACTAATTATTGTATTTAATGTACCAGAGGGAGTAATTTTATATTTATGACTTGATTTCCAGTCTTTTTAGTTTTTAAAGCCGTGCACTTGCGTGGAGCTATGGCGCAATGATATTTAGCCAGAGGTCGGTTTTTTGCTATTAACAGCTCTGGAGACACATCTAGTAAGGAACTTTCTTGGTGGTGTCAGAAAGAGGGCGCTTTGCGATGTGGTCGCGAACTCCCACTTAAAAACCTAACAGATGTACCGGATTTTAGGCAAAACTGACACAACAAACTGAGACGGATGTCCATACAGTGGACAGGCTTTGTCCGCATCATTTCTGAATGACGGTACTTTGTGACTGATGCAGTGTTTATGAATGTAAGCGTGTATTGGGCCAAAAATGGAATGAATACTTATTGTTCTGACTTCCCTCAACTAATTCAACGCGTCGTGGCAGAAGGTTTGATTCACAAGTGTTCTGCGCTTTACGCATTTTCAAACTTTTAGCTTTACTTTACATGTAAATACATTTATCACATACTGCATTCCCCTCGAAAATTAACTTTGGGCCTTCATGTCGAATAGAATGAGTCAAATAATTCAAAAAGTATGGTCAAGCACACATAGAATCTATGATGATAATAACCTCTCTGCTTATTGAAATACGGGATGTACTCAGTCAGTGGAAAAATCTCTAGAAATAGAGTTAATTTTTTACATACTCAGGAATTTTTCGTAGTCAAAGTCGAAAAGAAGATATATGAAAATCCGCGAGCATATCACTTGCTGTCCCTGCTACAGCAATACTACTCAGTTAGCTTTCCTAAAAGACGCAGCTATCCATTTTCCTGCTTTTTATTAAATAAAAAATATTTTTTTTACTCAATCCATCATCCAACAGGCGAACGCCCAAATACACGATGAGGTACCATTAACACACTACCCTAATGGAGCAATGAGAAGTAAAGTGTACATTTGCTCAACACCGTGTCTCACACTAACCATCTTTTGACGGTGACTGCGTTACACTGCACTTACCTGGCCTCGGACTCACGATCCTCTAATAATGAGACCGGTACCCTAACCACTGCCCCATAGTGCTTTGCGGCTTTGACTACGGGTCACGTAATAAGCTTATCTGAGGGTTTTATGGCGTACAAAAATATTCCACATATGAGGGCGACCTCTGCCCACGTGGCACAGCGCAAGGTCTCGCTGAACACACTGGCACACATCTCACACATGGTATGCATGGTACAAACGTAATAAATTCCATAGATATAATTTTTCATGAAGCTTGGTAAAGTGGGAAAAAGGAAAGCTTAAAAAGTGCCCGAAAGCTCGGTACCATGTGTGGGGGGATTGAAAATGAAAACTGTTCTAACTTCAATGACACACATTTTCGGGGAACGGTAATTTTGAAAGGCGCTTATAGGAGAAATGAAGAAATTAACCATTTTATCATCACGCTAAAAACGTGTTTGATATGGCAACTTCATATAAATTCAGTAATATCTTTATCACAGCAGCTGTCGTGGGCCTTTTTGAAGATGTATTGGTTTTTGAGACAGACAGACAGACAGGAGACCGACAGAATGATAGAGACAGACAGACAGACAGACAGATAGACAGACAGACAGTACAGACCGACGGACGGACAGACAGACAGTGCAAACAAAGACAGGCAGCAGAGTAATGGAGAGGAGGGAGACAGAGACAGACAGGGACACAGATACACGTAGAAAGACAGAGATAATGACACAGAGAGGCAGAGAGAGGGAACAAAGAGAGATGGATTGCTGCACAAAAGGCTTATAGGGTGAAATGAATTCAATCGGACAGCACGCGAGGGAGACATGACTAAGCAGATAATAAATAGTAATAATAAATAGTAATAATAAATAGTATCATATAAAGTATATTAGTCGCGCCAGCGGCTTACTGACTACGCATGCGCAGATTCATAATATACTATGCGAGTAACCGAAAGTGTACCAGACTTTCATGGGTCGGGAAGTGTACCCGACTTTTATTATCCACCATGTCATTGATACAAAATATCATTACTATCACGCCTACAAATAGAAAAAGAGAGAAAACTGTCCTGCATATAAACGAGGACATACGCAAAGAATGCTGGGATTGAAGTTTGGAAAAGTGCCCTCTGTGTCAATAACTAGATGCAAAAATTTCCAGTTTTTAGACGGAACGCTAGTTTTCAGCTTGCAAGTCGAAGTTGCAGGGCAGTGCAGTTACTATTGCAACGATGATGGCACAATATATCCCTTGATAAACACAATAGGTAGTTATCATGTTAAAAATTGCCAATCTTTGTCCAATAGTTTTACACATTGAACAGAAAATCTATACCTGTAGGGTCTGACATCGTGTACGTGAACAGTTTTCATCAGAGGGTAAACTGGGCATAGTTGTCGTTCAAACGTATACAGCAAGTAACAATTAATTCAATTTTATCCTTTCCAACAGTCTATCGAGTTAAATAAAGTCTAATAATAATAATAATTACTAATATTATATAGGGCTCAGCCCTTGGTGTCGCGCCAGGGGTTAAGATTGGCAATGTTATTTGTATTGATTCATGATAAAATGTAATTAATTGTTACTTCATAAACGTTTATATGACAACTATGCCCAGTTTCCCTCTGATGAAAGCAGTTCACGTACGTACACGATGTCAAACCCTGCAGCAGTGCAGGTAGGCCTATAGATTTTCTGTAACGTGTAAAAATTTTGGACAAAAATTGGCAATTTTTACAATGATAACAGCCTATTGCGTTAAACAAGGGACGTATCATGCAATCATTATCATTGCAATGGTAACCGCACTGCCCAACTTCCACTTGCAAGCTGAAAACTATAGCGTTCCGTCTAAAAACTGGCAATTTTTGAATTTAATTATTGACACAGGGGGCGCTTTTCTAAAATTCAATCCCAGCATTCTTTGCGTATGCCACCGTTCATATGCACGACAGTTTTCTCCCTTTATCTATATTAACGATATTTTGTATCAGCGACAAGGTGCACAATAATATTTATTGGCTAATAAAAGAGGTATATTTTATAAATGGCATGTTATATAATTTTAATTTGTTTCGTATTTGTTTATTTACGAGTACTCAAAAAAACATGGCGGCGCTCATGAAAAAAGGGTACACTTCCGGTTACTCGCATAGTATATTATGAATAAGCGCATGCGTAGTCAGTAAGCCGCTGGCCCGACTATTACTAATCATGAATCAATACAAATATTTCTAATTTAAACCCCTTGCGAGACACCAAGGGCTGAGCCCTATATAAATATCAATAATATTTATTTTTCCTATACCGAAATCCATAATATTACCTTAGCAGTTCACAAATGTAAATACAACTCCCGACACTAAAAAAAGAGAGAAAAGTAAAGCCAGGTATAATTTATATGCACTTATATGTTTTCGCTATATGATAAAATATATCCATGTGGTATATAGCGCTTCGCTTTTTAACTGTACTATCAAGAGTCAGATAATATTGCGTTTCATACGGTAATTGAGAATTTGTTTTGCCTCCTCATCCTACACAATCCTCATAAGGTTTTCTTTTCAACGACTGGCTGTAACAGGATATGCAAAAAATAGATAAAAATCTAAACCATGTATCAGTGTATGTCAATGCGTTCGAGATGCGATTCAATATTATGGCTGGTAGACTGTTTCGTAAGTTCAGCTTAAGAATATTAGTTCTTGTACTTATTGTTGTGGCTTCGTAACGTCATCATAACACACAACACGTAAGAAAAGCAGTGTTTCAAACATTGGAGTAAAATGTGAATCCTGACATACGAAACGTCATGAAATTTGATTAAAGTATACGCAAACTTTGCTTCAAAATCTGGAGGGACGTATTGGCGACCATTAATCTAATTGTGTCCATTAAATAATAGCATATGCCAAACTTCGACTAATACTCTCTCGCTGAAAAGTAAATATGGCCATCATTGTTCGTAGTTTTCCAGCGAATATAAGCATCAATTTCGATGTGTCTTAAAAATGCTTCAAGCTTTATTCGGAGTCAATTTTACGACAAAGCGAATGTGATATATATATATATATATATATATATATATATATATATATATATATATATATATATATATATATATATATATATTATAATAATATATACCACAAAGCGAATGTGATATATATATATATATATATATATATATATATATATATATATATATATATATATATATATATATATATATATATATATATATATATATATATATATATATATATATATATATATATATATATATATATATATATATATATTTACCAGAAACATATATTTACCAGAAACACATCGCTATTTCCGAGGTCGTAGGCCAAGGGGTATAGCGATGTGTTTCTGGTAACACACGGCCACGAGGGAAAACAAACGGGCGCTATAGCCCGTATAAAGACCAGATCATAGGTGTTTTATAACACACCACATGCTCATGTTGTATTATGTTATATAGTTTTTAATGTGTTTTGAAATTTTGCACCGCAACAATCCATTGTGCCAAGTTAGGCGATGTTTCCACAGCAGTTTCAGTTGTACGTGGTACGACTTTCTTTCGGAAAATATTCTAAGCATATCTAGCGACATCCTTAGTGGCACTTTAATCTTTTCCGTCGATAAGCTGTTCAAGTTCCTCCGCTGTTGGAATGTTGGAAAATGTTGGAAAATCTGTTTTAGAGAAAGTGTCGTCGCTTATCCCGGACGCACATCACATTCTAGTCACCCGCCATTGTTGCAAAGCTGCAGATGACACTACGGTCACGTGACCTGGCACTTTTCCAAATTTAGTCAAAACTTTTTCCCTAGGGAAATACCTTTTTCAAAAATACCCTCTGACGACAATTTTGTCGATCTGGTGGGGACTTGACGTATCTATTTTATCGTCATGTGACGTATTCTGGCGAATCGCGACACGGAATGAGCATGTGGTGTTTCATACATACATACATACAACATACATACATACATACATACATACATACATACATACATACATACATACATACATTATATATATATATATATATATATATATATATATATATATATATATATATATACGGTAAAAAATGATAACAAGTAGAACACAGGACTTAGGCGTTACTCAGAGTTTCACGCTACATGTGCTCTCTGTATATATATATATATATATATAATATATATATATATTATATATAAATACATCGAAATATACAGATGTCCTCGAGGAAAATTACAGTGCTCCATACTAAAGCATAGCGTTATAAATAATAACACAAATTACTTCAAGTTCAAATTAATAATATATTTCACTAAAGTTTCATACATACATACATACATACATACATACATACATACATACATACATACATACATACATACATACATACATACATACATACATACATACATACATACATACATGTGCATATGTATATTTTTCTGTACAAAAAAAAACAAAAAGTGATATCTGTAGGTCGTCAAATATATCAGCAAAAACAGGAAAAGCAAACCTTATTGTTTTTACATTAATAGAAAGCGCTGCTCTGACGTGCACATATTCCGATATTCCGAGATTTATGGCACCATATTATGCATCCATTAATCAATCAACCAATTATTCAACCAATTGCGAGTAAAATTTTTATATAATGGCCGGTTTATCAGCACATTTTCACAGTGCATCTGCTGCTATCTGATACAACGTGTACGAAGCAATCTGTGGTAAGTATGACATTTCTTGCTCCCGATGCACGCCTTATCATACTGGCAGTTCGTATCATGTTATCGTCATGTTGCGTTTTCGGTCTAGCTCATACGTACCTGTTCGCCGTTCTTAGTTTCTGCGTCAATGGATCTGTCGGGATTTCTTTCTGTTATTGGAGTAACGTTACGTGGCTGTGGCCGACAACTTATCGTCGTCTCATTGCGCGTCTCGGGTGTAAGAAAGCGCTGGCAAGGCACTAACAAAGTGGGAGATTTACGCCGTTGCACAAAAAAATAATATCGATGGCCCGTAGAGGCCTAAGGCCTAGCAGGAAGGCTTCATAGATAAAGATAGGCTTTCTAAGTATAAAGCTCTGATGCTGAAACTCTGTTATGTTTTGATAAAAAGTACTGCCCTACATACCCAAAATAAGTGTACACTATAATGACTTGATACAATTTTTGTTGTCTACTTTTATAAACATTGACCGCTATTGTTTGACATTCAAAACATCGGAAGTTACACGTGTACATAATGATACGACCCTCGTGATGCTGTTATCAAAACGCAAAGTCATACAAAGACAGAGATTGTACGATAATAAGCAATCTGCCACATTGTCACCGACTTTCTTTTCCGGGGCGAAACCGTTATTGACTTTGAGAACTAGATTCCATTTATACACCAGAGACACGTATTAAAACTTGTGGGAAAACAACGGTGGGGAGGAATTTCTTCAAAGTTGCCTCCCCATGTTGTGGCAATCCTCTGCACTCAACTTCGGCTTTTCGGATGTTAAATTATTATATTGATTTTAACAATCGAGTGCGCCCTTCCGTGATGATAGAACAACTCTTTAAATGAAAAACTCCAAATTTCGCTCATCTATATAAGGTGGAGCTTCATGTTGCCAACAAATTTTGTTAAAAGATATATTTCTCATCAAAGATGACTTGGAAACCCCCTCATATCATATATTTTAAAAAACAGAGACTTTAAAGTTTAGTATGGTAGCAATAGCTTACTCGAAGGTTGAAAAGAGTGCATATTTGGAGTAAAAAACCTCAATTTTGGTATTAATGATGTTAATTAATTTAAGTCAAAAACTCGACACTATTTTCTGAAATGCAATTTTGCAATTGAAAGAAGAGTATATGTAGAAAGAAAGGACTTTTTTGTTTTGCATTATCTATCATCATTCTTGAATGGCATGGGTTGAAAGACTGACACTCAAAAAGTGATTAAAATCATGATAAGCAAAATGAAAATGCCTCTTATTCAAAATTAGGAACTTTATTGCCAAACAAAATAGTCATTTTCTTTTTTAGCATTTAAAGAATATAATGTGAAAATTTCGCAAAATTTGACCCAGTCAGAGTGAAGTTAAATTCTTTGGAAATCTTGAAATTAGGAGAATAGAGAAGCCTAAAAATCGGGTGATTTGCTCACATTTGCAGAAAGGAACGATTGTTTGACAAGCTAAAGGGTAAACCCTACCAATATTTTAATCTCTGGTTAACAAATTAATTAAAGTTTAATGAATATTTGCAAAAAAAAAGTGATTTTGAGCAAAATGCACTATGTTGGGTGCAGTGCCCCCTTAAGTTTTAATTTAGTGTGTAATTTTAATTTGTTTCAAAGTCGACAACCTTCGAGTATAGGAAAATGGCAAAAATGGCGAAACCGACGAAAGTTCTGCTCATCATGCTGTTCGTAACACTTACTGCGGGTAAGTACAGGAAAGTGAATTTCATAAAAATTGTTCCCGTCTGCTATTTCTGTGTTAACTGCTGAGTCTGGACAAGTGACAGAGCTTTAAGTTTTCCATTGTCATTCTCACCCTTGTGTTTCCGCTCTTCTTCTGATTTACTTCAAAACGTCAAACTGTCATAACAACATTGGCGAGAGATATTGCTATTCTTAGTATCTTCAATGGCGAACAATAAATCTCTATCTCTCTTTTAATCTGCACTGTCTCATTTATCTGCTGGCGTTTCCTCGACAAACTTTAGCTCTTTGAGATCACTAAGTCTCTTGTATACTCAGCTTTTTCCTATCAGAAATTTCATTCACTTTGGTTCTGTGCACTTAAACCTATCGACAAAAGGTTACCTTCCTGTGTGCAGCAATCTTTACACTAAATTTTGTGGTAACCTGGGCGCAAAACTTAGGAAGAAGGGAGTTTGACGTCTCTTGGTTTTGTTTGATTGTAGCTCCGAGCAAAAATTCTCTGGTAAATAATTTCAACGTATGCTTGTCACGATTGTTCCCCAAGGTTACGATCCTTGTGTAAAATACAGAGAAACAACAAACTAGTTGGAAATGGACATGACATACATAGCTCATGAAAACCCACATCGCTGATTACAGCAATGTTATTTTACGTTTAACAGGTGGCTCTAGTTCGGACTCTGGCTCGAACTCTGCAGCAAGTTCTTCCGAGGAGCAGTCCCCAACACATATCATCTACATGCTTGCAGACGACTTGGGTGGGTTTTCTAGCGGTTGAAATCGTCACCTTTTGTTGCGGACTTTGAATTCTAGTTGAATTCTAGTTTGAAACTAGTGCAATGAAAAATACATGTCATGTGATATATTGGGTATTATATCATAACAGTGTATTGATGGCGGAAATGCTGCGATCTGATTGGTCGAGACGCGATAACAACCATGGTATATTGGCGATATACCATGGCAAGCATGCACGCGAGCTCTCAGCTTAAGTAAAAATCCGTTTTTGACGTTCCACGCCAGAATTTTAATATACTGTTATCATATAATAGCAATAAATCACACCCAGCGACGGTATATCACTCGATTTTGACTAGTTCACTTCATATATGCACTCGCTATCGCCCGTGCATATATGTCGTGAACTGGTCAAAATCTCGTGGTATACCATCGCAGAGTGTGCTTTATTGCTTAATCATAAGATAGCACATGACACAGTCTAACTTATAGTATGTGGACAATCCGTGACAAATCACGGCCAATCTGTTTAATACAACAATATTTCAATAAAGGAATTCGAAAATAGTATTTTTGATTTTCATGCTAGGCTAAAATCTGTCGCATATTGAAATATATCCTATTTCTTTTTTCTATTTTCAATATCAATTTATCATTTCAAAATAGGCATTATGGTGCTGTTGCGTGGCAGAAAGTGGGCAGTCGCCCTGTCCAGTTTATTATCAGGCTAGCGTAAATTGAAAATAAGAAATGCAGGCTATTTCCTATTTTCAATTTGGTGCAGTCATGCGCAATGACATGTAGTGCCGCCAACCCAGACAGCAAAGGGAGTCCAACGTAATTAAATGAAATTAAATGTTGGAAATTAACATTGCATACTTAGCTCATGAAAACCTACAGCGCTGATTACAGCAATGTTGTTTTACGTTTACCATGTGGCTCTAGTTCGGACAACATTTCGTTAAGTTTGTTGAGACTGTCGACAGTCGTTTGCGCCATTTCGTCGCTGCAGTTGCGCTGGATTCGGCTGACTCAAAGGGTCCATGTCTGGGCGCAAGTCTTCGGCCTTTACTAGCATTCCCCCGGTGGCGACACTCTCAGAGAGCATGGACATCCATGCTCATTCCACAAAATTTCAAAATACCCCTAATCTGGGATTTTTCAACAAAAACGACCCCCTTATTTTAAGGAACACGGAAGAAAACGCGACCAAAAGTACCCCCTTACTTTCAAAATCAAGGAGAGGGAGATGTAATGTTAGAGTCAGGTCAATGCTGAATTATTGTTTTCACAGAATTCACACATCAGAGTCTGAAAGAAACTGTCAACTTTGGAACAGGAATGTCAAACTCATAAAATTCATTAGATTTCGAATTACAGTTTTAAACCAGATCAAAGCATAGGAAAAGCACAATGAAACTTTTGGTGAAGTTTGAGTGTCTGATAGGTATTTCCTGGGATATTTCAAGCCTTTCTTAAGCCAGTTTTTTGGAAAAGTACCCCTTTTTTCTCGATTTCACTGACCCGTGATAAGGAATAAAAAACACTCCCCTCCCCGTGATTTTAGGACGACGCATGGATACCCATTTCCCCCAACAGTGACACCACCGGGGGCATTCCTGACTCGCGCCTTCGACGCTACGCTTGCGGCCCCAGTCCCGGGCCCCACCCCAACCCTGTATATGCAAGAGACAATATCAATAATAGAAAAGAAAAGGCGCAAGGGACTGTCGATAGTCTAAGTTTTGTTTGCCCCATTCCAACCAGGCCCTGACAACAGGTTGGCACTTTGACAAATTGTACCAAGAAGAAAGATCTCTCCCAGGCATTCGTTTGGTTTGATAAATTTATTGACTCGTACATAGCGGACCATTTTGGCATATGCGATGCTCTTTATAAACCCGGAACGCGGTCTTGGCACTCACAGAAAAAGCTGGGTACTGATGCATGTTACTCAAAATTTCAAAACAGTCCTTACTTGGATCTTTGGTTTTCAAGAAAAAGGACACCCTTATAATAGTGCGAAATATAGGAGAAATATGAACCAGAAAAAGTACCTAATTAATTAAGAGTCAGCGAAATAATTACAGATACAGTTACAACCATGTCAATGACCAATGACACTATCTTGACACATTAGTGTAATCTTTGTTGTTGTCTAACAGCTGACCACCACTTATACAGTCTGGGGCAACGAGACAACTTTTGGGAAAAGAGTGTTCATGATGATGCCCTTATCAAAATAACCACATTTTCACCTCAGCGCTGAAATGGTTGTACGTGTAAGAACATTGTTTACCAGATTTCAAAGTGTTATTCTAATCTTTTCATGGATAAACCTTTGCAAAAAGTACGTGTTTGCACGGGTCTAGATGATGAACAAAAAACTCCCGCTTTTCCATGATTTTGAGAACATGCTTGGGTATCCAAATTTCCATTAGAGAACAACAATCAGGTTTATAACCCCTTTGTGAAGAGCAAATCTGGCACCAAATACGAATCCACTTCCGGGCTGATAATTCGATGAATGTAATGTACATTCACAGTCCCTCCGAGGAGCTGTGGTACAGTGTAGCAATTACCGTGCGACGCGACGCACCGTCTCTGACGTCTGGTTAGCGATGTAGCATGCCACTGCACATGTCTGCACCAAATTGGAAATAGGAAATAGCCTGTGTTTCCTATTTTCAATTTACGTCGGGCTAGTGAGTGAACAAGACGTCGCGTTGGCCGCAATCTGCTATCCGGAATTACCATTATGCTTATTTCGAAATCATACGCTTATATTAAAAATAGGAAATAGAAATATCAGTATATTTCAGTATTCAATAGATTTTAGCGTACAAGCAAAATCAACAAAACATCTATTTTCAAATTTCTTTATTAAAATTTCGTTGCGGTAAACAGATTGGCCGCGATTTGTCACGGATTGTGGACCTATAGAAGCTTAACCTGTACGTTATGGCACTCAAAGCACTCAAATCGGGGGCAAGGGGTGCCGTTAATATTTTCAACGTCGGTGGTAATATTATCAGTCAACGTAGAGCTGGTGCGATGCCACAGTGCCGTCAAATTTAAGAGCTACATGTTTAAAATCTACAAAAAAGGCTAAATTTAAGCAAGCTGCTTCTCTTTGGTAGGATGGAACGACTTAAGTTGGCATGACAACTCCATGATCACACCGAACTTGCAACGACTGGCTGACGAGGGCGTCATACTGGAGAACTTGTACACGATGGCCGCCTGCAGCCCGTGAGTATTTCCTTTTGCCTCAGTCCCTCCAACAAAAGTGGAGGGACCGTGATTCGACAAATTATGGCTATGATATTAGGGCCGTCGATAATAAAAGCTGACGCACGACAAACGTAATTCCTTCGTTTAGGGGGAGGGGGTAAAAGCTCATTTCGTTTTGTGTGCGTCAAAATCGCATAAGGATTTTGTTTTCGAAGTGCGACTTTGCAGCAATAACACAAAACTACCTTCGCGTTCATCGAGAACAGAATGACCACAAAATACGGAGACAGAAAAGACACCGAAAAGACATGAATGTGAAATAAGAACTTGTATCCTTTTTCAACTTGAAACATGTATGTGAAATATTTTCCTACGTGCGAAATACATTAAAATGTTCTATCTTAAAAAGTGAAACGCGTAAAGTGGAGGTTTATTATTAATTAATGTGCCCTTCCGGTATTTTTTCATGGGCGTGCGGATCGGAGAGGTGCGTGTGGGTTTGTCAGAAACGGCATCATAATGCGAAAGTAATTTCGCATAAGAACTTTCGTTTTGAGGGGGGAGGGGGTTTCAAGTGAAACGAAGGAATTACGTTTCTTGTACGTCGGCTTTTATTATCGACGGCCCCTTAAGTTGCTACAATTGAGATCAAGTCTGTTTCGTTGCTGTATCACTATAAACGAGAGCAAACGCTATAGCATCAATTTCGAGGCTGAATCTGTTTGAGTATGTTCACATCAGAATATCTCTCTGGTAAGCTTAAATTTGTTGACGACTCAAGCGAATTTCATATTAAAAATCAATTATAGAAGAAATTACTACTACTAAAAGAACTAAGCTGGCTGAGATACACTTGGCGATGAAGAATTAGTTTGTGCGGCTAGATTTGTAGGCTTCGCATTGGAACAGCAATTAACAGATTCTTCACTTATACTCCCCCCCCCCTCTCTCTCTCTCTCTCTCTCTCTCTCTCTCTCTCTCTCTCTCTCTCTCTCTCTCATACTGTAATGGTAGGACACGTACATCTCTTATGACGGGCAAGTACGCGTCACGCACGGGAACCCAGGTGAGATTTCATCAATCGACTATCGTACTGATAAGTATTTGGTATGTGATTCAGACGGTCCATTCCACCGCTGTAGCTCTTTTGTAATCAAGTAATCAATATCGCAAACAGTTACCAGTCGGACAATACATAAGAAAACACAGTTGAGGGATAGAAAAAACAATAAAGGGAAAATGTCTACTTTTCCAAAATACCACGATGAGGTCATCATAAACACTACTGCATTTGAGGCTGCGAATTTCACTGCAAGCTTGGAAAAACTAAAATTACGTTAAATCCCTTTTGAATCTTTCACTGCAATATGTTTATGAAATTGTACAATTCTAAGCTCCCAAAGTCCCAAAAGGCCTAAGCTATCACGTTGTTCTTCTCGACTGTCCTCTTTTAGCACATTGTATTCTTGCCTTGTGCACCCACCGGATTACCAACTGACCTTAAAACGCTGTCCGAGTCATTGAAGGAAGTCGGTTACAAGACATACACCGTTGGCAAGTAAGTGGCCAAAATTTCTCTGTGTAAAGTCTCGGTTTTTATTTGTCGTCACAATGTTCTTCCAGAAACTGAGCTCCAAACCACAACTGCGGTTACTCCCGTTTTCAAATTTTAACCCTCATAGTTTGATGAGACTTGATTAAGACGGTTTTGAAAACTTTCTGTCGCTGATCAAACACAAGATCGGCGATGAAACATTTACGTTATCAGGCTCAAGCAGAAAATTGAGATGTGGTGTTTGAATTTGCAATTTTTTAGGTGGCATTTGGGCATGTGCAAGGAAGAATATCTCCCAAACAGTCGTGGTTTTGACAAATTTTATGGCTTCTACCAAGGAGGAATGGACTATTACACTCATACCCTTTCTGAATTCGGTAAGAAATTACGCCCACGCAATTTAAAGGTAGTATGCGCCTATCGGATTCTCACATTTTAATGATTCTTTTCTGATCTACCACTTGTTAGGCTCTTTTTAAAGCCCTTGGAGTGAAAAACTTTTTACTGTCATAGTTTTTTTCGAAAATCGAAACATTTTATTGTATAAACAGAGATAACACAGGGATGGAGGCCACTTTGAATTTCAAATAGGTAAATCTAAGATGATGTGGATTTTAATACCAAAATTTGTTCGGTGACCCCTGATTTTTATTCTTGATTTGGTAAGAGTATAGTTAAGAGTTTCATAAAGGAAAGTTTAGGTAAAGTTGCTTTCACCTTTGAGGCGCATACAATCTTAAAGTCATAGACCCTAGCTCGATTTTTTGTCTGCTGTAGAAAGTAAGAGCCAAAAATCTTCGGAAAACGATTTAATGCATTCAAATGGCGAAGTTTACTTTGTTTTCACTGTATAATACTATTGTACGACGCCGTCCGAGAAACTGAAACGTTAAACAGTCTATCGGAATTTCGATTGATTGCAGGACCGTTCGCACCTGGACAGTTTTCTGGTGTTGATTTGCACGAGGACATTGCCGGCCAAACATCCATTCGGGTCAACGCTACATCTTCATACTCAACGGTAAATATTTTTCTATCCCACATATTCCGTTGTATTTCACGACTTGCATAGCATAGCATATCATGGCAGAGCACACAGCATAGCATACATAGCATAGCGTAGCTTCGAATACACCGCCCGCATACTTTAACAAAGCATTAAGTGACATAAAGAGAATTAATTTTATATATATATATATCATAACCACGCCACCGACAACACCGGGGACAACCTGAAAAACCACAGTCGAACATATATATATATATATATATATATATATATATATATATATATATATATATATATATATATATATATATATATATATATATATATATATATATATGTCCTATTCGTTCTGCGATCGCTCGAATACTATGCTCTCGAATTCAGTTACAGTTAGTGATACAATGTTTGATAATTGTCTTAACTTGAGGATAAAACTGTATCTTTCAACAGGAACTCTTCCGGGATAAAATTCTCCAATACATTGACGACCATGACAAATCTGACCCGATGTTTCTGTTAGTGTCCTTCCAACAACCCCACTCACCCACCGACGTGAGTACACGGAATTAAATTCTTTCCAATTTCTAGAGTTGTAAACTCTCCGACAAGTTTTTGAGTCTGTCTCATGATTATCTTATTTGCTTCATGCCTTTTGTTGTTGTAGCGACAATAGGATCGAACGTAGTTTAGAGGAGAGGTTAATTGATAATCGCAGCGGGTTTTCAAAATGAAGTTTAGCCACCAAATTTCAAAGAATGAAGATGACAGCGCTTAGGGAGGCCTGCTTTACTAATATTGCTTTCATTTTGTTAATCTAATATGTACGTCTCCAATGGGGAATCGAGCAGTTGCTTTTCTCTTTTGCCGATGTTCACATACAACAAAATCCGACTTGCCAGGCGAATATTTCATCACCTCTATTCACTATAATTTCTTTCATCGTTACTGACGCAATGCAAAAATTAAAGAGAGCAGACGTTATAAACCATCATATATGTACTCGGCCCGATTAGCCGATACGACCACCAAAAAAGACCAACTAAATTACAAATTTACATCACACTCAATACAATGGTGTCTTATTTTCCAAGGGAAAGACACGTGGACGATCATTTTTTGATTCATTGACCCAAGCTTCGTGGGAAGATAAGTATGAATAAGTAGATAAGTAGGGTCAACTTTTGTAGGAATAAAGATCTTAAAATATACCTCTCTCTCTCTCTCTCTCTCTCTCTCTCTCTCTCTCTCTCTCTCTCTCTCTCTCTTACCTCTCTCTACCTCTCTCTCTACCTCTCTACCTCTCTACCTCTCTGTCTTCAATATTAATATCTCTGATGGATAATTAGGTGACTGAAAGTAAATTTCAATGTATGTTCGTCTTCCTTTACTTCGTTTTTTTCTTCCAGGTACCGTCTAAATGGGCAGCTTTCTACGCAGACTCCGTGTCAAACCTTGTCAGAAGGAATTACTCAGGTGATGAAGCCCGTCGCCTCATCTATTGAACGTTTCCAAATAAGAGTATTACAAATTCTCTGGTCCCACTGTGACATCAGACAACGCATTTGCTGGGCTTAGAATGCAGGGTTGAAAGTTTGTTACGCAAGGTGGTATAATTTAACACTGAGAATAAAAGCAGCTTGATCAAAATCAGAGCGAACTAACTCGATGAATTTTGATATTGGCAGGTCAAGTCACCCTCATGGATGATGTTGTTGGCGATATCCGTGATAAATTGGAAGAGAAGGGAATGTTTGACGACTCATTGATAATTTTCCACAGTGATGTAAGTATTGTATCATGATGCCGGTTGGTAATTCTCTGATCGAGCGTCTCAAATTGACAACGTTACTTTTAGAAAACGTCGACTAATTGCAATCACACTGCACATATATACTTGAATGGAAGGCAGCATGGCACATACCATTACCATGTAGGTGTAGCAGCATAATACGTAACTTCATGGATCAATCTCTCGGGCTTGAAAAACTTTGTACCTGTCTTTCACCTTAATTTAGAATGGTGGTTCAGTTCGATTCATGGCCAGTAATTGGCCATACAGGGGTAACAAAGGAACTTACTTCGAAGGAGGCATAAAAGCAGTCGGGCTTATTGCTGGGAAAGGAATTCAGAAAACCGGATACAAAAACTATGAGTAAGTATGTTTCACAATCACGAATATTTTATAGGACAGAAACACTGTAAAGGTATAGTTCCTCAGCCAGTGATGTTGACAAATCTCTATCAATACTAATTGTCATTTATACTGTAGAGATTAGATGGAGACACTGTTGAGGTTCACTGTAATTGGCTCTCAAGCAAATGCTCGCTCCGGAACTGATTCCTCAATGAAACTTTCAACCTTGCCAAATCAAGTTTAAAATCGGGAGTCATCTTAAGGATTTCTGTACTACAGACAATTACATAATATCTATTGGTATTTGAATTTCAAAATGGCCGCAATCCTGTCACAACTCTCTGAGATAAAAATAATTTTCGATTTCTATTGATCTAAGACGCTGAAAACTTTATTAAATCCATGAGCTTCAAATGAGTTCCTCCCTCCCGAAGCGGTAGATCGGAAAAGCATTGGAAAAAGTTGAGAGTTTGAGGAGGTGCATTCAATAGCTCTTTTACCGGTTCCATGATGCAGTGCGCGCCCGGGTATACAATGCGTACGTTACGCATAGAACTTTTTAGGCATAAGGTACACGCGGGCTATGTTACTCATAGAGTTCTATGGCAGATTACACCCTAACCTATGTTTTCGTCGCTGATGGATAGATTATACATAGGCCATTATCTGACATTGCAAATTTGTACCATTCTTCAATAGCAATCCGTTGTACAACACAGATCAGTATGTTTTCGTTGTTTTGAGCATATATACGGTACTTGATATATCCACCAAAATGCATTGTGGGATAGCAGGGAAAAGGTCTATTGAATTCATGTTCAAGACACACTTAGGTATGCAGTGTCACTTTCTATTCCGTTTTGTAGATTATATCACGTGACCGATATGTACCCAACCCTTGTGAAATCTGTCGCTGAAGGCACTATTACCCGTGAGTTCGAATATTTACATTTTCTGTCGGATAAATTCATTTCGGTAAAGTAATTTCCATCGCTTGTTTTTTACTATAGACTTCGACTGAGTTCATTTAGCAATCATCAACCAGCAAGGAGATCACAACATTAGGAATTTTGTTCAGACTAAAATTTGTATGAAAGATCTTTGCTCAGCACAAAATAGGCTTGAAATCTTAACAATCAAGGACAAATCAGTGGAGGATTGGTACGACGATATCACAAAGCATTCCACACTGCATATTGTAGCCCCATGACAAATTTAAATCGGAAGAGAGATGTGTTGCGAACGAACTCGACTGCCAAGTATGAAAATATATTTGAGAAAGCACCGATAAACTTGTCTTCTAACATTGCCTTTGTTTACAATCGACCATGATAGATGAAATCGACGGTGTTGATATATGGCAGTCCCTGTCCACGGGTTCCCAATCTCCCCGTGCTGAGTTCCTCATTGTGGTTGATGAAGATATTCCACAAGATACCAAAGTAGCAGCTCTGAGGTATGATGTTCTAACTATATATATATTCTTGGAAACATAAACAGGCAATAATCATGGAGAAAGTACATTTGTGGTATTTATTTGTCAAAATATATGGCGAATTATGTGGGGGGCACTGTTGACTTCACGGCCATACAAAACACGAGTATTTGAGCAGGAGTTCCTCGGGGCTAGTTTGGTTGTCAATGAAGGATATTAGTTTTAAATATAAGGATGCTTAATAGTTTCCCAAGATTATCAAATCAGGAAGTCTACATCCCTGCAAGTGTGATAATAACGTAAACTTAACTCGTCTTACAGATATCACGATTGGAAACTGATCGAAGGTTACCCGGCGATCTCAATGCAGCAGAGATCACCGTTCTGTGAGTATTTCTAACTTTAGTTCTGATGGATCGGCGAAAGCAAAAGAAAGCTCAATCGAAATATCAATGACTGATAAATGTTGATACAAAAAATTTCAAAGCATGTTGAAAACACTCAATCTACTTCCCGCAGTTCTTGAGTAGCCGCGTATCTTGAAAAAACAATGTGAACTTTTGTTCGTCGCAACATGTGCTTTAGAAATAGCCGAGGAATGGGTGTACCTTACTTCTGTATTTGTCATAACTTGCTTGGTGTCGTTTTGCATTTATGAATGGCGTACCAAAAAATGATCGTAAGTAACAAAGATAGGCTCATTAGCTGAGAGACAGACCAACACAGACCGACACAGCAAGCAAACAAACAAACAAACAAACAAACAAACAAACAAACAAACAAACAAACGAAAATAGAAATCAGAGAGACACAAAGAAAAGGATAGACGAGCAGGCAAACAGATAGACGGACGTCTGGAAGGGTCGACGTGCTCAATGATACTGTAATCCATGGCTCGCTTATGCATCAGTTTCTCTTGTTTTTTCTACAGTCGATCGGTACAAGCCTCCTTACAATGGTATGGACGTTGTAGCTTCTCCTCCTATAGCAGATACTACAACATGGCTGTTTGATTTGCGAAGTAAGTTACTGTATCTTTTGTTTTTGAGTTCGACGTACTTAGTCCGGATGCAGCATTTTTCACAGCCGTCAGTGTATTGTTGCATTTTCCTTCTTATTAAAGTGGTAAGGCAGGTGACAAATATCAATACTCTTATTTTCCCCGTGTTTCAGATGATCCCTATGAAGAGTACAACCTAGCGGATGATTATCCGTGTCTGCTCCAATTCTTGCAATGTAAACTTGATGCATACCGAGAGGTGTCGATACCGCCTGTGTTTCCCCCTGAAAGTCCAAATTGCAACCCAGCACTCTATGGAGGTTACTGGAGCCCAGGATTTTGTTAGGGAATTCGCATTGTGACAAAGAAATTTATGACGAAAACATTCTCAGTGATGACGTACCCATAGTTGCACATTTATGTGAGGCACATTCGTAACACACTCCTTAGTGTCGATTCCTTACACGCGGACGTTTTAGTTTCAAAAGGGATTCGTCTATGGTACTGTAGTTTCTCAGAAGAACTGTAGTTAAATATAAGTGCTGTATCTAAATATTAAAGGAATACTGAAAAAGATTTACAGTGACGGCACCAATTATTTTGACGATGAGATACAGCTGGATATTGATACACTACCGAATTAGTTTGTCAGTTTGCTCACAAATTTACCCTTTTAGTGGTCAACTTTTACAACTTTGCGCCAACATCAGACAGACTAAAACAGCAGGTGACGCAGCAAGATGTCTGTAAACTAATTTACTATGTAGTATGTTTATATCTTTATAGCAGCTATCAGTTTCAATGGTGACACACACAGAGACTGGTTGCCAAGTTTTACAAGCAGTTCAAATTCACGGAGAGGTGGTAAAAGAACGACGTTACTGCAAATTTAGACTCAGAGGACAGTGTTCTTTGTAGTTGAATATCAATAAAGTTCATGACTTCAAAAATAATAGAGTGATGTGTAAAATGAACAAACTTTACTTTGGTTATCAACAAATCACGCCTATAAATGCTTGGTTTTACACTTTTGTAGTATTAATATGCTCCAGAACATTTGCAGTCAGTTTTTTACCGATGTTCCAGATGATTTGCCTGGCAGAAAACTGCCAGTTTTCAAGTACCGCAAAACAATGTTGTTGGCCGTTTGCTTTGAAACACCACCACAACGTTTACCAATTTCTGAAAATAACAGACCGTTTAAATACAACTGAACAATCTTCTCTCTCACTTCAGCTGGTGTCGTCTGGGAGCCATCTATGTTGTTTTTTTTGTCTGGTTCAACGTCTGTTTGTACAAATGTACAGATCATTACGCCAGTGAAACTGATAGCTGCTAATTACGTGTCAGCGTATGTATACAAAGCCCCACCATGGCTGGCAATACCAGAACATGTCGTTGTCTGAGTTTTATTAGACTAGAAAGTTGCTGACTCAAAGCCCTGACTTCCAGACATTGCTATCGCTACTCAAACGTTCTGATTCTTTCAGATCGATTTGTGTTGTTAGTTTTAGATTTTTTTTGAAGTCATGAATTTTATTGATATTCAACTACAAAGAACACTGTCCTCCGAGTCTAAATTTGCAGTAACGTCGTTCTTTTACCACCTCTCCGTGAATTTGAACTGCTTGTAAAACTTGGCAACCAGTCTCTGTGTGTGTCACCATTGAAACTGATAGCTGCTGTAAAGATATAAACATACTACATAGTAAATTAGTTTACAGACATCTTGCTGCGTCACCTGCTGTTTTAGTCTGTCTGATGTTGGTGCAAAGTTGTAAAAGTTGACCACTAAAAGGGTAAATTTGTGAGCAAACTGACAAACCTAATTCGGTAGTGTATCAATATCCAGCTGTATCTCATCGTCAAAATAATTGGTGCCGTCACTGTAAGTCTTGTGCATTCGTGATATGATAGTTATGTATCTCTTCATCGTGTGTACCAGTCCTTTCAATTCAACTTTGTGTACCCGGATTCTCCACCTTGATTAATTGCTCTTGCTTGATTTCTTTTGTCGACAATAATACTAACACTACACTAAACCTTCTCTAGTTCACTTCTTCGTCTGCAGTACCCTTACTTAAATGGTCATCTCTGCTGATGTAAGATGAGGCAGACGGCGCAAATGGGCAAGATTTTAAGTTTAAGTTTTAAGTAAATAGTCAAATTAGAAACCAATGGCATATCTTCTCAACTCTGCCCACTAATTATTGTATTTACTGTACCAGAGGTAGTAATTTTATATTTGGGGTTTGATATCCAGTCTTTATAGTTTTTAAAGCCATGCACTTGTGTAGAGCTATGGCACCATGGTATTGAGCCATATGTCGTCTTTCTGTTAATAGCTCTGAGGACACATCTGGAACTTTCACACTTGTGTCAAGAAGAGGGCGCTTTTGTGATGTAGTCGACCTTGAGGTCGCTAACTCCCACTTAGAAAAACTAATAGATGTACAAGATTTTTAGGCAAAACTGGCACAACGAACTGAGACGGGCACAACGAACTGAGACGGACGTCCATACAGCAGACAGGCTTTGTCTGCATCATTTCTAAATGACGATACTTTGTGACCGATGCAGTGTTTTTGAACTTAAGCGTCTATTCGGCCAAAAATGATATACTACTTGTACTGACTTCCATAACTATAGTATAACGCATCATGGCAGGCGGCTTGATTAAAAAATGTTCTACTCTTTATTCATTTTCATACTCGAAGTCTGTTGCTTTACTTTTGTTACATTTTCATTCACTGCATTCCCTCGAAATTAAATTGTTTTGTCAAATAGAGTGAGTCCAGTAAGCAAAAAGTATGGTCCTATAAGCATCTTCCAAGCAAACTCTGTGGAGTCTATGATAATGATAACCTCTCTGCTTATTGAAATACGCAATGTACTCAGTGGAGAAATGCTAAAAATAATGTTATTTTTTGCGTACTCGGGAATTTTTCGTTAGGAAGGCACTTGCTTTACCGAGATGCAGTGAAAGTTGATAAGCAGAAATATGCAAATCCGCGAGTATATCACCAGCTGTCGCCGCTACGACAACGTTACTCAGTTAGCTTTCCTGAAAAGAAGTGACGCTCGTAGCTATCCATTTTCCAATCCATAATCTTTTGTTCAACCCAGCATCCAACAGGCGAAGGCCCAATTGCGGGATGAGGTACCCATAACCTACTTCCCTAATGGAGCAGTGAGGAGGAAAAGGCTTTGCTCAAGGGTAGAACACCGTGTCTAAAACTAACTTACCGGTACCCCAACTACCGGGTATACTGCTCCTCTCTTTGCGACTTTGACTAAGTGTCACATAGTTTGTGTGGGCTTTGTGGCGTGCAAAAAAAATCAACGTTTGAGGGCGACGTCTGCTCACTGCGCCAGTTCTTGCCGAACTCACTGGCACACATGTCACACATCATATACATGGTACAAACTAAATAAATTCGATAGACATAATGTTCATGAAGTATGGGTAAACTGACACTGTGAAAAACGAAAGCTTCAAAATTGTCTGAAGGGTTGTACCGTGGTAATGGATTGACTCTTCTAAGTTTGGAGAACTGTGTACGATCCCAGACAAACACTCACTTGGAACAGAGATTTAAAAAGGCACTTATCAGGGAAGGAAGAAGTTATTTATTTTACCATCACGCTAAGTAAAAGTGTTTGTTGTGGCAGTTTCTTTCATATCAGGACACTGTATGAATTCAGTTATGTTTTCGTTGTAGCAGCTGAATATGTAAAAATTGTTGTATTAATCAGAAATATGAAAAAACTATTCAATGTTTTTTGAAAACAAAATTGGTAACACGGCAAAATATAATCGTTCGTAGCGGGAAAATTTATCAGTAACATTTCAACTCTACTCTGGATACAAAACTATAAAATTGCACATTATACATCAAGAGCCCCTTGTAGCTTGAACGTATGCTCATATTATCAATCTTCTTCTGAGAAAAAAAGCCATGTTAGACAATTTTTGAACATCTTTACGGTGACGTAAGGAAACCTGGGAAGACATTGGAGGACATGGGAATGTTTGAAGATTCATTGATTATTTTCCACCGTGATGTAAGTGTAAGTGTAAGTAAGTATAAATGATCTCAATTTGCCATTCTTTGAATGAGCATTTCCCATCGACTAACTATTTCCGCCTTCTGCAAATGCTCCGCTCTGGCATTTGCCTGCCCTAACTGCATGGCAAACTGTTACAACCTTGACATTCAAGCTCATTGATATAGCATAGCGGTGACGTTCGATTCATGGCCAGTAATTGGCCGTACGGGGTGACAAAGGAACCTACTATAACAGGAGTCACGCGCATTGCTGCAAATGGATTAAGAAAACTGGATAGATAAACTGTGAGTGAAAGTACATACTTTTGAAGAAAATTTTAATTTGTTTCTATTTGTAACAAATAGATACTTTCTCTGATTGATACAGGGGCTCATGTTACTGTAGCACCTTAGCAATTGTTAGATTTAAAGAAACTACAGAAACGGCCTCTTCTGCTTTATATCGGGATATTTTTCTTGAATTTAACTCTAATGGTCACCATTCTTCTAGGCTATTGACAAGAGAGATGATTTCAACTTTAGTGTCATTAATTTCCCACACTTCATAAGTAATGTTCCACTCTCACCAACTTACGGAGTATACATATCCTAGCTTATTCGATATGCAAGAGCATGCACTTCATATAGTGATTTTGTAGAGAGACATAGCCATCTCTCTTACAAACTGTTAAATCAAGGTTACACCAAAGAAAGACTTGTCTCTACATTCAAATGCTTTTCTGGCAGGTATTGCAATCCAGTAGATAAATACAATACCTTTCTTCGACAAATGATCACTGATGGCATAAGAGACATTGGGCCTTAGTTGGTGACTACTACATATTTGACTTACAGAGTGATATATGGCGGGTGCCACATGTGGGGCAGGATGCGCTTACTATATTCGAAACACTTGACATCACTTCTTGGTCTTTTGGCCAGAGGTCCATATGTCATTCTTTCATGAATTTGACTTTGTTGTGTGTATCGGTGATTTACTGTCTGTTCTGTGCTGTTTTGTGTTTATAACTATTGTATTATGAATTTTGACCTAGTGTTATCGGATTATGGATTGGTATGATTGCGATTATTTTAATACCTGCTTTACAGAGATATGCAATTTTTGAATAGATATAGTTGTGTACAAGCATCAGGAAAAAGAAAAATGAATGTTGGATTCATGAAAATTCCTGCTTATGTTGGAAACAAGTATGTAATGTTGAATGTTACCTTAGTCAATACTCATGATTTAATTATGGGCGCAGATTTTCTGAAGCGTTACACGGCTCTTATCGATTTTACTGCAAATAGTGTTAAGTTACAATCTTATGTACCATTGAGACTTGTTGTCGATGTGATAATTCCCCCAGGGCATGAAATGATAATTCCTGTTAAGGTGCCATATAAGTATTCTGGTGGCGTGCAGGGCTACTTTTGTCATAAATATACCCAATTAGCGCCTGTTGTGTTTTAGTGGCGAATGGGTTGGTCTATTCGAATATCAAATCTTTTACCATGAGAATTGTGAATACATTAGATACCGATGTTAAGATCAAGGAAAACATTGTGGGCGTATTCTCTCCCCTTCCTTCACCCAGTGAAATTATTGCACCTGTCGAACCCATGATTAATAATGTTCAAACAAGTCACAGCCCATCACAGTCTGAAAGAGATTATTTAATTAGTCAATTAAATCTTGAAGAGTTAGAAGTAACTGACACACCATGCAACCAACTTAAAGATGTGTTATTGCAAAATATAGAATGCATTTGTTGATTCTAGTGGTAAAGTTTGTCATTGTGATTTTATTAAGCATAAGATTCAATTACTGGAAAGTGTGTGCCCTTTTTACCATGCTCGTATGGGGTTAATCGAGACAAAAGAAAGGAAATATAACGGCAAGTTGAAAGCTTATTAGAACAAGGTGTTATAGAACCACCTATCTCACCTTTTGCTAGCCCAGTGGCTCTAGTTTAGAAACCTGACAAATCTTGCCACTTTTTGTACTGATTTTCGATATTTGAACAAGCTAACTGTATCTGATTTCTTCCCTTTGCCAAGAACAGATGGATCTTTAGAAATGCTTGGTAAAACAGTCAGAAGTATTCCTCGACTTCAGATGTGCAATCCAGATTTTTTCCCATTAGAATTAGATGACGAAAGTAGGCAGAAAACAGCTTTTGTCACATATCAAGGATTGTAACAGTATGAAAGGCTCGCCCAAGGGTTACTAAACAACTCTAGTTGTTTTCAACTTACCATGCAATATGTCTTACACAACATTAATTGGCAATATATTTTGTGTTATATTGCCGACATTATTATTTTTGGCAATACCTTCGAGGAACATTTGCAGCATATTGACACAGCTTTAATAAAGTTACATGGAGCATTATGAAGCGTAGTGTCAATTTTTGGACATATCATAAGTGAAGATGGAATTTCAGTCGATCAAAGAAAAGTAGAAGCTGTTAAGAAGTACCCCCGCTCTCACACAGTCAAGCAGCTTAAGTCATTTTTGTAAAAGGCCAATTACTATTGGAACTTTATATAGAATTTTTCTATCATTGCTAGGCCTTTACACAAATCATTGGGAAAGGGTGTAAAATTTGAATGGACTGATAAATGCGATAAAGCATTCCAGAAATTAAAAGGATTATTGTGTGAAGCACCAACTTTGGGGTAACCTGATATGAACACAGATTTCATTATTTATACTGATTGTTCAACTTATGCGGTTGCATTTCTATTAGCTCAACAACAAAATTGTGTCGAGCCCGTTATTTTGTATGGAGGGAGATGTTTAAACTGTCATGAACAGAATTACTCGATTACTGAATTAGAAGCGTTTGCTGTTATACATGCTATTCGACATTGCGATCCCTACATAAGGAGAAATCATATAGTCATCTAATCTAACATACATGTAAACAAAAGTGACCAAAACGTTGGATTGATCGATGGACATTGCAACAATATGATTATGAAATTATTTATAGGCCTGGAAAGAAACACATGAATGCTGATGGGTTGTCAAGGCGACCATATCAACAGTGTGAAGGTTATTCTTCGGATGTTACCGATTTGAATGATACTCCCGAGATAAAACGTCGGCCCCCATGGTTGTCCAAAACTTAAATTTGCTATGTTCACTTGTTTCAAAGAACTTGCATCGCTACGCCCATACTACGGAAGGTCGTCTACAGCTTAAAGTGAGGCCCGCAGGCCATACATAAATTAGAATTAAAATTACCTGAATCTACTCTCATAATCTGCAATCAGAACAAACATGAAAAAGAATGGGCAATGCTAGAAACTTTGTCAGAGGCTGAACAGTATTTTCGGCACTGGAGGTTCTAATGTACTTGTTCGTCAGAGAACAGCGCGGCTTGCAGAAATACATCTGTTTGTCGCCTTAATCTCTCTATTGACTCATAGTAAACTTACACAGCAACTGCTTCTACATCGATCTTTAACCTAATATTTGAATACCATGGAAAATGTCAGCTACTACCCTGGCTGAAAGCAAACAAACAAACAAGCAAACAAACAAACAATACTACTACGCATACTCATTGAGTGTAAATCAATCACTATGGCATTTTCAATTTGAAACATCTTGTTCTAGTTTGCCCTATTGATCAAAAAATGGCCTATCTCATCATAATTTTCATATAGGACAAGTTAATACGCAGGGCTGAGAATGCGATTAATTACCGTGCATTTCGTCATTTAGGCCATTTAAAGAAGATTCTTTGTTTGCTGTCCTTGGATTTTTGAAAACCTACCAGCCAGCCAGGAAAAAAACAAACACAAACAAAAAACACAAGTGTATTTACATTTAATTATTATTGGTTTCCTGTGGAAAAGTAATATTTTATTATTTGTAATAGTGTTAATATTGTGTTTGTTTTCATAGTTTTCTCTGAAAACCTACAAGCATGCCATAGAACAAAATATGACACTATCATATTTCGACACTCTGAGTATCGAACTTCCATTTGCAGTCGAGAACGTTTTTAAGTCTTGCCTTTTACGAAAAGACAATCATATGACTAAGTTACTTTTCAAAGTGAAAACTGTGTATAAGAAATGCATAGCAAATGTACATAATGCAAAGCGAACGTACCTCATGCGAAGGGTGAGATCTACATACACCATACGGAAAACGTCTCAATTTCACATAGAGTCAATAAATGTACATTGATTTACCAGATATTTTCAGTTTCAGTTTCAAAATTTGACAAGCTACGATCATTAGCAAAAACTTGTAAAGTATTCTCTATTATTGTAAAAAATGGTCAAGTCTCTGTGTATTATCATATGCACGGTAAAAGATTTATCTCATTCATCGCAGCCTCATTATGAAAAAAAAAGCAAAACAAAACACATGTTGGATGGGTGGCATGGTGCTTCATCTTTATTTCCAACACTCTCTGGTGTGAATGTTTTCAAAAAATATAAATTCCAATTTAGTCATTGTTATCCCAAATGCCGATTACATTATCTGGGTATTTTGCCTGGACAGCGACGGAAATATTTTTCAGGAAACACATCAGATCTGCTCAAACATCTGCATCACACACAAAAGAAATAAATGTTTGAGAAAATTCATTTTTTTTTATTTTCAATGAAACATACATTACCAGAAAAGAACTATCTCTGTAAAATCTATATCAGAAAGGAAAACCATAAATATCAGTCCTCTTTAGGGATAAAGTACGAGCTGTTACAATAAACTATTTGGTGAACAGTGAAAATACACAAGTCTGTGAAGGAGGAAAATTGAGGGAATGTTTTGGTATAGAAGAAGGTTAGAACATGAACAACAGAAAGTTGCTGTGGAAAGGTAATATAAAATGGGAATGATGAAATTATTTGAATGTCTATGTGTATGCAAAACGATCTGGACGTATGTCAAATATAATTGAATTCGCAGAGTACGTACATTACTGTAGAGACAAACTATAGAGACGTCGGCTGAATAACGATCTAACAGTGATACCAAACAGTAGATGCAAATCAATGTGGAAATCATAACTACCATAAGCAAGAATATAGCACAGTGATACAGATTCACACTGGTCTCATTGTCCTAATTCAACATGGCCGACTTCATTAATTATGTACGCCTAGTTGTAGGTCACCTTGCCCCTACAGGGAATGACCTCTACTGCCGGAAAGATTTATAAACACTGAGGGGATATTATAGACTATGTAGCATTTCCATGGACACCAAATGCAAATTGGACTTTGAATTCAAATGCAATGCACCATCAGATGCAATAAGTTATGGAGATACACGCAGAGTTACGCTCCCTCCATAAAGTGGCTGAGTACAAAAGTCTCTAGAAGGTGAAAAGCCATGCGAAAGTCACTAGGAAATGTTTCACAACAAATTTACTGTAAAAACTGAAAGTAACAGGTAAATAGACTTTTACGTCAATGACATTTCTTTCAGATTTGACTTAGCAAAGCACACATAACAGAGCACAAAAACACAACTTGTGGTAAATAAGTCCACTGGCCCACTCTGCATTTAGCGGTAACAACAATATGTAGAAAAACTTGAGAGAACAATAATGAACCCCTTATGAAGTAACAAACAACTGAATTAAAGCAGCAAAGTCAGAAACATAAAAAAACGTGCACTAAGTAAAAATGATGCACTTAAGTTAACTGTTTTTGATATTATCATAAATAGCACTTTAGAAGAAAACACGATTGGAACTAATTTGGGATGATTGGATGGTGAAGTAATGCCGATTTAATCTACAAATGTAATCTCATCTGCTTTTCTTTTTACATTACGCACTTGTTTTTATGAGTAATTTGTAATATTGCAACATTCAGCTATACGGCACCTAACACTTTTGAGAAATTTGAAAAATATGAAAATCCAATTATCCCAAATTAGTTCCAATTGTGTTAGAAAGTTATTATGTTAATACACATTTTCATTGATAATTTGAACTATTTGCATAGTCATTATTAGAATTCTCCTATTTGCTACACCTATTAACAATGGGAGAAACATTCATAGTGCTGACTTAAAAATATCCTGAAAATCAGTCAAGGTACGCAAGAATTATCATTAAATTGCTGACAATATACAATACATACACACAGTCATACTTTTTGTATGATAAAAAAATTCCATCAAACATTATTGCCTTCGAGGAACAACGTGAAATGCTTCTTGCTCCTGAATGCATAGAAATGTGATCGATATAAATTATATTTCAGATCTTGGGTGTAATATTGTCATGTATATGTACTGTTGGTACCTGCTCACTTGGGCATTGGGCCTGAGTAATTTAATTCTTTGTTTTACATCCATGAGAAATGTTGAAAGGCAAGCAGTTCAAAAACTCAGAAAATTTGACACTTGCATGTTTTACAATTACTTGAAAGGTTCCATGTAAATTAAATATGAGTGTCTATTCAAGAATAAAAACAGGAACTTATCTTTTCAGCTCCATAAATTTCAGTACAATGTGACAATCTGTAAGCATGCAGGCCTTTTAAGTACATTTTACAAATTTTCAAACAAAGGATTTGCAGGCAGAAAAGCAACGCTGTTAAGTGCTATTCAAATACACTGTATTTTTTTTCAAGGAATACCTCAAAAAAGTTATGGATGTGGGGATGCAAAAAAAAAAATTTATTAACTTCAGCCTTTATAAAACTGAACAGGTTATTATTTGAAGCACAAGTATGATGTCACTGCTATTTGTAAATAGACGAGATCTCACACTAATTGAAATTTGACAAATGTGTACACTCTTTACATTTGCTGGATCTAAGTTTCATAACTTAACTTAGTGCACTATTCAATGCCGTTGCTAAATGGCGATATGTTCCATCTAAAATTTTACCTTGCTCGCTACGTTTTAAAACACTTTAACATTAATTAACTGTGACTATCTTGCCATCATAATTCTAACTCTATACTTCAAATGCTTTGCAATTTATTCCCTCGTGTCATGATTCCTGTTCTCTATAACCCTACATTAACTTTCAAACAGCAATGATCAACATCAAAAATAGAGCACAGCCAATCAGACGTGTAGGCTTGATAACTTTGCCTGTTAAACGGCACACTTATGTTGGTTTTGGAAACATTCAGTGAAATACAGCTTGTCAATCTTCCTTCAGAAAAAAGGGAAACTAGATTTGTAGAATCCAATACTTTAAAGCTATAAAACTACATATGTACATAATCTCCTTGTGGGATGGTACACAAAACTTCAACAAATGTGCTTTCATATTTGTTTCTAAAATTCTGTATTCAAATTGAAAATGCAAGAACTCAAGCTGAGAATTTTGTTTCAAGCCTAGCATATATGCTCTTAAAACAGTACTGTGGCTATTTTACTAGTGGGCAATTTTAAGTGGTGTAAGTTGTAGAACTGGCAAGTAGAAATAAATGACATCATGTGAAATACAAATGGTTAAAAAAAACACTGCTTCTTCTTATAAGTACATGATTTATAGTCCTTTACAACTCACTACATCCATACTACATCCATTCTGTTTTAAATTTATGGCAGTTAAAATAGCAAAGAACTGGCACCGACATGATACTTTCTAAAACTTGCTGTTTTTGCATTCCTAGTGAATTATTAAATCTAGCAGTCAAATTTGATAAACGCATCCAAGTTAGTGATAAAAATTGTTCACATATTACAAAATTTTGCTCATTTCTTTAACAAAATATATCAAAGTTCATGGTTTAAACTTTGATTCCATATTTTAAAATATTTTCTGAACCTGCCAATCGTCCTTGCTCGTGCAGTAGCATGGTGGAGGGAATGGCATCATGTTGATCAAGGTAGATGGCATGGTAGTTTTTATACCAGGAGACCAAACTCGTGGTTTATTCTAGATTTCTACCAGGATATCTTCTCTACAAAATCTTTTAAGACTAGAAAGTATGAAATATTTCACAAGTTCTTACACCAGGAGACCAACTCCTGTAATATCAATATTTCCTCTCAGATACCTTCTCTGCAAAATCCTTTAACATGAGGAAGTACAAAATATTTCACATCATTACTCAACTTTAATAAGACCACATTCTGTGGTACATTTGATTAATAAAAGCACATGGTCACCAAGATAAGATGACTGCCTAAGTTTACACACATTTATATCTTCCATGTTTTACATGCAAACCAACATTCACTGATTTTGAGTCTGAAGAGATCTTTTCTTCACCAATATTTACAAAATACACAGACTATGATCACTATGTGCTCTTAATACCATTATCGCACTTACAATTAGGTCTTTAACTTGGAACTTGCATGTGTAAACTTAAAACTTGATTGACTCAGAGTAAACATGATTTACTCTGAATTTCAATAACATTTAACTATTTGATCACGTCAGTGGGATATTGTGATGGGGGTTGGCAGGACACTGATGCTTAATTTCTGTTTCTCTATTAAGTTTTAACCCTTATAACACACACTGATCTGATATTATTGGGGAGACACCTCTGATCTTCAACTGTATGCTTTAGACCAATGTGACCAAAAAATCAATAATTTTTCATTTAATTAATGTATTTGAGTACAATATTTCAGTACTGAATTTCATATATGTCATGGCTGCTTAAAGACACATGCATACAACTTTTGTACTCCTCAAGTGACCTAAGTCTTGAACATTCTTTCACAGAAGCATTAACGACAAACAAGAGTTGTCAATATTTTTAAAGTCCATAGACAAACACTTTTATCATTGTTTTAAACAATAACACCGTGCAACCAATGAAAACAATGCTGCACCAAAAAATAAAGCTGAAATGAAAACTTTGGTGGTATTTCGGCAGTAGGGTAGGACATCAATATATAACAGAATCGGGGAATCTTCAACAACACACTTAAAAATACATCTTGAAGCATACAACTTCACAAAAACCAAGGTGCATATTGATACATAGAATAGAATTATCACAATTTCTTTCTTCATAATTCTCTTTTGTCTAAAGAATAGAAATCAGGTTTTCCATTTAAACAAAGAAGAAAGTACCCTCTATACATCAGTGATTGTCTCTGTTGGATTGAAAGTGTGCTATACAAGGGGAATGGTGGTTTAGAGGACAGTTATGATTGGTGGACATGTTTCGTAGTTTAAACTACTTTTGTCGAAATTGCAGATATCAACGTTAAAGCTCAGGGAACAGAAAGTCTATATTTACTTACTGAAAGCATCCAAAAAATCTTTTATAGGAAACATTTAGTATCTGGTCCCTGATATTTGATGATGATGTGACTTTGTTTTTGTTTTCTGTTTTCAGAACAACTTTGGTATCAGATTTCTAAAACAGATATTGTTTTACCACTGATTCAAAGTATTATCTCTTTCTTATCACCACTGTGGGCCTTAAACAAGAAGCAACTAAACAAAGAAAGTCTATTCTTGGCACCTTGAAATTGATTTTGCCATCTAGTCATAAATAAAACTCCCTTGCAGTTGGCCATATTTTCAGTATGGCAAATTTTTATGGGAAGAACACATAAGATTAGAGAAGTCAAAGTAAAGTTTTATTTTTCACAGGAATTTAACGCCAGAAATGCCTAAAAAGATGAATAAGTTCAGCTAGTTTCATGAACACACATAACTTTTTGCCTTAAAGTAATAACGTTTTAGCGTTAAAAGTACTCGTAAGGTCACTATCTTAAATCTTGCTTTGGTGAGAAGTCGGTTTTACCCACAATGCATTGCAATTTCATGTAGTTTGCCCTCAGCACAAGATAAAAGCTATTCAAGGTGGCAAGAATTTATGAACACAATGATGTAAATCATTTAAAGGTATACTGTCACCTGTTCCAATTTGCCATAGTTACCATGGAAAGAGAAAATCCAACCAATCAGAGATTTTACACAGGTGGCCACTTTTTAAAAACAGCGCCCTCACATGGATATTTTGAATACTAAGGAACGCCCCTTTGACTATATATGGGCATATTTAGATTACAGGTGACTGTATACCTTTAATGTGTGCTAGCTATTTGTTTGGGAACACTGTAAGGATTTTGTTGAACATAATCAAGGGAGTCAAAAATACATGATGTGCATGTCACAAGGTGATGCTAGCTAATGACCAGAAACAAAATCTATTTTGAGGGCCCTAGTCAGCCACCTCTTTGGAATGTTTACGATTGCATTTGTTTCACTTTGGTTGCTTTTTGCCTTCTTTGATGACATGTTCACAGACCTCTTTCAGCAGCACTGGATTGTCCATTTTCACTAGTCTTTGGAGTAACTCTTCAACAGTGTATCCTTGCGGCCCTACGTAATCAAAGACAGCCATGGTTTTCTTGGTGAAGTTCTTCAGGATTAGCTCGTCAATGTCCCACAGCCGTCCAAAGTGAAACCAATACTTGTGGGTACGATCACTGGGCTCTGGATCAAGTCTTAGGGCCACTTTTTCCTTGGCTTCGTAGCTGAAATCCTGGATCTTCTGATCTATTATTGTGTCATAACAAAAGTAAAAGCTTCAGGACTTGTCCTGTAACTGTGATTATGAGGACTAAAGAAATGTGAAAATCAACTTTACTGTAAGTGAACTGCGAAACACTTCACCTGTATTCTGAGAGCAGACATATTTTGGTCAATTGAAACTATTTAACAGTAATTACCTAAATCAAAATTTCCTAAATTAATTAATCCTAACAATTGTAAAATATCTTTTGTCAGAAAACATTCTGCTTCAGAAAAAATATTAAAAAAATTTAGTTTCTTCTTTTGAAAAGAAGATACCTGCCTGGAACAACATCTATCAACAGTGACATATTAACACAACATACAGATTTTACAGTGTATCGACTGTATTTTCTTTGATTATTTCACACTCGGAGGTTTTACTGAATGCTCTTACAATTCCTGCCTACAACAAAATATCAACTTCTACAACTCTTTAAACTTTAAACTTTTATTTTTTTCAGTGAAATTTTTGAGTTTTACAGCCACAATGAAGATGGAGCAACTTTTTGTACTCCTGAATGGCTGAGTACAGCTCCTGTGTTCCTATATGTCTACAAACAAAAGAATACGCTTACACATAAAAAAGAGGTAAAAGGCCATTACCACATTCCTATCTTGATTTTTATCATTGTGATGTAATAAGAATGCAATGTTGAAACATTTTTACATGGTTTACTGAGCATAATACACTGTAGCAGATATACATACCTTTGCCAATCAAGCATGCCTGTTGGTACACTCGATCAAGTTCCTTGTTTTTCTGAAATAATTAAGACAGAAAGTAAAGTTTGTGATGTATTTGGTGTTGCCCATCATCATCCATAAGTGGGATCCTAACACTAGTGATCAGATTTCTCTCATTGAAATGCACCATGGGAAGGCTGTGTTACACCGTATGTTTATCCAGATGATGAATAAGTCATCATAAATAAAAAAGATGAAGATTTGCCCAATTTATATGTCAATCATTGAATTCTTTCAAATACCATTCACAATTTTATTCTGTAAAAGACTGTATTTTCTAAAAGCAGAGGCAAATTGCTGAAGATTCAATATTTTTTGACCAAATATTGAGATTCTATTTAATACATACAATGTCAGTGTGCATGGCATGTCTCTGGTTCCTTTGGGTCTGTAGCTGCTGGCTTTCAGTGTCTCCAGCAGGTGCTGAGAAAGACCTCATGAAGTTTGGCCGTTTGCTACCCTTGAGGCCATGCTGAGATGACGGGCGGAGCAGTGGTTCAATTTCTGTGGGAGAGTCGTATGGCTCGCAGTCGCTCTCACCAGATCTTGATCTAAAATTACAAATTAGAGTAAGACACTCTTGTTTATTAGAAACAAAACTGCACTGATTGTGTATATCTGTCAGTTTGATTTGGCATACTGTATTGATAAAATGTGATATCAGGACAATTTCATATTGAACATTGTACACAAACATTATTTACAGAAGGTAATAAATTTACTAGTTCACACCTTGAGATTAAACCTTGGTACATATGTGAAATAACTGTTGGAAAGTGCAAGTTGTTGTTGGCCCTGAATGAAAAGGAAACAATTGGTACATGACTTATGTGTATTTTGATCACTTTCTTAAATGGATGAAGCCCTTACCCAATGTCGCCTGTGAATCGTACTCTCTGATTTCTCTTGGGGACAACCATCACTGTGGGAAGAATACATGCAATGCAAATATTGAAAAACATTGAATTCAAGCCAATATAGATGCTAGAATTTGTGACAATATGTAGAAACCATGATTGAGGGAACTGCAGTGTGGTTGAAGATGATATCAATGACAGTAGAGGTATACGGTAGTGTCAGTGACGCTCAGCATCAGAACTGACATACCGGTAATGCATGATGCATGTGTGAACATTGCTGACTTCTATACAGTGGACATTTGCTCCCGTACAAATTAATTGGTTTTCAACAGCATATATCTATTACACTTACACTAAACTTATAACCAAACTGTAAATATGAAAATTTCATAATTCCAAACTCCAGCACATGAATTTTGAAAGCTATATGACAGACAACAGGGAAGATGCAACATGCAAATTTCATGATCATTTCATCTCACAGAAATCTCACCATTCATCAGAATCTTTGAAACCAAACTTGAAAGATATCAGATACCTAGCTTCACGGCATACAAAACTGACCTTAACATTTGATGCAATGATGAAATTGACTCCTACAGTTATTTGCAAATTTTATCATCATTTCAGGAGACCTGAATAAGGTCAGCTACAGTATCTAGCCTAAAAAAACGTACTAGCAGCTCCAGAGAAGAGTTTGGTCAAAAATGGAAACACTGGCCAGAAAAATTTGCAAAGACAAATGTTATCATGATTTGAAAAATATCTGAACAAATTAATACTGGCAAATTATAGATCAATTATTATAGAATCTTTCAGGCCAGGTGGTTCAGAGAGATTTCCTACTTGGTGAAAATTCTGAAAAAAGTGAATGTCAATGTCAAGAACTCTGAATAAAACCTTCCAAAGAAATTTATGTACTGCAGTCAAAGCTTTTTGGACCAATAGCTCTCTTTTTGATATATTTGATCATTTGGATATTTTCCTAATTTTTTTGCTCATTTTTATGACACACATATAAATTTGAAAAAATACCATCTGTTCATCTGCTTGGATTGCTCAGAACTGTTTAATCTTCATTATGGCCAAATAAGTTAGGAGATGATATTTTGTTATGCTGACAGATTTATGTATTTATGACACAAATGAATGTATGTTGATATCACAATTTTCAAACTGTGCTTTCAACAAATGCTGTTTATGATTTTTCAATACTTTCAAAGAAAATTGTTGGTTTTTGATAATTCTCTTACCTTCTGGCATTTCAATATCTTCAACTCTGTCATGATTGGTTGCACCTGCAAAAGGGGCATCACACTGAAGTATAAATACTTTCCTAATCGGTGAACTTGTTGGATGAAAAAAGAAAGCGATCCCAAGCTGAGCTTTAGGAGTAGGCTTCAAGTTGTTATGGTAAACATCAAAACAGACAACTAGATTCAAATGCAACAAAGCAAATCCAAAGATACCTGTCAAGTTTCCTCAGATCTATGCAAGACTTATCAAAAACTGCAAGAAGAATGAACACGTTTTTGGACAACCTAAATATTTGGTAATTATGATCCAAACAAATTTCAATGTTGTCTTCAGCAGGCTGTCATGTGGTATGAACTAATATTGGCTTACAACCTACCAAACATAAATTCAAAATTTGTGACTAGAATCGATGTGATTATAGCGGACATGATGAGCTTGAAAAGTGTAGCATTTGTTCAAGTATACGATGAAATACTGTTCATGACACAAAATATTGTGTGTAAATTATATTGTCATCAAGGCTCCTAAAAACCTCAAACATTCTAAAATAAACAACAATGAACAGGTTGAAGTCACCTTCAAATGGACTGTTAATAAGACCAGTCATGGTGAAACAATTTATAGTCGCATGAAAACTCTTTCTGTGTTACAGAAACAGGTTTCAAAATTTTTGACGGTTCTTACAATTTCTTATCTTGAAACCATTGGACAATGCATCATAGGCAATAACAATGCATCATTTTCTGTGTAGTTTACTCACTTTTTGTTTTTAAAATACATACATTGAAAGGCTTACAAAACCAGAGTGTTAGGGAAAATTTCTGATTTTGAGAAGTTAACTGTCCTTCTTGTCACCGTTACTCTGATGGGGTAGCGTAGCCGTGTTTTTGTCAAGGCAAGTCTAATTGCGCCCTCTACCAACATTAGTCATCTTTTTTGTTTTTTAGTAAATACTAGTACATCTTTTTAACCGCTATACAATATTCTACTTTCGGTATCTTTTGTAGTAATCTTTTGAAAATCAGATGATTTGGTTGCTGATTTTCAAGCTTTGCCAGATAAATATGAAGTTTGGCAATCAAAATTAGAAAATTAACCAATGTGGAGAGGACAAAAGGAACAAATGGACTTTTACACAACCAGAAATGGGATGATATTTTAACAACTCTTTTTCCTAGAACCACAAAACAGTGAATTTATTAGATGTAATTTGAAAATCTAATGTGCATATAGTCTCCGAGAAGTCTTTACTGACATTTATTGATATCATTGCATTGTAGTGTTTGTAATAGACATGTCTGTACCCTCCCACTATTGAGACTGTACCCTATTTTGATGACCTCATTCAAAAAAAATAAGAAACACACTTTGGAGAAAGAAAGAGTCGCGTAATCTTATGTCATTGGCAAGGCCCTGAACATTTACAATATTTAAAATGCTGTGTTGTATTTTAAAAGTGAAGTTCATCTTTATGTGCACGCTTCTTTCATGTTATGCAATTAAATAGCACTTTTATTGTAAAAAAGTACCAGTCCATCTTGGGCAAACACTCTGAATCCTGAAGGTCAAGCTTGTTGAAGTTTATATTGACATTAATTTCTGGATCAGCTTGTTTATGAGGCTCTCTGGTTGGGTAAAATAGATACTTCTTCACAATGTAATTTGTATCATTTGAAAATCAACATTACTTGACGGTGACAAACTGTGCTTTGCTACATTTAACACACTTCACATATTGTGTACTAGGCAATAGCTACTTGACAGCCTGTCTGCGGCAGGTAAATTTTTAGCATGACAATTCACTATTGCTTGCCCATTGGACAGGTGACAATGACTCTTGATATTTGCTTTTTTGTGATCAAATAGCGAGGTAATTAGGATATACAGCTTGTTATACAGTCACAATCATGCTTTTTAGACAGATTAAAGTACCGTAATCCGTTAATTCCTTTATCAAAATCTAATGAAGAGTGTGCTTATAACTCTGTCGACTATTTGCAAACACTTCCCTTACCGAATTTTAGGCCTCCCGCAAACTGTTACTGCAAATTTGCCGCAAGCTTTGCAGTAAATTTGCAGCAAACTATTTGCCGCAAATATGCGGGTGGTTCATTTTTCAGATGCAAATTAGGTTTCTTGTGAACTTGCTGCAAATATGCAGCAAACTCCCTGCTGCAACGTTGCTGCAAACTCTTTGCAGCAAATTTGCGGCACAATCCTTGCAGCAAACTTGCGGCAAAATAATTTGAATGTTACTGAAAATTTGCCGCAAACTCCATACAGCAAATTATTTTATTTGCGCTGACCATTGTTTCTCGTGAAAGTGGTATTTCAGAGTTTAGTTGGATAAAACACATCTTGTGCTGTCCACAGTCGGCCAATATATAAATATTATTTATCCAACTTAACTTTGAAATACCAGTTTCACGAGAAACAATGGTCAGCGCAAGTAAAGTTATTATAAACAAAAAGATGACAGAGAAAAAAGGTTAAATTCAATTGTGGTACAATTTATTTTATATGCCATGTTCATTTCATGCCACATAAGTGTCATGATCATGTCAAGATTTTCTTTTGACTTGAGAAGTTTCATGTAACATTTACATTACTGTCAAAGGCTGCGATTTGGCTTTCTGTTCTCTGAATTTCTTGTCCCTTTAGTGTACCAGCAATGGATTCTGAAAAATATAAATCGTTCAGGGAAGAGTGTAAGTCTTTACCGTTTGACCAAACATTGTAAATTTCATGAAAGAAATCCATAATTATTTGAAAATGAGACAAAATCAAGTTGAAAATTGAAGCAGAAAATGCATAAATATTCATGATCGAAATTAAATTAATAATGATTAAAATGTCCGACAGCGGACAACTCGCCGTATGTTGTTTACATACACGACGGCGACAATCTGCAAAAATCTCAGCACTTACTGTACTTAAAGTAACTGTTGTGAAACGAAAGTGAATTCAGTATGAATCAGTACTCAACGAAAATTTATCTTTAGGTAAAGATTGCAATACAACGGTTACAGAACATAATTATAGCGATCGATGTACAGACGAATGGTACATTGACTTACATTTCTGAACGGCTCGCAGACGCTGGACGATTCCTGGTCCGGTTGCAGGTCTCACCGTGCTGTGTGTAAATACCGTACTCAGAAAATATAGTCGGCATCTTTACTGCCGCTCGCGTTCACAAATTTAGAACTCCGCCTGTCCCTGGTACTGTATACACGTTTTTGCAACTATGTGATATCATTTGGCTGGCGATTCCATAGGAAGATCACGAAATTGTCCACTAGAAAACTCCCTGCTCACAAGTACGCAGCCGACACTGGCCGATGGTACTAAAATCTAACTTCGCGCCGATCAAGCCTCATGACGATAACGGAAGTGCGATCTATAAATCATTACGCGATTGATAATGTAGTCCCGTTTTTAAATGCTGGAATTGACTCTACATCTGCACCAATCCGTTATATTTCATACTTAATATAGCATTTAATTTATTAGTTTAATGAAAATGGTTATTTTTATCATAGAAAGACTAAAAGAGAGTAAAAATTCTTTCAGCACGAAGAATCAATATCAATGCGCGAACTGACCTTGATGAACCGTGACCGGAGAGTGTAAACATGTCGGCTGCTCGCAGCTGATACACAGGACGTGTTGGACGTTGGTGAAGCGGCGCTTTGAATTTTCGTACAGCGACTCGGGATGGAGTGTAATCCTAAATCTCAAATTTGTGCTCGGCAATATAACTCTAACGCTGAAAACATGGACAAAAGCCTTTTACCTCGACCCATGTTATCAGAAGGCGAGATTTTATCAGCGGCATCGATGGGACAGACTGTAAGCTGCAGTGCATTGTACGTACCGTATACATGTACTATATTGATGGGATGAATAGCTTGGAGCACAGCCACTACTCTCCTTGGAGGTAGTAGCGGAAACATTACTGTACAGATTTGCAGTAACAAAAGTCTACGACGTGTCCTTACAGACCATCATCAAACGCACATTTCGTTCGAAACTGTTTGCATTTTGGTATCATTCGCAGAAATACAGGGTGTAACTTGCAAGACAGACAAGTCCCTGTTTCAAAAATTTGTTTCCCTAAAAATTCAGTTTTCGATCCAACCATAATTTACCCAACCAGATTGTCAAAGGGCACTTTTATTACATCATGTCACTACAGTATATACTATAGATGCACTCTATATCCATGCGATGCTTTCACCAGCATAACTGAAGCTGTTCATTATCTAGCATTACCAGTTATTATAATTTAAAAAGTGGATTGTCTGTTATGAAATAAAGGAACATAAAATATAAATGAAAGATCAATTTTATGTTGCTTACACATGACTGGTCACGAAGTGCAACAGTACTCAGTGTGTAGTGTGTACTCCCTGGTAATGAAATAGTGGGAAATATGTCAATCATGTGTTGCTGCATATTTGCAGCAATAATCTGGTTTGCCGCAAATTTGCAGCAACTTAGTCGTTTACCGCAAATTTGCTGCAAACTGACTTAAGGTTTGCAGGAGGGTCACATCTACCTGCAAACTTCTGCAACTCCTTCCTGCAAGCTATATGCTTGCTGCATATTTGCAGCAAACTTACGGCAAATTTGCAGTAGAAATAATTTTCGGTAAGGGTTTTTAGAAAACAGTCCATTTTGATGGTTTGTCAAGTACGGTATATGGTGAAACACACATTTTTCATTTCTAGGTTTTGAGAAATGAACAATTGTTGGCCGAGTCATACCTGAACCGTTGTTTCCTTTCCGGTGCTTTCTCCACCGTTTGATCCCAATAACTGCTATTGCAACAAAGACCAGTACAAGAACTCCAATAGCCATCAGAGCAAGGGTTTTCCAGCTTCCTGTAAGGCAAGCAAGAAATTTTACATTAAGACTGGGAATCCTCAAAATTACACACTCTATAATTTTAAAATAGGGCGTCATCGTGGGGGCAGATGTTAGGGTACTATCAGAGGATGGTGAGTTTGCGACCCAGTAAGTTCGGAGTAACAAACTCACTGTCAGAGAATGGTGAATTTAAGACTCCAGCATGGTTATTGTGCCCTTGAGCAAGGTACTTTACTCCTCATTTCTCCATTCGGTAGTGGGTTATGAGCACCTGATCCTAAAATTAGGCGTTCGCCTGTTAGATGATGGATTGAACAAAAAAAAATTTCAGATCATGAACTTTTCTAAATAGCTGTATGTGCAGGTGCAGTACTTTTTTGCTTTTATAGGATAAGAGTCAACTGAATTAATGACAGTAAATGGATGTCCATACCCCTGAAAATCCCCTCATGGGGTACCCTGCTATAGTCTATCACAGTCAGGTTACCATACCGACAATACATGTATCAGTTGACATACCTGAATTGTCAGAGTCAGCATATCCATTGACTTGGTCATTCTCAGGCTGCTGGGATGGTCTGGAAGGAGTCACAGAAGCTGACACTGATGGCGTAGTTGATGGAGTAGTTGTGGGAGTGGTAGTAGTGTGAACGCTGGTGCGCTGTGTTGTCACGTCAGGGCAGCCAGGGTGATCATGGCCTTGAAGCTCTGAGCAAGCGATGCAAACACTGGTACCGTCTAACATCACAAAGCTGAAAAAAGAAGGTGAAAAATGCATTGTGGCATGAGCAGCCATTAAATTGTCAGGGCTTTAAGCCCTTTCACCCCCGGTTCCCTGTATACAGGTCCAACTTTACCATAGAAAACAATGGATTTGGGACAAACCATGGTGGTGAAAGGGTTAAGACCTAATTCTGGCTGCAGACTCTATGTGCTGTCCTTGTATGATTCTATGGTCATTGGTGAAAGACTGTCTGTTCTTACGGATCGCACTGTTTGTTTCACTGCACTTATGATTATAACAATGTATTTTCCATTATTACACAATTGTATAGTGTCTAAGCTCAATTTCAGAAGATTTCTAGATAGATGAATTTTGGAAAACACAAATTGGAAGAAGTCAAATCATTGTACACTCAGTGTGACAGTTTTCGGACAGGGTAGTAAATTTCGCCCAAAGTCGTTTCGTAAATGACCAGCAATACGAAATCTTATTACCATACCTTTCGAAACTTTATTGTGGTTATCCTCAAACTCAGTTGACACGACGAGAGTGATATTTCGGGGTCAAAGTTGCCAAAGTTTTGACCCCATGTCGATGGCGTAGTAATCGGACTGCAATCCCAGAAATCGGACGTCGTGTTTGGAATGTGATTAGGAGCTATAAGTATTGATAATTTGAAACTTCAAACCACCGATTTTTAATGTCGATGTGTTTAGAAAGCTGTATATAAGAATATTTTATGATAATTAGTTATGTTTAATCCATGACGACTCAACCATATTTCGACGTGTGTGGCGCTTACTTTACCGCACATGGGCTGTCTGTGTGTGTTGCTTTCGGCACCTTGTATCGTACGGTGTGGCTAACTTCGGTAAGTTTGTTCCGTGAGTATTACTTATAATTGTTTCCATCGCATATTTTGTTTGTATTAGAATCGCATAGGCATTATTTAATAAAAATAGCGAGTATATTTCATCGTATGGAATTATTTACCTGTCAAGTTTTTACACGGTAAGTCACTTACTACGTTCACACGATTATGCTAAATATTTTCTGTCCGAAAACTTGTACACTTCTTACATTCATTAAATGTACTTTTTTTCTCGAAACAACTGCGCAGTTTTAGTTAAAACTACATGCAATCATAACGAACAATGGAAAGATTATTTTCAACATCATTATTCGCCCCCACATTCAAAATTCAATGCTAAATCAGGACTTTAGTCAAAATTTCAGTTACTTTGACCTGACGGCAGTATGTTGACAGTATCACTGACGCGGTGTCAGACGACAATTTGTTACCGCTGCTCGTAGTGCCCTCAATAGCTTCTACCAAAAAAAATATCGAAAACGGGACAACAGTGTCACCTGACGTAATATGAGGTCACATGACCTGTAAAATGCTATCGATACGGAGCGAAGTGAGTGTAACTAACAGCATATCACTAAATGTCCGGAAACTGAGGTCGTCCGAAAACTGTCACACTGATTGTATTGCTGTATGGGAAGGAAAATGACAAGCTTAACAACCATTTATATGACTTGATGCAAATTGACAAACTGAACTTAACAGGCAATATTATAATACTTTTAAAAATGGAGTTATCTTTTGAATAAAACATTACCCAGGTTTGCAGTCACCACACAAAGTATCCTGCTTGGTGTTACATGGTCTCAACACTTCTCTGTTCTCACACTGTTGGCAGTGGCGGCAACGTTTGGCACCATCGTTGTCACTAAACGTTTTCCCTATCACGCACTCTATGCAGGAATAACGCTGACCAACTCCATTCCCACAGCTCTGGAAATGGTAGCAAAGAATCAATCGATTGCATATTCAAGGTACTCTTGTGGTGGATAATCGAAATCGCTGGGATATACAATAGATCTAAAAGTATCCCTTACTGAAATTTTAGGCCTCCCGCAAACTGTTACTGCAAATTTGCCGCAAGCTTTGCAGTAAATTTGCAGCAAACTATTTGCCGCAAATATGCGGGTGGTTCATTTTTCAGATGCAAATTAGGTTTCTTGTGAACTTGCTGCAAATATGCAGCAAACTCCCTGCCGCAACGTTGCTGCAAACTCTTTGCAGCAAATTTGCGGCACAACCCTTGCAGCAAACTTGCGGCAAATTAATTCGAATGTTACTGAAAATTTGCTGCAAACTCCATACAGCAATTTATTTTATTTGCGCTGACCAAATTTGTTTCTCGTGAAACTGGTATTTCAGAGTTTAGTTGGATAAAACACATCTTGTGCTGTCCACAGTCCGCCAATATATAAATATTATTTATCCAACTAAACTCTGACATACCAGTTTCACGAGAAACAAATTTGGTCAGCGCAAATAAAATAAATTATAATTTATAAACAAAAAGATGACAGAGAAAAAAGGTTAAATTCAATTGTGGTACAATTTATTTTATATGCCATGTTCATTTCATGCCACATAAGTGTCATGATCATGTCAAGATTTTCTTTTGACTTGAGAAGTTTCATGTAACATTTACATTACTGTCAAAGGCTGCGAATTGGCTTTCTGTTCTCTGAATTTCTTGTCCCTTTAGTGTACCAGCAATGGATTCTGAAAATATAAATCGTTCAGGGAAGAGTGTAAGTCTTTACCGTTTGACCAAACATTGTAAATTTCATGAAAGAAATCCATAATTATTTGAAAATGAGACAAAATCAAGTTGAAAAATTGAAGCAGAAAATGCATAAATATTCATGATTGAAATTAAAATAATAATGATTAAAATGTCCGACAGCGGACAACTCGCCGTATGTTGTTTACATACACGACGGCGACCATCTGCAAAAATCTCAGCACTTACTGTAGTGTAAGTAACTGTTGTGAAACGAAAGTGAATTCAGTATGAATCAGTACTCAACGAAAATTTATCTTTAGGTAAAGATTGCAATACAACGATTACAGAACATAATTATAGCGATCGATGTACAGACGAACGGTACATTGACTTACATTTCTGAACGGCTCGCAGACGCTGGATTCCCGGTCCGGTTGCAGGTCTCACCGTGCTGTGTGTAAATACCGTACTCAGAAAATATAGTCGGCATCTTTACTGCCGCTCGCGTTCCAAATTTAGAACTCCGCCTGTCCCTGGTACTGTATACACGTTTTTGCAACTATGTGATATCATTTGGCTGGCGATTCCATAGAAAGATCACGAAATTGTCCACTAGAAAACTCCCTGCTCACAAGTACGCGGCTGACACTGGCCGATGGTACTAAAATCTAACTTCGCGCCGATCAAGCCTCATGACGATAACGGAAGTGCGATCTATAAATCATTACGCGATTGATAATGTAGTCCCGTTTTTAAATGCTGGAATTGACTCTACATCTGCACCAATCCGTTATATTTCATACTTAATATAGTATTTAATTTATTAGTTCAATGAAAATGGTTATTATCATCATAGAAAGACTAAAAAGAGAGTAAAAATTCTTTCAGCACGAAGAATCAATATCAATGCGCGAACTGACCTTGATGAACCGTGACCGGAGAGTGTAAACATGTCGGCTGCTCGCAGCTGATACGCAGGACATGTTGGACGTTGGTGAAGCGGCGCTTTGAATTTTCGTACAGCGACTCGGGATGGAGTGTAATCCTAAACCTCAAATTTGTGCTCGGCAATATAACTCTAACGCTGAAAACATGGACAAAAGCCTTTTACCTCGACCCATGTTATCAGAAGGCGAGATTTTGTCAGCGGCATCGATGGGACAGACTGTAAGCTGCAGTGCATTGTACGTACCGTATGTACTATATTGATGGGATGAATAGAATAGCTTGGAGCACAGCCACTACTCTGCTTGGAGGTAGTAGCGGAAATATTACTGTACAGATTTGCAGTAACAAAAGTCTACGACGTGTCCTTACAGACCATCATCAAGCGCACATTTCGTTCCAAACTGTTTGCATTTTGGTATCATTCGCAGAAATACAGGGTGTAACTTGCAAGACAGACAAGTCCCTGTTTCAAAAATGTTTCCCTAAAAATTCAGTTTTCGATCCAACCATAATTTACCCAACCAGATTGTCAAAGGGTACTTTTATTACATCATGTCACTACAGTATATACTATAGATGCACTCTATATCCATGCAATGCTTTCACCAGCTTAACTGAAGCTGTCCATTATCTAGCATTACCAGTTATTATAATTTAAAAACTGGATTGTCTGTTATGAAATAAATGAACATAAAATATAAATAAAAGATCAATTTTATGTTGCTTACACATGACTGGTCACGAAGTGCAACAGTACTCAGTGTGTAGTGTGTACTCCCTGGTAATGAAATAGTGGGAAATATGTCAATCATGTGTTGCTGCATATTTGCAGCAATAATCTGGTTTGCCGCAAATTTGCAGCAACTTAGTCGTTTACCGCAAATTTGCTGCAAACTGACTTAAGGGTTTGCAGGAGGGTCACATCTACCTGCAAACTTCTGCAACTCCTTCCTGCAAGCTATATGCTTGCTGCACATTTGCAGCAAACTTACGGCAAATTTGCAGTAGAAATAATTTTCGGTAAGGGATAATAATTTTTCACTGTTTGCCTTTTGCAAAAACTTTGAATGGTAGACGCTGAAGCATGATGATTGGCTCATTTGTAGCTGTGATATCGCAGCGGTACTTGTGGCGTGTGTTGAACGCGCTCGGGTCATTGGGGTCATCGCCACAGTCCCGCTGCAAGCCAACGCATAGGCTTCGTCGGAAGTTTACTACGACACCGACTGGTGTCGTAGATTTAGCTCGCAAAATAATGAACTATATTAGCTTTTGAATAAATAAACTTGTATCATCTTTATCATTGACTATCTGAGACTCATTCTGTACGCCTGCTAACTACCTTGACGATAAGAACACGTATTTTCGACCATTTCCCGTGAGCCGTCGACGGTTTCTGCGATGTTAGCCCGATCACGCGTACAACACACTGAATATGTTGGAGGTCAAAAGTTCAAATTCGAGCAGGAACCATCGACGGCTCACCGAAAAACTGTCGAAAATACATGTTGTCACAGTCGGGTTCGTTAGCAGGAGTAGAAGATGAGTCGTAGGTAGTCAGTGATACAGTAGGTATAATTTGATTTATTCCAAGCTTTATCTATTTTATTATTTTGCGAGCTAAATCTAGGACACCGGTCAGTGTTGTAGTAAATAATAAACTGCCAACGAAGCCTATGCGTTGGCTCGCAGCGGGACTGTGGCAATGACCCCAATGACCCGAGCGCGTTCGACACACGCCACAAGTACCGCTGCGATATCACAGCTAGCTCATTTGAAATTATCATGTCAAAGCAAGTGATATAGCGACCAACATACCAGTATAGTTGCACTGTGGTATTATACTGTCAATGAAACAAACGAACCAATGAACAAAACTGAAAAAACAGAAACTGAATATCAGCATGCCTCACAATGAGTTATTAAGCTCTTCTGTAAGATTCCGTAGCAACTGTCAAAAGACCTACCCCGGAAGGTTCATATCCCAGAGCACACTGCGTACACATTTTGCAGCGATTTTCCTCCTCGTCCCAAAATACATCGTAGGCAGTGCAGTTTGCTTTATCTAGAATGATGCTGTCAATAGGAACTTCTATGACCTTTAAAAACAGAAATGACAAGGCGTGGTGATAAGTTGCATTTTGTTGACCATTGTTAATCCTAACTATCCTGCCAAGTTCATCTGTCACTCTCTGAGGTCAAGTTGGTTAGAGTCAACTAGGAAAGTAACCAATCACCATGATATGAATATTTGAATGCCACTGAAGGCATGGATACTGTAAACATGATTCTGGTACTGTAACATACCGGTACATGCCATATGTTTTATGAACATTATGTACATTTTGGCTCAAGATCACTTTTATCGACTTGGCAGATGAAAAGTGACAGCTAGGCCTGGCAGGAAAAGGGAATGAAACGTGTACGTATACCGGTACAGAACACCTTAGAACATTACATATACCATCAGCATTAACATCATTACATAATATATATACTACAACACTGGATAAATAGTAAAATACAGGGGTGAGCCGGAAGGAGCACAGCTCTTACAAGTTTGAAAATCATTTAAATACTGCAATATCCTGTCTCATTATTGTGATCATGGATAGGGAATAGATTGCTGTACAGTGGTGCAAGGAAAGTGAAGTGTACCGGAATGGGTTTAAAACTCCGAACTTTGATTCAAATGGAAGCTAGGTCAAGCAAAATTAAGCCATTACAAAATTTCCGACAGAAGGCGATCGATACGTCAATGATTATTTTCTGATGATGGGGAATAATATATAATATGGATAATGAGGTGGAAAAAATAACAGACATTTAAAAAGACATGCTGACTTTAATGTAAGTTCACAGAAATGAAAATTTGATACAAGCATACTCATCCGGCCTCGTTGTGTTCATTTTACAAATTCACTTACAAACAATGTCAATCACATTCTTTAGAGCACGTCCTGTATTGGAGAGACAACAAAGCCAGTGTCAAGTTTAGATTACAGCAAAGTCACAACAGAACATTACTCAAAGTCAAAATGAAATTATTCTTACCCGAGCTACATAGGACAAAATCAATAAGCTGAAGAGGAAGGTTTTTGTTGGCAAACCAGACATCTTGGTGTGGAATTATTTGTATGCTTTCACTGTGTAGTTGATAGCTGTAAAACTGAAAAAAAGGAACATTTGATTAGTGAAGCACCTTGGCATCATTCCAATTCTTGACAACAAACACTCAATTATCTTCCCTTGTAAACAGGATGTGTGCAATCTCAGGTGAGAATTATGCATTGAAGGAAGTGAGAGACCTAACCATTCAAGTATGGGTAAGGCCAATATATGGCAGTTTTGGACCAATCTGAATAATTGTATTGTACACCTGTGTGTGTAACCTATGGAGTTTTATTGTTCAGTAAGTTTTTTTTATCAGAGGACGCAAAGTCCAATAACTTTGATGCGAGTACAAAAACTTGAGATGTTATTGGATGCAATTTGACCTTTGACCTAATAACACCTCTATGTCAACACAATTTGACATCTTTACAAATATTCCTTAGGGGACGTCGATAATAAAAGCTGACGCACGACAAATGTAATTCTTTCGTTTAGGGGGGGAGGGGGTAAAAGCTCATTTTGTTTTGTGTGCGTCAAAATCGCATAAGGATTTTCTATTGTTTTCAAAGTGCGACTTCGCAGCGGGAATGCAATGTTACCTTCGCGTTCAACGAGAACAGAATGACCACAAAATACAGAGACAGAAAAGACAATGAAAAGACATGAATGTGAAATAGACACTTGTATGCTTTTTTAACGTGAAACATGTACGTGAAACATTTTCCTATGTGCGAAATACATTAAAGTGTGCTGTCTTAGAAAGTGAAACGCGTTAAAGTGGACGCATAGTGGACGTTTATTAATTGATGTGGCCTTCCGGTATATTTTCATGGGCATGCGGATCGGAGATCATGCGTGTGGGTTTGTCAGAAACGGCATCACACCCGGTAATACGAAATTGAAATTTACGAAATTTCGTTTTGAGGGGGGAGGGAGGGGGTTTCAAGTAAAACGAAGGAATTACATTTCTTGTGCGTCAGCTTTTATTATCGACGGCCCCTCACGTCACACAGTGAATGATGGTCAGTCCAAAACCTGTGAATTTGAGTGAAATTATGTTGTTGCTACCAAGTGTACTGCACTGCATCATAATACGAAATTGAAATTTACGAAATTTCGTTTTGAGGGGGGAGGGAGGGGGTTTCAAGTAAAACGAAGGAATTACATTTCTTGTGCGTCAGCTTTTATTATCGACGGCCCCTCACGTCACACAGTGAATAATGGTCAGTCCAAAACCTGTGAATTTGAGTGAAATTATGTTGTTGCTACCAAGTGTACTGCACTGTGTGGGTTGAAATTTTGTTCTCAGCGTTTAGCAGATGTACTGAATGCATTTCCAGTCTCATAATCGTGCAACGCAGTGCATAGCAGGCATCCTAAAAACACTATACTTATGACTTGTTTTGGTAAAATTGGACTAAAGACGGGTATAAAATAAGATTATTTGCAAAATACTGAGATTTTTATCTTCTACGGTACGCTTTGGTATTGCCCTCGATGCTTCATGTATCAGACAGTATGATATACCGTACTTCAATATAAATTCGGGTATTTGTGAATAATTATTACATCGGATATTTAATAAGTAAGTAAGTGAATGAGTAATATAGTAATATATTATATTCCATGGGAGTATGCAGTATATGGATTACCAGTAAAAGTGTGATATCTCAAGGACTGCCTATAAAGTAGCATGTAGGACAGAGAAATGGTGAAAAACAAAAGAACTGAGAAATATCAATCAGATGATAAAGTTTTACAGATGAAGAATTCAGAAGAACTTTGTATGCAGTGATGTGTATGTAACAAAAATCTACACTGATAAATCAGGGCTTTTAAACAATCCATATACTTCTAGAAGTATTTTGACACTGTTAAGTGAGATCTTGTTAACTGTGTTCGCGCTGCCCATTCGCCACATTCGCAAATGCGAATTGAAATCAGTAGTGGCGAAGAAAAATCGATCCTAATTCGCCACAGTGGCGAAAGTGATTTTTGTTGAAAAAATTCTGCAAAATAAGCAAAAACGTGGGGTTTTTTAGTCTTTTGTTGATCTGCGCTTCTCTTTCAGCGATTTGCGAAAAAACTATATCTACTTCCATATTGTTCTCTCCGACGTACGCAATTGCAATCGAGCCAAGTCTCGCGAGAGATTTGACGTCAATTTGTATAGTGCACAGCATGCACATAAATGACTATCGCGAGAATTGAAAATGCAGGCAGAAGACGCAATCGCGCCCTAGACTCGCGATAAATTTGACATCATTTTGTCTAGTGTACAGCAAGCAAAGCAAACACTCGCGAGAATTGAAACTTTAGCTACAGCAGCAGTGTTTCCGCTGCCCGCTCGCCAAATCGCAAATGCGAGAAAAAAGTAGCATTTTGCGAGAAGATTTTGGCAAAAGTTAGCCAAACTTGCGAATCGAAAATTGCACTATGACGTCATCACTTTGTCTGTCCGCGCGCACATGTCCTGCATTCAACTTGAGACGTAATGCTTTATCTCTGTGCATCCCCGACCTTATGCGTCAGGAGATCCTATTTGTAACACATACAGTATGAATAAAATTGTAACGAAATAACTCACAAATCAATAGTCCCGTATATCAAGACTAGTTGACTAAAATGTTGTGAAGTTTTGGGTTTGACTACGCGCAATGTGTGCCTACAGATAACTCCGTGCAGTGACAGCCATGTCATCGTCAACACTGAATTGAAGGATCGTAGTGACGGTGAAACTAGGCAAAAGCGGCAAACTTTCCTTTTTGACTTTGGCTGCTCCACCAATATGGGGGGAACCACCCCTACAACACACATTCTAAGCGCAAGTAAAACTATGAAATGGAAAGAAAGATTATGATCAATGTGGGAAAGTCGACCGTGAATTTGGAAAGGAAGGTAGCGGCATGCATGGTCAAAAGCATACGCATGGCATTTTTTAGAACGTAGAGCGAGTAACATGAGTAAGGCACTCCTGAATAGCGAAAATGTTCGTGGTGTATTGCTGCCAACAAGAAAATACCTTTACTGGCGTTAGAAAATTGTGTGAATTGGCTTTGTTAAAGGCAGGGGGAGCCTATAAATACCCCCTATCTCCCTGGGCATTCATAATCCAACATGAGTGGCACATGGTGACAACGTCAACGAATGCTCCCGGAAATCTGGAGCGTTCAACAACCATGGTGTAAATTAAAGCACTGTTCCAACATATTACGTTTTGTGAATACTTGTGGCATCACCTTGTTGGCGAAATTCTCTCATTTTTACCATTTTAAGTAGATTTTTGATGCGAAAACTGCTTCGATGCCATGTTCGAAGCATCCAACAAACAATAGATGAAAGCATTCAACAGCTGCCAATCACGAGGGGACACGCAAAGGTGCAAAACGATCAAACATTTGTTGTGTACATCGGATCGATTACGATGTCAACAATGAATAAACGATTCTTTCAACTGAGCAAAATACTTGACCAACGGTTACTGAACACGAATCTCAGATGAGTTCAGACACAAATGGACTATTTCATGGTTTCAAGCAGATTGCCTCTCCCTGTTTGTTTGTTGATCTGTGTACCTGTAGGCCTATGAATGGGTGATGTGTATGTTGACCTGCAGTACGATATTTTACGATAGATCTCTTTTGGAAGTATATTGTGGCCTAGCCCTGCGTACGATGCCGTGGCGTCCCGGCGTTATACTGCCTCCCACCACAGCTATGTTGATTGCCATGGACAAAACCGGCAACATGCAGATCCAATTTGGACGGAGCACGAAAAACTATTAACTGTTTTCGGCCGAAATCAACTCGATTCCGATCTATGCATACCCAAATCACTCAACCGCTCACAGACTGCGAAAAAAATGCTCTCGTGACGTCCAAAACCGTTGTTTGCTGGCGATGCACGGTCAATGGCCCATGCAGTGGATGGCCATCGGAAACGTTCACGCCACGATTATACAGGTGCCCATGAGCTGCATTATTTCCTGTTGGGTAGGGGCGATGAAACTAGATCGCGATTGATTCATCTGTGTCAGATTTGACCAAAAAGAGACACTTGACATAGATTATAGCACCAAATGTTGACCGTTCAGACTCATGATGAAAGGTCTGAAGATGCCGTGATGTCGTTCTTCTCTATACGTTTTTCTGAGCTTGTTTTTTACTATCTGACATTTTTTTGTTTTTTTTTGTTACCTCTTTTACTTTCATAGTAACTTAGGATTCATTTAATTCGCAGATTTATAGACTTATGTTCTTCTTCGATTGTTTGAAACTGATTTTGCTATCGCGATATAGATATTGCGTTCGCACTGAGGTGTCTCGAAACTTACGTCATTCACTGAATAATTTTCGGACAAACTCAAGAAATTCGACAACTACAAACGAATAGTCGGCAAAATTTACAAAGACTAGCAATAATAATTATGGTCATTCCACCGTCTTTAGCTAAGCGGACTCGCTTGGCGGAAGCAGTATATAACGATCTGAGTTCCCATTTTTACCCTACCGTGTGAGTGTAGTATTCGAACGAGTGAGATCATAATCTTACGCTGTTCCGAGTGCCCTGGAGATTTTTTATAATATACAATAAATTGACCTTATCAAAATAACTCTGTTTTACAATGCTTGGATATTGATATGTTTTCTATACTTTTTTACTTTTGATTCGAAGTCTTTTGATTCTCCATTGGCGGCAGCACATGTACGGTTACAACCGTCATGTGATGACCGGAGTGTGCTTGTCAAGTTGTCAGGAAGTTGTTCAGAAGAAAAAGCATTTTGTATTTAGAGGCTGCAGTTCGGGATTTTTCAAGATGAACAACACATTATACATTTCCTACATTTTTGAAACGGGGATTACGGTAATCTCTTTGCCATGTGTTCCCCCGATGAGTGTGAACTGATTCTTTGTTAGTAAAAATCGTCAGAAATGGTCCAGTGACCGTGATAAAATAGACACAGATGTAAAACCATTGCGAGGAAGATAGTAAGAAATTCACAATATTTGCTGTCGTATTTCTCAGCAGGAATAATCAATTTTTATACGTTGTGTATAAGACCAGCAAGCAGGTGTTTGGCGGTCAATTGCTTCTATCATAATGATCTTGATCGTAGCTGTTTGGCGAGAAGACAGCGGGTACTTATAATCTCGCAAAATTATTGATATCATGTCTTTGTATTGAAAATTTTCAATCGGAGGCAGCTCAAATCAACAGCCGTGGTATATTGGCAATCATGCTCTCACTGGACACCTAACTACCTGCTATCAACAGGTAACATTCGTCGTAATCTTGTCTAATTCTGCCCCGCCTTTTGTACCGTCCAGAAATTTCAAAGCTAGAATTTTTTTACCCTGACATAAAATACGGCGACCTTGCACACTAATGATCATTCAACTGTTTCTGTTGGGATTTGTTGGTTTTTTAATTTGTTCCGAGGCCCGGTAAAATTTTTTCAATACGATACACAGTTTGAATTTTTTTCAAGGTAAATTTAGTATATTCCCAGTTTGTGGGGTAAAGTTGTCTGGAGTGAAAGTTTGAGTTGACGCTGACAGAGTAGACGTCGAGCCCGGTCGGTTTGGGGTCGTTTAGTCCGGAAACCTGCAGAGTTTGTTTTTTTTTTTTTTTTTTTTTTTTTTTTTTAACGTTTTTATTGGAGTTATCAAAATTTTCAAATACATGTCTCGTTAAATCTGAGAAAAAAAAAAGACATTACAGAAGTCAATAAAGTAGTGATCATACATCATTATTGTATGATCACCGTTCGGCATTTGGGTGAATTTTTATTGGTCAAAGTAATTCAGTAACAATATACGCAAGATTCTTTGTGTTGTTTTTGTCACCGTCATACGCGTATATGGACGGTTTTTGATTAAAAACGGTAAAAATATCCAGTGCTCGTAAATGCATGCAAAGTTTATTCAGTGACTGTTTACGCAGCAGTCGTAAATACGGCTAGGATTTACCACCACGTAAGAACTGTAAACACCGCATCAATAGTCCATACGAAAATTTTGTGCTGAATCGAGGGAGATAACAATTGCAGTAGGAAAGGTCAGTCCACCATCCGTCAAAGTTGTTGATGGGAAAAATCTTCACTGTGCACCAACTACATGAGTGGCTGTTATAGTTGTACACATAGTTCCATGGGCTTTCCACTGTCCCTTGTTACGAGCTATGTTCAAAGTGTGTCAAGCTACGAATATTTTCATGTATGGAGTTACAGACATCGGTGAAGTACCGGTACGTTGATTATGTTCAAAACCACTGCCTGTTTGCTCCTCATTGTTTTTTTTGTGTCCCTAACGTCGACTGGCTCTATGTGCGTACAAACATAGCAGTCGGGATTAAGATTTCCTGGATAAATAGATACACTCATCGTTTATTCCGCCTCTGACGCAAAGATACATGCTGTTTTACATGTGCCACTCCTAGGCCCTGGGATCGATTTCCATACCTTTAAATATAAATTTGCGACAATTTTCAGTGTATTACGGACCGTGGTGTATTGTGACGGGACATCGTATACAGAAGTTTCAGAAAAGGCTCTCGCTCGTCCGCCGAGTCGGCCTAGTTCCGCGTTCACATCGTGCAAATAAATACGCAAAGTCTTGTTGCGATATTAGAGCATTTAACTTGATCGTCAGTGAAACAAAAAGATGTTTCTCCATATTTACCGATTTTCTGTAATACAGTTATTTATGTGGTTTACAGAAATCTTTGTGACAGCTTCAGGTAAAAAGAGACGACAACATTTCATTTATGTCAGGAAATCATAGCACGTACGTCTTGAGCAGGTGAACTCTACGGAATTTTCTGATGTCAAAGATGTTTGCTAATGTACAATGATACTCATACTTAACGAGATTTCCTGTCTAAATTCCCGCAGATCACCAAGAAAATCTAAAAATTACTACATGTAATTAAGACTATGTGTAGAAGTGTCGTTTGATGACGTTCTGAACGTCTGTGCCACATGTACGCGACGTCTTGTATGATGTGACAAAGACGCTACGTGTACTGATGGAACGCAATTACGTGTAACCAAACTTCTATTGTAATCGCAGTCTGAACGTTCAGTGTTGCTGTCATGCTGTTGATTTACATTGCGGTCCAAACCTTCCGTGTTGCAGTTCATTTTAATCGTGGTCTTAACGTTGCGTGCTGCTGTCGATTTGCATCGCGGTCCAGAATCAAGCAATTTCCAGTGTTAAAATGAAGACAATTGGATACAAGGTTGATGTGTTGATAGTTTATTCTTGTGCATGCAACCGACATTGGAGATTATAGCATTACAGTAAGCTTTGTTTTCGTAATAATGTGTGGCTAATAAAATTTGTCTGTGGCTAATAAAATTTGAAAATATTCGCCACAGTGGCTAATAGCTTTCTAAACCCAGCGCTAACACAGGTTAATACAAGATGTTTTCACAAAATCACTGGAAACCTTTTCTTAATTATTGCTATAAGCATGTACAGTTTACATGCATAGGAAAGTTTGATGACACGCTATTGTTACTTTCTGCACATGGTGAGCTTCAGCAAAAAGCCACAGGAAAATTTACATATCAATACGTCAGATGCAACAGGTGGCTGCACCTTCAACATTATTATTGAGGTCATCTTTAGAAGCAAAGTTAGAAACATGTTGAATTCTCAAATAATCTCATCAAATTTGATCAGAAATTGCATTCGAAGCTTTCAACATGACTTACATTACACCATGGCAAGAAAAAAGAACACTTGTTCAAATCTTCTTTACAACTAAGTTTTCTTAGCATGGGCTCGGCCACACACTTCACATCAATCATTATATTGATTTTGCTCTCTGAAATAATTGATGGTTCATATTTTGCTTGTGTTATTCTTTACCACTTCAAGTTTTTTCTTTCAAGTATAATTGTAATTGTAAAAGTAGACTGATTGTGGCATTGATGACTTTGGGTGGCCTTCACAGAAAAAGCAATTTGTAACATAACAAGCTACCAAAAAGGTGAAAAAAGGGTATTTTCATTCTGATATGAAATTTTTGAACATTACTATGTGTGGGGAAAAGAAAATGATCAGATACTGATATACAGTTTTCTGCATACATAATTCTCACTAGTCTGGTTCCCTGACCCATTCCCCGGTAGAGGGCGTGGGGAAATATAGGGTCAGGTACCGGGTAGCCATCTTGAACAGAATTTTGTTCAAGATGGCGGAGGTTAGTCACCTGACAGAACATGGTACAATAAATATGGCTGCTAACATGAAACAGCCGGTCAAATTAGACTGGAGCAGAATTATGTTCGAACACTGGTATCCGAACCAAAAACATTGGCACACGAGATGGGAAACATAAACTGAAAGGATTAATCCAGAAGTACGGGGAAATAGAGGTGACTGAGGCTGGCTGTGATATCGCAGCAGTACTTGTGGCGTGTATCGAACGCGCAAGGGTCATTGAGGTCATCGCCGACTGTGGAGTGACCCAATGACCGAGCACGTTCGATACACGCCACAAGTACTGCTGCGAAATCACAGCTAATTGAAAGCAAACTTTGTTGGAACTGCGAACGACGATTGATTTCGATGGATAGAATGGTGTCCGAATTTCGTAAAAAATGCCAGGCATCATGTGGACATTCTAAAAGTATCAAGAGGTGTGCTAAATCACAGTAGTTTAATCATAGAGGTAAAAAGTCTTTCTTTCTACCTCCACGGCTTTGTGGTGCAAACAAGAAATTGGTGTCAAGTGAGCCTGAAAGTGCGAAACCCAAGAAACATGGGAAAAAGTTACAAGTGTTACTTTCATCCAATCACAGCTTGTTTTATTTTAAACCAATAGCGTCCATGCTTACACTAGCAGGTACCTGACCCTATATTTCCCCACGCCTCTACCGGGGAAATGGGTCAGGGAACCAGACTAAATTCTCACAGAACTGAAAGTTCATGACCCAAATTGTTTGGGGATGACATCATCGCATAACATTTGCATACGGCACAATGAAGGGTGTGGCCTTTTTTTACAGTAGTTTTGCCCTTAACATGACCTGAGACACACACACACACCCAGTCACCAGTGGTGGCAATTGACCAAGGAAAACTTCCAAGTACACAACAAAATCCTATTTACTTAAATATAGACATACTGAATTTCAGCCACAGTTCTTTTTCATAATTACAAACTTTTTTAAATCTTTTTTTCATGACAATTGTTATTTCACTTCTACTCCTACCTTTTATTTTTGATAAAATACATGCAACATTTTCTCATGTCTGAACCAATCAATTGATTAAACTGTACCAATCTGAGTTCTGGTTTAATAGTTCTATGGGTATGTTAAGTGGGGCGCAGTACCAGTGATTTTTGACAATTTTTGCATTGTTTTTGACGGAAAAGAAGTCCATTTTTCTTCTCTCTATAGAATGGTGACATGTAAAAGTATACGCATTTTGCAAATTGAATGTATATGGTGCAGAAAACACAATTATATTTTTGTCAAATGAATTGTCTGGCCTTGGCTGAAATTCAGGTATCAACAACAATGCTGGACAATATCTACACCACACAATTCTGGCGGTGTTAAATAGAGTTCACAGATTCAATAGGCATGTTGACATCGATTTGAAAATGGAACAACAGCCTGTATTCTATAAGTGAACATAAAAAGGGGAACTCACCAAGACTTCAACTAATTGAGCTTTAATTGGTGGATGACACAAACATCTACTGGTCAATACATTGTATCATGAACATGATCAGCAAATGACAAACTCAGGTTAAATTACTATAGTTGCAAAACTATGACTACAATGGGCATGTCTGAAATAAGTTGACCTGATCGATTCTACATAAAGAGTTTTGGTTGATGTGATAATAAATCAAGAAGGACAGTCCAGCCCTGGTACTGTATAATACTACTCTGATTCCAATCACATTTGGATATTAAAGTGTTAAAGCCCATACTGCAACTTTATTTTTTATTAATTGCAGTTCAAACTATCTGCCTCAAGTTAACCACTATTTTTTGAATAAAGTCATTATTTCAACATTCAGCAATAATCTAAACAGAGATTTTAGCTGGTTACAGTAATTAATACTGACGGCTAGCTAAGTTGTTTGGAACATTAATTTGTTGTACTTTTCGAGCCATCTTGTGCAGAAATGGTACAAAATGGCATTTCTCTCCGGGGAGCGAAACGTGGGAGCAACAAATATGATGTCCTTTATGATGGTCGAGATGCTAAACAGTTTTTAACATCCACACAGATAACAAATTCACTGCAAGTAAAAAGACATGCGGTACTTGATTCAGAGGAGTAATATTTACGCGAGTAATATTTCGCGGTAGCGCTATGTATGTTGAATTGCTAGACAGGCGACAGTCCCTTTATTTAAATTCACATTTGCTGTAACGACTGAATGTTGGTAGCCCTCTGATTCCCGTCGAGCTTACGCAAACGTTTTGGTAGCAAACGACTTTTGTCATCGAGATACTTGCTTGTTATAGGAGCAACTTTGTGGGTTACAATAAACCAATTTTCATCGAATATTACTCAATCAGCTACTGTTATTTGTGTGTGAAAATGACTGTTCACTTGGCCTTTCGGCATCGTATGTATTCACAGGGTGACGTCATTCATTCACCGCGTCGACCGTGCACTCGTTCATTTGTCAGACGATGAATAAAGTTGTGTTTTGTGAAGTAGCGACAAAAAAGCACTAAAACTTTGAAGCTTGTTTCCATGAGATACATGGGCCAAAATGTAAACACACAATAGAAGTTGTTAAGCTGAGCAAATCTGTGAGAAACATCGTCTTTATATTGCATCATATCACACGGCGCGGCGAGTGAAGCCATACATATCATTGTTGCACAGGACATGTCTCAACATGTTTCTCCATAGGTTTACCACAGCGCGAAAAAGTCGCGTTTTTTAAAAGGACTGACAGGCCTGTTGAACTGTCAAACTGTTTCAACACCACGGAGCAGGAGCAGGAGCAGTACTTTCTGAATCTCAGTCAGTTTTACCGAAGAGACAATTGAAATTAAACACAAATCTAACTTTTGCTCATCGACAGGCTCGAGGCATGCACGGCGTACATGCACCACTTGTATAGTAGTAGTAAAACGTCAGTTGAACGTTGCGTTGCATGCTGACACTGCCAGCTCGGCCCGCAAGCGATGCGCCTTTCTTTCGAACGGCACTGTCAGTAGCGAAAAGGTGTACTACGCACCTTTCTAGTTTTATAAATGGGGAGCGAAACAGAAAGGGAGGTTGAAACAGTATTACTCACCCGAAATAGACATTAGTCACCACTTTGTCGTTGACCGCCTCTCTATCGCTCGCTCAGTAGCGAGCCGCAAGTTTATTTTGCTGAATCAGTAGTTCGAGGGGGATTTCCCCAAGTCATGTGACTGCCACATGACTCTCGTATTATACGCGAGTTCCGTTCCAAAAACGTGAGCGCGAAAAAACCACAGCTAGCGAACATGGCGTCGACCATAGGCAGTCAAGCTGTATTCGCAGGATTCACCGGCTGAAATATATGAAGCGTGTCTTAGGCTAGCTGACTGACACCGTATCGATCATTGTCTGCGACATTGCATCGCAAGAATCTGGTTTTCACCCCGGCGTCTGACACAATTGTGCCGACCAATCGCTGATAAAAAGAGAGGCAGACGACTGTTTCGGGAACAACAAAGCGGAAAGCCAGACCAGACATACATCAGCTATTTCTAGCTCGTCGACAGAGCTTGGCCTGGTATTTCGCGACGCCGGACGTTTGAAGACCATTAAGCTTGTTTTATAATGGATAAGATGTCGAAAAGGTTGGTATAGTCAGATATGACTTCTCTCGTTTGCGATGTAACAATGGAAATTGACCCTCATATGCACATAAAATTTGGGAAATTGTTGAATTGTAGATTGCTGTTGAATTTAGTATCAGTACCCCCACCGGAAGAAGGTCACACATCACGCCTCTTGAAGATGTAGTAGCAATAACCTTCCTTCATTTGACTTGACATTGGTCAAAAATATTTTCCACAGGTGCTAAAAATCAGCAATGAAATATTCGACTAGGGAGTACAAACGTTAGGTTGAACAGCCAAAATATGGCGGGTGTCTGGTTGGTCCCTCCAATCTGAAAGTAGGTTGATCACCAATAATAATAAAGAAACTTAGGGAACAGAATGTCTTGTAAAAATTTAGGCATGAGCACATTCTGCATGTGTCCAATAAGATGATTGTTATCCAATTTCAAGAGGTTCATAATGAAAATCTTATTAGACGATTATTATATAAAATGATATACCAAAATAATGAATAAAAATAAAATGTGAATAATGATCAAGGAAATGATGTATTGGTGTTTAAATATGTTTTCAATTGTATTATCTGAAGAAATAAGGCTCAGAGACTGCAAAATTGAATAAATCACCAGTGCTAATGCATTATTCATGTACTTGCATACATAATTAATTAGACTCATGAATATTTAACAACATTAATAATTAATCGGATAATTTAGTATGCATAACATGATTTATTTGTTTGTTTATGTTTTATTGTCTTGACAATTTTTGTCATGACACCACCATCTAACTGAGATGTGAAAAGTTAAATATACAATCAAGCCTTACTATGTCATATTCTCTTTTGGTATGACAAAATATTTCAATGTTAGGTAAAAATAATTTATTATTTAATCTTTTGCTGTTCATGACTACACCAGCATTCCAACGGCCAAGACCAAAGTAGGAATAGTAGTAGCATATAGGTAATTAATAAGAATTGAGGGTTGGAAAGAAACTGAATTTGAATGAAACTGATATTACATCCATATGCACTCATCCATAAGGGAATCAGAAATAAGGATTATATTTGCCCTTTCCTGTCAGATGTTCAAGAAATTAGTCTTTAGATTTTTTACATGAAAAAGCTTAATTGTAGCTTGAGCAATGGACAGGATGAAACATCACAATGAGCAGTGAGACACCACCAGTTATACTCTAACTGGTTCGATCATAAGCAGTCTGACTGAGTTGCATATCTACTGGCATTTATTCGGTTATCAGCTTGTGAAATTTCAGAGACTTGTGTCTGGTATACATCTGGCGCCACGACAAGTCGTAGATGTGTTTCCCATTGGCAAGTGAGAATCTAGATATACTATGCACTGAGTAGTATCACAGATCTTAATATATCCCATGGTCCCATGGTCCATTAGAGATTCCTCAGTAAAGTCTGACATGTCATCTCAGTGTAGCATACAAACAGCATATAAGGCAGTTTTTCTGTTTATATTATAAAAAAAACTTTTAGGCAGACAAAAATTGTTTGATTGAGAGAGGAGATAGCATTTTTTTTTCAAATTTTCCAACAATTGAGTTCATCAGCCATACATACACTCTGGATGAACCAGGAAGACCAGTTGCTGCACTTTATCAAACACAAGTTCTAATGGATATCGTGAAGAAAGAATAACATGTTATTCCTCAGAGAATTACAACTTCAGTTGGTCATAACTTGCTCATAGTATCTGCAGACCTACATTCTGTACCATGCATATGTGTAAACAAACTGGCGAGCAGGCCATGACCACCAGTGACATCAACGTTTAAGTCATATAAATTTCAGCTTATTGGTTGTAAATCGCTTTAAAGTCAACAAATGAAGGTTAAATTTGATGATTTCATTAAAAATTTCTCTACCTCGCGTGTTTTCACTTGAAAATCGGGATTACAGACTCTACTGTGATATTCAGCATGGCCACTCTATCCAATGACATGATTGACTTTGCATTTCAAACTTCCTAATGACTGGTTGAACTTGATGCAACGTTCACACACCAGCTGATTGCCATGAATCGTAAATTTACCTGTAAAGCGTTTTCAAATTTCAAAATCTGGAAATGGAAGAAGTGGCTTGATGATCTCTGACCTCTTAAACCCCTTCAATACCATACAAGGACTAAGATAATGACACAATTTACCATTTCCAAAAATATATGCAAAACCAGGTCAGGTATTTTTATCCTGAATACATAATTAGGCCAGGTTGCTAAATCAGCTAAAGTGAGATGAGTCTCTGAAAAGTATTGGGCCAAGTGTAACATAATCACTTCCTTCCATTCATATGGCACATGCACACAAGTCACCATACCTTTCAGAGACTAATACCTTGAAAAGCCTTGATTTGCAAAACTTGTTAAAATTGAATAATTTATTATGGCCTTCTCTATCAGAACCGACTCCCCCCAAAATTTTCAAACAGAGGGGAACATTACTCCCTTGGGAGAGAAACTGGAGGAAACACTGGCTTTGTTGTCATCACAATAAGTTAGCCCAAAGTTTCGTCATAATTTTCTTGAAAAGCAGCTTTGAGACTGATAATTATCCATGTCAATGTGTTTGCTTTATAATATATGCAAATTAAGATGTAAAGTAGTATGCAAATTATCCACTCCCTCAGCGATGTAGAAATTTTGGTTGCAGGTGGCAAAAATAAAAGTGAAGTTTACAAGTAGTGTATGTGTCCTGATTTTTTACTAAAACTAAATTTTCACGATCAGCAAATTTCAGCTGAAAGCTGGTTTTTGCCAGTTGCAGGCTATTTTCTTCATCCCTGCCCCTTCTTCTTTGAATTCTTGGAGAATCAGTAATATGTTCACTGCAACTGCATGGCATGATATGAACTTCACAACAAGTTTGCTGTGGATTTTTTTCATTTGAATAAATTTTGGACTGTTCATGATGCACAATGTCAATACTGAGTGAGGGTATATTGAAATCAATGTAAAACATCATATTCACTAAACTAACCTGATGTATTTTGTGTCCTTAGGTCAGGACTTGATTCCATAATAAACAAGTTACAATATACACCTGCTGAACCTGAGAAGAAGGTAAGGCTCATAATTGTTTTGTCTCAAGTTGTGACTTTTTACTAGAAAACAGCAGTGTACGGGATGCATGATGGAGCAAAACGGTTTTGATGAAAATTACAAGCACTATCGTTCATAAAAGCTGCTCTGCTTGTTCTACGGCACAGTGTCTAGACAGTGGTAGCAGTGATCTTATTCAAAATCTACTGTTCATCCATGCATCTTATGACATGCCTCGAAGTGAGTGCAAATCAGTGCATTGATTGAGTGCAAATCAGTGCATTGATTTGAATAGGAACATCTGGGATGTTAGCGGGCCGGTGAACGATGTACTGACCGGTCTCCATGGTTACCCGGTCCAGTGAAGCCCTTCGACATTTTTGACGTCAAAGTAAACGCTTAACGCTAGATGTAAAATATCCATGCGCGCTGCTATTTTGACTTTCATTCAATTCATTCAATATCTTGAATTTCATTCAATATCTGTTTGATGCTGGTCGATAATGGAAAAATTGTTTGAAAAGGCCCTGCATGTAGCTAAATGTAATATAGCATTAACTGTGAAGCAGCAGGAGACAATTTGCCCTCCTGGCGTCGGGCAAATTGTCACCTGCTCTCGGGCACATAAACCCATGTATTCAGGCAATAATATATAGTACTGACAGGTTTCCATGGTTACCCGGTCCAGTAAAGCCCTTCAACGTTTATCCATTCGTGCACTTCTAAACTATTTTAATTTTCGTTAAAATTTGTTTGATGCTGGTCCATAATAGTAAAATTGTTTTAAAATCCCCTGCATGTAACTAAATGCCATATAGCATTAACTGTGAAGAGGCATGTAATAAAAATATTATTGCCTGAATACATGGGTTTATGTGCCCTCACAGCAGGAGACAATTTGCCCTCCATGGCGTCGGGCAAATTGTCACCTGCTCTCAAGCACATAAACCCATGTAATGAGGTAATAATATATGATAGTGAATTGTTAATTTCACCACTGTAGCTACATGTAGTTGAAGCAGATAACCACATATCTGTCAGGGTTGTGCGTTTTTTGGAAATGTGGTATTATCGGTGACACTGAGACTATTGATCATATTGTCTGCAGGGCAAGTATCTCTCGGTACTACATGTATAATAAAGTGTTAAGTATACTCTGTTGAGAATACTTGTCTTGAACTAATGTATTTTTTTTATCAGCTATTTAATCTGTATTTATTAATTTTCAAATTTTGATTAGCACTGCATTCAAATTATTGGTAATTTGCATATTTAATGAATTTCAGTACACTTATGCCCTGATTTCAACTGGATCTCCAAAATTCGTTGATTCATACTTAGATTTAGTCACGTTGAAAATTTGATTTTTACAAGGCATTATAATTATTAGCTCATTTACATATGGTATTGTAGTGAATTTCTGTATTAAGGCTATGTATCAATACTGAATGCACTGATTTGAACCATACCCCTGGTATTCATTGATCATGCATAGGTTTAGTTATAAAGCCTCGCTTTTATTTTCCAGGAACCTGCTAGGACTGGCTCATCGAAAAGGTAAGGAATCTGTCAAGCACATCCTTGGGAAATCTCACAAATGGATTTTGGGCCTCGATAATCACCTGATTTGGCATTTTGTTCAGGAAGCCTTAGGCATGTCAGAATGTTAGAGATTCTGACATGCTTGCTGCATTATTAGAATGTCATGTGATAGTGACTGTTCATTGATCAAGTGGTGCATGTGTGAGAAGTCCAAAGTAACATTTCACAGTAAGAAATTCAAATTCATAGTGATCCAGTGCTGATCACACTGACAACATTGAAACAAAAAGACTTAAAAATATGCAAATATTACTGCGCTCTAGCATTCTGGAAATTGTTATATGCTTCATAGATGAAAAGTATGGATAGAGCATATCAGATTTTAGAAAAACTCTCATTGATTATCAATGTATTATGATGATGACAATGTTATTAGTTTTTGTTATTCTTTTATTGAAACAAACGCAAAAAACTAGATTTACTCAGGCTGTCGGCATGTGTTGCATGATCAAAGGATTTATGCATAATGAGCATCACCACCATCTTGCTGCCTTTTATATTCCACCTACCCTTTAAGATGCTGACAAGGAGGAAGGGTTGGCAGATGGAGGGTGGTGGATGGTTTGCAAAGAGCGCCCTCAAGTGACAGTTCTATCAATTATGTCTACTCCTGCTATGTGAAAAAAAGTTTCTTGATGTGAAGGTATAACAGTTATGTAGATGGGACACTTATGCATCCCATCCTTGTACTCCTTGTGCCATTTCGCTGTTCACCAGGACATCTTCCTTGTCAATGTCAATCGAGATGGACCCAAATGCAGTATTGAAATATTACCTGTTTCTTGCAGGAAACCTGCTGTGACTAGACATGTGTTATCTGGAGACAATGACAGCGATGACGACTTTGTCGATCCGCCACCTTCTCTGATCAAAGCCGACAACTCTGCTAGTACTGCGGTCAGTGAAACTGAAGACAATGCTGATGTCGTCACAGCCCGTGAAGAGCTGCCTCTCGGTGTAAAAGAAGAAGTCAAGCCAAGTGAATCAAGCCAAGGGGAGGACAATGAGGACATGAAGATTGAAGTCAATGAGGAGGGAACTCTCATGCTACCCGATGGTAAATGATATTTTATCAAATTTGGCCAAGCTAACAGTAAGGGGACAGTAGCTGTAACTTTTTAGTCCCCACGGACACCGTCCGGGGGGACTTATAGGTTTAAACATGTCTGTACGTGCGTGCGTGCGTGCGTGCGTCCGTCCGTGCGTGCGTGCGTGCGTCCGTCCGTCCGTTCACGCAGATATCTCTGAGATGCCTGGAGCAATTTCATTCAAACTTGATACAAGGATTACTTTATATGGCATACAGATGCACGTCAATTTGTTTTGTGATACGATCCAATATGGCCGCCAGGCGGCCATTTATTACGATTTTTTCATGTACAGAGCCATAACTCAGGCATGTTCCAACCGATTTTATTCAAAGTTGGTACAAGGACATTGACCAATGTCATACAGATGCACGTCAATTTGTTTTGTGATACGATCCAATATGGCCGCCAGGCGGCCATTTTATTACGATTTTTCATGTACAGAGCCATTACTCAGGCATGTTTCGACCGATTTTATTCAGAGTTGGTACAAGGACATTGACCAATGTCATAGATATGCACATCAATTTGTTTTGTGATACGATCCAATATGGCCGCCAGGCGGCCATTTTATTACGATTTTTTCATGTACAGAGCCATTACTCAGGCATGTTTTGACCGATTTTATTCAGAGTTGGTACAAGGACATTGACCAATGTCATAGATATGCATGTCAATTTGTTTTGTGATACGATCCAATATGGCCGCCGTGTGGCCATTTTATTACAATTTTTCATGTACAGAGCCATTACTCAGGCATGTTTTGACCAATTTTATTCAGAGTGGTACAAGGACATTGACCAATGTCATAGATATGCATGTCAATTTGTTTTGTGATACGATCCAATATGGCCGCCAGGCGGCCATTTTATTACGATTTTTTCATGTACAGAGCCATAACTCAGGCATGTTTCAACCGATTTTATTCAAAGTTGGTACAAGCTTATTGACAAATGTCATAGCTGTGCACGGCAATTTGTTTTGTGATACGATCCAAAATGGCCGCTGTGCGGCCATTTTATTACGATTTTTCATGTACAGAGCCATAACTCAGGCATATCTCAACTGATTTTATTCAAAGTTGGTACAAGGACATTGACCTATGTCATACATATGCACGTCAATCTGTTTTGTGATACGATCCAATATGGCCGCCGGCGGCCATTTTATTACGATTTTTTCATGTACAGAGCCATTTCTCAGGCATATCCGCATGTTTTGACCAATTTTATTCAAAGTTGGTACAAGGACATCGACCAATGTCATAGCTATGCACATCAATTTGTTTTGTGATGCGATCCAATATGGCCGCTGTGCGACCATTTTGTTACGACTTTTTTCATGTCCTGAACCATAACTCAGACATGTATCAAGCGAATTCATTCAAAAGTATTTTTATCACAGACCTAATGAAGAGGACTCTATCCTCTTTGAGGACCTGTAATCAAAATACCGATTAACAAGTGGGGACTGTGTCATCAACGATGACTTGTTGAAAATACTTTTGTTGTCTTTGTTGCAGAAAGCAAACAAGCACCAAACCAGCACTTTCCATATTTTACACTATGCAATCTTATTGTTGATAAATGGATTACATACCAGAATAACAATGGCTTGCTAACAATAACATTTGACATTAGGCAAAAGAAAGGAAAGGCTTTGTTTCTCATCCTCATACATTAGTTTATCCGGACCAGCTGTATCACCTTACCATTCTTTGAAATCAATGCCACATACTATATTAGCAAGGAAGGCTATCACAAACTGACTTTCCTGATTATATAGCTATCTTTGGTACTCATCTGAAAATGTCTTTTTCCTCTGACACTGAGCAGGAAAAATGATGAACAGGTGAACCTTGGTAATGATTAACATGCTCAATGCCATCCTTATTTGTGTTCAAAAGGTCCATCAACAGTCATTTGGGGTCCTATAACGTACCTCATATATTAAATGCATATCAACACACACCAAGGTAGCTTGATGGCCTAGAATGCCACATAGTCATCATTTGGCCCAAACTGACCTGGAATTATTTTCAACTTGACAACTTGACAATTTCCATTTTGCAATTACATATTGTGTATCTCATAATGCTTTTGGGAGTATAACAAGAAACTGATCTGTAGTGTAGATTAAAAACGAAAACTGTGCAAAATAATATTATCATAAGCTACAGCTCTTCATATTGTAATTGGTTGCCGGTTTTGAAATTCTTAGCCATGTATTGTGTCCAGCTGTTCCTACATTTGAATTTCGTACAATTGACATTTCTGTAATATTGGTACAATCATGCACGGCTTATAAAGTTCCCACATGTACTTCAACTAATCTGAGTGTGTTTTGCTGCCTTTCCAGGTACAGTGGTTGTACAGCCAGAACCAGTACCAGACGATAAACCTGACCACGACGCTAGAGGTAGATCGCGATCATCAGGCTCTGTCAAATCAATAGGTAAATAAATCTGTGATATAATCATCAAAATGAGTTTTCTCATTTAGTCGATTGAATGTTCAATTTATAACAGGCTTCTCTTTTGGTTGAAAAAAATGTTTAATATGAGAGAGCCAATTGCAGCAATTCCGTTTTTCCAACGACAAACCATTTTACAGCAGAGAAACATGAGCGCTATGGATTATTAGCACAAGTAAGGTATATCTCATTCAAGAAAGGGAGAAGGTACTTTATTCACATTTTTTGTTATTTTCACATAGGCACTGGTAGCCAAGATGGGGACATTGGCATTGTGCACTGCAGCTCTTGCGGAGACCAGGTGAATCCCAGTAACAAAAGCAATGTCAGAAGACATCCTGTATTAAAGCTCTTAGTGTGTAGGGTGAGTATGGAGATGCACTGTCCAAAGCAAGACAAGATTGGTTGCTGTCGACTGTACTGCAGGAGACAATGGTCCCTAGTGTATCCCTTTTCCTGCCGAGCGTCCTTGTCCGTTATCCTGCCAAGTCAGTAGAAAACCGCCCCATAATATGTGCCTGCAAAAGATTAGCTCTCCTGCATGTTATCCTGCCAGGCATTTTGGCAGAAATCGCCCATTTTCAGGGTAGTTTTAGCCGTACTTATACGTGTTAGACTTCGATAATTTCTACATGCCCGTAGACAGGGGAAGGAGCTCAAGGGTTGCTGCAGAAAAAAATTGAGGTCACCGGCTTTCTTTGCCCCTGGGAGTGCGTCATTTTATTGCCGTTTCATGTTTATTTTTACCTTCTCGTGTCTATTTATAGACAGAGAAGGTATTAGAGTTGAAAACCAATATGCTGCTGTCAAGAACTTCCGTCTGTCAAGACTTCCGTCTGTCAAGATCCGTTGACGTCATGCCATTGTGATGGGTCATATCATAAACTGGTGGGGGTGTTCATGGCTCAGGTTGAGGTGTGGGAGAACGATTTTGAGCTATGACAAAAATCAAAAGGGACTTAGCGGCATAGCCACAGTGTTAAGCCTTTCTCCAAGGTTTCTTAGTTGACTACAATCTATTACAGACTACTGAGCTGACGTTAGGGGTACTCACTTTGTGTTTGCTCACTCTGTGAGCGCTAGTGTTTGGTACTGAGTTGCGTGGATATCCCCTCATGGCCTCACGTGATCTGGGCCTGTTGCACGCAATCTGCAGAGATGATCATATGCCTCCGAGTCTGAAAACTGTCATTGTGTAAGCCTGTCGGCATTTTCCTTGCATTTTTTCTCATTTAATTTTGCAAAATATCGACGAGTACCTCAATATTTCAAGATAACCCTTTCTTCCAAATCGTTTCCTGGAGTTTCAGAGTCATATGAACGAAAATGAGTGAAAGTTTTAGACAGGAAAATCGGACGTCGGCCATGTTCAATGTTTACAGTACAATCAGAAGTTTACGTGGAGGAATTAACTAACAAACACAGGAGTGTTCATGATGCCCGCCCTCTAGAGGCAGACCCTCCTATATGAAGTACCACATTTGATGCTTGTGGAAAGCTTGACCACACAATGGAGCATTTAAACTTTTAGCAAATGACAAACTGAATAAGAAAGTATTCAGAAAATGTCAAATACTGAGGAAAAATGCGCAAATATTCAAAATAAACAGGTTAACTGATTGGTCAGCTATAAAAAACAATGAAAATGTTTATGATCAAAAGTTTTTGAGATGCGCACATTTTAACAAATACAGAAATTATTAACATTATAAATATAAGACCAAACTATTTTTTCAGGGATGGGACAGGTTGGAAATGAGGGGTGAGAGACAAAGGCACTCCTATTGCTGCCTGTGGATGCAGCCACACCATTTCATTTACAGCATACTTATTCACTGTGTTGTGTTCAAGTTCCATATTGTACTGACTGTCATACAAGGATAACATAAGCAAATCAAATCAAATTAGAAAAGGATCAATGCTTTTGTGTGGATTTTGCTGAACATGGCTGATATTTCGCCCTATATATTTGGTATCCAGCAAAGGCATATTTTGATGTAAAGTCAAAATTAACACTACATTGCTGACAACATATTTTACAGTTTCTGCATGAATTTTTCTTTTTTAAATTATAGTATATTAGTACTTCAAACAGATTAACAGTTATCGTGATGTCAACCCTAATTTTACATCACAAAGACTGTAATTCTGCCAATTTTTTTTGTTTTTCAGTCATTTTATAAATTTTGCACTGCACAAGATGATTGAACAAATTGCAATGTTTGAATTTGTAAACTCAAAGAATAAAAATCCTTTGGTCACAAATTAAATTATTTTTTGAAAAGAAATTTACTCTTAAACACTTTTAGCATATATTCTTTACACGGTCATGTATTTCAAGGAAAATATGCCTATTAAAAACAGTAATTTCTTCACTTTCAATTTTTTTCAATACTATGACAATTATCAGCCATGAGGTTATACAAACACAAGACCAGATAGGCGTTTTTCATCATTTCCACAGGACTCTTTGGAAAATCCATTAAAAACAGTTAAAAGTGACTGGAAATGATCACTTGGTATACATTTAATTTACAGATGCCAGGTTGTGTATTTCACATGCACTCAGGTCAGTAAGGAAGTGCGTCATTACTATTTTGGACTGTTAATTCTTATTTCTGAATTGTTTAACTTTTTTCCACATTGAATTATCTTTAGGCAGTTTATACTGTAGCTTCGAATTTTTTTGATTGATGTATTTAATCATCTTTTGGGTTCTTTGGGTCCATATCCCACCTCATGCCCCTACATCATCAACTATTTACCAACAACTCCATGCCAACAACCAATTACCTGACCTGGCCACACATTAGAGAAGGTACAGCGTCATTGACGGTATTTTTTCTGAAATAAACTCCTTCAGTATTACGCACGTCCGTTTGGCACAAACATCACCTCACTCGTCTGTTAGTCAGAGACCCTGAGGGTCGTGCTAGGGGTGCAGCAGCACCGTCAAACCTGTCCTGTTTCCCCAGGGTAGGGGCAATTGAATACGTACCTTCAACGACTTGGCAGTGTAGCACAAAAACTACGTTTTTGCCGTTGTATTAACGACATGGCTGAGCCATTGAAGCACAGCTCCACGTAGTTTAGCCAGCTCAGTTGGGAGTTGGCTTACGAGTGTTACCGTTCATTACCGTTCATTACTAACTTAATCGAGTGGTCCTCAGTCAGGTACGGGTTTGTACCGACATGGCTTCGCTTGGGCTGCAGCTAACCAGTGATAACCAGTCACTACACCCAAGTCTTCAGTTCACTTTTGCGATGCACGGGTGCAACGCAATATGCTTCCATTGTTCTAGCCATCGACGTGTCCACATGCCTGGCAGCCATATTGTACTGCTAGCTGGTTTGCATAACAAAAGCAGTCCCTGCTAACTGCAGGCGATATCCCCGTAGCATATTGACCTTATGTCACCTTTTGAATTCTCTGTACGCAAACAGCGTACGTAGTTACTAATGCGTCGGCAAGAGGATACGTTTGCCTGCAAACCAGAGCCAATACTTCGGACGATGGAATAAATAAGAAATCCAAAGCTACGTCCATTGAATGGCATGGCCAAGGCGGTGAAGGACGTTGCCTGGCTTGAACTTGCAGAGCTGAAGCCCAGCTTAGTACGTCGGACACCAGTTTGTAATGGTATTTCCGAGTCGTTCATATCCGTTCCATCGGAGGAACAAGTCAAGCCGTCCCGTCAAAAATATGTTCTCATTTTCAGTCACGCACAACTGAATAAGTGACTTTCGTCTCGCACCATCGGCACCATCTGCCAAGTCGTTTGCAAGAGGTAGCCTTCTAGATTAGCATTGCCGAGTTGGTCAAGTTCGGCAGCAATCTGTATAGTGCCAGGCAGCCAAGTACGTCCAACTCGCCAGAAAACGTCACCATGCTATCCTGCCAAGTCCGCTAAAAAGCTTTAAAAAAAACCCAGCCCCCCTCGGGTGTTGGGGACTGGCGGACAGGTTTCTGCACCTTTCCCTGTCTATCGACTCCCTGCGAACCCATTTCGAGGGGAAAAGGCGTTCCTTGTCAGAAAACCTCTCCTCGGATGACCCCTAAACGCACAGGGGATAGCAAAACGTAGTGCCGTCTACTTGGCAGGAAAGGGGGTACCCAAAAAGGCCCGATTTCCACCGGGTTGGGAGAATAACGGTCACCAGTGCTTAGATTCTGGCTACACCAAATTTCAAGCGGATTTTCACCGACTTGACAGGAAAAGGGGTATTCAAAGTAGGGATAGCGGACAGTTAACAAATCTGAGCTGGTTTTCCTCAAGACACGCTCATAATTTTATGCAAACGCAGGCCCTGTCTCATTGTCAACTGTCAAGGGATGTGTAAAATTGCTTCTTTTGTATACATACTATGGAAGAAGCAAACTTCGAAAGAGCAAAAAACTTGTCAAACTTTTACAATGTGCCAATTTAAAAATGTTATTTGTCTGTTATCTAGCAAATGCATGCAACAAATGAACAGAAAATGGACATATTGCATGCAGGAGCTACATGTACCACAAGCAGTCCAAACATCTTCGTGTGAGATCATTTCATGGGGCCTTTGATGCTACTAGTGTAAACATTGTATGCCAATCAAACATGCACATACTGTACTTCATATTAGCAATCATACAACTCTGAGGATTATTTTCTGAAAGAAGAATGAATTCCTTGCTCTTTTTCAACAGAGGTGTTACAAATACTATACCAGCGGTAAAATAACACAGGATGAGGATGGTATCGATGAACAGTGTAAGCTGTGCGGGGAAGGAGGCAAGCTGCTGTGTTGCGACTTCTGCACCTCAACCTTTTGCCGCCCCTGTGTGAAACGTGTCCTCGGGAGACGGGAGCTCTCCACCATCGACGAGGCAGACCAGTGGCGATGCTACTGCTGCGATCCTAGTCCCCTGTCTGAACAAATAACTCTGTGCAATGCGGTGTTCGATTCTCTCGAAGGCAAATTGGCCAAGGAAAAGTTGAAGGATGCCAGTATGAAACAGAAAAGGAGAGGCTCTGTCAGCAGTCAGGGGTTAGGTTCAGATACTCAATCAGATGCCGAATCCATTACTGAGGAGGTTGAAAAATTGGCGAATGACACCAAGAGGATCGGTCAGGTCATCAGAAAGAAAGAAGGCAAGACTAAAAATGAAGCGGTTGAAATCTGGAAGAGAAATATCCTCTCCAAACACAGCGGAGGGAAAGGCGACGATGTTGGAAATCTCCGCAGCGCCCTGAAGGACATCAGAGCCAAGGCCAAGCTGCTTGAACAGCAGCTTGAAAAGTACGAGGGAAAGTCGGAGAAACACAGACAGAGCGAGAAAGGCAAGAAACGGAAACAGGACGATGCTGAGGAAGAACCCCAGCCGTCAACTTCAGACGGCAAGCGCAGCCGGCTTGATATTGAATGTGAGAAGGCGCTGCTGGATGAAATCAAGGCTATGGGAGGCGACAGTGATGGCAGTGGGGACGAGCAAGGTGACCGAAGTGACTCGGATGCCAGTTCAGTGAAAAGTAACTTCTCCAGTGACCTGGACAAACACACCAGGAAAAAGATTAAAGTGAAACTTCAGTTTGGCAAACACAAGAAGGCTGAAAAACCAGAGGAATCTGACGAAGATTCTGATCCGGAAATCCAGTTTCCAAAAAGTCCAGCTCTGAAGAAAAAACATAAGAAGGGCAAATCAACCGATGGGGAACCCCATTCTTCAGGCCATGATTCCGACCTAGAGGAGGAAATAGGCTGTCTGGAAAGAAATGTGAAAAACAAATACAAGTCTAAAAAGCATAGATCAAAAGGTAAGTTTGTGGACTCGGATGGGCAGGTTAGTTCAGAAGATCTTCCGACTGAAGCCGGTCTTGAATCAGATAGCAGTAAGAACATGCAAGGGAAAGCTGAGTCAAAAACGGATAAAAAAGATGGGAAGCATGGTAAGGAGAAGAAGAAGAAGAGCCTCTCAGACAGTTCAAGTGGTTCCTCCAGCTCATCAGAAGAAGATGATGTCACTGAAAGAGAGAGTAAGCGGAGAGAAAAGAGGGACCCAAATGTTAGCGACTCAGACCAGGGTTTGAACGACTCAGACCACTTGATGGACAATGATAACGACGACTTTGACCAGCAGGAATCGGACGCTGAGAGACAAAAATTCAAGCAGAAAGACGAGCTGGACTCCAGCGATGATTCAGACAATGAAGAGGCAAAGAGGAAACTGATGGAAGAGATTGACGACAGCGACAGCTCTTCCGACGAAGACGTGGGCAAAAAGAAGAAATCATCGCAGGAGAAGAAGGGTAAAGGCAAACGGCAAAAAAGCGATGAATCCAGCAACGAGGGAAGCGACAGTGATGAAGAGAATGTCAAAAGTAAAAAATCACGGAGGCGCAACAGGCTGCTGGCGAGAAAGTTGTCAGAATCGAGTGACAGTGAAGTGGGTAAAAAAAGGAGCAAGAAAAGGACGCAGGACAGTTCCTCAGATGGATCCTTCTTCAGTTCAGAGTCCTCATCGTCAATCAGTGACAGCAGCGATTCCTCCGTAGATTTTTACAAGCGCAAAAGACGCCGAGGGAGGAAAGGGAGAGGCAGGAAGCGGAGAAACAGATCCCAGTCGGATACGGAGGACAGCAAGAGGAAGAGAAGCTACAACAAAAAGGGGAAGAGGAGGCGACGGATCAAGGTGGCGGACAACTCATCTGAATCTGCAGAATCTGATGAGGTAGTGCACTTTTTTCGGTTGATTTACCAAATTTACTAACCCATGGAAAGTAAAACATTGTGATACTGACAAAAATGAATTAAGTGTCGATTGGTAAATTTCGGTTGAAAGTGTTCTGACATGCATAATTGTGGACCAAAGAAAGATTACCTTGTATTTACTGCAACAGTCATTACACAAGCAAGGTTCTCCATAAGGGCATTTTAGGAGTGGGCCATCCCGCTGTTTTTGGAGCAATCTAGTCGTATATTAATAATAATGCAAAAGAATTCATTTTCACAAGAAAACAATATGCAAATGAACCATTGTTATGTAAAATAGATGCCCTCTGATTTTCAAAACTCTTGAGAACACTGCACAAGTGTACAGGATAACAACTGGAAAATTTATTTTGTTAAATACAAAGCAAGCCTCATTTACACCTTTGAAATATTGAAATATATGGAATATATATGGAATTGAAGTTAGTTTTATTTCTACTGATGTAGAGTTCAGAATCCGGTGAAAATGAGAGCACACCAAAGGGAAAAGGCAGGAAGAAGATCCGGAAGGTGATCAGCAAGAGCAAGTTGCAAGATGAAACAATAAGAGCTGCAAGAGAGGAGGAGGAGAGAAGAAAGAGAATTGCACAAAAACGGCGAGAGGTAAGAAAATTTTGTATCCATGCTCCAATAGTTGGGAAATGATTGGTATAAGGCGATTTGCAAAATACCAGCATTATGTTGTAGGCGTCGGTACGTTCTCTGAGTAACATATCACCAATGATATATGTCAGCACCTTGTACTTGGATATAAATCTTGAATTTGTGAATGACCTTGCCACTATTTACTTTTAAAAGTTAAAATTTGTAAGCAAAGTCAAAAATATTGTGTTTAATGAATGCTTTGTGTGTAACACATTCTGACAGAGGCCACATGTCCAGTGTATTAGCTAAGGTAAGGGAATAAATAATCTCTTGGCACTTAGAAGTAATTTTAGTTGATAAGAATTATTGCACAAAAATTCATAGGTCTTAACTTGTCTTTGTTCATTATATGACATAATAATATAATTATATGACATAATTATCATGAGAAATGTTTCTTAGAAAATCTGAATAGCATCAGACCCTTCCGTTGTTCATATGAAAGAGTTATGAGGTCAAAGGTCAAACACTGTCCAATACCAACCAAGCTTATTGTACTGAGTGTCACTGTTATCAGACTTTTTCCCTGATCTCAAAACTTACTGTAGGCTACACCTTTATAGGTTACAGCAGCAGGTGTACAGTAATGATTTGAATGTGGCATTGATGACACCAAAACTTGATGGCAAAGGTACCGTGGACGCCGCTTCTTTGCTGGCTGCTTTTTCAATGATATCGAATTGCTCTGTCCCAACAGGTGATCCAGATTGAAGACGAATCATCTCCGCAGAAGTGTCCAATCACTACAAAGCTAGTGTTAGAGTCAGACCCTGAAACCAAGGAACCTATTGTCGCTGTCAACCAGACTCTGGTGCGCAAACTGAAGCCGCATCAAGTGGATGCCGTGCAGTTCATATGGGACTCCTGTGTGGAGTCACTGGAGAAACTGAAGAAGGAAGATGGAGGGGGATGTATACTTGCACACTGTATGGGTCTTGGGAAAACATTGTCTGTAAGTGGAGTGTACTGGATTTGTAAGTTTTGTAAATGACTGTTTGTAATTTGTTTGGATGTTTTCCTTCCCATCATGCCATTTTTTCCTCCAGAACACCCTCTTGCATGATTCCCCCTTTATCTAATCAAAATCGTCTTGAAATAGTCACAAACGTGGGCAATGTCACCCCAACAATGAGATCTTGAGATGTTGGTTACACCGAGTATTGATTGTGGTGTTCAGTTCCATGATTAGTGCCCATGATGAAACATCACAGACTACCTCCAGATTACAAAACTGTATGTGAATTGATATGGACAAAGTTCGAACGATCAGTGTAAAGCTACTTATATATTGGTACATGATGGTATAAATATTTCCCACAGAGACAAGAAGAAACAACAGCACACTCAAACCTTAATGTGTGAATACCTAGATAAACCTTAATTTGCATAATTTATTATGCCCCCCCCCCTCAATCAGAACCAAATCCCCCTAAATTTTTCAAGCAGAGAGGGACATCCCCCTCGTAAGAGAAACCTGGAGAAAACACTGTCTCCCTTGTAATTTTTACGAGTCACATTGTTGAGAATGGTTCTGTTAGAGTTTCAGTTTTAACAGAGCTGTGGCATAAGCAGTGATCTCCCCAGGATTTTCTGATAGAGTGGCGGCTAATTTGCATAACAATAACTGTAATTGTTATGGTAATGAGTTTCTATTGTTTACCAAAAATTATAGAGTGGCGGCCACCACTCTATAATAGCTCTGGGGAGAACACTGATAAGTAAACCAGTCTGATGTACACATGACAGAAAGTCACACCACAAATCAAAATTTTTGTTTTTCCCACAGAGTTCACACAGAGATGGCGGCCATTTTGAATTTCAAATTTTGCTAAATGTTAGGCACTTTATTTCTCTAGTACCAAACTTTGCACAGTGACCCTCAATTTTTTTTTGATTTGGTTAGACTGAGAGTCATTAGGGAAAGACTGCATTAACTTGCATGGTACCTGAAACCCGGGTCCTTGCCTGACCTACTCGGGTGACAAACAGAAGACTTTTAATCCCAAAAGGCGTTAACCCTTTTCCTGCCGAGCGCCCTTGTCCGTTATTCTCCCAAGTCAGTAGAAAACCGCCCCATAATATGTGCCTGCAAAAGATTGGCTCTCCTGCATGTTATCCTGCCAGGCATTTTGGCAGAAATCGCCCATTTTCAGGGTAGTTTTAGCCGTACTTATACGTGTTAGACTTCGATAATTTCTACATGCCCGTAGACAGGGGAAGGAGCTCAAGGGTTGCTGCAGAAAAAAATTGAGGTCACCGGCTTTGTTTGCCCCTGGGAGTGCGTCATTTTATTGCCGTTTCATGTTTATTTTTTCGGAAATAAACTCCTTCAGTATTACGTACGTCCGCTAGGCACAAACATCACCTCACTCGTCTGTTAGTCAGAGACCCTGAGGGTCGTGCTAGGGGTGCAGCAGCACCGTCAAACCTGTCCTGTTTCCCCAGGGTAGGGTCAATTGAATACGTACCTCCAACGACTTGGCAGTGTAGCACAAAAACTACGTTTTTGCCGTTGTATTAACGACATGGCTGAGCCATTGAAGCACAGCTTTACGTAGTTTTGCCAGCTCAGTTGGGAGTTGGCTTACGAGTGTTACCGTTCATTACTGACTTAATCGAGTGGTCCTCAGTCAGGTACGGGTTTGTACCGACATGGCTTGGGCTGCAGCTAACCAGTGATAACCAGTCACTACCCCCAAGTCTTCAGTTCACTTTTGCGATGCACGGGTGCAACGCAATATGCTTCCATTGTTCTAGCCATCGACGTGTCCACATGCTGGCAGCCATATTGTACTGCTAGCTGGTTTGCATAACAAAAGCAGTCCCTGCTAACTGCAGACGGTATCCCCGTACATGTAGCATATTGACCTCATGTGCCCTTTTGAATTCTCTGTACGCAAACAGCGTACGTAGTTTCATGCGTCGGCAAGAGGATACGTTTGCCTGCAAACCAGAGCCAGTACTTCGGACGGTGGAATAAATAAAAAATCCAAAGCTACGTCCATTGAATGGCACGGCCAAGGCAGTGAAGGACGTTGCCTGGCTTGAACTTGCAGAGCTGAAGCCCAGCTTAGTACGTCGGACACCAGTTTGTAATGGTATTTCCGAGTCGTTCATATCCGTTCCATGGGAGGAACAAGTCGAGCCGTCCCGTCAAAAATACGTTCTCATTTTCAGTCACGCACAACTGAATAAGTGACTTTCGTCTCGCACCATCGGCATATCTGCCAAGTCGTTTGCAAGAGGTAGCCTTCTAGATTAGCATTGCCGAGTTGGTCAAGTTCGGCAGCAATCTGTATAGTGCCAGGCAGCCAAGTACGTCCAACTCCGCCAGAAAACGTCACCATGCTATCCTGCAAGTCCGCTAAAAAGCGGTAAAAAAAAAACCAGCCCCCTCGGGTGTGGGGACTGGCGGACAGGTTTCTGCACCTTTCCCTGTCCTTGGACTCCTGTGAACCATTTCGAGAGCAAACGCCGTTCCTCGCCCAAAACCTGTCCTCGAACGACCCCTAGCGTGAGCAAGGGTTTGCTACACGTAGTTCCGTCGACTAGGCAGGAAAGGGGGTACCAAAAAGGAGCCCGATTTCCACCGCCTTAGGAGGATAACGGCCGTGGCTGCTCAGCTTCTAGCTACACCGAATTTCAAGCGGATTTTCACCGACTTGGCAGGAAAAGGGTTAATGTTCCATTGTTATGTTTATCTTATCCAGCTGGTGCCATTGTAGGAAAGGCAGGTCTGTGAAATTGATACTCTGATAACAAAGTAGGGAAGTGGAGTATTCCAAAGTTAATGGAGCTTTCCCGTAATGTTTCTGGGGAAAGTTTGAGCAAAAGTTTAAGCCTTTCACTTTTTAGGCGCCCACTACCTTAATATCAGTGTGGTGTGATTCATGAGGCCTTTCACAAACATGAAAGTTACCAACTGTCGATTGCAAATGCCAGAACAGTTACATGCATGTCTTTTGCATTTCAGGTATTTACCTTTTTACACACATTATTATCTACTCGGGTCTGCAAGGTGAGATCAGTATTAGTTGTGGCACCGCTGAACACGGTCTTGAATTGGATGGATGAGTGCATCATGTGGTTGGACAGGAAAGACAGAGTGGAGGTAAGTTCTTCCATTTTCCTCCTACAAGTATATGCACCAGAAGTACATGATGAAAACTTGTACCAGTAAAAACTGTGAGTTTATTTTCTCATATCCTTTGGGATAATCTTGCCCTCTTGCTGCTCAGGAAGCCTTATCTTACACTGCAGCTGTGGTCTGTATTGCATCTAAAAACAATGCAACAGTGTATTTCTTATGTAAAGCCAGGTAAACCTGTCATGATTGAACCATTGCCATGGACCCAGTGTTGTTGTCTGACATAAGAGCCCTCCAACTGATACAACACCATTGGTTACTGCAGTTAAGCTAGACTGAAAGATCTGTTGCCTGAGGGCGCTCTCTACGCTCCCCTCTCTTAACCCTTTCACCACCATGGTTTGTCCCAAATCCATTGTTTTCTATGGTTAAGTTGGACCTGTATACAGGGAACTGGGGTGAAAGGGTTGAGAGAAGGGGAGCGAAGAGAGCGTCCTCAAGTGACGGATCTTTCAGTCCACAGTTAAGCATCCATTGAACAAATTCCCGGATTGTTGTGACAGCAGAACATAGAGAAATGGACTAATCTTGGACAGCCTTCCAAGAGAGCTGAGAGCAACCCCTGATGTTTGCACCGTTGAAAGGCCCATCTCGTGCATTCTGATTTGGTCACAAATTATGCAGATATGGCAGTAGAGCATATCAGCAATGATGTCACAGTTCTCTTATTGATGCAAAAGTATATAGTTACTCTTTGTAAAATGTTATTCTACACTTTGATGTCATACATGCAAGCTTCAGATAGCCAAAACGGAACCTTCACAAGCGTACTGATAAAATTACTAAACGTCACCCATCCCTGTCAAAGGATCACCTGCTTAACGCAACAGGAAGAAAAAACAATTGCACAAGAGACCAAGTTTATCTGCATGTCTGTTGCCTGAAGCCAACATAACAATACTGTTTTCAGTGACAAGCCAATGATAGTTTTATCAAAGCTATGCACAGAGTAGTTGGAAAGAAAGCCAAGGCACGTTCTTCACATTGTCACACACGGGGATGAAATGATGTATTTCATTACTTTGATTTTTTTTTTCATCTTTCAAAGGTTGCTGAGCTAACCAGTGTCAGAGAAAACTGGAAGAGGGCAGACGCTCTGGAAGCCTGGCATGAAGATGGAGGCATTATGATCATGGGCTATGACATGTACCGAATGCTAGCCAAAGCGACTCGCGTCAAACAAAAAAGGCTAAAGAGAATATTCCACGAGTGTCTTGTAGACCCCGGTAAGGTTACGATGAACGTGTTGGCTGTACTTGTACGTAAACTGCTATCATTACAAAACAATAAAACAGTAAAAGCTAAAATAAGAATAGTAGATTGTTGATATTGCAGTACATGCATTTTCTAGCATAAAGAAAAAAATCCAAGTTTAAAGATTGTCTCGAGCAAAATAATGTCAGTCTAGAACTACTTCCTCCAGAACTTCAGTGACATACTCTAAAAGTATCACCATATGACGTAAACTAGCTCATTGTCCACTGTTACATTGTATATCCTTGCAAGTTAGTTGGCAAATTTTTTCAATATGGAAACAAATGACGTTATATTTACCAATGTATGATGTGAAGTTGTCAGTGGCGGCCTGCTCTGTGTTAAGGGTAGTGAGGAACTTAAATTTCAAACTTTCACAAAAGGAAGACGATAAAATCTTTACTCACTCCAAGAGCTTCAAAGTGAGCCCAAAAATGTGATAGATCCGAAAGTATCTGTCCGTAGGTGCATTGTGCCTTCACCTTAAAATTTGTTCGTATTAATCACAAAAGTAAATGCTGTCGACTTTTAAAATGGAACTTTGCTGCAATGTTTATGTAATATGTTCAAACCTCTGTCCAACTATGTCTTAAATCTTATGTTTAACACTGTCTTTGTTAAGTTTGTTGATAGGTATCTGTATATTTATTTGACTTATTTTTTGTTGGCTTTGCAGGCCCTGACATCGTCGTGTGTGATGAAGGTCACATATTGAAAAACGATGCGTCTTCCATATCGGAGGCCCTCAGCAACATCAGGACAAGGAGGAGGATTTGTCTGACAGGCACACCTCTCCAAAACAATCTGTTTGAGTGTAAGGCTTACTCTTTTCAATGGTTCCAAATCTGAAAACCAATATTGAGCATCTGGCAATATCATAAATGAAGATACTCTTTCGTGAAGATTTAAACACTTGCTGCCAGACAATATCACTTACCATCGACCGAGTCAGTAAAAAGCAGCACGAGCCAAAACCATACACATTTTTACCCACTTGGCCTTATATGTTATAGCAGCTTTGTCAGTAAAAATCATGTGTACAGCATGTATGTTTACTGGGGCCTTCAAGTTTTTGTTAAAATGCACCATATGGGGCACGTCGTGCCTCACTACTTTTAACCAACTTGACTTGATTGTGAAATATGAACTTGGCAGGAAGAGGGTTAAATTGCATATACAGCTTCAGCAAAGTATCTGCTGAAATCCCTTGCCAAGCGTTGTACAAGATTTTGTACAATGTTCTTTTTTGTTATTTTACTGATGTTTATAAGGAATATTTGTCATTTTAGTCAATAAATTGTTCGTGACTGCCCTTTATTTGTTAAAAATACATTTATTTTTACTTCCAAATTTCAATGTATCCATATCAAATCAAGAGTCTTGTTCTGAGCCAGACTTTTCACTCATTTCTTTTCTTTCATCTTCTCAGATCACTGCATGGTGAGCTTTGTGAAACCCAGCCTGTTAGGTACGCGCAAGGAGTTTGCCAACCGTTTCGCCAACCCTATCAACAACGGACAGCACTCCGACTCCACTCCTTACGATGTCAAACTGATGAAAAAACGAGCCCACGTCCTGCATGATCTACTGTCAGGCTGTGTACAGGTGTGTTTCCAGATATGTATTTTCTAATCGATTAGTAAAGAGAAAGCACTGGAGCTGCACCAAGTTCGCCCTTTAGCAAAGATTTTATTCATACCGTTCAACATATTTACAGGCTGTTGTGAAATTGGTGAAAGAAATTGACAGGCTGTATGTGTATGTGTTTTGTAAGAGGTCTTTCACTGTATGTACTCACTGACGTCAACGCCTCCCACCCTGCTTATTCTTCCTCTTCTGACAACTTTCCATTTCAGAGAAAGGACTACTCTGCCCTGACAAAGTTCTTGCCCCCGAAACATGAGTACGTGATATCAGTCAGACTCTCAGATGTCCAGATCAAACTCTATGAGCATTACCTGAGAACGATTTCATCTGCCCCGAGTTGTGGTGGATCTGCAGGCAGTGGTACTAGTCTCTTCTCCGATTACAATTCCTTGATGAGGATCTGGACACATCCGTATATTCTGAGACTTGGAACAATACGAGAACAGAACAGGGTAGGTTTCGCTACAGGTACATTGATAAGTGTGAACTCTCAAAAGTGTGTAACCTTCTCTGGTTTGATCAAAAATATGGTTTTGAATATAATGATGCTCATCAATTGGCAATATTATTTTCAAAACCATATTTTCATTTCATTCCAGTTTATAACCATCAATGGGCACCGAGAATGCTTTATGCGTGCTGCCAATTCACTTCAGATACTTCTGTCACTAGTTTTGGTCAGTTATTTTGAGTTACTGATAATGGCCACTGCCTTTGAAATCGAAGGAAAGTGCTGTGATAAGCCATTGCTATCATCCAGTGAAGGCCCAGTGTGCCAGGTAACAGCCAAGAAATATTTGTACACACTCAGACAGTTGGTGAGAATTATTGTCCCCTAAACACGTAATGAACAAAGTGTACATAATATGATTGTATCGTTCACAGTGAAAATACAAATCCTTTGTTTCTAACTCAAACAGTTAGCTACTGTCTCAAAATTACCAGTCACTTGCCATTTGCCAAAGTCGGTTAAAAAAAACAGTATTTAGCCAAAATCTACATGCATTTGTGCCTTATATGGAAGTATGTGATAGCGGATCAAGTCAGTTAACCTTTAAGCAACAAAGTCTATTTTTGTCACCTTCATAAAATATAACGTGGACAACATTTTTTAGATCCTGACATTTTTTTTTGCAGATTTTCCCCAAAATTTTGATCAAAATCTGTGCTGAGTGAAAAGTTGTGTCCATGTGGTCCAAAATTATCAAAAAATTACTGAAAAATTCATAAAAACTGGTATACTGTTGTACTAACATTTTGTTGGAAAAAATAACAGCACTCAAAGGGTTAAAGCCATGTTTTCAGTATCTATTTTTCAGGGGCCTTCCCATGTTCAAGTCTTTCTTGAAATGCAATCTACAGGACGTGTCATGCATCACTGGTTTTAACCAACTTGACATGATAGTGACAGAATGATGAACTTGGCAGGATAAAGGGGGAGGGTTCATGAAAAGGAGGGCATGACTGAGTTTTGCCTTGTTTCACGTGAATCAAAGTTACACTCTGGGACTCATCTTTTTTTTTTGCGATGTCCGTTCTCTCTCAGACCAAGTATTACGACTCGGATTCCATGGATGATTTCATCGCTGGATCTGATGAAAATTCTACCAGCCAACTCAGTGACAACAGTGTTATTGAGGTCGGGGATTCTGATGACAGTGAGAAAAGGAAGAAAAAGTGAGTCTGATGTCACTTGTAATGATCCTGGAGTTAATTTGGTCAATGAAAAAAAGTACAGAATGGTTGTAGGTTTGAGGTTCAAGTGATTGAACTGAAATTTCTGAAATTATTTGCAGTGAATTTTGCAGTGTGTTACCATCTATGTACTAGTATGTATAATGAAATTTGGCTGTTGATGATAGTTCATTGCTTCTGTTGTAGATTGAGTCCTATGGATTCATTCTTCAGTCCATCCATTTCTTTGTCTGTCTGTCTGTCTGTCTGTCTGTCTGTTTGTCTATCTGTCAGTGCATCAAGATGTTTTCAACATACTGCCATACCCGTTTCACAAACAGAGCAAATAAATCCATTTCTTCTATTGGCCACCACAAACACGGTTTTACCTGTTCACCCCCACCCCACCCCCCCTGTCTGTACCCAGTTCCACATTCACCATTGATAACAATAGGTTTTGGGCCAAACATGGGATGGTGATGAAAGGGTTAAAGTTTTGTGTATTGGTGTCGCTGTCTCTTCACAGGTTAAATGGCAAGGGCAAAGGTAGAGGTTATGACTCTGACAGCAGTGTGGAAGTGGTGAACACCTGGAAAAGTAGAACCAGGGGAAAAGATGGAAATAATCTTGAAGAAGAAGAGACAGGTAGGTTGAACAATTTCAGATAGCTCCGGAATGAGACACGGAAAGGGCAACCACAAACTTTCATGACCTCCGTATTTTGCGCCAGTTCAGGGTGCTCCTCAAGGGGATTTTGAGGGATGAGTCACCCCTCTGTTTTTTTTTCAGCAATCTACGTGCTAATAGCCGTAAAAAAGAATACATTTTCCCAACAAAGGAATATGCAAGTCATGTATTGTTATGTAAATTGGTCATCCCTCTGGTTTGCCAGAACACTTGGGTTTGATCGGAATGTTGTCACAGCCAACCATGTATACTGAATTCTGTACCAAATTGCCGCCGTCACTGTCCTTCAGACAAAAAGTCACATTTCTTATCGTAAACTGTTTTATTCCAAAAGCTGTACGAAAGTGAGCCCTCCAAGTTACATCAAAGCAAGTTCTCTTTGACCCAAGAAAATTATGCACTTTAGATATGGTGGTGTACACCTGATGCAATAAAAGTAGATTGACTCGAAAGAGTTCAAAACTGTCAGGCCGAGGACACCCTGTTGTACACCACTAAACTGCAAGAATAGAAGGTCATTTAGGGGTCATGAAAATTTGCAATTCCATTTGTATTTGGTATATATACGTGTCCACAAGTGTTTACGGTTAACTTGCGATATCTTTTGACTATATCTGAGTGTATGTTCAGACACTGCATTTCCTGACTGCCTTTTTGTTCTGTGTTTCTCTGTGCTCCAGAAACCAAAGTGGTGCCAGGTTTAGGCGAAACTGAGAGCAAAGAATGGTACAGTGACTTTGTCAATGCAGACCACGCGTACAACTTAGAGCTCAGTGGCAAGCTGTGTCTTTTGATGGAAATCCTCAGACTGTCGGAAGAAATTGGTGATAAAATGTAAGTCTTTGTAGCATTCTGTCCTGCCTGTCTCTCCTCCTCTGCCTCAGTCCTGTTACACCTCCCTTCTCTGTGCCCTCATCAGTCACTCTCATTAATTATTACATGCCTCGTGTATCGAAGGTCTCACATTCCATATGGTTCAACGGTAACTTATTTGACGACTTTAGGATGTAAAATGTTCAAATTACATGTTTTACATAGGAAATCCAGTTTTTAGAAAAATTATGCATGAAAACTCAAGAAACCATAATAGTGAATTAAATATATCAATGTGCCATTCGATGATGAAAATTGTTCTGTTTTTTTTAAACAGATTTTCATCTAAACATGGAAATAAAATATATGACTGTCATTTGTATGCAGTGAACCCCAAAATTTAGATTGAAAACTATGTAAGAGAGGCATGTAGTAAAAATATGATGGCGCTAATAAGGGACTATGTACCCTAGAGGCAGGAGACCATTTTCTATCCTGACATCAAACAAATGGTCACCTACCCTTGGGCACACAGTCCCCTGTTTAGGCTTTAATATATATTCTTTCCCTCCCAGGCGATCAACATGAGCTCACATACACATTGTTTCATGTTAAGTAATAAGTAATTGTGTTCCAGACTTCAGGGACATGTGCTAATGAACTGTAGATAGGAGGTGGTCATAAACTCAATGATGTTGTGAACTCAGCAAGTTGACATGCTCCATTCTAGTCTGTGTCAAGCAGGTAATTGATTTCAGCCTACAAAATACGTAATAGGCTGCATCAACAGCACAGCCATGATATGACACAGGCCCATATATTAGCTTTGGGGAGGGAGGGAGGGAGGGAGAGAGAGAGAGAGAGAGAGAGAGAGAGAGAGAGAGAGAGAGAGAGAGAGAGAGAGAGAGAGAGAGAGAGAGATCAATTGATCTATAAATGGATAGATTTTGTATACATGTATTAAGAAATGAATGGAAAATGAGCACTAATCTAGTGATTGTGATTTCTGTTATGGTTTCAGTCTTGTCTTTAGCCAGAGTTTGCTCTCCTTAGACATCATAGAAGACTTCTTGGAGTACATAGAAAACAAAGCCGAAGAAGCCAAAGACGGCAAAGAGCCACATCCCATCTTGAAAGTAAGTTCAAAGGTCAGGAGATCTTGTCTTGGGATATTCAGAATCAAGTATGGAATATATATATACCTTACGCATAGTCGCAGTGCACTTTCTCACTTTTCCGACTTCTAAACTCTGTGAGTCAGTTTAGGAATTTGTAGAAAGTTGACTGAGTTAGTCCCATGACAGGACATTTACTAGTAATGTGTAAAATGTTCTTGACTCAAAAAAGAATATTCTTTGTCATTGAGTCGGTGACGTGTCAAATTGGCATAGCAACCACATCACATTGTTGCCTGTCATTCAGAAATGGTGACATTGTTTTAGATTCAGCAATATCCCAATGTTCCCAACCCCCTTCCTCTGTAGAAGGTTGTCCACTCGTAAATTTGTCTCCCAGTTATATTGTGAAGTTGAAAACAGGGAGGCAAATACGCTGCTGATAATGACTTTAACATGGTGCAGACCGTGGTAAATATATTTGATAATTTATATTAGCTACTTGTTGTATTATTATTCTTTCAATACAATCAATAATTTCTGTACTTATTTCCAATTCATGTTATTGTTTGCTATTTCCATCAATAATTCAGTGCTGCGGAAACGGTGCATGGGTGAAGAACATAGATTATTACAGAATGGATGGCTCAACAAATGCTCACAATAGGAAGAGATGGTGTGAAATCTTCAACGATCCAACCAATTTACGGTAAGTTTCCCCCCGTCCCATAAGTTATTTAAAATTTTCTTTCCCTTTAGAGGAGCAGGGAAGCTTGAAGTTGAACAATGACTAGTTTATCAGACAGAGAAGAAAATTGAAACAGACTGGATACACTTGATAATTGTCTTTTTGATGGTCTCTTTAACCTGTTCACTCCCGATTCCCTATAAACAGGTCCACAATCACCATTGATAACAATGGGTTTGAGCTAAACCATGACAATGAAAGGGTTAAACATCGCTAATTGCACGGGATGAGTTTGTGGTAGCAATCAGTTCTACTGTACACTAGTAGCCATCATCATTTCGGCCAATGGAAAATCTTGATGTATTGAAATGATATTGAGTGTCACATGAAATTTTATTCACATATAAAAGATTTCTCACTCTGAAGGAGGTGGGTATCAGAAATGAAGATTTGTTTCATCTATTGTACCCTATTATTCACTTTCACGAGAGTACTGATACCTAACAAGTTTGTGATGTCAGACATTATTTCAAACCAGGAGAAAAATGATAATTTTAGGGTCCAATGTAAACAATCAAATGTGTTTCTTTGTTTGTTTGTTAGTTTATTTTATTAGCTACTATAGACTATAGTCTATAGAAGCTATTGGGATGGGTATCCGTCCGGCGTCCGCGTCAGTCTGTATGTATGTATGTATGTATGTATGTCCGTTTGTGAGGCGTCCGTCCACTCAAATATCTTGAGAACCGCAGTACTTACTGATTCGATATTTGTTGTGTAGATTAAAAATATGATTTTAAGAAACTGGTTTTTTTAATTTTTTGATATTGTTGAAAATAGGCAAATTAATGCCAAAAAAGGTGTTTTTGATAAAAAATCTTCTTCTTCATAACCGCTGGTCAGACAGCTTTGTTATTTGGTATACAGGTCCCTAGGGGTAACCCAACTTAGATTTGTTCAAATTGTGATGAAATATGCAAATGTGTATTTTTAAGGAATTTTTTGTCATTTTTGGTCAAAATTTGACTTGCATTGTATGTAATTCTTGTACTGTATAAACCCTATCAATTCACCCAGAAAAAAAAAATTAATATGATTTTAAATAATTGAATTAATTAGGAAATCATCAAAGCCAAAATAATTTTTATGTAGAATTATCACAAAGTTCAACCTTTTTTGACAGTTCGTAGTGAAATGCTTACCATCTTGGAGGATTAAAACATGTAAACGCAACTTTCCTGAATCCCAACTTTGACATATTCTGAACCGTCATTTATTGTGCCCTGTATGTTATCTAACAGAAATTGCTCAAAATAGTCAATAGAGATAGAGATAGAGAAAGTTCTAATTTCCATTTATGGTTGACTTGGTAAGGATAAAATAAAATTACTTTTTGAGGAAAAAATAGAGTGGTCAATTAAAAGAGTGGTCAAAGTGATAGGGTTTTTATGGTAAAGCTTCGCTGTAAGATTCCTCATGTGCTATTTATAGCAATTGTGCAATCTGTGTAAACAGTGCAATGAAAGTACATGATTCCTTATAATGCTTTTGATGACCTTGAACTTCTTAAGTTTCAAACATTGTCTCTTCAGTGTGCTTTCTCTGCGTATGTACAGTCTCAACTTATTCAACAGAACTCACTTACAATGTTAATCAAAGATATCCACCTTCTTCATCAATACATGTGTCACAAAAGGTTATTCTCTACATATTACACAGCAGAGCTCTGTCAACTGTTGAGTTGCTTGTTTTTTCAAAACCGCTGGTCAGACAGCTTTAACATTTGGTTTACAAGTCCCTAGGATGACCTTAGTGAGATAATTTCATACAGTCAGGAAATACTTAATTTTGTATCCATGTCTATTGTAGCTTCAGGGACTTTGGCCCTATTTTTATAATCTAAATGTTAAAAGTTGTCACATTTGATTTTTTTTTTCCACTCTCAGGGCAAGGCTTTTCCTCATCTCAACAAAGGCTGGCTCACTGGGTATCAACTTAATCGCTGCAAACCGTGTCATTATCTTTGATGCTTCCTGGAATCCCACCCACGACGTCCAGTCCATATTCAGGGTGTACAGATTTGGTCAGGAGAAAGCCTGCTACGTGTACAGATTCCTTGCACAGGTGAGCTGTCCTGCGTATGTAAATACTTGGCCTGCGTCTCTTGCGTAGTACTTCTAGTGGTATTTTGCCAGTTGGTTCAAAGTGTGATGTTTCACCCTCCTCCAGCTGTGAATGCTGAACCAGAGTGCAGTCACTGTAGTTTTGCCGACCATATGTTGTTTGTCCACGAATCTGCGTGTCCATTGCTCACAAGAGCCACAGTAGATTGTGCAAGTCGTCCGTGAAAATATGTACTAGACATGGGACAGCTGGTTGCTACCCCATTTGATGTTATTGCACACTTTTGCTTTCCAATTGCTGTCTTTCAGCCCGACCTCACAGCCTGCAGTCGCTCAGTTCTTTCAACATCAGCGCTAAGGTCATCCCTTTTTGCACAATGCTCAATTTTAGGCCAATGGATACTCTCAATTGATAATGACCCATTACACATTGATTTGCATACTCACACAGTGTTCATTAATGCATGTTGCATAAATGACTACCATAATAATTATTGTGGAAACTAAGCATGAGATGCCTGTTTTTGCTACTGCGGGTCTGGCATAAGAAAATGGTTTCATAACACAGAATATACACAGTGCTGTCTAAAGTTGATCATGCTAATTATAATGTGCCATTGAAATGTCCCCAGTGTTGGAGAAAAAAGTTTCATGCATCAAGTCCAGTCATTTGAACAGTCTTCAGAGACAAGTCATTTGTTCACAGTGGTACTGTAACAGCTACTTTAACTAACAAGCCCATAAACTATTAATCAATTCTCCCATAAAATTATTTACATTTGTTCATATACATTTTCTTTCCAGGGTACAATGGAAGAGAAGATATATGAGAGACAGGTATGGCAGACTTTGGAAATATTAAAGCAGTTTGCAGTTCGCTAAATGTTTTAGTGAGGTTGCTTAAGGTAGAAACCTAGAAATGCCTTGGGGATATATATTCAGACTCTCAGACTCTCAAACTGTTCTAAATACCTTTTTGGTGTACCACTTGTGGCAGCTCATTTTGAACTGACCGAGTAAATAAAGTTTGCAATGGCTTACTTTTCTGAAAATGGAAAATGTAGTATTTGGCCATAGAGTTATCACAGGGATGTGGCCATTTTGAATTTCAAAACTAAGTATTGGGTATTGTTTTTCTAGTGCCAAAATATTGCATGATAACCCCAGACTTTTATCCTTGATTTCGAAAAGGCAATGGTTTGACATTTCTGTATGGAAAGCCAGGTCAACAGTTATTGTAGCATTTACAATTTCAAGGCACATACTATTTTAACAATGGTTTTGCCCAAACCCATTCTTTTAAATGGCAAGGGTCGATCTACGTACAGAGAAGTGGGATGAAAGTACCTATTAATAACTCCCATTCGTTATTCCTGTTATGAATTAGGTTGCCATGAGGCAATGCAGAGAAACAATTTTGTAACGTATATTATTTTCCTTTTCGATCCTTCATACAGATTATCAAACAGTCCCTGTCTCAGCGTGTCGTCGATGAACACCAAATTAACAGGCATTTTACATCGGCTGACCTGGCTGAACTTTACAACTTTTCACCGGACATCTATAATCCAGACAAGGAACAGCCAACACCAATGCTGCCAAAAGTAAGACACATACAAATTTTATCACCAATTAGCATATCTCTATAGATGAATAGTTTTCATTTTCTAATATGAGTGAAGTTTGTTTGCATGGCACTGGTCCCTCTCTATTTGCCGACAACAGGGAGTTAAAACAAGGAGTAACCATGGCCAAGATTTTGAAATCGTAGTGACAGAGATAATTCCCGCCTGTTTACACAGCCTTTTGAATAATACAACATCTCAAGGTGTAGTCGGGTCGGAAGGTAGGGTTCCCATGCACCCCATGGATGTATTTTTAACCTACATTTTGTAATCCTTAGGGTCTATATTTAATGAATTTTGATGTTCCCAAAATCAAATCGTGTCCCATGGGGTTCATTTGGCGCCATCTTTGCCGCCATCTTGGCCGCCATCTTGGATTTCAACGATGGGGTAGGGGTCACGTATCTACCGCTCGACGGAAACAGAAACAATGAAATACTATAAACGTTACATTTTTAGAAAGCCAAGATCATGGCCTTTTCATTGATATATAACTTAATAGGGATTAATTAATATTCGAACGTCGATTAGACTTTATATCGGTCATTGGCCGTAAATCGTAAAATTTGCTAAATTTCACACCCAATAATTAAGTTCCCGTTCCTCCAAACAATTTTTCATAAAGTATTTATATATTTTTTGGAAGAACTCAGTCCAATAAACAAGGAAAACAACATTAAAAGTATGTGTCTTGAGATTTAGTGGGCGTATGAGCTTGTTTTCTTATTACGCGGTATGCCACATATCCGTGTGTAACATAAGGGGTAGGGGTAATGTTTCCCTTTCTGTTTCGAATCATGAATGATGAAACCATATAAATGTTACATTTTTTGAAAGTGCTGCATCAGGCCTTTCTAAAAATATATAGATTTATGGGGAAAAGTTGCATAATTAAACGTTACAAAGCTTAAACCTTTCGGTTTGTGTCGATTTTAAGTGATTTTTAAGAACGAAATTACAACATATGGGTAGGGGTAATGTTTCCCTTTCTGCCTCGAATCATGAATTACGAAACCATATAAATGTTACACTGTTTGAAAGCTCTGACATTGGCCTTTCCAAACATGTATAGTTTTATTGGGAAAAGTCCATATTTTAAAGTAACAAAGCTTATGCCTTTCAGTTTGTGTCAATTTTAAGTGATTTTTAAGGACGAAATTACAACATATGGGGTAGGGGTAATGTTTCCCTTTCTGTCTCGAACCATGAATTACGAAACCATATAAATGTTATACTGTTTAAAAGCTCTGACATTGGCCTTTCCAAACATGTATAGTTTTGTTGGGAAAAGTCCATATTTTAAAGTTACAAAGCTTAACCTTTCGGTTTGTGTCAATTTTAAGTCATTTTTAAACAAAATTTTAATATAAGGGGTAGGGGTAATGTTTCCCGTTCTGCCTTGAACCATGAATTATGAAACCATATAAATGTTATACCGTTTGAAAGCTCTGAAATTGGCCTTTCCAAACATGTATAGTTTTATTGGGAAAAGTCCATATTTTAAAGTTATAAAGCTTATGCCTTTCAGTTTGTGTTAATTTTAAGTGATTTTTTAAACAAAATTATAATATAAGGGGTAGGGGTAATATTTCCCGTTCTGCCTTGAACCATGATTATGGAACCATATAAATATTATACCGTTTGAAAGCTCTGAAATTGGCCTTTCCAAACATGTATAGTTCATTGGAGAAAGTTGCATATTGAAAGTTACAAAGCTTAAGCCGTCCAGTTTGTGTCAATTTTAAGTGATTTTTTGAACAATATGCACAAAACAGTTAGTCTGTTGGCCAGGTATCGAAATCATCCCCTCTAAGGCATTTTACCCACTATGATTTTTTGTTAGCTAGTATTCTCAGCTGTCATAATCTGCTTATTTTCCATTATCTGATGGTGTGTGAGAGTGTAACGACTTGTTTGTGAAGGGCTGTCACGCCCTCCGTAGTAAAATAGGAATGGGTTAGGGGTAACATAACATATTTACCGCTAGTCGGAAACAAAAACAAAAAAGTACCATAAACAATACATTCTTAGAAAGCCCAGATATAAGCTTTTTCCTTTTTTGATAATTATTCGACTTTAGATGGCGCCGATATTCCGTATGTGCATGGCGGTCAGCAGCTGAATCATTCACTTAACGAACGTTGATATGGCCTGAAACTTCGGTAAATTCATTCAAGCAAACTCTTGTTTGATTAAGTTGATAGTTTTCCTTTCTTTTTTATTTCGAGTATTTGCCATGGCATGACTGAAACGAACCTTGAAACGAAGGCTGTACGTATCTATATTAGTCCGAGCCTGAGCGTGATCTGAGAGCAAACAGATCCGCAGATAATGCGAACGATCGCAACCGTTACCAACAGACTCATTATGCAGAGCCATGCCCCAAAACGCCCAACCATACTTGGCACTAATCATGATCCCAGTCCATTTCAAGCCGGGCTTTAAGGGAAGTGCAGTGGCCTTTGAAAGACCCTTTGGTTTGGTTTTGTACCGTAGTATAGGAAGAAAACCCGACCTGTCGTCGTTGCTGTGAATGTTTGTGTTGTTTTTAGCCTCTTTTTTCGCCTATTTGAAGAATCGTCTTTGCAGCCTTCCATCCTGCGTTCTGTGTAGCGAGTGTCTTCGATCGCTCTCTTAAGTTTGTGATGTACAACTGTCTTGAGTCTCGGTGCTTTATTGGGTGTAGAGGTAAATAGTTAGAGATCAGGGTGATAAATTGGTTGCCGCAGTGTCTTTCCAGGTGTTGCCACTTTTGAAGGAATTCAACACTCGGTATTTTGGCCTGGTAAGTATTCTTTAAGGTGTACCTGTAGGCTAAGTGGTACTGAATAGGGGCACTTAGGTTTCAACACATTCGATACTCTTGGCTTTCGCTTATACCCCGTTGTATGAGTAACTGGGATCGGAAATGGGAAAGGCTTAATTAATATCCATCTTTGCTAATATTAATTCTCGTTTGGCTTACAAATGGCCACCTCTACTTGTTTCGGTGAAAATTTGACTTTCAATTGGACAAAACATTGAATATGACTTTCTTCTGTGTGTTATTTAGGCCTATGAAAATATGAAATTGCATTATATATTGTTGTCAAATATCTCAAATCTTAGATTGTAAGAGATAGGCTTAGGCTTCCCTGTAATCATACAAATGAGTTAAATGGGAATTTATTGGAGTAGATTACAGTAATCGAAGAGAATGGTTGACACTATAGAAAGACTTATCTCGGATTGCGGGGACCTAACTATAAAAGAACAGCACAGAATACTTGCCGGATGTATTGACTGTTCATGTATAGTACAGGCTAGTACAACATGGAATGTAAAACATACAAATCAAAGAAGTGGCAAATTTTCTCAACTTTTCACAAAGTTTATATTCCATCATTACTATCAGGATTAGGATTTTCCAAATCTATAAATAAGCTATTACTTGATTACACCTCGATTCAGCATGACCAACATTTTGCATTTGCCACGCAACCAGCCATGCCCGTCCCTTGGATCGCGAACAATGCCTTTAACGAAGCTTTTGAACGCTTTTTGTGAATTGTGTAAGAATGTCCTCTCTGTGGAGTATAATGTGTGAAGCCGTTGTCTAGCTCGCTTGACTCTGATGATTATGTTGACTTATTTTTTCTCAGCTGCTGGTGGCTGATCTAGCTGGAAAGTTAGATCAATCTAGTCTCTCTGATTCGATCATGCTGGTGGGAATGGTATCTTCAAGCATTGACCCTAAAACGTCCGTTTGTAGGGTCTTTGCTTCAAAGACGTCAGGGTCTAACATTGGTTAAATGTCATCCATGATAAGAAACTAATGATAGATTCACTCACAAGGCATTTTAAACATTGAGGTGTCAATGGGAATATAAGCCTTTTTAGTCATTTTCTGAGGTTTGTCTCGCCTTCTTATTGCTTGGTGTAGAGAGTGTTTGTTCGCCTTCTGTTTACTATTTAGTTGCGTAATTTGAATGCGTTCTGTGACATTTGGCTTTTCGGGTTTTAGTTCCAGAATTATTTTGCTATTGAATTTTAGTACCTAGTCGAAATGTAATCCTCATTGTGAGTATATAGTGTTCTGCGTTGTAAAATAATTTCGAAAAATTGGTTATGATCTCTTGTTTTCTGGTAAGGAAGGTAAAGTGTTGTCGATCCATCTTATCTTATTATGGAGAAGCTATATTGTGGATTAATGGTGATTGGTTTTCAGCGATAAAAGATTCTCTCGTATTCCCGTGTGGTATTAAAAATAACACTATTAATAGTGAGCTCTGATTTGCCCAGACGGTCACGTGACTGTGCATGTATTTACGATATACTGTAAAGTTGGCCATTCCTATCTCCAAAGTGGGTTTCTTTCACATTGTTTGTATTTTCATCACAAGTTTCAATATACTGATATAATATAGCGATAAACATCCCCTATAAGTTGGGTACACCACTCGAGCTCGGTTTGACCATTTCACTCCTTATACACACGACTGAAGTTCGTGCGTATATGTTGTTTACCGGTCGAAACCGTGTGGTATCCTTTCAAAGTGGTGCTTTATTGCTTATATATCTCTCGCGATACAATTAAAGAAAAGGGATTGATTGTTGCTGCTGTCATATCAACTTTGCATGACGACTATGACATCCAATTTAGTGTTTGTGGGTTTGGAATATATAATTTTTGACATATTATAGCTGTTAACTTTCTTTCCCTAATTTGAGTTATTGAAATGAGTAAAACGTCTTTTATTAACCACCATTGTAGCTTTTAGTGCTATTCAATGCCTATAGAGTATTTTTCTATGTTCCTTTTAACAAGTAAATGTCAGTAAAGTAACACAAACTTTTGAGTTTAGGCATTTTCACTGCATAATTTTGAGTTTACCCCATCAAGCCATATCTTGTTGGAAAAACAACTGCGTTAGTGTTTCAGAGATATGATATTTATGTGGCTTCCTTATTCGCTGCGTTTGGTAGGAGAGGAATCATACCCATACCCCTATCCCTTAAATGTATATTATAGAGGGATGTACGGCATACCATATATTAGGTAAACAATCGACGCACCCCATAAGTCCCAAGAAGATACACTCTTTTATGTTTTTTACTTCTCTATTGCATTAAGTTCTTTCAAATGATATATAAATACCTCGTAAAAATTGTTTGGAGGAACATGAACTTAATTATTGGGTTTGAAATTAAGCAAATTTTACAATTTACATTTCATGTCCGATATAAAATCTAATCAATTTTGAATATCGATTTATCCCCATTTAGTTGTATACCAATGGTAAGGAGATTATCTGGGCTTTCTAAGAATGTATTGTTTATGGTACTTTTTTGTTTTTGTTTCCGACTAGCGGTAAATATGTTACCCCTAACCCATTCCTATTTTACTACTGAGGGCGTGACAGCCCTTCACAAACAAGTCGTTACACTCTCACACACCATCAGTTAAATGGAAAATAAGCAGATTATGACAGCTGAGAATACTAGCTAACAAAAAAATCATAGTGGGTAAAATGCCTTAGAGGGGATGATTTCGATACCTGGCCAACAGACTAACTGTTTTGTGCATATTGTTCAAAAAATCACTTAAAATTGACACAAACTGGACGGCTTAAGCTTTGTAACTTTCAAATATGCAACTTTCTCCAATGAAACTATACATGTTTGAAAAGGCCAATGTCAGAGCTTTCAAACGGTATAATATTTATATGGTTTCATAATTCATGGTTCAAGGCAGAACGGGAAACATTACCCCTACCCCTTATATTATAATTTTGTTTACAAAATCACCTAAAATTGACACAAACTGAAAGGCATAAGCTTTGTAACTTTAAAATATGGACTTTTCCTGATAAGACTATACATATTTGGAAAGGCCCATTTCAGAGCTTTCAAACAGTATAACATTTATATGGTTTCATAATTCATAATTCGAGGCAGAAAGGGAAACATTACCCCTACCCCTATATGTTGTAATTTCGTTCTTAAAAATGACTTAAAATTGACACAAACTGAAAGGTTTAAGCTTTGTAACTTTAAAATATGGACTTTTCCCAATAAAACTATACATGATTGGAAAGGCCAATGTCAGAGCTTTCAAACAGTATTACATTTATATGGTTTCATAATTCATGATCCGAGACAGAAAGGGAAACATTACCCCTACCCAATATGTTGTAATTTCGTTCTTAAAAAATCACTTAAAATTGACACAAACTGAAAGGCATAAGCTTTGTAACTTTAAAATATGGACTTTTCCCAATAAAAATATACATGATTGGAAAGGCCCATTTCAGAGCTTTCAAACAGTATAACATTTATATGGTTTCATAATTCATAATTCGAGGCAGAAAGGGAAACATTACCCCTACCCCATATGTTGTAATTTCGTTCTTACAAATGACTTAAAATTGACACAAACTGAAAGGTTTAAGCTTTGTAACTTTAAAATATGGACTTTTCCCACTAAAACTATACATGTTTGGAAAGGCCAATGTCAGAGCTTTCAAACAGTATTTCATTTATATGGTTTCATAATTCATGATCCGAGGCAGAAAGGGAAACATTACCCCTACCCAATATGTTGTAATTTCGTTCTTAAAAATCACTTAAAATTGACACAAGCTGAAAGGCATAAGCTTTGTAAGTTTAAAATATGGACTTTTCCCAATAAAACTATACATGATTGGAAAGGCCCATTTCAGAGCTTTCAAACAGTGTAACATTTATATGGTTTCGTAATTCATGATTCGAGACAGAAAGGGAAACATTACCCCTACCCCATATGTTGTAATTTCGTTCTTAAAAAATCACTTAAAATCGACACAAACCGAAAGGTTTAAGCTTTGTAACTTTTAATTATGCAACTTTTCCCATAAATCTATATATTTTTAGAAAGGTCTGATGCAGCACTTTCAAAAAATGTAACATTTATATGGTTTTATCATTCATGATTCGAAACAGAATGGGAAACATTACCCTACCCCTTATGTTACACACGGATATGTGGCATACCGCGTAATAAGAAAACAAGCTCATGCACCACTAAATCTCAAGACACATACTTTTAATGTTGTTTTTCTTGTTTATTGGACTGAGTTCTTCCAAAAAATATATAAATACCTTATGAAAAATTGTTTGGAGGAACGGGAACTTAATTATTGGGTGTGAAATTTAGCAAATTTTACGATTTACGGTCAATGGCCGATATAAAGTCTAATCGACGTTCGAATATTAATTAATCCCTATTAAGTTATATATCAATGAAAAGGCCATGATCTTGGCTTTCTAAAAATGTAACGTTTATAGTATTTTTTTGTTTCTGTTTCCGTCGAGCGGTAGATACGTGACCCCTACCCCATCGTTGAAATCCAAGATGGCGGCCAAGATGGCGGCAAAGATGGCGCCAAATGAACCCCATGGGACACGATTTGATTTTGGGAACATCAAAATTCATTAAATATAGACCCTAAGGATTACAAAAATGTAGGTTAAAAAAATACATCCATGGGGTGCATGGGAACCCTACCTTCCGACTAGACTAGTGTATTATTCATTCAATATCACAGCAAATCTCAGGGGAAATCTGACACTGACTTGGTACCATACACATCCAGTGCTTTGGTGGCAAATGTTCTTGACTTCCTTTGAACTTTGCTCAAAAGTGGCAAATACCTCGGAGGGAAAAAGAAAACACAAATACTATATAAGCAGGGTGGCACTCCCTCAGACACAATTTCAGATGCTGTAAAACCTGTTGTCAAAAAATGATGGGATCAGTCGATTAAGGTTTTTGGAGTTTTGCCTAGCAATTATGCAGGAACTACCACGGTGTCTATGGAAAACAAAATGCACTATTACTCCATGGTTTTTCAAACTCCATGCAAAGATACACTGAAGCAAATTTAATAGCGCAAGTGATTATTGATATGCAATAAGAAACACAGTCGTCATGGTGTCTGAGCTGCATTGACAATTGAGTTCAATTAAATTTTTGAGCAAAAACAATCTGTTGACGAGATTTTACTGAATAGTTGTACAAGCTGTCAAACCAAGTATAAAGTGCAGTGAAACCTGTACTTAGGGACACCTCTCTAATCAGGACACCTTTTTATTAAGGACAGATTTATCAAACCGAATGTTACACTTTGAATAGAATTTCACCTTTCTGTTTAGGACACCTCTGTATTCAGGACACTTTTTTAGTCCCCACGGACACCGTCCGGGGGGACTTATAGGTTTGGTCGTGTCCGTGCGTCCGTCCGTGTGTGCGTGCGTCCGTGCGTCCGTCCGTTCACGCAGATATCTCAGAGACGCCTGGAACGATTTCGTTCAAACTTGGTACAAGGATAGTACCCTACCTCATACAGATGCACATCGATTTGTTTCACAATGCGATCAAATTTGGCCGTGTTAGAGGACTTTTTAGTTTTCACCTCCATAGACTCCTATGTATAAGGCAGTCCATAGACTCCCATGTATAAGGCAGTCCATAGACTCCCATGTATAAGGAAGTCCATAGACTCCCATGTATAAGGCAGTCCATAGACTCCCATGTATAAGGCAGTCCATAGACTCCCATGTATAAGGCCAAGAAAAATAAAAATTTAGTTTCTCATCGTATTCATATTGCAAAAAGGATGCAGTGACACAGTTTTTAGTCCCCACAGATAAAGTCCAGGGGGCTTGTAGATTGGGTCATGTCCGTCCGTGAGTCCATCCATGAGTCCATCCGTTCACGCAGATATCTCAGACACTTTGACAAAATGTCATGTGACCTTGGTGACCTTTGACCTTGAATATACATATTTGTCCATAACTCAGTAACCACACGTCCTAAACCTTTCATATATGGTATGATGGGACACCCTATCACACCACATATTGTACCTCATTAATTATGTGCATATCTAATTTTGAGCAAGCCAATAGAGCTTAGAGGTCTGATTTTTGGTATATATGGATAACTTAGCAGTACAATTTTTTTGACAAAACGTCACGTGACCTCGGTGACCTTTGACCTCAAATATACATATTTGTCCATAGCTCAGTAACCACAAGTGCTACAGCCTTCATATTTGGTATGATGGGACACCTTATGACGCCACATATTGTACCTCATTAATTATGTGCATATCTAATTTTGAGCGAGCCAATAGAGCTAGAGGTCTGATTTTTGGTATGTAGGGATAACTTAGCAATACATTTTTTTTGACAAAACGTCACGTGACCTCAATGACTTTTGACCTCAAATATACGTATTTGTCCATAACTCAGTAACCACAAGTGCTACACCCTTCATATTTGGTATGATTGGACACCTTATGACGCCACATATTGTACCTCATTAATTATGTGCATATCTAATTTTGAGCGAGCCAATAGAGCTGGAGGTCTGATTTTTGGTAAATATGGATAACTTAGCAGTACAATTTTTTTGACAAAATGTCACGTGACCTCGGTGACCTTTGACCTCAAATATACATATTTGTGCATAACTCAGTAACCACAAGTGCTACACCCTTCATATATGGTATGATGGGACACCTTATGACACCACATATTGTACCTCATTAATTATGGCAATCTAATTTTGAGCGAGCCAATAGAGCTAGAGGTCTGATTTTTGGTAAATATGGATAACTTAGCAGTACAATTTTTTTGACAAAATGTCACGTGACCTCGGTGACCTTTGACCTCAAATATACATATTTGTGCATAACTCAGTAACCACAAGTGCTACACCCTTCATATATTGTATGATGGGACACCTTATGACGCCACATATTGTACCTCATTAATTATGTGCATATCTAATTTTGAGCGAGCCAATAGAGCTAGAGGTCTGATTTTTGGTAAATATGGATAACTTAGCAGTACAATTTTTTTGACAAAATGTCATGTGACCTTGATAACCTTTTACCTAAAATACACGATTATTTCAATAAATAAGTAACCACAAGTGCTATGTCCTTTATATTTAGTAGGATGGGAGACCTTATGACAGCACATGCTTTACCTCTATTAATTATGCACATTTATAATTGTGGGCAAGCCAATAGAGCTAGAGGTCTGAATTTTGGCATATATGAATTAATTAGCATTACAATTTTTTTTTTCAAAATGTCACGTGACCTTGATGACCTTTGACCTTGATTAAGCGTATATATGCATAACTCAGTAACCACAAGTTCTATACGCTTTAATTTTGATAGAATAATAGACCTTAAGATGTCACATCTTGTACCTCATTTATTATGCCCATATGTTTTTCTTGGCTGGCCAATACAGCTAGAGGTCTGATCTTTTTTCCCGATTTAGAACCATAACTTAGACATACCTCTGGTTGCAAATTGGGAACAATGACATAGACCTATGTGTCCATAGATTTGAACATATACAGTGAAAACCTGTCTATTAAGGACACCTTCGGGAATGGAAAAAGTGTCCTTAATATAGAGGTGTCCTTATAGACAGGTGAAATTCTATTCAAAGTGTAACTTTTGGTTTGATAAATCTGTCCTTAATAGAGAGGTGTCCGTAAGGACAGGTTTCACTGTACACTCCAGTGATACTTCTTCATGACCACATTTCCCTGCCCCATCAAGACTAATACTCCTATTACAAGTGGGGACTATGTCATTGTCAATGACTTGTCCATTCTTGAAGATGTCCTCAATAGAAAGGTTTCACTGTACTTTTTAGAGGCAGTCCAAGAAACTGTGGTAGATACATAGAATGAAATGTAGAGATAAAATTATCTTTTCATCGCAGCAAGTGTTTATAACCAAATTTGAAATGTTTACAGGTTAACCTTTGTCATGACAGATTCAAAGGCATGTATCCAGTTGCATGTGGGCCAAAATCCTAACCTTTTTGCCTTGCTTGTCTCTCTCGCTTTTCTACAACCAAAGGATTACATCCTGGCTGAACTTCTAACCAGCAAGAAAGAATGGATATTGAAGTTCCACGAGCACGACTCTCTCCTGGAGAACATAATCTCTGAGGAGCTGTCGGAGGAAGACCGACGGGCGGCCTGGGCTGAGTACAATGCCGAGAAGGAAGGGCGTGTGCAGCGGCCAGCAGTGGATCCAGAACTAGCCATGCGATGGATGCAGCAACAGAGGATCTACCAGCAACAACAACAGCAGCAGCAGCAGCAGGCGCAGCAACAACAGCATCTGGCTAGCAGTCAGATGTATGAGCATTTACAGGTACAAAAACAAAACAAAATGAACGAACGAGAAATGACCTCATGATCATGATCTCCCAGTTAAAACATTACCACGTGAAAAGTTCACTTCTGTAGAGGAAACAGTATGCACATACTGGACAGTCCATGAATGTAACAGCATACAGTTGCTCCCCAGGGCCCTGAGAGTCACCCGAAAACAATCAGTTTCATGAGGGGGGAAACAGACCGTTTTGGAGAAACTTGGTCCCAAGGGAACACAAATATATGCTTTTACCTGAATACGGCCAGTTAATATGTGTTATGTAACACACCTTATCCAATTTTCTCTTCAAAAAATCTAAACTTTCTTCAATGCTGTCCGTTTTTACAGAGATTACTAAGTAATGGTGCTACTTTGTTGACCAGTGGTGAGAGAATTCTACAGAGTCAGCAACAACCTGGATACCTTGCGCCGTTCATGGTGAGATTTCCTTCAGTCTTGTAATTTAGACAGCAGCTTTACAGTGTGTTTGCAAAGCTCCCCTCAGTCTTTCATCCCAAAGTAGAAATAAAATCACCTTTGGCAACAGATAATCAGATTCTGAAATTTTAAGGTATTATGCACCTCAAAAGTGAAAACTTCAACTTTTGCTCAAAATTTCCTCAGTGAAACTTTTGACCATTGACTCACCTAATCAAGAATAAAAAATCAGGGGTCACCATTCAAATTTTGGTACTGGAGAAACAAATTACCCAAAATTTGCCGATATTTAAAATTCAAAATGGCCTCCATCCCTGTGTCAACTCTATGGAGAAAAACAAAACTTTTGATTTTTTGCAAAACTAGGATGGTGAAATTTTTTCTTACACAACTCCCACAAGAGGTAGATCAGAAAAATTTGAAAAGTTTTAGAGTCAGAATATCTGTCCCCAAAGTGCATTCTACCTTAATGCATTTTGTTGTCACAGTGTCAGGAATGCTAATGAGCACATTTATTGGTCTATGCATTTTTTTCAGCGGGAGGATCATCTGCGGAGACTACAGCAGGCCCAGGCTCAGTTTGCTGTGGCACAGCAGCAGAGGCAGTTTGCCACCATGGCTCAACAAGGCACCATGCCACGAACCAATTTCTCCGCCACAGTTCGAGAGATCCTGCAGTCCTGGCCGATGAGACCGAGCACCCAGCGTCCACAGCCTCAAGATGGTGGAACCATAGAGTAGGGTGGAAGCTGTCTAGGGCCTTCACATACACACACACACCACAGACACACACATACACACACACATGTTCATACAAAAATCAGTAAATCTGTGTAAACAAAATTTTAACCTGAGAAAACTTTATGGTCACATAATATTTATGAATACCTGTGATATCCTAGCATGGAGATAATATTTATTGTGTGATTTTCTGAAATCTTGTGTCTTACACATCATATTTTAATACTGTTCTGTGGTGTGTTAAATTTTCTCATTGTGGATATTATCTAAAAAAAACTTCTTTGTCATGCTCTACAGTAAGCGTCTGTGATATGTTTGTACCTCCACAACTGTCTGGAAACCACAGAAAATATGATTGTGTGTATATCAACTTGAGTTTTGATGTATGTGTGGTTAAGTACAGGCTGAAATTTGCATCATTTCCGTCGTATTTTATCTCCTCTCTCACTCTTTTTTCAACCGATCGCATCCATTCACAATGGTCACAATCAATGGTGATGGACCAGGCCTAATATTTGCGGCAATAGAGCGGACATAGGAGTATACAATATGCGGACGGTTCACAATGAACTTTGTGTGATTTCATGTCCAGTGCCATGGATAGATGCCATTTAGTCGAGACATTGTAATTTTATGATCATAGTATTTATAGTAGATGGGAACAAAAATTATATTGCTTGGTTGTTCACATCACCTTGTTACGGATGTATATGCTACTATAGTTTGATCAAAGCACCTCTGTAGGTAAATGCCTTGTATTGTCTACAGTGCATTAGTTTCATACTACCGGTATGTAGAGTACCTATCTGGCTTTCATAATATATGTATAGCTACAGCCTAGAGCCTAGCTATGATTTTCGGATATGCGATCGAAGGTATTTGCAACAATGTATGCATGCAGTTGGAATACCTCAGCCTGGTCTGGTATGCACAAACGTCCCTGATTTTTCCCCAGGGACATTTATGCAAATTAGTAGAACACATGAACCAATCACATCGCAGGGCTATCATTCAAGTTTGACTGCATGTAGAGTTCTAAGTTCCCGTAGCATGTAATGACACATTCTCATGAATTGTCACTATCAATAGAATCTATTTGGAATAGACCAGTTTGTGGTATTCCATGCATAGCATAGCAGGCTACATTCACACACCAGCTTGCACAGAAACACAGCCTCTCAGCGGAGGAGACCCTAGGGTCTTTGCTCTCTAAGTAAACACCACAGCTTGAAAAGTCTGATTTATCATGACTCTGCCCAGCTAGCTACAGAGAACATAATTATTTGTGAATGTATGAAAAATTCAAGTGATGTAATATGTACAATAAGCACTTTTCACCTCAGCAAACGTTTCACAACTTTGCCTCTCCTAAAGGAAAGGTTTGTCACGGTGTTGTACAATTACATTCTGAAGACAAGAGAGAAATTCAAGACTATCCTAATATAATATTATTTTCAAATATATGATATGTTATGATGTTGTGATATGTGACAGGGTTTCTTTTTTTGAAATGTGCTATATATATGACCAAGGCAATATTTCGTTTACATGTTACTTATTATCCCGTTATGCCATAGTACTACTATTGACTTCAACTGAGAACGTTTAATTTTTCATTTCCATTAGTTAGTACGTTGTACATACCATTTGTAGTGTGTAGCTTCTCCGTTTGTTCCTGTTATTTACGAAATTTCAAGGATTTTTCATATCATGGCAGGTGATGAAGTATCCGTCGCTATGGTGTAACTGTACTTTATTTGAGCAGTGTTCAGAATTTCAATAAATAATAGCTGGCAACGGTAAAAGATGTTCAGTTTTGCTTCTCCCTGAATCAATCATTTCACTGAGATGTCTCTCATCTACTTTTAGCTATACTTTTTCATACTCTAGTACTCTTCTGTTAATTCCAAAAAGGTGGTGATATCTTACGGTATTTTTTTGGGGGGGGTGGGGGGGAACATCATCAAGGTAGTATGTGCTCATGAAATTGAAAGACTTGGACTTTTCTTCCTCACAAAAACCTTCAACCATTCTTTTTTAGAAATCCAAAATAAAAATCAGGGGTTACTGTGCAAAACTTGGTAATACGGAAACAAAAATTACCTTAAATTTACAAAGAGTTTGAATTCAGCATAGCCACTGTCCCCATGTTAACTCTGGGCGCAAAAATTAAATTTTCGATTTTCATAAGAATAAGGCTGGGAATACTATTAATCCAAGGGCTGTACAATGAGCCCCCATAGGCAGTAGATCAGAAAAGAATTGCAAAGATTTGAGAGTCTGTATAACCGTCCTTGAGGCACATCCTACCTTAAAGGTATACTGTCACCTGTTTCAATTTTGCCACAGTTACCATGGAAAGAAAAAATCTAACCAATCACAGATTTTAAGCGGGTGGCCGCTTTTTAAAAACAGCGCCTCACATGGGCATTTTGAATACCAAGGAACGCCCCTTTGACCATATATGGGCATATTTAGATTACAGGTGACTGTATACCTTCAACTATTTCACACTCATTTCCAAGTTTACAGGCCAAACCATACTTTTGAAAGGTAAAGTGACACCCAAGTTTAATATTGACATGCTTGAGTGGCAGAGTGTTGGAACATACCACAGAATTAGTGAGGTTCACATACCATTAACACATGACTTTACATGACTATGCTGGAAAAACGTAAATGTGTGACAGACTGGTTCCAAATTATGCTGAACTGGCAACTTGACAACCCACACTTATGCTATCATGAATTTCCACAGAATAGAAGAAAATTTTGTACATAGTTCTGGTTTCAAAAGTTTAATGTTGCAGGCAGGGGTACACCTTTGCAATCACAGTACATGAAATACCAAATTTTCATGTTCATATGTTTTTATGTGCCAGAGCTTTCATTTTTGGAATCACTTTTACCGTGAGGAGCAATAGTTGTAAATTTGCTTAATAAGCTAAGCCATGAAAAGATGGCACTTGTATCTGGAGATCCCTAGGATTCATACATTAGGGGACGTTTCCATCTAAAAAACAATGCATATTCAGTGCATATTCACCCCTTGAAATAGGGGTTTCAAGGGGTATGGAGCTCCTAATTAAAGTTATTTGCCATCTCGTAAGCTGTTTGCAATATGTGATTAGAGATAGCGATTAAGTGGGTGTACAGGGAAGACATCTCTGCCTTACACACTTCACTCATACAGATAATCGTTCGCCTTGAACTTCTTTGAACCATGTACCCTAATTTTCACAGAATAGAACCTATGAATATACTACAAGCAATATGTTAGTTCAAATTAATAAAAGTAGGAACAAATTCCGATGTCCTGAAATGATAATACTGTTGTCAAGGTTTACACGAGACTGAGTTTGTGCCGCTTCACTGTACAATACCTTGGATAAAGTAGTACCGGCCAAGCTATTGGTATCTGAAGTTGTTGACTGAGCGTTATGTAATGTTTGATTATATCTGATATACGGTAACTACTTTAGATTGCATATTATCAGTGCAGAAAGAGCCCAAAAAGTGCACTGTTTTTTAGATGCAAGCATCCCGTCATGTAGAGTTGTGTAAGATGGGAACTCATAGAGTTGTTGTAAGATGGGACTCATAGAGGGTTGGTTATGCTGAACAGGACTGGTAGAGGGTTGGCTATGCTGGATGGGACTCATAGAGGGTTGGTTATGCTTGACCTGAAGGAAAGGTCCCAATGTCTAGATTTAAAAAAAAAATTAGCAGTTCGATTTTGTGTGAGTTTGAAGCAATGTCCCTTGAAGGACAGTGACTAAGATATCAACAATTATTGTAACACACCTCATCCGCAGTCTGTATTCTAATTCGCCATTAATAGTCATGTGGGATGCATTCTCTTTGTGCTGATCCACGTAAACGACGTCATCAGGTATAATTTGTTTGAACTGTTGCCTGCCAGGCATCAGTTCCGAAAGATGATGCCCGCTGACGTCAAAAACGACATTGACGCATGCGCGTACCGGAATGTAAACAAACTGGGGATGTCGTCTGCGGCCGATCGAAACGATAGTCGAGAAATTTCTCGGTTGTAAACTCCTGTCGCCCTCGAGTTTCAGTGAGTAAGTCCAACCTGACTGCAGTAAACAGCAAGGTGAATGCAGGCACTGGTGATCAAAGGGCAACAGAGTGTCACATTACTGAAAGTGTTTTCAAAACATTTACCCTCAAAAATCATCTGAAATAAAGAACGTGAACAAAATGGTAAACAGGATTTTTGAAGTCATATAGTTGGAGGTGAATAAAATGGCAGACAAACTGTTTATAAATGTTCACATGTATTCAACAAAATTAAAAACATTCATTTGTCATTCTGTTTTACACAATCACTGCTTACTCCATGCATATGTGATTTCACCTGTTCTGGAATGTTCAGAAAGCAACACATAATTTTGTCATAATGCGTATAGTGTATCAGGCTTGACAGAGGACATGGTGACCTTAAGAACAGTTTGAGATAAAAAGCAGGCTCATTTTATCGTACTTATATATATAGTCACATCTGAGACATTTCAGCAGATACTGGAAATTTTCTTCCATATCACGATGTGTGCTAGCCAGGTATGCTGCAATAAGAACATGCAAATGATGTACCTTTATTACCAGCTGTTTACACATATTGACTTATTAACTCAAAGTGCTTGTAAGATTTCTAATATCTGTTAACATCATCCTGAGATAAATTATTGTGTTAAGTTTTAATAATCTTATCTATAAATATACCTATTCTCGTTTGTGTATACTGCTATTGCAATATTCTAACCACTAATTTACAGATGGATATAACATATGTGAGGTTCTCATGCATCAAATTTAAAGGGCAAGTAATGCGAACTTTTGATGATTTTTTTCATTATTTTTATTTTGTATATCAATTGCAACTTCTTATTCTACTCCCCAAAGAATGTTGAAACACCAACTATTTAGCTTTTCAACTTGGCTTCTGTAAAATGCATTGTTATTGTTTACATTTGAATTCTAGTCCAGATATAACAATGCAGTTTACACACATATGGGCTGAGTTGACAAGCTGAACAATGTTTATATCAACATGCTTTGGGGAGTAGAACAAGGAATTATTGTTCAAATTCAAAACAAAAGTGGTGAAAAAATTATCAAAAGTTAGCATAATACTGGCCCTTTAATTATGACATAGAGGCTTTTTTCCACTATCTGTAGTATTTTCCAGTATTTTTTTGAAAATGCTGTTTTGTTCTTCAACCCATACCCCCTGAATCATGTTGAAACGCCTATGTGTTCAACTGGTGTACTTAGCCTATATGTGTATTATATTATGAAACATAAACTTAAATCCACACGAGAATTAGTGTCAATAATTACATTAAATATTGTGCACAATGCATCGAGTTTGATAGGAAGTTACTCTCTCTTTCCACATGCTTGAGGGAGAAGAAAGAGAAAACAATGTACTAGTTTCCCAGAAGAAATTTTAAAACAACGATAACATCATCGGCAAAGTTTTCAATACAAATCCAGGCTACACCGCCCATGAACAGAAAAGAGATTTAACATCCAAATCAAGGCCACTTAATCTAAGTGTATACACACCTGTAAATTATTTTGTTTGTAGGAAGAGCAGTTTTCTTGATATGTTACATCTTCAATATAATTTTGCCAAAGTTTAGAAGTCGTGCACTGTGTTGAAAGTCATGTGAGTGTTAGGTATATTATATTTTATCCCTTGGGAGAATTTGCTATCGATACATACTTTTATCGGTACATTTTGCCAAACACGCAATCTTTTTGAAGTTGTAAAAACGCTGTGTTTGTGTCATGATCCACAACCCGGGCACTGCACGGGTTCAAAGCACTCCACAACCCCTGGGCTCAAAGCCCATCTCGTATGATGTCGTGTTTGAATTGACGTCCTTTGCCAGAGAGCCAATTTGCTGCTTGTTAAAACAGTGAAACATTGATTCTCTCATAATACGAGTTCACAGAGTGACCTATGCAGATCTCATCTTCATTGAGTTCAAACCAATAAACCAAAAGAGGTCGAGTGGCATGGGGTACAGGTTAAGGTAGAATGCGCCTCAGGGACAGATATTTGATCTCTCAAACTTTTACAATATTATTATTTTGCCTAGCTACCACTTGTAGGGGCCCATTTTGAACCCTATTGAGTAAGTAATGCTTTCACCAGCTTGTGTGCATTAAAACATAGTTTTGTGAAAAATTGGGAATTTTATTTTACCCCATAGAGATAACACAAGCATGGCGGCCATTTTGAATTTCAAATTTTGAATTTCACTATTGAGTAATTTGTTTCAGTAGTACCACAATTTGCATGGTGATCCCCGATTTTTATTCTTGATTTTGAAAAAGAATGGTTTCAAGTTTGCTTTAGGAAAGTTTGAACAAAAGTTGATTTTCGTTCATTTTCCAGGCATGAACTACCTTTAAACTTGATCTATTTCCTGTATTATGTATACCCTGAATGAAATCTCATTTGTATAACTGAAATATTGCTCTATATGCAAGTATGGTGAATACATGTTTTGATGGGTGGTGCAATATCTCACCCTGGAGAATACGGGGAAAAGCTGTTTTACTTCGTCCTTACAATTTCAATCTTCCTGAGTACACAGCGGCTATGATACCATAAAACTAACTTTTGTCAAATTCAACGTGACGAACAAATATCCAGAGGAACGGTAGATATTCTGTCAAATGTGAGTTTCCATTAAGTCTTGATATGCAGTAGACCCATGGCATATATACACCATGATTGTTGATTCTACTAAATGTGAAGAGCCAAATTACTTAGCTCTCTCAATAGTCATTTTTATGACCCTTTCATGACCTCAAACATAGTACTGTCATAGGTGAGTATGCTGGGACACTTTGTGACATCCGACCATATATATATATATTCACTTATCATATGTTACCATTAGTCCACTTGCATGCAGTGATGTCTTTTTTTTTTCTTGCAACAAGATGTCACAGTAGGAATACCTCAAACTACCAAAAAATGCCCAAGATCTAAGTTCAAGGTCATATAGAGGCCATGAAATACCCTATACAGAATGCTGCAAGAATTTGGCCTCAAGGACAGATATTTAGACTCTCAAACTTTATAACAACAATATTTTAGCCTACCACTTGTGGGGGGCTCATTTTGAATGAGTAAAGATTTCATCCGCTTACTTTTGTGAAAATCAGGAATATTTTTCCCTATAGAGATGACACGGGGATGGTGGCCATTTTGAATTTCAAATATCGGTGAACATTGGGAAATTTGTGCCTGTAGTACAAAAATTTGCAGGGTGACCCCCCGATTTTTATTCTTGTTTTTGAAAGACATTGGCTGAAAGTTTGCTTGAGGAAATTATGAGCAAAAGTTCAAGTCTTTAATTTTGGAGGCACAAAACCTCAACCCCTGGCAGTTTCTTTTAGTGGTGTAGTTTGACTCTTATATTAGGTACCCGAGGAAAGGGTCAGGCTGCATGAAACTGTCATTGCAAACTGCTATCACGTACAGTGTTGGTACACCATCGTTATATTACAAATAACATTCTTGATGGAATATCAGTTATTTTTGTTGTTTATCCATATTTCCCGTGTTTCAATTACATGAGATAGTTTGATGAAAAAAAGGTTATTCTCTGAAAACTTATTTTTTGTGATTTTCCAAATTTCCTTTTGGCAGCAGGCGAGCTGCTCAAGTAGCACACGCTATATATGTCAAGTTCATTGTAATTCACAGTTTCCACTGAAGTCACAGGAGTTATAATATTGTATAATGAACCTATTGTTACATGTAACATTTTAAAGAATGGCAGAAGGCCCTCTTCTGTCCACAAAGTATAACTACGTGTCATACAATTAGAGTTTAATAAAATGTTTTTTGAGATCAATATAGCTCCTGTCTGTGATGATTTGTTTTATATATTGAATTTTGTATGTGTGGTCACAGGGAACTATGACTGAATAACAGTAAACAATACAAGTAAATAAAAAAAAATTAAAAAAAGAAAGTAAAAAAAAATAGAATAAACGAAAAACAAACAAAAATAAACAAGTAAAGCAAAAATGACTGACAGATCAATGGTGAGGCTAAAAACAGTAAAAAAAAGACAAAATAAACAAGAAAGCAAAACAAGTGAACAAGCAAACAAACAAATGACGACCATACCATGGCAAGTGTGAATCTTGTCTGTTTCATGGAAATCTCACAATTGATAGGTCAGTTGTTTGTTTGCTTGTTCATTTGTTTGTTTTTGTTTACTTTTTGTTTTGTTTCTACTTCTTTTTCTATTTTTAATCTACTTGGTCACTGTTATTTAGTCAGAGTTCCCTATGGTGTGCATAGCATGAGAAAATTATATCTAAAGGTCTAGAAGTTACATAAAAAAGACAACTTGATGGCGCTTTGTTGTTGCTGTGAATCTAAATTGTTAGGCAAAGACCATGTACCTCCATGCAAAGACCAAAAAAATCTGTTCCTCTGGCAAGATTGTCACAAAATATAGTTTGGTAGTTTGGTAGTTTGGTTCTTTTTACTTTGCTTTCCAAGTTCCTTTGCAAATGACTTTTGTACCTTTTGAGTAATAAAATGTACCATGGTCCCTTTTGTGGAGGGACCTTGCATGTACCAAATAGTATTTAGGTTTAATACAGTGGCGGGCATATCGACTACGGGATCAATAGATCAATCCGAAAATTGATCTCCTTAGCAGACTACCCAGCTAAGGAGCGCCTGTGGTGTGAAGGCGCATTGTGTGATCCTTGCTGAGCAAGCGTCTTGTCAAACAAGAAAACTGAGTAACATAAGGAGTATTGGACACACAAGTTCAAATGTTATCTGAGCTAGGTACTCTAGTGACCTGCCTTGCGCAGGAAAACTGCGCAGAATGCCTACAGGATTACTTATCAGCTGAGAGAAATCAATGAAGGGGTATCCAGTTTCAGTTTGGAAAGCGGCACTACTGTGTGTTGCCGTTAAAATTTATCAACATCAGCAAGGGCTCCGAATTGCCGAATCCATCCTCTCCACTGTCAGTTGAAGAGGAGAAGCTTGAGCCGGCAACAAGAACGAGGCAAGTACAAGATAAACATTGTTTTTAAAATTAGGATTGAAAAGACATGTGACGTAAGAACTTTGCGAAAGCGAACGTTACGATTGTCTGTAGTGTATTGCCGACAGACAATCATGACAATAGACCCTTGCAAGGGAACAATAGGGTTGATGGTGCTTGCACTTTTACGTTAACAAGTTGATTAGAAGCCTTTTATAAGATGGCCACAGGCTAAGCATCCGTTAGTATAAATTTGCACTCCTGGTAGACACCATCAACCCTTCGTGTGACTCCGATGTCCTTGAGACAGCTTTGTCACTGGTGCCAAGATCTTAGATGTAAGCATATCAATAACACGGGCGCCCTCTATTCGTTCTATTGCACATTCAGTAAACTTCACTGAGAAACGAATAAACATGCTAATAATACTATAATGAGAGGGTAGATATGAAATTATAATTAGACCAGTACAGCTACAGCGTGTCACAATGGCTAGAAACTCCCCCTCTTTGCAAGAATAGATATCACTTAGATAGCCCCGGGAGATGGTGTGATACCGGGGCTATTCATGGGATATAGAATGGTCCAACTCTTCCTTGGTTTATAGAAAGACTGTGATGGGATTAATATAATGATCCATCTTTGGAGGTTACATGTGTTCTTCAAGCGAAATTTTCAAGATTCAGGTGTAATATTGCTAGAAAAATAGTGAGCTTTGGTTATGTTTACAATGTGGCCAGGTGACAAAAGAAATAGTAATGGGAATAGTTATGTAGATGATAATACAAATTTTAATTGACACTACTGTTCTGCAGCCCAGTGCTTGTGGTAACTAAAAGAGTCTAGAGATATATATATATGAAGGTACAAAAACATTGCTTAATAGACAGTGTCCTCATGTGAAAATACTGTAATGCACCTTGTAGACTAAATTGATGACATTTCAGTTTAACCATAGACCTTCCGTTTTTAGGGTCTATGGTTTAACCCTAGGCTTCCCCTGTGCAGTCTTATCAACTGCAATTCTACCAAGTCAGTGAAGAGAGCTGTAACCAATTTTCATCAACTGAGCATGTCTCCTATACCAGTGTAGAACCTCTCAGTAATTTTGGTATGGTACAAAAAAAAACTTTGGGTGCTGCGGCAACTACAAAGAAGTTCTTGATAAGAATGCAGCTTGGCAGATGTCCTTTTTGTAAAGAACCCACCCTTAGGAAAAATGTTGCGTTTCAGGGGACTTGGCAGGCTAATATACAAAGACCTTGCAGAATTACATTGACCTTGTAGTTTTAGACAGCCCCCAGCTAACAGTAGATGCCAGCTGGGCAACCTGAAAATCAATGCAATTTCCAATTTCTTAGCAGGATAAGGGTTTAATAGTTAACGCTATAACTTTGTTAATAGAAATTTAAGGGTATTTTTTCAGTCATTTGAAAAAGGACACCGGATGAAAGTGGAACCTCATTCTTATTTGGGCATTCGTTTGATTGTGTGAGAATATTTTTGCGTCCTTTTTATGGAATGTGAATGCTTACTTTTCATTATGTCATGAAAGTGTCGTACGAGTATGCTCAGCATGATTACTGGCTGGGTAGATATCATTTACTTGTACAATACTTTGCATCGTCTTGCAACACTTTCAAAGGAAGGTGGACAGTGCCCCCTAGAGACAAGAGCTTACAATACCTCCTGGCTTTTTTTACATACATGTATGATCAGATGGTCGCGAGATGCACACTTGTAATATTGACAACATTTTTTACCAATGTAGAGTATTTGCACTAGTTTGTGGTGGGATTGAAATACTGTATTGTCATTCTGATTTGCTTTGCTTTACCGTAAGGACAGTGCATGAGATGCTTAAAGTGGAGCGTATATCAACTCAGTCATATTACATGTAAACTTGTGAGATCAATATTTATTGTTGTATTTGTAAAGATGGTTTTGGTAAGTGTGATGGAGGCGTGGACATGAAACTGGTAGAATGAGTAAACTGAAAGGGGTTTTGCTGGGGGCGCCTTGTTCAAGGTCAGTACCCCTACCCTGAAATTGACCCTTCTTTACTTGAAATTTGAAACACTTTCGCAGCTAGAGGGTACAGTGCTGTATGTAAATAAAGCTTCGATGATTTTTAAAGGTAGTTTCACTGGAATTGATATTGTTTAGTTTCCATTTTCAAAAAATGTCCTGAAAATTGCGTCTGCCAAATTGTTAACAGATTATTAGTGTACAAATGTGTATGTTTGCACTATTGGGTTGTTTGGCATCCTTTAAAGCCCCAGTAATGCCAACTTTTGATAATAATTTCACCATTTTAATTTTTAGCTACTATAGACTATAGTCTATAGAAGCTATTGGGATGGGTATCCGTCCGGCGTCCGTCGTCAGTCTGTATGTATGTATGTATGTATGTATGTCCGTTTGTGAGGCGTCCGTCCACTCAAATATCTTGAGAACCGCTGTACTTACTGATTTGATATTTGTTGTGTAGATGAAAAATATGATTTTGAGAAACTATTTTTTTTAATTTTTTGATATTGTTGAAAATAGGCAATTAATGCCAAAAAAAATTGTTTTTGGTAAAAAATCTTCTTCTTCATAACTGCTGGTCAGACAGCTTTGTTATTTGGTATACAGGTCCCTAGGGGTAACCCAACTTAGACTTGTTCAAATTGTGATGAAATATGCAAATCTGTATTTTTCAGGAATTTTTTTGTCATTTTTGGTCAAAATTTGACTTACATTGTATGTAATTCTTGTACTGTATAAACCCTATCAATTCACCCAGAAAAAAATAATTAATATGATTTTAAATAATTGAATTAATTAGGAAATCTTCAAAGCCAAAATAATTTTAGTGTAGAATTATCAGAAAGTTCAACTTTTTTTGACAGTTCATAGTGAAATGCTTACCATCTTGGAGGATTAAAACATGTAAAGGCAACTTTCCTGAATCCCAACTTTGACAACTTCTGAACCGTCATTTATTGTGCCCTGTATGTTATCTAAAAGAAATTGCTCAAAATAGTCAATAGAGATAGAGATAGAGATAGAGAAAGTTCTAATTTCCATTTATGGTTGACTTGGTAAGGATAAAATAAAATTACTTTTTGAGGAAAAAAATAGAGTGGTCAATGGTTCTACTCCGGAATAAAAAGGACGCAATGCGTTCTACAGACTCAGTACGCCCAAATAATCACGTGATGCCGGTACAAACAAACCCACATGTGTACTAGCGCGTATGGAAATACACGTACGTCTATGCGCGTTTGCGCACATGGCTTTGTTTGTACCGTGGTCGATTCGAATTCCGGGTTGGCCTATTAAAAGAGTGGTCAAAGTGATAGGGTTTTTATGGTAAAGCTGGGCTGTATAAAGATTCCTCATGTGCTATTTATAGCAATTATGCAATCTGTGTAAACAGTGCAATGAAAGTGTAACATGATTCCTTATAATGCTTTTGATGACCTTGAACTTCTTAAGTTTCAAACCTTTGTCTCTTCAGTGTGCTTTCTCTGAGTATGTACAGTCTCAACTTATTAAACAGAACTCACAATGTTAATCAAAGATATCCACCTTCTTCATCAATACATGTGTCACAAAAGGTTATTCTCTACATAACTCAACAGAGCTCTGTCAACTGTTGAGTTGCTTGTTCTTCAAAACCGCTGGTCAGACAGCTTTAATATTTAGTTTACTTGTCCGTAGGGTGACCTTAGTGAGATAATTTCATATAGTAAGGAAATACTTAATTTTGTATCCATGTCTATAGTAGCTTCAGGGACTTTGGCCCTATGTTTAATGTGAACCATAATTCCTTTTTCTTCCTCCTAAAGAATGTTGACATAAACAGTATCCAGCTTGTCAACTCAGCGCCTATGGGTTGTAAACTGCATTGTTGTTGTTGAAAAGTGACTTCTGGTCTGGACTACAATTCAAATATAAACAATAAAAATGCATTTTACACATTTGAACGACAAGTTGACAAGCTAAATAGTGGGTGTTTCAACATTATTTGGGGAGTAGAATAAGAAGTTGCAATTGATTAAATAATGAACAAATCATCAAAATTTAGCATTACTGGGGCTTTAATAAAAAAAACATTCTTTATCCTATCGACACTCTGTACATGTAGGTCTTTTCTAGCGTGTTTTTCACATAAATGAACAAATCAAGACCTAATTTGCCCATTTCAGATGGAGAAAAGAGGAGATTTTCTACTTTTTATTGATGATATACTAGTAATATGATGTATCCCATAGTGTAATTTATTCTGTATGTTAAACTTCAGTAGTTGTCTCTTCTCTTGACAAGATATGCCCTGGCCGCAGCTCATATCAGCACAGTGCAATGCTGCCCTCTATTGAGCTTTGACAGACAGGTCACTGAAGTTTGAGATGTAATTGAAATAACAGCTGTGGCCCGATAAGATTGCAATATGGCACCATCATTCAAGTGTATGCAGTTCAGTCTCCTGAGTATTGAAACCCTGTCCAGAGTGTTTGTAGAGTAGTACATGTATGTGTATCGCTTCAAGGGTATCAGTAACTAGAGATAAATTGAGATACGTACGGGTATAGTACATACTGTATGTAGTGAATCGCGAGCTACTTTTAGTTTAGCACTGACCATATACCTTGGTTGGTCAAGAAATCGCATTGAGAGGAGCTCTGAAAAATTTGATTACTGAAACCTTTCTAGGGTCTTTGCAGAAAGGGCACTGTGTCTTTCCACTACATGCTGACTGTTCTCCCGAACTTTCATTTCACTGAGAAAACACCAAACACTTGACTATAATTAGTTTGTTGAATCCATGGCAAGTCAGACGGATTACCCATTAGCCTGTGAAGTTTGATATGTTACATGTACGTTGTATCTATTACCCTGAAAGTGTCAAAGAAATCAAACCCTGACAGGTACAAATAATTGCCTTTGAGGTCCCCAGCTGGTTGTACGTGTGTCCGCAACAAAAATTAAAATGGAAATCTTCACATGCGATATTTGGAGCATTATTGGTGATGGATGTGAATTATGCTGATATACGTAGTCCAGGCCTTCAAGGCTTGACAGACATAATTTATCCAGGCATGCAGACATTTTAATAGGTGTCTTGCTATTGTACGAGCTCTGGCCTCGCAATGTAAGCATTTTGTTCTTCAAAAAAAATGATATTTGTGAATCTCTTTCTGTCATCGACCCCAACAAGACAATGCCATAAGAATTCTTGTTTTTGTACTATTCTGTTTTTCACTTTCGACAGATAAGGAATCAAATATCAGGTTTTTCACAGCTGAGGTTTTCAAAGCTGTCATCCATGGTGGCTTGTTGAAAATGTGTGCATGATTTTCAGTCATACATGTAGGAGGATTGTCTTCGTGGACAGTCTTTAAGCAAGCCCTTTTTTTTTGTCCCCTGCTCACTCTTTACTTTTTTGACCGACTGATTTTTCTCTCTTCAATACAAGGTCAGATTCATCTGTCACATACATACTGTACGAATAGTAAATTGGAATTTAACAGGGACTTTTCTTGAACAATAGGTAGCGTTTTCCCTAGCCTAGAATCCTATTCCGTCCGCTTGCCTCCGTATCTCCGAGCGCAAGGAGGCAAGCGGACGGAATAGGATTCTAGGCTACACTTTTCCCCCTGCTGTAGTACAGTATGTGCCTATATTTTTATGCATGATACATGTCTGATACAACTTTCGTTCTTTCTGTGGTTAATTATTTTAGTTTTAAATCTAAAAATAGTCCTCTGTCTTGTCAAGCTGTCTGCTCGGACAGTTGCCAAGTACATGTAACATATGGTAACAGACAGGCAAAATATTAAAAAAAAATTAATAACATGCAAATTTTATCACATATAGATAAATAAGAGGAATTCCCTTAATTCCAGTTACAAGGAGGAAAATTCTGGCCACTGGTAGTGAGATATTTTTCTGATGCTTTAAAGCAGTCACCATATACTCATCTGACCAACAGCCACACTGGAAATGAAATTTATATAAAGTCTTTATGATACAGTGAAACTAATTTTCACAAAGTTTGTCCTTGATGCATGTCATTGTATTCGGTTCAATCCCCTCTGTGAACTGAATATTTTCATAAGTGTATCTTAGGAGTTTTACTTTTCTTGGGGGTGGAGGGGGGCACCCAGCCATGACACACCCCATTTAATGCCAAAAACTACAATTTCTTAGGTAACTTAGAGGGGTCTATTGTAAATCAATAGATTATATTGTACCCTGATCTAGAAAATGAAATATTCCTGTGTATGTGTCAGCAGATTAAAGTATGTGAATTTGTACAAATTTGTAAGACTTCATTGAATTTTGCACTGAAAAAAAGTGGAACTTTCACATAAAGGAACACAGTACACTTTGGTAATTTTGACTTGACCGAATCAATCACCAAGCATTGAAATGGTATTAGTAATATTTTCAAAGACCATATGGATAAGTAACAGGAATCCAAAACATTTTACCAGATGGTATGTATTTTTAATAAAATGCAAAAAGATGCAGCTAATGTGGCTGTAAGTTGTTTTTGAGGTGTAGGACTGTTTCTGTGAGGTTCCAGTATTTTGTGTGGTTTTTCAGTGTTGGTACAACTACCGTACATGCACGATAACACAGCTCTTTGTGTGGTCGCAGCCTTCCTGCCTGGGCGCTAATTGGATGAAGTGGTTTGTGGTCCCTTGCATTCCGTGACTGGTGACCCTGAACTGAAATTCTGCAGCAATTTCTCCGTTTTGACAGCCGGGTAATCTTTCTAAGTGTATTATCAGTTCATTGTTAAGGCTCAGTTGGAAAAGTATGGACAGTAATTGCAGTTTCTTCAAACCAACCGGCACGCAAGGCAAGTTAAACTGCCAGGTGTGCGAAATTTATTGAAATCTTCCCCAGTCTAACATCAAACACTTTATACCACAAATTGCATGTGTTTATCATCAAGTTTTGCTATGCTATTACTATCACTAATAAAATTCCACATATGGAATTTTCGTCCCACATGTACATTTTGTAATTGTATCGAAGTTAAGTATTGTGTACATGTACATGTACCCAATGACAATATCAGGGTCCTTGTCTATTTAATTTTGAGCATTCAAATAAATTGGGCTGTACATTAAGGCATAAAGACTGATGGTAATTTAAATGCTGTCTCGTAAAGGATGATCCAATCGGGCATCGGGGAAAAACTTCTGAGTCTTGGCCGACATCACCTAACATACACGCCTGACCCTGAGGCATCGTTTGGTACTTCAGCTAGTAAAGATGGATCATGGAAAATGCCAAGTGTCTGGAGACTCTGTTGAGCTGCTGAATTGCATTAATTCTAAGCCTAAATCACCAGGGAAGAGTTCTAGTAGTAGACTTGTTGTCGGTACCAAAGTGCCAGTTACACCATTTGGCTTTTCAGTTCATTCATCCTGAACGGAGTTCCAGACCTATTCACTTGCCAGCTCTAAATGAAGTTGCTATAAAAACAACAAAAAAGTTATATAACTCTGTTTTTCCACCCCTTTTTTGGAATCATGTTTTATTCATGAGATGTTTTTGACCCATGGCATTGCAGTTATTCCGGGTACAGCGCAGTCTGCACCACACATACATGTAAATGTCATTGGGTACTGATGTACACGGTGCAACATACGGGATCCACAAGTCACCTGTAAAATTTTCAGACTGGTTCGATCTTCAGCAGTTGTCGTTATCAGCTTCAAATCCCCCACTTCAGTTGAATCTACCGGTACAGCTGAATGATTAGGTGAGACAATGCAATGCACAAAAACCTCTTGTGATTTTGCATGTTACTAATTGTCAACCGGTGCAGACAAGCTAATTTGCCGATTGAGTCCCGACAAGAGCGGTTGTTTCTTCATTTGTTTACATGCATCATTTACTGTAAAGTGATCAGGTACGGAATCTCACCAAAGTGAAAAAAAACCCTAATGAATAGTTTGATAGTTTGAAAAATCATTTTAGAGTACATAAAGGTGTTTTTTTTTCAACTTTTGACTTTTCTTTGTGTGATGGAAAGAAAAACAGGAAATGGGAGACAGGTAATTACCATAGTATTACGTGGTAGAATTATGTAAATTACAACAGGACATGGCATAGCATACTTTGGTAAACACATTTTGTGTGTCTGGTTACACTTTATCCGTAAACCTTGAGAGTGAGTCCATTTTTAATATAGCATATACAGTAGGGGTGCACAGTTTAGTTTGTAATTCTGCCAAATCTATAGGGTTTATCATAAACCATAGAAAGAATCATTTGGAAGAGAACCTATGGGTGGTTTTCAGATGGTCAGCAGATTCTGAAGTGAACCGCATAGCTACATCTCTTTCACCCATGCAGAATTCTGTTAAATGTCTGGTAAGTGTCGTAGTGGTCATCAAAGGGAGACTAAGGTCATCGGGTGTATATGAAATGGCTTGTTTCCGCCTATGTTACAAAGTTCCAGTGATAACATTTTATGATACAGTAATCTCAAATATAGCCATCAAATGATAAAATACAGGTATCCATATTTTTATACTTTTTGGATTTACACAACGTACAAGCTCTGGTAGACCTTGCAATAGTTTGCAGAATTCTGGCTATAAACCAAACCTTGAACAGCATTCACAGAAAATTATGAGAGAATATTTCATAACCAATATTGTTTATTTTCCTAACGTGCCTGTCCAATCCAGACAACTTTGCATGGGATCAGTTAAATGCCCCAAATTATTTCTGGCCCTTTCATAATTTGTGGTGGTGTATGCCTTTTTAATGCAACTTTATTTTTTCTTTCCTGCCTCGCAATCTACAGAGCTGATGACAAAAACAGATTTAACATTTGTCCAAGTTGGAAACTGTCAGTCGGGAAAAGCTTGACACATCCACTTAGATTATCTCAATGGCAATGCCATGCATGCAAGGTCCTGATCGAAACAAGAAATCTTTTTGTCTAAAAACAAACCTTACATGTAAGTCTAGAATCTAGCCAGTTAATGGTTTGATACTGGTAAGATTCTAGACCTAGACTACTATGCAGCATGCTTTACACTATTTCATTTGTCTTGAATCTCGTTGCCTGATGTAACCAGGCTTTGAAATAATTTTTTTTGCCAACATGCCCACGGTGTATGTCTGGTTTTGCATTGCATGCAAATTCTTCCCAGTGTACTTGTATGTATACGCTGAAAGGGTTGTATAGTTTTGTATTCCTAGTCATCTTCTCTATCATTCCTTGCAAGTTCATTCTTCTCTGTCTTCTTGGATCAAATGACCATGTTCATAGGTATTCTTGATGTTTTGCCATCTTTGCTCAAAGTTCAGTTGCAGGGCATAGGTACATGTAGCCAACTTTAAGACATGTACACATGTATATCGTACTTCTATGTCTGGCCCACAGACATCACTTTTCATTCAATTTTTTTCTTGGCACTTTCAATGAAACGTTGAATATGTTAAAAACGTGCAGGTCAAAACGGTCCAAGCATGATTATATTTAGAATGTTCAGGTCCAGGTATTCTGTATTACAGCAATTTCAACACACACGGTGTGCACATTGGTCTGGCAATCATATGCCCACACCAACGTAACAAAATTTCAGGACTTGCATTCGTCATGCGCTTGAGGATTTCAAGCCCTGCTGTACACTACATCATACATGTACTAGGACCCATTGATAATCAAGAGCCACTGCAATACCGACCCTCTCCCTCCCTTCCAAAATGAAATGGTATAGTCCAACATAATATGAAAAAAGTCTCCTTTATAATATTTTGGCAAATCAATGACGCCAGCCCTGCTTAGACTGAAACCAAACAGATTCTTGGATTGAGACTTTCCGACTGCTGCCTTGGCCAGCCAGACACATTACTGCAACAATGACTTTGCCATTTGGCAGTTGCTCCTCCATACTTTCAGCTTGGAATGCAATTCAGGGATCCAAATAATCTCACTAGGTCATACAATAACATGTCATCAAACATTCCCATTAAGTATAATTAAGTGTATATTATTCCACAAGGTTTTGTTTCTCTATAGGTCTTCTGTCGGGAAGCAGCTGTGCCTGTTATTATAAGATATATTAATCTAGACTTGGGAATACTGTAGTTTCATATGTATCGAGCATCGTACTTTCTAGGGTACAGTGCACTTGTTCAGCTCACTTCATAAATGATTGAGAGTAAAAAAAAAAGTGTAACATTGGTGATAACCTATGACCTCCCCTGAAGGTCAGACGTCATGCTGTTGAGCTTCCTGTGCCTGGAAAATGTATACAAACACAGAAAGTAAAAAGGGGAAAACCGACCGGGGAGCGGGAAAGATTGTCATTGGTGGATGAGCATCGTATGGTGATTTCTTGGAGAGATAGGAACTGTTGGTGGTGGAATTGATACAGAGCTGAGGAGATTATTGTTGGCGATGGAAGGTCCAGTTTCCTAGCTAGATGTTTATGTCACTTGAAGAATACCACACTTTGTTCATCGGACAGTATGCCTGGCTGTGCTAGGTTTCAATACGCAGATGTATTGCCAAGTCTGAGCAGCTTGTCTCTGTCACTCTCCGTCTGTTTTCCTGTTTCCCCTTCCGCGCTTTCTGTTGTATAGCTCGCTCTCTCTCTCTCTCGCTGTTTTATTTTTTATTTTTTTATTTATCAATACTGCATGGGACTTCACCGACATTCATTCCGAGAACTTCTGTTCACTAAATTTGATAGCCTGCAAGAGTTCAAGTTCATGCCTAAGTCGAAGAAAGCCAGCAACCCGAAGAGGAAGTCCGCCGTTGTCGACCATTCAGTGGCCTCCCTGGACCACGGGCATGGTGGTGGTGGTGGAAGTGGTGCAACCATAGTCCCCCTGCTCAACACAAACCGCCACAGTACGGGCTCAAGTCTTCTGGACGCAGCATGTGACTTCAGGTAACCTTGGAAAGGGAAAATTTTATATTTTGGTTCACTTATAAGTCTCATTTATCGGTGTACATTCCTCTCTCCTTTCCCTCTTCAATCCGCTGCTCATCCTGGCTGGGAACCAGATAATCTTTTCTGGTTCTGGTCCGTGTTCCTGTCATTGTATAGACTCCTGGTGTAACCTCCTGGTGTAACCGTATTAATTTGGACTCCTAGATTCATAGTCAGGAACTCACGACTCCAAGTTGTTTTTTGTTTGCTAGTGTATTATCCTCATCAACAGATGATGTTTCCCATTCACTGTGTTTTTGAACTTCTGTACTTTCGAGATCTACAGCATATACCGGTATGCTAAATAGCCCATGTTCATAATGTGAAAGTACATGTGAAACTTACAGTAAGTCTGGTAACTGTATGGTTTATTATGGGCTCTGTAAGCCCTCAATGATTTCATAACGGATGAATAGATTCTAGGCATATAAATCGTCGGAATATGCAGAACTGAAGATCAAATTTGAGAACCTCATTCTGTGCTGTTGGCATAACACTAATCACTAAAGCATAATCAATGCTACTGTAGGTAACAGAACCTCTGAAAAAATCATTTCATATACTGAGTTTTTTGAAAGAATTTTTGTCCCAGGCATTCAAAAAACAAATGTTTGGAGTCAGCACCACTTTCGTTGTACATGTGCATGTGTGTGAGCTTGGAAATAATTAATTTTATCTGAGCTACAGTCTCCTTCTCTTGTGTCATCTGTCACATTAGTGGTAACTATGGTAACCTGTCTCCACAGTTCTGACTTCAGATCTTCCTCTCAGCAGTAATGTCATCACTGAAATTTTTTAAAGATTAAATGTTACCTTTTTAATGTATCTTAATGTGTCTCATACTGTTCTTCTCAGACAAAGACTAAAGAGATTGATTCATGTTGCCATGACAACTGTCTGGCATAGATGTTCTTTTCAACCTTTTGCTTGTCTGTAGCAAAGTTGTAGTGTATACTGGTATATTGTAGAGAGCTTGAATGTGCATTTTCAGTGTTCTTGATATCATCAACAGTACATTTGTTCTCTGGAATGCTAAATGGTGAGTTTTCGTTAGACCTGTCTGATATACTGCCGCTGCATAGCACTATCATGAGAGCAAGATTGATGTATCACTCTATTCAGATTCGTCAAGGGAGGGATGGGAAAGTAACACGATGCATTTAGATACAAAATTCTGGGTAGTTTTTGCTCACGTGTTCACACACGTGAGCATATGTCACAGCGATGTCTGTCTGTCTGTCTGTCTGTGTGTCCGTGTGTGTCTGTCTGTCTGTCTGTCTGTCTGTCTGTCTGTCTGTCTGTTGGTCCGATATCTCAAAAACGGCTGATCAGATCAGAATCAAATCTGGTAAATAGATTCAGTTAGCAAATGGCAAGAACTGATTAGTTTTTGGTGGGTCTGTCTTGCATACTTTTTGCTCATTTGCATAATTAATGATTTTAGAAAAAATATACATTATACATTATAAATTATACATTAAAAATGACTGCACACAATTTGACGAGATTTGCTACAAATGTTGATCACACCAAAATATATCAGTAGTGGGAACCATTAAGGGGTGACATGAAAGATAGTTGCTAGTTTGCATATTTAATGAACTTTCCTAATTAGGGATATATATCTGATTTGACTTGATCAAAATTGACCAAACTTGGTATGTATATTGAAGATACTATAATTTAACATTCTTGAAAGTCATCAAGCATTTTAACTTCACCCAATTCCTAATTTGCATATTAAATGAACTTTGCTAATAAGGGATATATATTTGAATTGACTGGACCAAAGTTGATGAAACTTGCTACATGTATTGAAGCTACTATGATACAACATTCTTGAAAGTCATTAAGCATTTTTACTGCAGCCAATTCCGAATTTGCATATTTAATGAACTTTCCTAATTAGGGATATATATCTGAATTAACTTGATTGCAGTTGTTGAAACTTGCTATATACATCAAAGATACTTTCATATAACATTATTGAAAGTCAAAAGACATTTTTACTTCAGCCAATTCCTAATTTGCATATTAAATTAATTTTCATAATTAGGGATATATATCTGAACTGACGATCAAAATTGATGAAACATACTATGTACATTAATGACACTATAATACAATATTATTGAAAGTATTTTATTAAGCATTTTCTCTTCAGCCAATTTCTAATTTGCATATTTAATGAACTTTCCTAATTAGGGATATATATCTGAATTGACTTGACCAAAGTTGACAAAACTTGCTACATATATTGAAGATACTATGATACAACATTATTGGAAGTCATTAAGCATTTTAACTGCAGCCAATACCTTATTTGCATATTTAATGAACTTCGCTAATTAGGGATATATATTTGAATTGACTGCACCAAAATTGATGAAACTTGCTACATGTATTGAAGCTACTATGATACAACATTTTTGGAAGTCATTAAAGATTTTTACTTCAGCCAATTCCTAATTTACATATTTAATGAACTTTGCTTATTAGGGATATATACTGGGATTTACTTGATCAAAGTTGGCAAAATATGCTATGTACATTGATGATTATACCAGGTTAAAACAATATCAAAAGTCATTTCACATTTTCATGTCAGCTAATTTATAATTTGCATATCTAATGAGCTTTCACAGTTCGGCATATATGGCTTGAATGACTTGGCCAAGGGTAATTACACTTGCTATATAAAGTGGTGATACAATGACAGAAGTCAAAGAACTTTAATATTTTTATTTCAGCTAATTACATATTTGTATACTTCATGAACTTTTAGAATTAATCAGCGGTGAATATTGTTCATTATACTGATCATATTACTTTCAATGAAGTTGCAAACATGTGGCAAAGGTTCAAATTTACATATAATGCAATATATAATGAAACGTGAGCATTTTCAGTTCATATCTGGTTGAATGCTTGGGGTAGGTTTCAGGAACAGTATAGCAAGTACATGTACCGTACAGCCAAGTGACAGAGCAGGTTCTGGACTCAGAATGCTTAAACTCTGCATCCATGGCGACAGGATTTTTTACAGCCTTCATTTAACTACACCCCCCCCCACCCCACCCAGCACGTTTTAATTTTTTTCTCACATTTGCATACATTTTCACTGAATTGGATTCCATGTGAAGCCTCAAAGTTACAGCAGTATTTTGACACGTGGTGCCACACTGCGTGTATTGTATGTGACATTAGCAGTCCAGTAATGTAGCACTACATGCATCTCTCACTAGGAATCACCCACAGACCATAGTTGTTGCTGAAAAATTATACATACATGTAAGGTCAGTTTTTAATGTCCTCCCGGCAGAAAGCTCAAAGACAATGATTTACTGATACTCTTAGTAGTATGTAAATTATATGAGCACTCTGAAATTTATTTGGCCATTTTGTGGTCTAGCAAATTCCAAATATCATAACAAATTGTGTTTGCAAAGCTGATGCTTGGTACTTAAACATGCTTCAGGGAGGAAAAAAGTATCATTAAAACAAAATTTATGAATATTAGGTAATATCAAAAGTGATTGCTGTCATCCCTTTAAAATTGTTATGACTTCTAGCAATTGTAACCCAGTAATTTATCAGTTGTTGCTGATGTAGAAATAAACAAATTTGCCCATTTGGAATTTTCAAGAATGTTGCCATGACAACACCAGGAAAGTTGCAGAGATTTTATCATTATATTCATGTCAAAGCTACAGTCCTGTCTAGCATAATTTCATAATACACCTTTCAAATTATATTATGGATTCATGTTTTGTTGAAAAATGCCAGCTTGGTGATTCCAGAACATCTTACTGAACCAATCCGTAACATCCAATGAGAAGAAGACTGAAATATTCAAACGTGTGTAGGAGGTGCTCCACTACCTCTGACCGTAACTATTACTGAATTGAGGTGCAAGTGTTGAATATATCCATTCTCTGGCAAAAGTTGTGTTGGAACTACTTGGAGTCAGTGGAGTATCCATGCATGCCAGAATCTTTCCGTCTTCTGAAGAAGTGGAACAGTAAATATCTGTGATCAGTGTCTCTACATTGACAGTGGAGTTTTCAGTCTGAGTGTCTGGATTAAACTTGAGTACACACCAAAACTGGGCATGGCAGTCATTAAACATGCAGTGGTATCCCACTTTGTGCAATGTGTTATTGCTGGGCAGTGGGTGTGTCCAATGCAGTGCCTGAAAGCTGGAAAGATGATCTCATATACATGTACCTTGGGTGTGGGCCATCTTCTCTTCTGGAAATATTTACAAAATTTGCAAGGGGGGTAGCCACTGTATATTTTTCCATCTTCTAATTTATCTGCAAAATGATTTCTTAATGTTGTTTAGAATGAGCACACTGCACTCCGTGTTTATATACTCAAAAGCAAGCTATTTCACTTTCTATATGGCACACGAATGTTGACACATTGTACCCCAATAAAGTTTTTACATAAAAGGCTCTCTGATCTGAGTACATTTACTATCAGGAAAAAAGATTCAGATAGGCCATACTGTACACATGCGGGACTTTTATTACTTTAATATGTTTGTCCACAAAAGTATCTGTTGATATTAGATGAACATCAACAAAGCAAATTAATTAGTTGTCCATGTTCTATTTGTGTCTTGACTCTATAATAACAGGAAATATTGACTGAGAAACAATATGTAGTGTTCTTTTTCCTCTCATCGTACATGCTGTGTAGTCATATGTATCCAGTACATGAATATTCATGAGGAAACAGTATAGTAATGGTTTAAAGAGAATTAAAAATTTTGTGTGCCACATCTGTTTTCTTGCCGAGAAAATCGGAGCAATAAGAGCTCTGTGGCCTTACAACTATCATTTAGTAAGTGAAGGGACAATCAGCATACAAGGCAGCGTTAAAATATGGGCATTCCTTGTCTGAAATACATGTACATGTCCATTGTACGTCAAAGAGCAATGTAAAATTTATCCTACGTCAGCTCTCAAATTACTAAAAGATAGCAATAGATTTACTAGGTAGGCTATAATTAGGCTGTTTTATAGAAATTCATTTATTTTTATATCACTACATTCCAGTGATCTCCCCAGGATTTTCTGATAGAGTGGCGGCTAATTTGCATAACAATAAATGTAATTGTTATGGTAATGAGTTTCTATTGTTTACCAAAATTATAGAGTGGCGGCCACCACTCTATAATAGCTCTGGGAGAACACTGCTACATTCCAGAAAGGAACTTGTTTGGTACTTGGTACCTTGGTAGAATGTAGTCTGTATGCACATCTTCAATAGGCTACGATTGAATGTCATTTTGTTAAAAAGTTACAAATGAACAAGAATTGGTTGTAAATGTGGTTTGGGAGATACTGTATAATATGTTTGCATTTTCGACATGGAATTATCTGTCCATTTTGCAGCATTTTTGCAGCATGCTCAATATTCCAAGCAGCAGCAGAGTGGAGGGTATTTTAGCCTAGATTCCTTTTCCGTCCGCTTGCCTCTGTACCTCTGTCCCCACTACCGTCTAGTCTCGTGAGCAGTATTTCGAGCTGGAGTTGTAAAAACTGCTCATTTGAATGTCAATGGTCACCAACTGAGACCATGACGTCACCAGCGTTCCTTTCAAAGTCAATCACTGAAAATGACCCTCTCATGATTGGCCTATGACTTGGTTTGGCAGAACTAATTAATATGATGTCAAATATGTTAATTGTGTTGACACTGCATCCGTTCATTTCACATGGAAAATTATTGAAAAGCAGGATTGCCAAGTCAGCATCCTTCCTTGCCATCTACCGGTATTGTATCATCACTGGTCAGGAAGAACCATATCATTTACAATTTACAGTACAGGAAGGATACCATTGTTTGCTTTGTTGAGTATCCCCCCAACTCAAACATTCAAGCACGGGCGTTTCCAGGACTTTTGCACTGTTATAAATAAAAAAAGACAGTTTACTGATCTACTTCTAAAATCATGTTTAAATGCCCAATATCTGTGTTGTCAACTCAGTTAAAGCTAGTCTGGCAGAGACCCTGCAATTCGCGTTCTTCCGTGTTGGAACACGCGCGCCCTTCAGAGACGCGACACGAATCTCAGGGTCTCGACGTTCTTGCAAGCGACCGGTCGGATTTCTGCCTGATCCGGGTACTTTAAAGAACTCCACACACCCGTTAATCAAAACAAAAATGACAAGTAGCATAGCCAAATAAAATGAAAACTGAAAAATAAAAACATACCACGTATATAGGTCTACCGGCTACTAGTATATATTCTCTCCGCCCAGTTAGATAGGTGTTTCTTTTGACGACACTACCCTTATGAATATTCATACCCTTGCAAAAACCGACAGTCGCTGTGTGTGGCAGCGCGTGCTCACAGCTGCAGCTGCACAGCGTAGTCTTTGTATGCAGGCCCATCGTGGGCGCGCACAAAACAAGGCACAGTGACTGTGGAGAGTCTAAGTTAAAGCTAGTGTAGAGTCTGTCAGACATTTTTGGCATCAGTATAGTTTTGGGCACCGAAACACTGCAGAGATCCCGGACATGTACATGTATGTACCATGTGCCAGTATGTAATCATGTCATGTCCATATGATACTGCTCACAATGGAATCTTTGTCAAAAGCCTTGGCTTATTGTTTGTTGAAAATATTAAAGATTGCACACAATGCATTATAATATGTTGTTAATGCTACCGTACTTTGTATTTCAACATATATGGAGACTTTTTGGAGTTACAGAGAAAATGTGCTATTTTGACAAACAAATACAGTAATATAATCAAAAATTACAGTTCTTGCACCGTTCAGTATGTATGATGAAATGTGATGTTGGTGTTTCAAGACATCGGATAGATAGTAGAAGCAGTTAAAAATGTATCACTACTAGGAATTTTTTACATCTGGATCTGTGCTGGCACTTGGTTTTCATATTGCATGCAGCGTTATGGATGTCATGCTCTCTGTTTGAGGTGAATTTTTAATAATGAGAACACAGCCCTTGGGGGATTTCATGGCCTGACATACACATTATAAGTAGCTTCCTCTTGTTCAAATGTTCCATGCGATAAGCGAGCACCAATCTCTTCGATCTGAAATGGCAGCGACTGACAGCCTGATCGCTCCAGGGAACGGATATTACTGTAGCTATGAGAGTGGTGATTGTCATGTTTCTCACAGCTGTACACATGTGCACGGCCCTTTCTGCAATCTTCCGATATTATTTAGGTCGGTGTAGCTAAGCATTAATGTTTAAAAGTGTGAGAAATGGATAGCCGGTGAAGAGGGAGTCGGCGCGGAAGTTGTGAACCATGGTGTATGATGGAAAACACCTGTAGGTGTAACGAGCTGAAGTTCATGCTGTGACCAAATTTTCCTTCCTATAATAAAGCTTAGAATGTATCTGGTTAATATTAATAATCATAACACAAGCCTAAACTCTGTTGACTGTCCAATGGAGATTTTCTTGTTAGAGAAAAAAAACAGCCTCTCATTCACAGAATCAGCTAGCTCTTGATCACCCCTATTCTACAGTGTACAGGTCTGAATTCTCCATTAAAAGTAACATTGTTGAAGCAAACTTAAATAGGTTAATGGGTGAGCCATGATTTGTGCAGGTGATTTTACTTAAAATATTTTTGCCCCTATCAGTGAACTTCAGTGTATAAAGGTCTGAACTCCCCTTGAAGACAACAATCTTGAACCTAACCCTATAAAACTGGTAAACATATTCTGCACAGGTGATTTCATTCAAAATATTTCTGTGAATTACATACAGTACTCATAGGTACAGCTCTCTCAGCATGGATTCTGTTAAATCGGATATTTATCATTTCTCGCATGACCAGTCTCCTCTGCATGGGGGTATTTTCCCTAATCACAGAAACACAGAAAGTCTCCCATGATGCCATGGCCTCGTCTGTCTGTCTGTCCACTTCTACTTATTTCCATATCTTGCTCCCCAGGAGTGCCTGGCAAATTTAAAAACAATAACCCCAGCACCTGTTATCTGCAAGGAGATATCAACTTTTACCAGTATGTTGGGAACAAAAATATCAGAAAGGTTGTTAGATTTGCCTGCAGGAGGGCTGACTATATTTATCCACTTCTCCTCTGTGGCAATGCACGGAGCACGTTTGCTGCCTCGTGATAATGTGTTTTCCGGTCGTGAGGTGACATTTTACTGAAGGCTGTGGAGAGAACACAGCCAGATGGCTCGGTGAAATCAGATCTACAGTTTAACATATCATTCCTGATTATCAACTGCGCGTAGATGAAAACATTTTTTTAATGTCTGCAAGTCTGAAATGTTTTACAGGGTGACCTGGTGTGGTGTTAGATCCCTAAAGAAAACACAGGCCTGCTCTTACAAAATGGCAGATGCCATTGAATTTCATAAAGACATATTTCATAGAGACATATTTCATGAAGTCAGGATAAGTTTCTATATGTACAATATCTTCAAAGCATTTATAGTGTGTTCATGACAGGCTTCTCTGCAAGGGATTTTTTAGGGGTGGGTCACCCCCTCGGTATTTTTGAGCAATCTATGTTATTAACCACACAAAAGAATACATTTTCACAACACAGGTATATGCAAATTATGCATTGTAATGTAAATGGCACCTTTCTGAGTTTCAAATCTGTGGAGAACACTGCCTGGTCTCTCTATTTCATAACCCTTTGAGCAATTGGAGCAACAACAGTCCAAGCTACTGATAATACATATAATTGTTAAGGCCGCAATAGCTGCTAATTTTATGCATTATTTTCATGATTTTATTTTCAAACCAAAGTTGGTTCGTGTAAATGTGTTAATTGAAGGACGTGCATTGCAGTATCACTGCTCGCTGATTCGGACCATGCCTACACGTTTTAACAGGCTTAATAATAACGGGTGCCACACCCATAGAATGGCACCACCAAAGGAAAATACAAAAAATAGTATTTCCTGCACATACACATCGTGATCAAACCAGAAACAAGCATGATGCCATTTACTTTTTGCACAACACACGATGGCCAACATTTTGTTGTTTTAATCTTTATTTTCTCTGTCATATGATTAGTTTTTGAAAATGGCGGGAAATCTAAAATGACGTTAAAACCTCTGAATTTACATGCCACTTTTGACAGTCATGGCAGCGTTATACACTTATTTAGTCTCTCATGGGTCTTATTCAAATAAAACTCTTGGAAAACTAAGGATATTTTGAGATCGGTTTGCCAAACATTTGCAGCTATTGGGGCTTTAAACTGTCCTCACCAATCAGCTATGTACCTATTTTGATCAATCAAAAAGCCCACAATTGAGATATACCGTACGCAACCAATGATGTTTGTGACTGATGACACTGAAATTGCATGGCATGGCAGCTTACATTGAAAATTCATTAGTGTTGGTAAATTAGCTGTTGTTCCTACCAGTTGCTCTGTGCATGCATCAGGTGCACGAATTGTAGTATTGTTGTGTCGTGCTTATTTTCAAATTGTAGGTACCTTAATACCAGCACATGCAGTTATGATCAATATACACGTCAACAGAAGTGCACAAATAGACACATCAGTCGCATTTACAGATTGCATGAGATAGTTGCAGGAGTTAGGTAAATTAATTGTGGTGGCTCTGCGTGGCAGGGCTGTGTTACTGGCTATAGCATACATGTAGGCCTATGGTGGGTGGCCTATAGCTAGTAACACGCAGCCCTGCTGCACAGAGCTAGAACTGTGGTTGCTGATCTGCAGATCTGTAAAAATTGGCTTGTAAATGCTAGGCTTAGCGACTGCACAGTGTCTACTGCCATCCCATACACAATGGGACAGATTTCAGAGACTGAGCAGTACATAAAATACTTTAACCATCAAGGCAATGTGTACAAGTGTGGAACTTGTCAGCTCCATCCACTCAACTAGGAATAGGATTCAACCAAAAACTTTTGGTCGGATGGAGGCATCCCTGTACATGCACATGGTTATTTTATGGTGTGGATCAAATGCTAGTAATTGATATACAGAAATTAGTAATTTCTCATTAAAACGCATTGTCTAATAGTCATCTTTGTTGTTGTTATGGACACCCTATTGTTTGTATATTTGCTGATCATTTTTGTATGGACAGCCCATCCATAGATCTTTCAGTATAGATTTGGTATTTGTCTTTGCAAGAGTTTTCCAGAAATAATACCAGCACATGTATCTCAGATAGCATTTTGCTTGTTGTGCCAGCTGGGTTGTGAGTTACCGATATCGGCAGTGAACAAAAAAGAAAGATTACATCTGATGTTTATTTCTCGCTCACTTTGTGTGGTCCCTGTCTACGAGTGTGTGGTGAATAACTCCACCAACCGCTACGGTATGTTTGGGTAAGTGCAAACGGCCGAGAGTGGGAATCCAGTATCTGCTTACATCATGCACGGTGTGTGTACGTTTTCAAGTTGTGATCACCGTGGTTGAGTTCATTGACTCAAAAACTCCACGGAATGTTGGTTGGCACATTGTGGGAATGCCTAGGTCATATTTTCTAATTTTCTGGATGTCTGCTCTTCCATGCATTGAGGCATTCACTTACACCCGTGGCCACTTTAGTGTTGATTAAGCCTGTCTGGTGCAAGCAGAAATTCTGTTTGTATAAACGAAACGAAGTGGTGGTCGGTGTAATAAATGTAAGGTTCACTATCGGCACCCCACTGTTAGGATTGAGATAACGTTCTACTAAAATGTCTCGCCTGCCCAATTCAAATCGATCGCAGCATGCACTGCACTGTAGACACGCTGTAAGTCTGCACTCCGACTATGAACATCAATAACAACGGTCGTGAATATCATACGGCAACTTGATTGTTCAAAATATAAGACATTGTGGTGGCAATTTGGCATCCAGCGAGGTACCACAAGGAGATACAAAAAACAAGCAAGCGACCGTTTTAAGATAAGCGTGGAGGGAGCCAGAAAAGTTTGGAAGAGATATACATGTATCAGGACAGGTTCCCTTCAACCGGGATAGAAAAAGTGTCGTTCATATGGTTACACACATGTGAATACATGTACATGTAAAATGCTACCCCGACTGTACTTTACTCTTACCTTTTCTCTCGTACCAAGTAAATTGGAGTACGTTTATTCACGGTTTGTAGGAAAGAAACATGGCTGAGTGCAAGTGAATGTTTATTTCGAAAGTTTTTGCAGTCAAGACGGGCGATGTCTGTAATTTAATTGCAAACATTTTCTCAGTGGCATTTTCTCAATTCCCGCGTCTGAACAAAGTCTGAACACGACACTTGCGATGCACGCTGTAGTATCGTTGGTATTCATTCAATGCAATATTGAAATCGACACAAATGTGTGATGTTCTGTAACACTGACTGCATTTGAAACACATGAGTTTTACCTGAAACTGAATACTGATAGGGCAAATGCTGTGGTCAACATCATTTGTATACAGTGTATTTTATAATCACTCCGTAATTTCAGGCTAATCGGCGTGTCCATGGGGTACCGATAGTAGGATCATTATCACCACTGATACAGGGTAAAGTAACCGTTTTATCACCCTTCTGCAGACAGAATTTCTGTTTGCACCAGACAGGCTTGATCAACACTAAAGTGGCCACGGGTGTATTCATTCACTGTGAGAGTCAAGATTGCATGTATCGATCTACCGATAAGAGGGCGGTTAGAACTAATTGCATTTTGTAGATTTGTACCGTGAACCTCTCTTATAGTTGAGTTGTTGATATGGTTTATCTGACCACTGAGAACGGAACACACATGTTGCATTTAGCCACACAAGCATTCTTGTACATGTTCACTTTTCATTGCCCACTCTGCCCTTGAAAATGAATAGATATAAAATAATGCAGACCATTGTTGTAATAATGTAATATAAATAACAATATGATATTATCATAGTATAGTATATAATAAGCAATAAAGCACACCCAGCAACAGTATACCACAAGATTTCATGACAAATATTTCATGAGCAATAGCAAGTGTATATATGAAGTGAACTGGTCAAAATCTCGTGGTATACCGTCACTGGGTGTGATTTATTGCTATTATATCATAATAGTATTATATTGAAATTCTAGCATGGAATGTCAAAAAAAGATTTTTGCTCTAGCCAAAAGCTCACGCGTGCACCAGCCGTGGTATATCACAAATATACCAAGGTTTTTTTCACGTCTCAACCAACCAGATCGCTGTATTTGCGCCATCAATATACTGGTATATGATATAATATTACAATATAATATAATGTATTTAAGTAAGAAAGCATCCTGAGCGATGGTATACCATTGCTAGGGTGCTTAATTGCTATTATATCATAACAGAATATTGAAATTCTGGGATGAAACGTCAAAAAGGATCTTTGCACCTGCCAACTATAGCATATCATGAATATACCAGAGTTCTTTTCACATTTCGACCAATCACATCGCTGCCTTTGTACCATCAATATACTGGCATGATATATGTATATTAGTATATTGACGGCACAAATAAAGTGATCTGATCAGTTGAGATGTGAAAATAACTGTGCTATATTCATGATATAGCACAGTTGTAACACACACAAGGTCTTATCTAGTGAAAATTTCCTTTTGTAACATTTAGCGCCAGAATTTCAATATTATGATATAATATCAATAACCACCCTAACAATGGGTATATCACTTTGTTTTGACCAGTTCACTCCATTGCTGTTGCTTGTGCTTACTGTAGATGTTGTAAACTGGTCAAATTCCCGTGGTTACCATCGCTGGGTGTGGTTTATTGCTTGAATATAATATAATGTATTAAGTATACCAGTAATATAATATAATATGATGTAATATGTAGTATGTTAAATTACAATTTATACCGATACAATAGCTGTCACATGACTTGTCGCTTATCGAAATGACCACAGCAGTGTCTCAGTTTCAGTACTTGAATCTCTGAATGTCGCTTCTGCTTGAAAATTTTGGGAGGATTCGGTTCTGATTAAGGGGGCCTATGATAAATTATGCAAATTTAAATTATGCAAATTAAGATTTTCCACAGTATTAGGAAATTAGGGTTAGATAGTAAGCTTGCATCTCTTTACTGTGGCTACAGATAGTGGATTACATCAACTGTATGATGTTACATCATAGACAGTAATGAAGTGCAATGCTACTATAAATACTCTATATGTAATTAATAATCTCAAACATCATTGAAGGATGACGTGGTGGTTTGTGATTATTTGAGGTTGGGTTTTGATTAGATTTTTATTAGATGGGGTATTGGTGCAATCGCACGTCTTGGAGAAAACACTTATGAACATGCAATATATCTCTTTAATAATAAATTACACGTCAGAAACCTATTCTCAGACTTAAAATTTGACAAAGTTTACATGTACCAGTAATGCACATACTGGTGGCATTAATGACTTCAGTATAGTATTTACGTAGAGGAATATTTGATAATCTAATATAGTTTTGCATTAAATTAACATTTTAAAAGAAATAATTAGTTTTACCTGTATGTATGTGAAAACTGTGAACTTGATGGTAGTACCACTACATGCATGTTTCTATTTTGGAAAAATATTGGATTGTTTGGTTGTTTCGGTTTGAACAAGTACATGTAGCTGGGCAGAACAGTTGGGTGGTCTGCCCCATTCCCTGGTACATGTGAAGAACACTTCTTGCTACATTCCTCACAATCCTTGTTCAGAACTTTGAAATCACTTCAATTGCACTTGCTGCACATTGCAATAAATTAAGGGCTGACTCTCTGACCAGCTGACATTGGGCGCATAAAACACTGATGTTACGCTATTTCCAATCCATTTTGTAGAATTGCACCAAGTCGTTGTGTGTTAAAGAAGTTGTGTTCTTTTAGGGCCAGATTTGCCACAGTCGTAAAATATGTAATGTTGTATTACTTGACATATCAGTGTAGAATATATAGAACCTCATGTCATGGATGTCTAGAGAGTGAAACTGTTTTTATATGGCTATAAAATGAAATCCTGTGGCACAGCCTTTTTATGTTGTGTGGTAATGTAAATTTTCTGTCCTCATCTGCCAGGAAAACTCACTTGCAGGGAATTTGATTTCTGGGTCATAAATCCTTTAAATTGTGTTCCTTTTAATAGGTACAATCACTTTTGGATATGGAAAATTTTCCACCTTATTTATGTGCATTTGTCATTCAATGGCATACAGAGTTTTCATTTTGAAATAAAATGTTCATTTCTGTGTATACAGTAGAAAAGACGGCCAGCATTGTTTCGGTACATATACGTGATGAATCTGATTATAATTACATTCAAATCTAACAACCCACAAGCTTTGACACTTTCAAAGGAAAATTTTCTGATATTTGCTCAATACAAAGCTGTACTTGTATTGACCAGAGCTAGACTCTACCCCTTATTAGCGATAGTGTGTGCAGACTATACCAGCTTTCTCTGATTTTAAGCACCGAGAGTACATAGCCCAACTCAGCAAGCTTGTCTGTGTATTGGCCATAAGGTTGTTTGTAGCCATACCGTTGAGGGCTCATTATTGAAGGTCAGAGATTGAAAGCTTCAGTGTAGGGAGCCATGCATGGACTGTGAGAGTCTGTGTGGAGAGCATTGTGAATTTTAGCCTTCAAACCCCACAGAGTGAACTATCAGTCTTGGATTTTGACTCTGCCTGTATGATAACAACAAGTGATTGAATGATTTGATTAGTAAATGACTCAGTATCGATGGTGCATAGTCATGACAACAGATTTTTGTCTCATGTCTGACACAGCACAAATGACACTCGTACCAATACATCCTAGGAACAGGCCATATTTTATAAAATGCTCAAATTATCATCTCCAGCGTTGTAACTCGATCATTTGCCAATTGCATTTGTTGTAAGAGGAGATTTAATGTTTAGATAACTTTTCTAGTGATATTACATATCTATTCTTCTATGATTCTGAAGAAATTCATCTCAAGTAAAACATATGGCAGAGTTTAAACAGAAAAACCAATTTGCACATACAAAATTTTGCAATGCACAGGTAACTAAAATTATGCCTTTGATGAAAGTATAAAATTCAAAACTGGTTTGAATTTATTAATTACCAGTATGTGCATTAAAATATTTAGGTGGGTCTTCTTTTATGTCGGGGATGTGTCACTGACATCTTTGGTCCTGATGAACTCTACCTTTTGTTGCATTGCTTCCCTGTAGTAGAACAGAGCATACCGGTCGAGCTTTAAACGGGAAATTACAGGACCATGGGCGCACAATAGGGGGATTACTAATGATACAGCCATTTGCATACACTGGGCGGGAGTTTTTGAATTCTCATAGCATTGCTTTGACTGTATGATAAATTTGAAAAATCATGATGGGCACTTTTGTGACATATGCAAAGAGGGGTCAAATGGTCGTACAAGGAACTCATTTTGAAACATACGCATTCTCCGACAAAAAAACGGAACAGATTTTCAGTATATTTTGACTCAAATTTAGTCGCTATATATTCACAGACAATATATGCAAGATTCAACAACAATGAATGCCTGAAACAGGGCAATATTATGGGATTCTGGGACCAAACACGGCACGGCCCATCAGGAGCGTGGCCTTTTTAACATTTGCATTGATTTACGATAATCCGGCTTTTGTAGGGGAAGTTCTGCGTAACTATCCAATGTATAATCCTGTGCAATTGGTTTTTCATCACCATCAATTGGTAATATAATCCTACTCTCAGGTGTCACTAGTGTGCTGCTCTCGGTGGTTACATTTCTGTTCCTGGAGCGAATGTTTTGGTTGGTACCCACGTGATGCTTTCTCCATCATAAAGGAAAGTGCTAATAATCTCAAATTTCGTCACGATGCCTTGTCTTCCAGGCTGTTAGCAGGCTCAATAGCAGGAACAGGGAAACAGGATTGAATTATTATCGTAAGATTGGTCAGAAATTCAGCTACATGTCTGTGGGAGTTTTGAAATGTATATCCTACAACAGATATCATCAATATGTCACATACCTTATAGGATTTGAACAATACTTAGCAGTACATTACCTCAGCTCAAGTGCATTTTTGCAACTCTACATGTAACTCCAGGGCATGAAAGATTTTTAATACACATTCTCTGTGAAGCAAAGTCATAAAAGACTTTTAATATACATTCTCTATTATGTCCAGGTCGTAAAAATCTTTTGAAATATGGTACATGGTGACATTACTGTACTAGAATACTTAATTATCGCATAGTAGAACATTATGAGCACGTGCCCTACGTACACTCCATTGTTGGCCTGTTTCATACATTTTGAAAGAAAGAAATTTAGTATTGTTGAAGTAGTTTAAAGGGAGGGGGGTCATAGGAACTGGACCTGCACGACTTTCTAGTTCAAGTATACAAACAATGTTTGTCATGTACGACATATACCGGTAGATGCATCACATCAAGACTGCAGCTTCATTTAAATTTTACAATGTATATTTAATGTCAAGCCTGTTTTAACTTTCACCAATCGCCAACATACCTTGGATACAGTGTTTACATCGGTTTATGGGTCGTTGAGGGCAGCCCCCTCTCTTTAATTTTACTTAAACTTTCAAGTTTACACAGCTATATGTTCGTAGTATATGTCTCTTTGAGAAAGGACCCGACATTGAGTATACCGGCAGTGGTTGCAGCTACGTAATTTCTATACATTGTCTATCATTTTATTTCATACATTTGTTCAATTCCAGTAGATAGTAAAAGAATTACAGCTATCTTGTCAGAGATTAGTTAATTGCCTGTATGCTTGTGATTGTTGAGTTCATCAGAGAGGCCTTCAACAGCCTCTGATTGGCTCTCTTCAAAAGAGAGTGACAATCCCAGGGTGGCTCTCCCATAGAAAGGTGTAAGGGTATGTGTCACCTGAATGGGTCACTTTTTTCACCTTTTTTCACAAAAATCGCGAAACATGGGCCGATTTATAATCTGAGAAAATCCTAAGCATGGGTCGATAACAAAGCAAATGTCCCATGCTTTAGGAAATACCTTCACATGCGACAGAATAAAGGTGAAAATTGAGCAAATTTGTCAAGCAAATCCCTAACAATGGGTCATATTTTTGGAACATAAATGGTTAGATGTTTTTGACTTCACCCCTAAGTAGGACAGCACACCCCAATATGAAAATGTCACGAGTACCCCTCCCAGAGTAACAATTTGATGGCAATTGTAACATTGGAAACAAGTACCACTGGAAGAGACAAACAAACAACTTGAAGTATTACAGAATGTGTATAGACTGTAGTGTTGGTGAGTCGGGTTCAAGGGATCACCAAAAACTGCATTCAAACTTCCTTGGGGGCTTCATTGGTACTTTTGTATGCAATTTTTATCCAGAAAATAATATTATATGATTAGATGTCTGTTTCTGGAACAAATATATGTACAGCTTTGTACCCATGTACATAGTAATTGTGTTGGTGAATGTGTTTTCGAGATTATTAATTGAATTTGTTGACAGATCGGTTAATTAATTGATTGATTGATTTATAAATTTCATATCTCTTTCATCATAAGAAAGAATACAATCTTGTGTTGGTGAATGTGTCCTTGAGATTATTAATTGAATTTGTTGACAGATTGATTGATTGATTGATTGATTGATTTATAAATTTCATATCTCTTTCATCATAAGAAAGAATACAATCTTGTGTTGGTGAATGTGTCCTTGAGATTATTGATTGAATGTATCAACAGATTTCGTTCTTTCTGTATTTTTTCTTGCCTTCTTTATTTATCAATTAATTTATTTGTAAATTTCATATACCTCTTTTGGCAAGAGAAAGACAACACAATCCATCTTTCTCCCACGTTCCCCACCAACAGAATACCGATGAAATATGCTTTTTGTTGAAACAGTACTGCTTTATCTTCATTTACTTGAAGATTTTGTAGACGCAAAAAGAACTAGATGAGGGAATCGCACTGATCTGCAATTTGTGGGTCAGCCGAACATTGCCTCCTGAAAATGAAATCAGGGCTAGCAGTCTGAATCACTCATTTGTAATCTGTTCAGCGTCTGTGTATTGGTACAGTAGTCAATCCCAAACAATACATGGTCAGTCCGTAATAGCCACTTTGATGGGATTGCAAATTGCTTTCTCTAATTGAATGTTTTCCCTTCTTTCAGATTCTTTTTGCTTCTCAGTGCTCTGCACTCTCTTCCTAGGGGCTAGTGGCTGTACAAACTTTTGGTGATATATTTTTTGCTACTCGCTTCCCCACTCATACACACATTATTCAGCTTGTCAAGACAGCGTCTATATGTGTAAATTGTATTGTTTCTGTTTACATTTGAATTTTAGTCCATAGTAGAATTCATATGTCAACAATAACAATGCAGTCTACAGGTATACAAGCTGAGTTGACACCTGGATACTGTGTATCTTCAACATGCTTTAGGGAGTGGAACAAGAAACTGTAGTTGACATTAAAAACGAAAATAGTGGAAAAAAGAAATCATCTAAATTTACAGCCATTGGCCCTTTAACATGATGATACATTAGTCTAGTGCAGTGATGGAATCCATTGTATCTGTATCATCAAGTCAGACTACCGGTACTTTGCCAAGAGGACATGATGCATTGAGCAATGAACAAATATTTCTCATCCATGTCTTGCTACTGAGATTTTGTGACAAGATTGTCTACTGGTATGTACCGGTATAATGGAGTGCATAATCCCCTACTGTTCACTGACTTATTTATTCATAGCTGATGGATGTAGTAATCTTTTGATGTGTTTTTCACTAGAATTTAATACTAACAAGGCAGTATTGCTGAAGGCAATGAGTACTTGGGCCGTGATAGAGTAATTTTGAGGACAATATATACTACTATTCAAATATGGTCTTGAATTTCCTCCTGTCAATGAGGCATTTGATTAACTGGTTATTAAACGAAGCAATGGCATGACAACGGCAAAATATGTCTAGCAACTTTTGTGGAGTTTGAGGGCAGGGGTTCTTTATTTATAGCGGGAATTGCTTAAACTCCTTAAATATTCAAATTACAGCAAATTTCTTTTGTTCTCGATGGTAGATGTCTAATATTTAGATGGGCATATTTAGATTTCTACCCTATAGTTATCCCTATATACCAAAAATCGGACATCCAGCTCTATGGCTTGCTCAGAATTAGATATGCACATAATTAATGAGGTACAATATGTGGTGTCATAAGGTGTCCCATCATACCATTTATGAAGGGTGTAGCACTTGTGGTTACTGAGTTGTGGACAAATATATATATTTGAGGTCAAAGGTCATCAAGGTCACGTGACATTTTGTCAAAATAATTGTATTGCTAAGTTATTCCTATATACCAAAAATCAGACCTCTAGCTCTATTGGCGCGCTCAAAATTATATATGCGCATAATTAATGAGGTACAATATGTGGTGTCATAAGTGTCTTATCATACCAAATATGAAGGATGTAGCACTTGTGGTTACTGAGTTGTGGACAAATATATATATTTGAGGTCAAAGGTCATTGAGGTCACGTCACATTTTGTCATAATAATTGTATTGCTAAGTTATTCCTATATACCAAAAATCAGACCTCTAGCTCTATTGGCTCGCTCAAAATAAGATATGCACATAATTAATGAGGTACAATATATGGTGTCATAAGGTGTCCTTTCATACCAAATATGAAGGGTGTAGCACTTGTGGTTACTGAGTTGTGGACAAATATGTATATTTGAGGTCAAAGGTCATTGAGGTCACGTGAAGTTTTGTCAAACAAATTATATTGTTAATTTATCCCTATATACCAGAAATCAGACCTCTTGCTCTATTGGCTCGCTCATAATTAGATATGCACATAATTAATGGGGTACAATATGTGGCGTCATAAGGTGTCCCATCATACCAAATATGAAAGGTTTAGCACTTGTGGTTACTGAGTTATGGACAATAATGTATATTTGAGGTCAAAGGTCACCAAGGTCACATGATATTTTGTCAAAATGTCTGAGATATCTGCGTGAACCGATGGACTCACTGATGGACTCACGGACGGATATGAGCCAATCTATAAGCCCCCTGGACTTTATCCATGGGGACAAAAAAACTGTGTCACTGCATCCTTTAGGCAATATGAATACGATGAGAAACTAAATTTTTATTTTTCTTGGCATCATACATGCGAATCTATGGAGAACTGCCTTATACATGGGAGTCTATGGAGGTGTAAACTAAAAAGTCCTCTAACACGGCCAAATTTGAAAGCATTGTGAAACAAATCGACGTGCATCTGTATGGGGTTGGGTACTAGGCGTGAACGGACGCACGGACATGACCAAACCTATAAGTCCCCTCGGACTTCGTCTGTGGTGATTAAAAACAACGCAACAGTTATTACAGCTACACCGGCGGTAGGTTCATATCCAGAGCCCCGTACGGTCTGCCGCCGTCGCTTGAAAACAATCTCATGCACCCGGCCATATGGGCAGCTGGCCGGATGCATGACTTCCCGGAGAAGGCGAGCTGTCACGTTCAAGCTCAGGATTATTTGTCGATCAAATTTCAGTAAATTTACCTTACCTAGATGAAATTTTGTCTATAGGCTGAAATTTCGCCAAAGTTTGACAAATTACATCGATTTTTCAGGTTCATATGCGACATTTTCGAGTTTTGAGTGCAGACAGAAATAAGTTTTGAGGCAACATGGCTGCGACCCCATGTTGACCCCTAGCCCTGCGTGCGATGCTATGTGCTACAGCCAACACACAGCATCGTACGCAGGGCCAGCAAGAGAGTTGCCGACATCAACGGTTATTTACGAGAAGTGAATAAAAGACTGTCATTTTTGGAAGCGATCGAGTAGCTGAGGTAGGCCGGGATACGACTTGGGCCCAAGAACGCTAAATTTCGGCAGTAATTTGGCTTTTTACGTCAAGTCCCAAAATGGATTTGAAGTCACCGACCCAACGTACGGGTCTTTGCAGGGCTGTGGTGAGCGGGGCGGTTAGCTGTAGCGGAACACACAGCATCGTACGCAGGGCTAGTTGACCCCCAAGTGAAAATGTGTTCGCGATCAAATCTTCCTATATTTTTTTCAGAATTTTCAACAAAATCATTGCTTCTTACATCTTTTGTAAAATATAAAATACTAAAATAAAACTGCGATGTGCCATGTCTCCAGATTTCTAAAATATCGTTCGTTGACCGTTCGACGCAAACTTGTGACGCAGTTGAAATTCAATACTGACCGCCAAATAATCTTAATGAGACGAGATCAGTCTAGACATCCTCCAAATTATCCAACCATTCGCATTGGAGTTCAGCTCGCTTAGAGTATCATAACATTTTTCGGCCTTCTTTTAGATCGACCCTAATATCTCCCATTTAGGAAATAAATACACAAGCTACGACAAACTTCGTGCACCATCCAAGACCAAACGCACTACAAATCTGTCTTGACGTCATCATCTCCTTACATGGTAATCGGCATACCGTATTTTTTAGCAAAGGGGACACAGAATACGTCGGAGTATTCAGTTTCAAAACGTATTACATTGTGTGATGTTGTCAAAAAAAAGTCATGTTACTGCAGTGGTATAAATTACAAAACACAAAAGTTCAAATCAGTTTATTTTGGACTGGCTTTACCCAACATTTCATATTGTTTCTTATGCCAGATTTGACCACGTGCTTACTGGCGACCCCTTTTCATGCAAATTTTGTGTCAAATGATGTGTTCCCCTGGAAAAACAAACGTACGATTTCTAAATGAAGGAGGCGAAATTTGCCCTCAAGACGCGAAACCACCCCTTTGGGGTGTACCTAGCTATTTTTAACGAGCTTCTCGAATCTGCAGCTCTATTTCGAAATGATGGTCTGGTTTTCTCAGCTCAAGGATAAGTGTTCTCCATCGCTGTGGGCATTACTATTCTCAACCGGGGGTACAGTTTCCAGTCGTAATGTTTTTCATTGTGTCCGGGATATAAAACCTTCCTTTTCAAACTTTCTCTTTGATTAACACTAATCCACATCTTGTCGGTGATTAAACATGTTTCAAGTTTAAATGTTAAATTCTGGTCTCGAGCCCTCCTGTTCGACCAAACCGAAATTACCCCTCCCACTTTGGCTCGTCCAGTGGGTGTAGCAAGGGTCGTGCCATCGCCTAGGAAACGGAGGGTGCATTAATTGTTGCATTTCGATGCACATTTTGATTATATTCAGAAGATTTTGTGGCCAAAACTCAGATAGAGAAGCATTTATATTCACATCTCACTTATTCAAGACTGGCTGAGAGCAGCACTTCCATTCAGTTAACACATCATTACGCCATTTATTATGCCAAGAAAGATGAAGCCAATACATTTTGCCCTCCCTGGTCTCAGCCAGAAATGGTTATACCTTACAGTTTTTTCCCACGGAATGAAAACAAATGTACTTGGCTGAGGCCCAAGTACAATAATTGTTGGTTTTAGGCTAAACCAGATGTGAAGTTGCTATAGTTGGCCACTTTTATTTCAAGCTATGTACTGTCCGATAGTTTTCCTTTGCTTGTAGAAAGTTTTCAACGCGACGACATGTTGATTTGTAGGGCACGCATTTTACTGGTACTTTCAGGGCAAGTACGTGATTACAACCCACAGGTAGATATGGCTTTGCTCCGAGTCAGTCAATCTTCAAATTACACACTTGGTAAAACTGTAAAGAGGGTAAGAGAAAACCCTAATAAAACACACTGCCAGGGGAGGGTGTAGGAATTGCATTTAAAAAGTGCCGATAAAAGTACAGATCAATAAAAATGTTGAATAGCTTAGTCCATAAAGGGAAAGGTCTTCTCCGAATCGTGAGTTTGGAATGATTGCCTTAAATGTGTTTATTTTATGATATTGGCAAAGCCAATCCAAGATTGTGTACTATTCTTTTATGGATTTTCCAAATATTTTACAGGCAATTTGCTTGCTTCAAACACATGTGTGTGAAAACTTTGATTGAAATTGTGAACTTACTTACAATTAGAATGATTTTCTTATTACTATACTCTCACGTGTAAAGTAGATGTGAATAGTCTTGTACATAACTGTGTCCTACGAATATTCAGTATATTCTACATTGTCGTTATCGTGTATGTTTTGATACCCCTACTTCTCTGGGATCAGCTTTCAGCTTTTCCTAGCATTAGCACAAACGGTGATGGGACAGCACGTCAGATTAGAGGATGATACACTTATATTAAGCAGTGATAAAGAAAACGATTGCGTGTTAAGAACCACTTTGCCTTGACGGATCCGATGAAAAAAAAATGTCAGAAGACTAAATCCCCGATAGGGATCGTAATTAGACGTTTTTTTGAAATAACAACATCTCTTCAAACTCTTCGTGTAAAGCACTCAAATGGGCGTATGCAAGAGCAACTGATTTTTATCGAGGGCTGCAGTCTCCGGCGGAACAAAGCTGACCCAATTAGTTTTGTTACTGCCCGTAGCGGTTGATAGAGCGAGGGAGCGTAAATTGTCGGTGATTGTTAGAGATCGAGTCAGATTAACTGGGCGGATGCCCAAGATGGCATGGTTGAGGTTACGCGATGGAGATTTGTGCAGTATTCATGCAATAATGTTGATGATGGGTAAAAGCTGATAGTGAAGTAGCTCTCTGCAATGATACACATCGTCAATATGAGACCTGCGTAAAGTTTCTGTTAATGAGTGCTCTCCGTTCTCTCCTGCCATAATGATACATGTACTGTATATTGTATCAGATTTATCCATAAGTAGTACCCAAAACCATTTGGAAAAAAACAACAACACTGATTTGAAATTACAAAAAAAGCATGGGGTACATAACAATATACAGATGTGGTAGAAGTCTATCTGAGTGGAGAGGAGTTTGTTCTCTGGGACTGAAATATTGCCCAATGGTTTTGTTTCAGGATTATCATTTGAAACCCTGGAGCTCAGTTTGTTCAGTGGAAGACACAGGATGAAATGATTAGCCTCTAAGCAGAAAGAGAGAGGTCTCAATTTTGAGTGACTTACATAGAGCATACATGCAGCATGAATTTCAAGAGATAGGACTGCAAACACCATCACGAATACATGTATTTTTAATTCATCTAAGAGCATCGGTAGGCTAGCTAAGGTGTTATTGAGGCCAATAGCAGTAACTTTTAATGATGTTTTTCATTATTTTGTTTTTCGCAAATCAATGGCAATTTAAGTTCTTGTTCTCCTTCCAAAAGCATGTTGAAACACTTGCTACTTATTAGCTTGTCAACACTGCCTATGTTGTCAACACCGCATTTATTAGTCCCCACGGACACCGTCCGGGGGACTTATAGGTTTGGTCATGTCCGTGCGTGCGTCCGTGCGTGCGTGCGTGTGTGCGTGTGTGCGTGCGTCCATCCGTTCCACACAGATATCTCAGAGATGCAAGAAGCAATTTCATTCAAACTTGGTACAAGGATTACTTCATATGTCATACAGATGCACGTCGATTTGTTTTGGGATACGATCCAATATGGCCGCCAGGCGGCCATTTTATTACAATTTTTCATATACAGAGCCATAACTCAGACATGTTTCAACCAATTTTATTCAAAGTTGGTACAAGGACATTGACCAATGTCATAGATATGCACGTCAATTTTCTTTGTGATACGATCCAATATGGCCGCCAGGCGGCCATTTTATTACGATTTTTTCATGTACAGAGCCATAACTCAGACATGTTTCAACTGATTTTATTCAAAGTTGGTACAAGGACATTGACCAATGTCATAGATATGCATGTCAATTTTTTTGTGTGATACGATCCATATGGCCGCCAGGCGGCCATTTTATTATGATTTTTTCATGTACAGAGCCACAACTCAGACATGTTTCAACCGATTTTATTCAACATTGCTACAAGGACATTGACCAATTTCATAGATATGCACGTCGATTTGTTTGTGATACAATCCAATATGGCCGCTAGGCGGCCATTTTATTACAATTTTTTCATATACAGAGGCATAACTCAGGCATATCTCAACCGATTTTATTCAAAGTTGGTACAAGGACATTGACCAATGTCATAGATATGCACGTCAATTTGTTTTGTGATACGATCCAATATGGCTGCTGTGTGGTCATTTTGTTACGATTTTTTCATATACAGAGGCATAACTTAGGCATATCTCAACTGATTTTATTCAAAGTTGGTACAAGGACATTGACCTATGTCATACATATGTACGTCGATTTTTTATGTGATACGATCCAATATGGTTGCTAGGCAGCCATTTTATTAAGGTGGTTGGAAAGGCTAGAGCGTCAGTTATAAATTTCAACAAAACTATTAAAATATAAAAGTAGTCAACATTCTCTGTGGAATAAAAAAAACTAGACATTTGGCACAAAGGCATTGCAGAGTTATAGCCTGTTAAAACTTCTGAAAAACTGACCAAATAAGAAGAAGTTGGGGAGTCCTTAGTGTATTAACTATGGTAGAGGTCCCCTAGCTTTTAATAAAATGTTTGAAAAGGGAAAGTCATTATTTGCTATTTTTCAGGAAAGTTTGACAAGGCGGTGCTGGCATTCAGAGTGAGTGACTGCTATTGTAAATGCATTTTAGATTCTTTGAGTGTCAAAGAGGTGTCAAAAGTGAGATTAACCAAAAAAACTACTCTATGACTTCAAACGAGGGGTGCAAATATGGCTTGTTTTCAACATTTTTGACAGAATAACAGTTTCCTACATAATTGTATACCAATTTAATCCAACTTTGAAATGAGATATGGACATGGAATTTTTACAGCCTATTAACAAGGTTACAGATAAGATTTGTACGGCACAATTTTCCTATATTTGAAGTACTTTTTGAAAAATCACATTTTGAAATTTGAAAGAAATTTTTAGCTACTATAGACTATAGTCTATAGAAGCTATTGGGATGGGTATCCGTCCGGCGTCCGTCGTCAGTCTGTATGTATGTATGTATGTATGTATGTATGTCCGTTTGTGAGGCGTCCGTCCACTCAAATATCTTGAGAACCGCAGTACTTACTGATTTGATATTTGTTGTGTAGATGAAAAATACGATTTTGAGAAACTATTTTTTTTAATTTTTTGATATTGTTGAAAATAGGCAAATTAATGCCAAAAAAGGTGTTTTTTGTAAAAAATCTTCTTCTTCATAACCGCTGGTCAGACAGCTTTGTTATTTGGTATACAGGTCCCTAGGGGTAACCCAACTTAGACTTGTTCAAATTGTGATGAAATATGCAAATCTGTATTTTTAAGGAATTTTTTTGTCATTTTTGGTCAAAATTTGACTTACATTGTATGTAATTCTTGTACTGTATAAACCCTATCAATTCATCCAGAAAAAAATAATTAATATGATTTTAAATAATTGAATTAATTAGGAAATCATCAAAGCCAAAATAATTTTAGTGTAGAATTATCAGAAAGTTCAACTTTTTTTGACAGTTCATAGTGAAATGCTTACCATCTTGGAGGATTAAAACATGTAAAGGCAACTTTCCTGAATCCCAACTTTGACATATTCTGAACCGTCATTTATTGTGCCCTGTATGTTATCTAAAGAAATTGCTCAAAATAGTCAATAGAGATAGAGATAGAGATAGAGATAGAGAAAGTTCTAATTTCCATTTATGGTTGACTTGGTAAGGATAAAATAAAAATTACTTTTTGAGGAAAAAAATAGAGTGGTCAATTAAAAGAGTGGTCAAAGTGATAGGGTTTTTATGGTAAAGCTGGGCTGTATAAAAATTCCTCATGTGCTATTTATAGCAATTATGCAATCTGTGTAAACAGTGCAATGAAAGTGTAACATGATTCCTTATAATGCTTTTGATGACCTTGAACTTCTTAAGTTTCAAACCTTTGTCTCTTCAGTGTGCTGAGTATGTACAGTCTCAACTTATTAAACAGAACTCACAATGTTAATCAAAGATATCCACCTTCTTCATCAATACATGTGTCACAAAAGGTTATTCTCTACATAACTTAACAGAGCTCTGTCAACTGTTGAGTTGCTTGTTCTTTCAAAACCGCTGGTCAGACAGCTTTAATATTTAGTTTACTTGTTCGTAGGATGACCTTAGTGAGATAATTTCATACAGTAAGGAAATACTTAATTTTGTATCCATGTCTATAGTAGCTTCAGGGACTTTGGCCCTATGTTTAATAATTTTTTGATATATAAACCTATGTAAAATCATAAAAACAAATTTTATTTACAAATCCTGCCGTACAAATCTTACAATAAATAGTGTCAACATATTTATAACTAATTTGGTAATATTAATACTATCCAATTATTATTAAATTAAAATATGTAAAAAAAATATGAAAAACTAAATTTTAATATTTACTGGTGTCATATTTCAAAATCATGGCTGCAAATATACAATTTTTATATTCTTCGGAGAAAGTAATAACAAAGAGACTTATCCTGAAAATTTGAACTAAATATCTTGATTCTAACACTTGAAACTTGACATTAACTCTGAGAAAAGAATTGGTGCAAAAATAGCCTTTCCAACCACCTTAAGATGCTAATTTTCATGTACAGAGCTATAACTCAGACATATTTCCACCAGTATCATTCAAAGTTGACATTGACCTATTTCATACATATGCTCGTCAATTTGTTTCACGTCATGTAGCAGTAACATGTCAATTATTGAAGTTTCATAAGTAGGCTGATATGTCAAGAAATATGTACTGCATCAAATTCATGAAACTTTATACAGATGTTAACCGATGTTAAGCTCACATTGCTTTAACATTGAAAAAGACATTTATCAGTGTCAGTTTAATTAATTTGTAATTGCATAAGTAATGAACTTTCCTAATTAGGGTGATATAGCCACAAATTAATACAACGTCAAATGTGATGAAACTTGATACAGATGTTGATCTCATAGTGTTGTAAATACTGCATCAAACTTTATGAAATATGGTACCAGTGATAATCTGTTAAGTGTTAGAATTGTATGCAAAAATGTTTTGCAACATCCTGTTGATTAATTCCTAGTTGACTCATTTTATGAACTTTAGGATGGTGGCCTACATTGGTTTTATGTTTTCATCACCATGGAACTCATTCTTGGCCATTGAGCGCCATCTGTATCAAAGTATTTTTATCACAGACCTAATTAATGAAGAGGACTCTATCCTCTCTGAGGACATGTAATCAAAGTACCCATTATTAACAATGGGGACTGTGTCATCAACGATGACTTGTGTTTCATGTACCGTACAGTCCATGTATAATGCACTGTTATTGTTTACATTTGAATTCTAGTCCGGACCCAAATTCTCCTTGTCAACAATAACAGTGCAGTTGACACATACATGTACACAGGCTGAGTTGACAAGCTGAATACTGTTTATCTCACTGTGCTTTAGGAAGTAGAACAAGAAAGTGTAGTTGACATTTAAAAACAACACAAAAAATTGAGAAATAAATCTTCGTATTAAAGTCACTGGAATAAGATAGCCTTCTAAAACTTACAGCAGTCTTGGGTTTTTCATTTGCCACAGACATCTGACTCTCAGCTGGGGAGTTAATTTAACCCTTTCATGTTCTTGCTGAGAGATCCAAAATGGCTGTAATTTCCTAATGGACTTGTTGCTGTGTGACTGTTGTCAATTACGTCCACCACTGAGCTCAGTAAAATGTCAGTCACCGCAGGGTAACCATAATTACTGTCTCTCTATGGACAGTATTAGTTGTATGAAACACGGTTGTGACAGAATTTGGAACTATCATTGAAGAAATTCACTCTCATTTTAATGAGTCGTGTGAATGGGCAACATTAGCAGGATTATATTCAGTTTGACCTTATCAAGACACTTTATTGATCACATGCTTGTAGATAATGGTGGCTGTGCAGAAAGCCATGGTATGGCTTCCATGTAAATTGACAACTACCCTAATTTGCATATTTGTACTGGCATCCTCAGCAACCCCCTCCCCTTTTCACCTCTGCGCTGCAGCATCTTTTATCCGACACAATTCCATATACAAACACTAGAGTGCCTTTAACTATATATAATTCATAATTTCTTGGTACCTTAGTACTAGTTCTGGACTTACGCTTTATGGCATGTAGAAATAACAGGTATTCGGCTTGTCAACACGGCCTGTACATCTGACAGGCAAAAAACTCATATTGTTGGTAATTGAATTTTTGTCCTGATTTGAATTCATCTGTCTACAGTAACTGTGCATCTAGCATTGGTACATTTATGTGTTGTAACGTTGTCAGCCAAATATGATGTGTTTCAGGTAGGGTGTACACCATGAAAATTTAGTTACTGTAATACACAAAACAAAAAATATCAGAAAATATTCAACAGTTTCAGTCACAGAGATATACACTATATCTGCATGCAAATATGTAAATGACCCAATGTGAATTTTTTTGCATGCTGTGACCTGAGTACATTGTATCGCGGAATAATTGATTTAAAGGCCGCCGACAGGTACGTCAGAACTTAACCAATATTTATTGGACTTCGCAAGATCTCTTTTCCTCCCTGACATTCGCGCTATCAACAAGACAAGCTCTGTTTTAGTCTTCTAATTACGTACTGATAGAATTTTCACGGGCAGCCAATGCTTGTGCATGATATGAATATTAATGTGATGTCAGTTAAGGTGTGATGTGTTTGTCTTGCATAGTAATTATTGATTTGCATGGTGTTCTCACTTAAGACAGGGAGCTGTCCTTTTGCAAGGATAATGGGCACCTGAGGAAAATTTTACTCACAAAACCAACATTCTTTATCAAGCACCTTGGGGTGTCATTATGCTAATTCTAGGTTTGTGCATGAGTGTTTGTTTTTTATGTTCGGTGTGTATGTAGGTGTATGTCTGTGTATGTTTGTGTGCATGTGACAATTGTTGTGTGGCTTGTGAACAGGAACTTTGCATCGCATTGCAGTTCAAAATGTGGTTGCTAAGAAGAGCTTTACAAAAATTCTCAACAGCCAACAGGAAAGCGTGTTGTACGTCAGACATAAAGTTGCGCATTAGTGTACGGTATACATATCAGTTGGTCAGAAAAAAATTTACATGTATTCAGGTGCGTTATTGTTTGAATGTTTTTCTTTTTCATCCGAGAAAAGAATACATGTTGCAGTACGCTTTCTCCGACTGTGTGAACAGAAACAGGAAATTAAAGTCACATCCTGCGATCACTAGTTTTCAATGACCTGGAAAACTTAGTCCTAGATTTGATTTGATAACTGTGTCTTCCGTTCTTCAAATAGAGAAATATATTTGTTCAAAAAGCGAGTTTTGAATGCCATTAAAAGCTCTTACTCAGGTTGATCAAATTGTCTTCATATCGATCGTGACGTTTTTCAGTTACATGAATAAGAGTGCAGTCTTCTTTGATTTATACCCATAAACCTAATACAAAGCCCTCTTGTTCAGCGGAAAAAAAAATTAACCAAATTTACTTGCTTGTTATAAAGGGTTTGTGTAGAATTGACATCCAAATCACCGTGTAAACCATCAGATCAAAAATGAAAAGTTCGCATTGATTGACAGCGCTGTGGGCTTCGGGGAGCCTTCCCTAATCAGTAAAACAGGGACATACCTATTCAAATAATATTGAATCGGGCACTAGTCTAACTTTTTGCAGTCTGGCTATTATCCAGTAATTTGGTATACGTCAGTTCATTACAGCGCAGAGATAAAGCAATTTTGTTTGCGGAAGATTGGCATGGGATGGATTCATTTTTGTAAACGAATACATGAGTAAAAGATGACAATATCTCCCCCCCCTCCCACCTCTAAGCAGTCTTGATTTTATGGCATCTTTTTGACAAATGAATCCTTGTCCAGTTGTCAACATTTGCATTGGGCATGCACACATTGTACCAGCACTGTTGACAAGCTGTACTTTCGTGGCATTACCATGAAAATTGCAAGCAGAACAGGAAATTTTAATTTGCAAACGGAACAAACGTAATGGATAATAGGTCACAGTTTCATCAAATTCAGTTTTTAGGGTGTTTTGTCGGTTACAGTACTTCATCAGGAAAGAGACTAGCTGTTAATGCAATAAGCTGTAATACCGGTCAGTCAATATGAAACACAAAATAGGAAAATAATATGAATATTAAAAATAACAATCACTGTGTAAAAATCTGATATTTTGATACAGTGATAACCTACAGGAGAAACGGAATAAGGAAACTTTTGTCTTTAAGGTCGTTCCAGTTCTTTATAAATAGGCTTGCTACTTTAAGGGAAAAATATTAAAGGCAGTACTGATTCTAGATCTACATGTAAGCCCATCAGATTCCATTGCCCTCAAATCCATCAAAGCCAGCATCATATCGTGATTCATGTACAAATAAAGAATACACATCTATAGTATCATTGCTCGGAATCTGAGAACGAAGGAAAGGTCAAACCAGACTCCATTGCAGCCAGTCTAGTGTCACTGTGATGGCATATCTGATTGATGTAGTTTAGAGAGGAAAATTATTGAAATACAAGAACGGATTATCATTATTTCACGACTTTAGGTATCTTTTCAAAGTGACTGTTGTCATGGAATGTCATGTGTTTTGAATTTCAAATGTGCCTGTTCTGTGTATAAAAAAGTAGAAGGAACATCATTTTTTCATGAGATCTCAGTTGATTGATGAAACGGAAGAAAGTTACCATTTACCAAGAGGTTTGCTGGTGACAGTGCGTCTGACATGTAATGCTGAACGCTGCTTTGAAAACAAAAAATTTGAAGCAAGTGTTGTTACTTGGTACAACTCCACTGTGGGTTGGGTGGGCGTCGCCCTTCAGACACCTAGCCGCAGATTCACCGCACACTGTCAAGAGCACCGATGATGGATTGCCGTAGCCACTTTCACTGTGTGTGCTGTCGTGGTTTCCAATCCAGCAGTGCTCACACTGTGCTCTTCTTCTCTCACAGTCTCCCGTGTGATGAAACCGTCCTCTCTCTCTGTATCTCAGGCGCTCTCGTTCTCTCTTACGTGCCCGCTCTGCTTCTCAGTGTGAAGAGAGAGAGAGCAAGAGAGAGAGATTGGCTGGTGTACATATTGATAGGCACAATGAGTGAGTTATGTTACTATGCAGCATCACCACAAGCAAATCACCGCGACGTGAGTCAGCCGTGTTGTTATGTATGTCAGGCACATTTACAATGGGGATGAACTGCCTAACACGGTAAAAATCTTTGTTCTCTTATCTCCAAGCTAGATAAGCATCGCAATTTTCCCGTTTTTGTGTCTTTAATTTTTTTCCGCGCATTGCTTTCACTTAATTCACACAGGCTTTGTCTAATTCTGTTATTTATGTATTCTATACGAAATTTGCACCCTTACCGGAGCATTTTTTCCGTAAACTCAGATGATTCACATGTTTGTAGTCATGTATGTATTTCTGTATGGGTGCATGATGATAAATTAATATTTCTGTTCATGATTTCAGGATTTTCAACAATCCGGGCTTCTGCCAAGAAATGGAAGACCATTCCGACGGTGAATGCTTTCGATCCATCAACCACGCCGAGAAAACCTTCAAGAAAATGCAAGATTACCTGTGCAAGAAACAATTGACCGATGTGGTGCTCGTCGCCGGGGAAGTTCGGATACCGGCGCACCGTCTGGTGCTGAGCGCGGTGTCGGACTACTTTGCTGCTATGTTCACGAATGACGTACGGGAAGCCCGGGAGAGTGAAATTGAATTGCACGGAGTTGATCCGCAGGCCTTGAGCTCCCTTATACAATACACGTACACAGGTGGGAATATTATATTGACATCCGTCTTCACAGAAAATGTTTGTGCTGTGATTTATGCTATCCAACCTCAAGTTTCCCCACTTTCAAAATGGACAGACCCATGCTCACTGTTCATATCACTTGGGCCAAACCATTGTACTGTGGCAAAAGGTGTCAAATGAGCTGAAAAAAAAACCAGAATATCGTTTCATATTTAAAAATTTTGTAGAAAATATGATGCTAATTGTGCAATTGCAGGAACTGACAAGGTGAATTTACTTCAAAATGATGGGAGATGCCTGAATTTGTGTGTAGGAGTAAATTACAATGAAATTAATGTCGCTCATTGCATCAGTTTATTTACTAGTGAATTTACTAAAACTCTGTCGATATAATTGTGAAATATTCATTTGTATGGCCACTTGAAATTCCTGTCCCACAGGTTTGTTCAAACTATATCGATACTGAAATTCTCTATGCTATTACTAATTGCAAGCCAGCATTGAAAATTTACGTGATCTGGCATGTTCGTTAATAGGTGTAAAATATCGGCGTCAGTTGATTAGCTCATGTGTGAAAATCCTCAAATCTACCATGAAAATCTGACCTTTTAGGAACTTACTGGCATTTCCATAAATCACCGCAGTACTTTAGAAACCGCAGTCTCCGTGGTTTGGAAGTTTGGTGCAAGAGAACAAATGAATGTTTGTGTCACTAAATAACCAAAAGAGACCAATTTTGGGGGGCAATTACAAATTTTCAAATTAGCGTCCCCAAACATGGTATCTACTGCATCTCCATGATCCATTCTTCAACCTTCCCAAGGAAACGAAAAAAAAGTCTTTCTCAGGAAATCATGGATGGTCTGACAGCCGTAATTGTCAAAGCTTTAAGAGGAGCTAGTCAGTGAGTGATGGGCCATTAGGGGACAGGCAAGATTGTTTGCTTTGGAAATGAGGAAGCTGACTGTGTAAGCTGACTCCAGACCAACACATGGTTACTGCAATTTTGTTCCTGTTCAAGTGAAGACACTTGACTGGAAAACGCAATGGTCCGTGTTACATCTCTGAATAAACACTTTCATGTGCCGGCCATCACATTTTGACATTTTTACATGATATTGTCCCCAAGTCAATAGCTAGAAAGTTTGACAAGTGAGTACCACCCTATACATCTGATATTTGTAAAAAGAAACTTTTTATTAAATTGAAATTATCATTTGTATGCACGACATCTGTCATCACATACCTTACCTGTGAAACTGTTTGAAAATATGCTTGAAGTATAGAGTGCCTCATGAATTTTTCAAAAATACCATTTAATGGCTATAGGGATTGATTTATCCATAATCACCGCACATCTTCCGCGCTGTGTATCAATTAAAAGAATGTGTTCGCATGGCCTCCTTGCTGATCAGTTATATATGTAGCATATGTTGCAGGCTGCGTTCAATAAAAGAATTAACAGTCTCTTCATGAAAGTTAGTCAGATGTAAGCCAGTCAGCCAAAGTTTAACCTTGAATTCTGATTGGCTTTGCTCTGCGTGCTCTGCGTCTGTTATTAATCCTCTGCGTCGGTAAAAAGTGCAGTGTGTAATGCTAATTCCGCATGATGGCTTTTTTTTTTTTGCGGACGCTTTCTGAGCGCTTCATGTCTGGCATCTGGGTAATGACAGTCTTGGAGGAATCGTTAGATTCCTATTTGGACCATTGAACCGCAATTGATTTGCAAAAGCATGGCTGTGGCAGGGGTCGTAATCTTAATGCCATATCTTTATGGTAAATTGAATTAATGATTTGATCATTATGGGCATGTGCATAGGAATGCAAACAGAATCTGTAATAAAACATTCCGCTCCGTCGACTTTTCTGTCGTCCCATTTCCAAAGTTGCAGCTGTGTAAGGATGAGTGCAGTTCGTTCGAAAGGGACGACAGTATGCAGCTGTAACTTCTCGTGATATTTTCATCATTTTTGTTGTACAAATGTGTTTTCATAGTTTTCTCCCTAGAGAACCGAATTGTTGAAATACACATTACCATATTAGCCTTGCCAACACATTTCAACAACTGCAATATGGTTTGTTATATTGGTGACAATATTAACCTTGCCAACACATTTCAACAACCCCACAATATGCTAAGTTAAATTGTCGATAAATGGACTCTAGCCCAGACTAGATTTCAGTCGTCATCAGAATATCATTGGATATTTCATACCAGAACATACAGGATGCATTGACGAGATGAACATTTCAGTATCATACAGTATTCAGAGCTACATATAATGTATTACAGACAGCACAAAAACACTGGAAAACACATCAAAAAGTCACAGCTATTGGAGCTTTACGTATACTTTCTTCAAGCTCTAAAGATTCTGAATACCTATGAATTCACTGGCAACTACATGTAGTACAGTATGGTACTCAGCTGCTAATTAGTTTGAAATCGGCCAATCTTTTTTTTTTTCATATTCCTCATTGAAAATTGAAATGAATTACATTCAGGTAAATGCCCTTCCCATTCCCCCTGTCATGATTACTTTCTGCTGACAATGTGATTGAGACTCAGGGAAATGCTGTTTGAATTTCAATCAGTTTTGCAAGAGTGCAAGTTCCTTACAAGAAAAAAAACTAGCGATGTATTTGATTTTTGTCCAAACTTCACATTGACATGTAAAAGTGACCTATGACTTTTATGAGAAACTTTTCTTGAAAATTTTAATGGAATGAGGCATTGTTTGGGCTGTTAGCATTTATTTCACTTGATGGATGGTTGGTTTGATGGATTGATTCATGGTTGATTAGGAACGTAGTCCGTCCAAAGAAAAATGCACGTTCACAAAAACTAATCAAATAACAGACAAAATGTTTTCCAGTCTGCTAGTATTGAGAAGAGAATGAAATATATGGACACAAAGTAGACACAAAACGGGAATGCGTCGTGGTCGGTCACACACCGTAAGCAATATTGATTTTAGGGACAATCCTCCATAGAGCTAATGCAGCCATTTTTTCTATGCTGGGAAGCACTTCCCGCCGTAAATATGAATTGTGTATTGAGGTGATGTTGGATACTGAGTGCATGGACATTCTCTGCATAATTTAAACGGACAATAGCTGTAATTGTCTATGTAATTTTGTTATTTCTGTTTTTGTGAAAGAAATTGCATTTTTCTGTTTCTCCCAGAAAAACAGGTATGTTGAAATACAGAGTATTAGCCTTGTAGTCTTAAGGCACTCTATACAATATGCAATGTTGTTATTGACAAATTAATAACAGTCGGGACTAAAATTCAGTTGTCGACACAAATATTGGACTATACACACCATGTATTTCCATTTAATTCTGGACTAGCAAAAGAAACCATTTCAGAAGATAAAATATAGTACTTTTAAAGTTCATATGCTGCAACGTTTGCAAATGTGTCTGCAATTGAACTTTAATAGCGTAGATTGTGTATTTACACCAGTACTAGGTGTAGCAGTATTACAAAACATCCCATGCCAGGCATGCAAAGGTGATCATCTTGCAGCTGTTGCTGGCGTAAGCCATTCATTAACATGCTTTTCCAATGCATTTGGTATACTTTACCACACGTATACCAGCCTACAGAGAATCTTCATCACAAAATCTTTTGACACTTTCATCCCCAGCTTTCCTGTATAAACGCCCATCTTTGTTGTAGGAAAACCATGACATTGGGCCGAACTATGGCAGGTGAAGAGTTAAAAAAATGCATAGTGGGGGTTGTGTTTTCCAAAACGTCACAAAAATGTGAAAGTTATTTTATCCCATGATATATGAGTACTTTTTACACCAAAGAGAAGGGATTATTTATTTTTTTACTAACTCTCTTTATTGTAATTTTTATAACAAAAAAATGTACAACTCTGACATTTTGTAGAAAAACAGACCGTGTTGATCGAGGTTTCCAAAGATGAGAAGTCAAACTCATTGGATTGGAAAGGCCATCGATAATGCATGATGTACGGATATGACCGCATGATAAACTCCAACTTTGCCAATCCATTATCTTGTCGATGTTTGTCTCAGCAAGGAACATGTTTCACCATGGAGGTAGTAGCACCATCGACTCTACGATCCTTTTAACCATGGCAGGAAAGGAAAAGTTTTACAAAACGTAGTTTCAGTCACTTAAGCTCTTAGTTATTCCAGGTGGCCAGTTTTAAGCATGTTAGTCTCACAGTGTAATAGGGACCCTCCGAATCTGAGTCTGAATGCACATGACAAGGACAGATAATTTGATTGTTTCTGTCAAAGTGTAAACAAATTTATACTAATGTATCGACAATTTCTATTGTAAGCAATTTTCCCCAGGATAATATCGTTATGTTCATATTTGATTCAGTTACAGCCACTTGACTTTTCGATACAGGCGAGAGATGACTTTAATTTAAAACTGAAGCTATGACAAACATGTCTCTACTATACAGTGAAAGCACATGAAGTCCAATATTTGATATTCTCAGAGCAATATTTCACATGGCAGCCGGTTTGTTCAAAACACCCAATAAGGATACTTTGCCATAAGGTAGCGCATTGGAGGTGTATGTACATGTGGTAGCTGTCTTGATACATCGACTCTATCATGAAGAGTTTCTTATGTTATCAACTACAGGGTATTGGTGAAAATATTAATTTTGTAGTACTAGACCACAGTACTGGTAGTATTATAGTGTGTGTATGTGTGGGGGGGGGAGGGAGGGAGGAGGCAATCAGACAGATAAATGATGAGTTTGATGGAAAACCTGAGAAAGTATGAAACGTGAGAATTAATATTCCATTAGTTTTTAGCTCCCATAGCCATATGTATATATGGCAATGGAAGCTATTCTTATAGGCTAGGGAAATGTCTGTATGTCTGTATGTCTGTATGTCTGTATGTCTGTATGTCTGTCCGTCAACATCAAAAACTCCAAAACCGCTGTACATTTCATCTTGATATTTGGTGTGTACATGGATGATGGGCTGTAGATGAGATTTTGTTCAAATGAAGTTGTCATTGCCAAAAATATGCAAATTAAGTGAAAAAATGTAAAAACAGTCAAAATTGAAAAAACTCAATAACCACTGAGCAGATTACATGAAAAATTAGCATGTAAGTACTTTGGGCTGACATGAAATGATTGTGCACATCTTGGGTCAGTATCTTGGACTTGCTATTTTTCATGAATTTTTTTGTAATTTTCTCCCATTTTTGGTCAAAAAATCTCCTGCTCTGAAACCACAAGTCCGATTGATTTGAAACTTGGTATGGAAGTGCATAGGAGTGACCTTCCCAAATTTGGGCAAATCGTGGTGAAATTTGCATATTTTTAGTTTACACGTCCATAGACTCCCATGTATAAGGCAGATCTCCATAGACTCCCATGTATAAGGCCACGAAAAATAAAATTTAGTTTCTCATCGTATTCATATTGCAAAAAGGATGCAGTGACACAATTTTTAGTCCCCACAGATGAAGTCCAGTGAGCTTATAGATTGGGTCATGTCCGTCTGTTCGTCCATCCGTAAGTCCATCCGTTCACGCATATATCTCGGATATTTTGACAAAATGTCATGTGACCTTGATGACCTTTGATCTCAAATATACATATTTGTCCATAACTCAGTAACCACAAGTGCTACAGCCTTCATGTATGGTATGATGGGACACCTTATGACGCCACATATCGTACCTCATTAATTATGTGCATATCTAATTTTGAGCGAGCCAATAGAGCTAGAGGTCTGATTTTTGGTATATAGGGATAACTTAGCAATACAATTTTTTTGACAAAATGTCACGTGACCTGGATGACCTTTGACCTCAAATATACATATTTGTCCATAACTCAGTAACCACAAGTGCTACACCCTTCATGTATGGTATGATGGGACAGCTTATGACGCCACATATTGTACCTCATTAATTATGCACATATCTAATTTTGAGCGAGCCAATAGAGCTAGAGGTCTGATTTTTGGTATGTAGGGATAACTTAGCAAACAATTTTTTTGACAAAATGTCACGTGACCTCGGTGACCTTTGACCTCAAATATACATATTTTTCCATAACTCGGTAACCACAAGTGCTACACCCTTCATGTTTGGTATGATGGGACACCTTATGACGCCACATATTGTACCTTAATAATTATGTGCATATCTCATTCTGAGCGAGCCAATAGAGCTGGATGTCTGATTTTTGGTATATAGGGATAACTATAGGAGAGAAATTATTTGACCAAATGTCATGTGACCTCGATGACCTTTTACCTAAAATATATGTTTATGTCAATAAATAAGTGTTATGTCCTTTGTATTTAGTAGGATGGGAGACCTTATGACAACACACGCTTTACCTCATTAATTATGTACACATCTAATTCTGGGCAAGCGAATAGAGCTAGAGATCTGATTTTTGGCATATAGGGATTAATTAGCAATATAATTTTTTTTTTCAAAATGTCATGTGACCTCAATGACCTTTGACCTTGATTATACATATATATGCATATTTCAGTAACCACAAGTTCTATACCCTCCAATTTTGATAGGATATTAGACCTTAAGATGTCACATCTTGTACCTCATTTATAATGCGCATATGTATTTCTTGGCTGGCCAATACTGCTAGAGGTCTGATCTTTTTTCCCGATTTAGAACCATAACTTAGACATGCCACATGTGTTTCAAATTGGGAACAACGACATAGACCTATGTGCCCATAGATCTCAACATATACACTCCAGTGATACTTCTTAATGACCACATTTTCCTGCCCCATCAAGACTAATACTCCTATTACAAGTGGGCACTATGTCATTTTAAATGACTTGTTGAGTTAATGGTTGTATCACAGTATTCGATATATCTCATTCTGTATTTTTTCCATTTTATATTCTGAATAATTACATTAAACATATTTCACTGTCTCCAGTACATTTCATTTAAGTATTTTCACTTCATGCACTTTATCCCTTTCACACATGTTCAAATATCTGACCAGAGAACAAACACTAAATAGTCCAGGATGGGAGCTACAGTGTCATTGACGCTATTTTTGAGATATGGTTTATCACAATCAACATCACATCCAAGCCAAGATAATGAGAAACTATGGTATGCCTCACACAGTTTCCAGGTTTGGTTTGTAACATCACAGGAAAAGTAAATGAACAGTACCCACTTGAAATGAAATCAGTGATTTGGCCGCAAAGGGATGTTACATGTGGCAGTTCAGGAGCCCCTCCATTCCCATCCCTTTAGTCAAAATATAATAATCAAATTGTACCAATAATATTTACCGCTTCTTGGTATTTTGTGAACATTATACATTGCTGCATTGATACTCAAACTGGGACACACATGCAGTGTAAGTTTTCTATCTACACTTTTCTGAACAAAATACGGGCATCAACTCATAGCTGACACATGTTGCCTTTTTTGATTTGGCAAGAATTTTCCGAAACTCCCATGTTGAAAGGGGAACTTTCAGAATATCAATTTTGCATGTAGAGAATGCAAATTGGGAGTCTAGGCGTCATGTCTTTGTAGCCGAGATCGGTTATAGTAGCCCTGTTGGGGTTTTGAAAGAGCTGTTTTAGGGTTGTATGAGGTTTTGTTACAGATCTGCAATGTTTCAAAATTTTAGGCCTATCCCTATGTACAATGTATGCTCATAAGAATTGCTCCAAGACCTGTAATTAGCAATACAAATTTAGGGTTCTATACTGTATGCGAAAAAGGCCTGAATTTCCATACAAGGATTTGTATTAAAATAAATTTAGTTGTCCTTGACTTGTGGAGGTTAATTACATTGTAGTTGTCTTGCATGCAATTTTGTTATACATGTCCACAAAAATAGTTTCAGGGTTTAAATTCAAAAGCAACTTCTCAAAATACATTTCTGAGGCATGTTTATGACATTAACAATGAGCGAAAATCAAAGCCTAGGCTTTTTTCCTTTCTGTCAAGCCAGCTGAGTAGAGCCATGAGTCTACTACAAATCAGAACGATCAAGCTGCGTGCCGGCATTCTCTCCACACTTCCTCTGCCATTAGTTATTCTGATCCTCGGCGCTGAGTTCTCTGTCACTCCACATTATTAACACCCTCACACTCCGATGACAGGGTCCGATGAGCCATGCTGGCACACACCTGCACCTCGTAGCCCCCTCAAACAACAACTCAATCTCTCTATCAAAATGTCCCAGTTCGGGACTTTTCTATCCCTTGATGAATCTAGAACTGATATAAAAATTCCCAGAACCCCCTAACCTATTTCTCTTCGGAAATAGCTGTCTCTGCGCGCGCGATTGCATCTCTCTCGTCCAGGGTTGTTTTCAAAACCATGAAACATTCATTATGCCTCGTAATGTGTACTGGCAGACATAGATAACAAATACAAATTGTAGCAAACAGCCATCTATTGACCTAAGTGTCTCAGAACAGTAATTGCGCACAAGCCATTAGTTCAACATTAAGCAAATGATATTTTTTTGCTTAAACATCATGCACACATGTATCAGTGCTTGGATGGAGTTGAAAGCCGTCCATCAGCGTCATTTGACCTTTAACATTTGTCCTGAATTTTCAAAGCCAAGGGACAGACTGCCAGGACACTAAATTTTATACTCTTGTATATGTACCATATGTTGTCTGGTATTTTTACAACTGCAGTATTATAACCAGTTAAGGTCACTGGTAGTTTTGCAAATTAAACCTCAGACTTTAATTATTGCTATACAACTACATGTGTTAGACTGGTATACACAATGGTGCATGCATCACATTGTCACTTTGAACAGGAAGAATGCAAAATTTTCAATGATGGAGTAATTTGCTCAAGACGTGTTGTCAAATTTGAAAATAGAATATGTGCAGAATAATGACCTACCTGTATCAATAAATTGCATGTGCTATTTCTTGAAAATTTCAATGATACCTCAAACAGCCAGACATATATATGTACCACCATTTGACTGTCAAGAAATCAAGTGCTAGGACAAATTTCCCAGGTTAAATTACAAGAATAGCACTATAGTGCACGACATCAGTCATTGTTGCATGCATGGCTGATGTTGCAGCTTCTAGACTGCTGAGCTGTTGATATAACTTCTACTGTTCATCGTCAGTTGCCTATTAAGTTGTGTTTGCAGACTAATATTTATTTTTGCATATTGATGAGAAAACAGTGACAGTATTTGCAAACAACCCTATTTGAAATGTACAACAGGCTGTAAAATTAACATGATAGCAAATACCGGTATCTCTTAACAGGACAATGACTGTAACTTTAGAGAATGTTTTCATTGTATTTGTCATATGTCAAAGGTCAGGTGTTGTTGATGGAACTGGAAAGACAGTTTATCAACAATAGCGTGACACAACTTGATCAGCAAGGAGACATGAAAGGATGTGAAAACTTTGATTTTTGCAAGGTGTTCTCAAGTGGTTGTGTGACAGAGAAATCGCTAGGTACTCTGAGCTGATAGTGGTGAAAAAACTGAGACAACTATCATCCTGGCATCCATTTACAGCGATGTCTAATGGCACTCTTCCATATTCTATTCATTGCAAGCAATATGAATATAGCTTTTCAAGTTTGGATGCTCTGCTTAGTGCATGCTACGGGGGAACAAATTTCAGGGGTAACAAATTAATCCTCTTTCTCCCAAATAGTATCTATTTCTATGGTTTGTTTATGGAGCCTGGTAAAAAGAGGATCAAGTTCCAAGCTGACATCATTGTTGGTAATCATCAACTAGGAAGATGTATTGTCCCAGAAAGTAGCTGACAGACTCTTATCTCCAACAATTAAATAATGAATATTAACAGTTTCATCTGAAATTTCAAAGATAGAAGGAAGCTAATGATATTGAAAGAACAGATAAACAGACAATATTCAGCACAGCAGATGCTCATGATGCATACAGGTACCTCCATAGGCTGCATTGCAATATCTTGCTCAAATGTTTATCATAATTGACAGGCTGAGTAGAGTTGATACGTAGAAAGGCTGTCCTAGCTGCTCGTCAATCTTTAATGCCAGGTACCAAAAATAGATGCATTTTTAAGGGGATTATGTTTGCATTAGATATTCAGATTCCTAAATACAAGAAAAATACAGCAAATAATCAAATTGTAGAAAAAGATAGTCATTATAATGAATGTATTTGATGTATGTAATAGTATATATGTACCAGTACCTAATATGTTGTACCTGGTATATGTTTGTGAGTGTGTGTGTATGTAAATATATATATATATATATATATATATATATATATATATATATATATATATATATATATATATATATATATATATATATATATATATATATATATATATATATATATATATATATACAGTGTTCGCGGTGACTTTTTTCTCCTCGCGTACGGCATACGCATTAGTCTGCTACAATTGCGTAATGGCTGGATTTGAGTGCGTAATTTCACTTCCGGACTCGATTGATGAAAAAACTGACTGCAAAATACATTGTGCCGTTGAACAAACCTACACTACATATTTAGATTGTACGATGTAACATTATTTTAATGAAAACAGTTTAACGAACAACTTGAACAATGTTGAAACGTAACAGCGAAGGGTATACATGCGACCGTCAAAACACATCGGGCAACCCAAAAGTTAGAGTTATGGCAGCTTATCCAGACGGTTTGTGGACGTTTCGGTACCAGTCGTTTCGGCCCAAGACGTTTCGGCCTTCCAATATCAGGCCCCAAGTCGTTTCGGCACCGCAACCCAAGACGTTTCGGCACCGCTGAAGGCTACCTGTGGGAACTGGTGCCGGAGCGTAATGTTACAAATCAAAGTACTAAAAAGTATAGTGTCAACTAACATTCACGTACATGCTTTAATCTTTGTGAGAACATGGGAAGAGACCGTAAGAAAAAACTTTATATCATTTTCAAATCTGTGACACAAGTTTATCGATATCAACAGCCGCCGACACGGCAAAAGTTTGAAAGCTGTTACGAAACAGCACGGCAAAATTCACACAAAATGCACATGAAGTACTGGTCAGAACGCAAAGGTCACGCTTACGAATATGACGGATCAGTCAATTACTAAATAGTTTGAAAAAAATCGAAATACAGATACCGAAACATCTTGGGTTGCGGTGCCGAAGTGACTGGGGCGGGAAATTGAGAGGCCGAAACGACTTGGGCCGAAACGACTTGGTGCCTGAACGACCAGTTACCATCCAGACACTTCTGCAGTGTTCAACATTTATCGGTATTCCGACGTGCTCTACCGATGAATGATTTTTTTCACGGACTCGTAGAGCAAAGTTGAAAGAAAACAGATTTGTCTGCTTCGACGCCATGCTGCATGTATGCTTGATCAAAATTTGGGAACAGCGAGACGCGATGATCGTGCACGGTTGGCATTTATATAATTTGTCGCAACATTTCTGTCAATCACTCACTTTCAGAAACTATCGCTCGCCTGAAAATTAGCAACGTAATTCATAGGCACAGCTGACATGATAACGTGCCTAACGTGATAACGTGTGGACTACGATGCCGATTTTTCAGACAACGCCCAGAGAATCCGAAACTTTCCGTACAAAATGAGTGATTGACAGAAATGTGTTGCAACAAATTTCGTCTGGTAATCGCCTAAGCTCAGTCGTGGAGTGCTTTCGGTGTTATCCTTTGCGTATAGAAAACGCATAACGATGAAAAAAATGCGTAGAGAGTCAATTTCAATGCGTAAATATGCACGATTTTTGCGTAAACGCGAACTCTGTATATATATATATATATATATATATATATATATATATATATATATATATATACCTTCATGCCTATATACCGGGTACATGTATGCAAGTTGTTTGATAATCAGCTGCAGTGAGTCCTACTGGTAGGCTAAATTGATGTATCATTAATCTAAGGTTCTCTTTGATGCAAGAAATCTTGCATGTCATGTCTACTAGTATAGTGCTGATTTACGAGTATAAAGCTGGTTTACTGGTGTAGATAAAAACAGTACTGGTTAAAGAACTGAAAAAATCTTAATTGAATATGACATTCAGCATCATAATCAACAAATGAAAATAAGATGAAAGTAAGAAAGAGGAAAACAGATAAAAGTTGAAAAATTAGAATGAAACTACTAAAAATACCGGTGTAGACTGAGCTGCTCTGCTGGTATAGAGCTGGTCGGAAGAAATTTTAATAAATTCAGCATAAACAATTGAAAACTGTCACAAGTTGAATCTACAGTTATATCCATACAATATCTGGTAATCTCCTTTGGCAAACAATAGTTTTGTCAAAATGTTTTATCATACATTTCATCATTTATCTCCACGGATATCTTTGTCATAAATATTGACTATCATTAATTATATCAGACTGAAAAAAGCTACCCTATTAACTGCATCTTGCATGTCCTTAGAGGAGCTCTGATCAGAACAGTTGGCGCACAACTCATGATCTGACTCTGTTGATGTTCGATGGGCAAGACAGCGGCGTCTGTTGCCAGCGTCTCCCATGGCCAATTTGACTGTGTTCACTGGGAATGGAAGAGTCAAGATAGCATCGGTGAATTAATGGTCAAGGATTTATGCAAGGGTGTCTAAATTACCATTATTGGCTTATCGGCCAGCACATCCTGAACAGTGGATGAAATTCATCTTAATTTGCAGGCCTTTTTGTGAGTTACACGGGCAGTGTAAATGTGAGGCTTGTCATTGAACCAAGCTGACATATCTCATCGTACAAGGCTCAGCTAAGGTTATTCTGTCTCAGCTATGGATGGCACATTGCCTGCAATAATAGCTTGTTGAATTTTGATTTACAGAGAAAATGGGAAATTAACCAATATATATTGACAATTTTGTTTTGTTTTGTCTGTGGGTGATAAATTGAAATGGTATTTCTCATCAGTGTTGTGTTAAAACTGTTAATGGAGGATAGCTGATGTTGATTTAGTTTAATCTCTCCCAGGTCTTTCATCCAAACTCTTCCTCAACATCATGAACATTTTTACTTTAAATGAAACTTTTTTTGATAAGTTGGTAAAAATTCAGCATAGAAACCCGAGATACCCAGAAGTGTGGTTGTCAACACGAATCCACAGGCAGTCAATACAAATTAACTATTATGTGCATAGAACAAGTTCAGTGAATAATCTGTGTGTTTCAGTGCACAGTTAAGTGGTCTTCAGTCTCTTTTATCTATCGCGTATTCATATCTCCATTTATTCTGGGCTGACAGAGTCACAAATGTACCATGCAAATACTTGACTAGGGGCTTCCGAATGTGTAAGTCTGTCAGATGGGCCATTTCCAGTCGGTCATAATATATATATTGTGCATTCTGTAAAAGTTTTGCTGTATTTGTTTGACTTCATACTGACAGATGAACAAGAATTTATACCTTCTATACACTAATAAGGCCAAAGTAATTAAATTCTTTGTTTTGCGTCCACTCAAAATGGGAAAAGGTACGCGTCTAAGCGGCTGAAAAACACACACAAGAAAATTAACACAATGTAATTTGATTGCAGCAAATAAAAAATTGTAACAAAATTTTAGTTCAGAAAAGCTAAGCGGTCATGTCCTAAAATTTCCTATTCAAATTCATTGTGTGTGTTTTTCATGAAAACCTTAAAAACCTACGCGGGTGGGGACGCAAAACAAAGAATTTACTTACTTTGGCCTAATCTTGAGTGAACGCAATACAAGTTCAATGCAGCAGTTACCTTGCTCCAGTTTTCTTGTTCGTTCAGCCTTAATTGCCAGACAATACATGTTACATACTGGTACCATGAGTCACCTTTAATAATTTCAACCTGTTCACCCCTAAATTATCGGTAAGCAAGTCTGCAATCAGCATTGTAAACAATTGGTTTGGGTCAAACCATATAATAGCGGTGAACGGGTCACTCTTGACTTAATCACGTAGACATACTCAGATGTTCAGAGAAAGTGTGTACTATAGTAAAAGATTCATTTTTCTTTGTTTCCCACCCATGGCTCTTCATTACCCTATGTGCCAAAATTTCTTCAGCTTGTCAAAAAACCTCATAAATCCTTTGACCCATATGCTGTTGGCTGAGCAAAGTAAGGGAGACTGCTTCAAAGGGGACAATTTTAATGGCGGTAGAGCTGTATTAGAGGAGACAGCATTTTGAGTGTTGCCAGGGGAGAGGGGAAGTCCTGAATGGAGATGGAAGCCATCTTGAATATTGCCTGATGGGAGTTTGTCAGATTTAAGCGTGATAGAATATGGCTTCTGACAGTAATTGATTGGTACACTATTCGCAGTAGCTGACTAAGTAGGTCAGTTGGCAATTTATATCAGCAAATGTCCTTCATTAATAAGTAATTTTTATTATCTTTGTTTTTTTTTCAATGTTTACAGGTAAAATTGATCTCAAAGAAGACAGTGTAGAGAGCCTGCTTGCCACAGCTTGCATATTGCAATTGTCTGAAGTTGTAGAAGCCTGCTGTGGGTTCCTGATGAAACAGCTTCACCCATCCAACTGTCTGGGAATCCGCTCGTTTGCCGAGACTCACGGCTGTAACGATCTGCTCAAAGTGGCGCACAATTTCACCACGGTACGTGTTTTGAGAGGAATAATCTGTCATGGAGACACCTTGTGAGTTTTCATGTTGGTCATTTTTCTAACTGACTAATGTTGCTGAAATGCCCTGAGTGGGTGTTTTGAAGTGATGTTTGCCGCTTTCTGCTCAATTTTAAGGTGTAGAATAAACCATTATACATTCCTCTCTGACGCATTTTAGAAAATATTGGGGTGTATTATGGTGAAAATTTATTGTAGGTTGATTCCAAGTTGTCCAATGATTGATGAACTGTTCCTATATCATAGGACACACATTAAGGCATGTTGAGATACACAGTGTTGAGCTTGTTAGCTCAGCCTATACATAATGTAGACTGCATCGTTATTCTTAGAAAGTGAGTTTTGATCAGGACTAGAATTCAAATATAGACAATAGCAGTCATTTTAGACACATGGACACTGTGTTTACAATCTAGATAGAGGGTGTTTCAACATGCTTTTGGGGAGTAGAACAAGAACTTACAATTGACATACAAAAGAAAAATTGTTGAAAATCATCAAAAGTTTCAGCTACTGGCCCTTTTAAACTGCTCACCGATAAATGATAATGACTGATGTATTCAATATCTGCTCAAATTAAAAGGTCAGAAGTCATTATAATTAGTCATAATCAAAGTTGACTTGTTTATGTTATTAATATATGTACATATGCGAAAGTTTCTGGTACAGATACTGAGTTAGTCATGGTAGTCCACTCACATAAATACCTGCACTAGAATCTGGAATGATGTTCAGAATCTACGCCAAATTCACACAGTTGTAATAACTGAATGCAATGGCTACTGTAATTCACGTTCACAGTGTGGCTTTTGCTGTCTGTAAACAGTAAATAATAGGCACATTGTTCCCTTCATGGAATTGTTTGAAATTGCACCGAGGGTACAAACATTTTTTTTTGCAATTCTTTACTGATCTGCCACTTGTATGGGCTCATTTTAAAGCTCTTGGAGTGAGAAAAAATTTTACTGTCTTAGTTTTTCAAAAAATTGAAAATTTTTTTTTTTCCCATAGAGTAAACACAGGGATGGCAGCCATTTTGTATTGTATTGTATCTTCGTAAATCCCTGCGTTGATTTTTTCGCAGCACCTGGTAACTCCAGTAATCTTGCAATTAAAACGAGACAAAAAGTCACATCACAACATAAAAACAAAAAGACGAACTAGTTAAAAAATTGGAGAATGGGGCAGCCCTCAAGTCTCTGGTCCACTCAGCAACTTTGATCTTCTGTTGTGTAATTTAAAAATGTACTCTCTGCTCACAAGTTCAATCCTGTTGATAATGTCCAAACGGTCACATGGTATAAGCGCAGATGGGTCAAGGGTTAATTGGGTGAACTGTTCCGGGTTATGAGCAATCCTATTCCAAATGTCATCAGTTAGAATGTCTTGTAGCTGTCTAGAGTATGTAATTCTTAATGGTTGTAGACTTGCACATTTAGCAATGAAGTGTTCTCTGTTTTCTGGTTCGTCTCCACAGAGTTTACATGTAGGGTCAATTGCAAATTGGTTAAACACAGCTTGATTTGTTCTAAGTATGTATGTTCCAGTTAGAAGTCTAGCTTTAATAGTTGCCCGTTGAATATCTTGAGAATTATGACGTACTGATGTCCATATATGATGTGGCTTTCCAATCTTGATTATCAGTGGATTAATGAATTTTAAAGATGATTTCTCACTTATCTGCTCCTTCCATTTCTGTTCCCAATATGAATTCACTGCTGTACTAACTTGCGTTTTCCACCGAGTCTTTTTTGCTATACACTGTAGAATTTGATATGGTGAAGGTAATCCATATTTCCAAGATAATCTCCTTACTAGGCTGTACCAACTGGTGTCTGTGGGATTTTTTAGACTCAGTTGCCTTTCTGCGATATCTTTCTCGAGTTGACTACCAGATCTAATTATATTTGCAAAACAAGTAAGGACAGCTTTTTCTAGATGGGCTTGTATGGGAAGGACTCCTGATAGAATATACGGAACTGGGTTCGCTGTTCTTGTCGGTAAAAACTGGAGTTGCCTGATAATTGTAGTCTGGAACTGTTCAAGGGTGTCAATATCTGTAGTTCTTAAGTTGCAGACCTCTAGGCCATGTAATACCCGTGGAATAACATATGTAGACCAAATTTTCGCTGATATATGTGGAGGTAATCCATTTCTACCATGTAACCCCGCCCTAATAGGGCATAAGCAGTAGCTCTACCACACTTGATTCGCTGTTCTATGTTAATGGTGAAGTTGTGTCTTCTTACAATTCCTAGATGTTCTACTTCCTTGGTTTCTGTAATAGATTTGTCCTCAAACTTAAAGGTGATGTCCAGGGGGCAAAGATTCTTATTATAAACTATGATTTGACTTTTTGATGGTTGAATATTGTACCTTTCATTATGAGAGTAATCTTCAATATTGTGGTGCATTGCTTGTAGCTCAAGTTCAGAGTGAGATAGGACAGCTATATCATCGGCACATGTTGCATGGGGGATGGAAATATAACCTATTGAAGCTCCAGCATAGTTGTTCTCCAGGTTGAGTAAAAGTTGGTTGTTATATCTCTTGTAGTGAGCAGTCGACAAAACTCCGCCCTGTCTGACACCTTGTATAATTGGATAACTATGTGAAAGATGATTAAACCATTTGACTTTTGATGTGAGATCTGTGTAGATATCGTTAATTAATCTCCAGTAGGGGGCTGCTAATCCATCAAAATATAGTTTCCGAAGCAAGGAATCATGTGAAACCACATCAAATGCCTTTTCTGCATCCAGGAATGATATATATAGAGGCCTTTTAAGGGCTCTGGCTTCTTCAATTGTCTCTGTAAGTATTAGTGCTGTATTGGTGGATGAAGATCCTGTAGTAAATCCGCCCTGAAGTTGAGACTGAGTTGCTTGGAGCTGCTGGTTGGTATGGGAGTTTAAGATTTTTTCAATAACTTTAAGCAAAACCGAAGTAACAGTGATTCCTCTATAGTTGGCTGGATTGGTAATTAAACCTTTTTTGTAGATTGGTGTAACTATACCCTCTTTTAACCTATTTGGGATACTTCCTTTTTTCAGGATCATATTCACTAATTTTGTGATTTCTTCTAGCAAGAGTTCTCCTCCATATTTAAAGTGCTCAACAGTTAGGCCATCACCATCTGCCGCTTTATTGGTCTTCATGGATGATAAAATGTTAGTTATTTCTTGTTTAGAGACATATAAGTCCTCGATAGCAGTTTTGTTAGTCCCCACGGACACCGTCCGAGGGGACTTATAGGTTTGGTCATGTCCGTGCGTGTGTGCGTGCGTCCGGCGTCCGTGCGTGCGTGCGTGCGTCGTCCGTCCGTCCGTTCACGCAGATATCTCAGAGATGCCTGAAGCGATTTCATTCAAACTTGGTACAAGGATTACTTCATATGTCATACAGATGCACGTCGATTTGTTTTGTGATACGATCCAATATGGCTGCCAGGCGGCCATTTTATTACGATTTTTTCATGTACAGAGCCATAATTCAGGCATGTTTCAACTGATTTTATTCAAAGTTGGTACAAGGACATTGACCAGTGTCATAGATATGCACGTCGATTCTTTTGTGATACGATCTAATATGGCCGCCGTGCGGCCATTTTGTTACGATTTTTTCATGTACAGAGCCATAACTCAGGCATATCTCAACCAATTTCATTCAAAATTGGTACAAGGACATTGACCTATGTCATACATATGCACATCAATTTGTTTTGTGATACGATCCAATATGGCTGCCAGGCGGCCATTTTATTACGAATTTTTCATGTACAGAGCCATAACTCAGGCATGTTTCTACAGATTTTATTCAAAGTTGGTACAAGGATATTGACCAATGTCATAGCTATGCACATCAATTTGTTTTGTGATACAATCCAATATGGCTGCCAGGCGGCCATTTTGTTACGATTGTTTCATGTACAGAGCCATAACTCAGGCATATCTCAACCAATTTTATTCAAATTGGGTACAAGGACATTGACCAATGTCATACATATGCACGTCAATTTGTTTATACGATCCAATATGGCCGCCAGGCGGCCATTTTATTACGATTTTTTCATGTACAGAGCCATAACTCAGGCATGTTTCTACAGATTTTATTCAAAGTTGGTACAAGGATATTGAACAATGTCATAGCTATGCACATCAATTTGTTTTGTGATACAATCCAATATGGCCGCCAGGCGGCCATTTTGTTACGATTGTTTCATGTACAGAGCCATAACTCAGGCATATCTCAACCAATTTCATTCAAAATTGGTACAAGGACATTGACCTATGTCATACATATGCACATTGATTTGTTTTGTGATACGATCCAATATGGCCGCCAGCAGGCGGCCATTTTATTACGATTTTTTCATGTACAGAGTCATAACTCAGGTATGTTTCTACAGATTTTATTCAAAGTTGGTACAAGGACATTGACCAATGTCATAGCTATACACATCAATTTGTTTTGTGATACGATCCAATATGGCCGCCATGCGGCCATTTTGTTACGATTTTTTCATGTACAGAGCAATAACTCAGGCATATCTCAACCAATTTTATTCAAACTTGGTACAAGGACATTGACCTATGTCATACATATGCACATTGATTTGTTTTGTGATTCGATCCAATATGGCCACCATGTGGCCATTTTATTACGATTTTTTCATGTCCTGAACTACAAGTCAGACATGTATCAAGCGAATTTATTCAAAAGTATTTTTATCACAGACCTAATGAAGAGGACTCTATCCTCTCTGAGGACCTGTAATCAAAGCACCCATTAACAAGTGGGGACTGTGTCATCAACGATGACTTGTTATAGAGAGAATTAATGACTTGTACGTCATAATGTACTTGTTTCTGGTAAGAACTGTTGTATTTAGGAAGATTAGTGGGAGTTGCCAGCTTGCCAAAATAATTTGCCCATTCACGAGTTATATCTTCTGTTGTTGTAAATTTCTGTTCACCGATAATAAGTTCTGAAGGTGTACTGCTGGTTGATTTCCTTTGCATTTTAATAAGTTTATGGAATGTTTTGGGATTATTTACTTCGTTAGCAATTTGAGTGATGACTTCTTCTTTTTTCCTAGCTGCTTCTTGTCTCTGTTTCTTCCTGAGATCTGTTCTAGCCTTTAGTCTGTTGATTAATAATCTGTTGTCACGATCCAATGGTGAGCCACCCTTCTTCCATTCCCAGTGGGCCTTCTTACTGTTTTTTACAGCTTGTGCTATCTCTGGATTCCATATTTCACGCCTCTTTTTTATGACAATTTCTGATCTGAAATTTGGGATGCTGATCTTGGTTGCCTCCTTGAGAGTTTTACTCAGGTGCTCCAAGTAAAAGTCAATAGCAAAGTCTGAATTATCATGGATGTCAAGAGATTTAAGATTTCCTGTATGGAGTGCTGGTAGTGTTCTTTGTTACAGAGGTCCCATTTAGGTTTTGAGGCTATAATTGTTTTGATACTTGCATTGGAGTTCAACTTCTTGGTTGGTATATTGAGTTTTACCATAACTGGTAAATGGTCTGACGTATTGTTTGAAGACAATGGGATTACTTTGACGACAGGTTTCAAAGGCATTATGTTGTCATGGAGCAGTATATAGTCAATTTCTGAGGAGTGTTTCAAATTTGGGTGAAAAAAAGTGGGATCTCCAGTTTGTAAGGAGTTTAAGCTGTGTTCTTGACAGAAATCAGAGAATTTCTTGTCTCTTGGAATATTGGCTCTATTCATAAGGGATGCATTCCAATCACCAGTGATAAGAAGATAATGGGTAGATTTATATTTGATAATTATTTCAGCTATCTCGGCTAAGGTGTTATCAAAGTCATCATTACTGGCACTTGTTCCTCGGGTAGGCATGTAGACTGTAACAACACATATTGGCGGAGTTGTGGGAATTTCAATTACCACTGTTCTGTTACTTCCATCCGGTTTCTTATTAACTTGATGTGTCAAGGAGTTTGGGAAGAGAATAGATACTCCTCCATAGCCCCTAGGGACTTGGAAAGGTTGGATCGGGTTGTCTTGATCTACTGTTTTTGTTGAGCTGTTATGAATAGGAGATAGGTTTTCAAGATATGATTTTTCAAAGTCAAACAACCAATGTTCTTGTAGGCAGAGAAAATCTGTTTGACCAAGAAGTTGTTGAGTGTACATCTTATTTGCTTTGATATTCTTCACATTGAAGGTAATTAATGTTATTTCCTCTATGTCTGTCTCATAGGAGTTCTTTGTGGGGGCGAAGTCCACTCCCGAATGGAGGCTTGGCCTATCTCTAAAAAAGACTTATTTGTGGTTGTAGGTGGTGATTTTTCCTTTTGTTTCAGTTGACAATCTGAGTCCGAGAATTTTCCCATAATATCGTAGTCTCTGTGGAGAGTTCCTATGGCATGACTTGATGTGCTTACCGTGTCACTGTTTATGAATTCTGTTGTTTGCGATGTTCGCAGAGTTTGTGTATCTGCTTGACAACCTTCACTTATGTATTCTTCTCTGTTCAGAGGATTCACCGATGTATGTCCCGGAACAGCTTTATAAATAGATTGTTCTGGGATTCTTTGTTCTTTCTGTATAGTTTTTTCTTCAGTTGTATATATGATAGGAGGATTTGTAGAGCCGTCTGCACGTGAATGTAAGGAGACAGGAATTTCATTAACTTTTGAATTCTTTTGGAGTTGATTTGTTGGAGTTATGTTCTGTTCAGTTGCCCTATTCAAATGGGATGATGGATATCTATTATACGTGGGGTTGTAGTGTTTGTTGATGGATGGTACGTTCCCTTGCCTATGCATTGGAGGTTGGAAATACCTGTATGGAGTAAGGTTTGGTTGAAATTGGTTTGATAGCTGGTTTAGCATCGTAGCATAAATCATCTGTGCCTGTGCTTGATTGTTCTGTAGAATTCCAAGGTTGTGTAACTGTGGATACTGAAGTCCTTGTTGGATACCCATTTGTTGTGAAACGTTCAAAGGGGAAAAAGGGTGTTGGTATTGAGGAGCCATACCCTGTGTAACATGGTTATTCACACTTTTGCTCTTCATATTTTCAACTTCATGAATAAGATTACCAAGTTTAATCTCTTGTATCTGCTGTTGAAGTTGTAAGAACTTAACATCATTGCTGTTTGACTGCGTAGACTCTGACTGGGGGTATGGTTGTTGGTTAACCTGTTCACCACCGGCTGGACTAGTGCATGATGCAATCTTCAATCTCAGTACCTGGTTGGTTCTCTGCAGTTCCTGTACTTTACATTTGAATTTCAAATCATGAAAATCTTTGGTTAAGACAGTTCAGTCTTTGTTTAATATTCTTTGATAAAAAGTCTCCGCTGATATCTTAAAGTCTGCAAATTGTGTAATTATTCATGAGATGATTTCATTTCAAGCATTTTATCACACATCAAGTTTATAAAGCAGAACGATGCAATTTTTAGCTCATATTTGGTTTCATGTATGAATACCAAAAAGAGCTTATATGATGAGTCTGAGAGTGGCATCTGTATGTCTGTATATTTGTGGGTATGTATGTGCGGATGTATGTCCGTCACACACAAAGGCTCCCATACCGCCAAAGCTACCGTCTCAGTATTTGGTGTACAGGTAGATGTAGGGGTTGAGATGTGAATTTGTTCAAATGAACACATCAGTGTCAAAAATGTGCAAATGAGGTAAGAAAAAGGGAAATACTGCAAGTGTGCAGGAGTGGTGGCAGTGAACTGAATCAGCCCACACATCTGAATAAGAGGATTTTGACCTTTAACCTATTTGTATGCAGGGTACCTAGTATGTTTGGGAGTGGTAGCAGTAACTGAAACAGCTAATTGGTCATTTCCTGTCATTGTTTATGAACTGTGACATATTAACAGATCTGCTGAAACCATGGATGTCTATTTTTGTACATCCATGGTAGAAAGATTCTCTGCTATGCATGTTGCTAAAGTTGACCCTCAGTACCTAAAGTTTCAGACCTTATTTACTTTTGTCATTCTTAATTTTCTGGTTTAAATATTTCTTGTTTTTCTGGTTGTACTGTGCAGAAATTGTCATAACATCAACGTATAATTTTCCTGCACTGAACAGATAGAAATAACACTTATTGTTGATCTTTGGTATGTACCAATTCTGATCAAATTTGAGCGACACCGTATAATTGCGGTATTTTTATTTCATCTCCCCGGGAATCACAAAAATCTAGTTGCTGAGGGAAAATACCCTTCAAAACGTTGACAGCATGAATGAATTTTCACCTCTTCTCTGGTGCCATCCCAGTAATTAACCTCTTATCACTTTGTTATAAACTTTAGGAACACTTTGTTGAAGTGACGCAGAATCAAGAGTTTTTGCTGTTGTCTGTGGACGAAGTCTGCGATCTGTTTTCCAGTGATGATTTGAACATCGCCAGTGAGGAAGCCATGTATTACGCGATGATCACCTGGGTCAAACACGACCTGTCTGCCAGGAAAAAGGACCTGAGCAAGCTGATGGCGTTTATCAGGTTGCCGCTTCTGACCCCACAGGTGAGGCTTAGTCCTGTGTGTTGGATAGCAAGGAAGGTTAGAGAAGGGGGCTGGGGGGGATATCACATTTCAGTGTAAACAGTTAACATTGCAAATGTTGAGGGCATTTTTATATCAGGGCTACTATAGACTATAGTCTATAGAAGCTATTGGGATGGGTATCCGTCCGGCGTCCGGCGTCAGTCTGTATGTATGTATGTATGTATGTCCGTTTGTGAGGCGTCCGTCCACTCAAATATCTTGAGAAGCGTAGTACTTACTGATTTGATATTTGTTGTGTTGATGAAAAATATGATTTTGAGAAACTAATTTTTTTTATTTTTTGATATTGTTGAAAATAGGCAAATTAATGCCAAAAAAGGTGTTTTTGGTAAAAAATCTTCTTCTTCATAACCGCTGGTCAGACAGCTTTGTTATTTGGTATACAGGTCCCTAGGGATAACCCAACTTAGATTTGTCCAAATTGTGATGAAATATGCAAATGTGTATTTTTAAGGAATTTTTTTGTCATTTTTGGTCAAAGTTTGACTTACGTTGTATGTAATTCTTGTACTGTATAAACCCTATCAATTCACCCAGAAAAAAATAATTAATATGATTTTAAATAATTGAATTAATTAGGAAATCATCAAAGCCAAAATAATTTTAGTGTGGAATTATCAGAAAGTTCAACTTTTTTGACAGTTCATAGTGAATTGAGGATTAAAACATGTAAAGGCAACTTTCCTGAATCCCAACTTTGATATATTCTGAACCACCATTTATGTTATCTAAAAGAAATTGCTCATAATAGTTTGTCATGATAGGATGGTCAAATAAATAGAGATAGAGAAAGTTCTAATTTCCATTTATGGTTGACTTGGTAAGGATAAAATAAGATTACTTTTTGAGGAAAAAAATAGAGTGGTCAATTAAAAGAGTGGTCAAAGTGATAGGGTTTTTATGGTAAAGCTGGGCTGTAAGATTCCTCATGTGCTATTTATAGCAATTATGCAATCTGTGTAAACAGTGCAATGAAAGTGTAACATGATTCCTTATAATGCTTTTGATGACCTTGAACTTCTTAAGTTTCAAACATTTGTCTCTTCAGTGTGCTTTCTCTGAGTTCGTACAGTCTCAACTTATTCAACAGAACTTACTTTATAACCTGACAGATATACTGTTATTTTATGACGGAAATCTTGATTTAAGCATGTCTTGTTTACTTTAATCAGAACGTAATTAACTTTCGTTTATTTGCTATTATAGACTAATATAGTCTGATGAAATATGCAAATCTGTATTTTTACAGAATTTTTTTCCATTTTGGTCAGGCCATCCTGAAATGAGCTATCAAAGATATCCACCTTCTTCATCAATACATGTGTCACAAAAGGTTATTCTCTGCATAACACAGCAGAGCTCTGTCAACTGTTGAGTCGCTTGTTTTTTCAAAACCGCTGGTCAGACAACTTTAATATTTGGTTTACATGTCCCTAGGATGACCTTAGTGAGATAATTTCATACAGTCAGGAAATACTTAATTTTGTATCCATGTCTATAGTAGCTTCAGGGACTTTGGCCCTATGTTTATATCAGGGGAACAGGCTCAATTAAAGGACCAGAAACTGTAACATTTAATGATTGTTTTTTATATCAACTGTGCATTATTGTTCTACTCCCAGAAGCATATTGACACACCTACTATGTAGATTGTCTACATGGCATCTGCACATGTAATATCCACTATTATTGTTTACATTTGAATTCTACTCTTGACAAAAATTTAAATTGTCAATAATAGCAGTGCAATATACACATGTACAGGCTGAGTTGACAAGCTGAATACTGTTTCTCAACATCCGTTGAGAGTCTCTTGAGAAACTGAAATTATCATTGTTAACAAAATAGTGGAAAGTCATCAAAACAACAGCTACATGTATTTACCCTCTAACTAGAGAAGATAACAGTTTTGCAGTATAGTAGGAAAATGAAGGTCTTGAAATTCTGAAAATGCATCCTCTTCATTAGCTTGCAAATTTTAATGAACTTTTACCGTTATAAAACCCAAATACATGGCAGATTGGTGCATCAGAAAGTCTACATTTACATTTGTACACTAGATAATTTAGCATAAGAATAAAATGTTTAGTACTTTGCCATGTCCACCACTTCACCATCATCCTCTCCCCAGAACCCTAGTTTTGTTTTCAGTTATCAAATTGCTGATAATCTCCCTCTGGCTAGAGCACTGATAGAAGGGCAAGCATCACACCTCAATGAAAGCTGAGCTGCGCCACCAAGAGTTCAATTGCACATAAAAACAAAGGAATAGCCCTGTTTTGCCAGTTGAGGGCAGTACCATGTAACTTGCACAATACATGCATACTGAGCATAGACCCTGGAGCAACGGACTACTGACTCAGGAGCTATTCATAGAAAATTTTACATGATAAAGAAAGCAATACACCAGCTTAAAGTGGCACTCCCACTTGGTAACATTTTTAAAACACATTTTTTAATGCCAACGGTCAATATTTGACGTGAGGACTGCGCGCGGATTGCGAGATATCGATAAAAACATGTCCTCAAAAAAGTATATAAGTTTGAATTCCGATGGCCCACCTAAATTCAGCTTCCGAACATCGAACGTTCGGCACTGGGGTCATTGTCAACTAAGCTATGGAGTACGAGTCTACGCTAACGCTGCTGTACGCCACAGTACTACCTGCGTCGGTGATCGGTCATGTCCCATGGGGGAAAGCTGAGTCTTACTGACTCAGAGAAAAAATGGAAACAAAGTTTGCTGATTCCACCAGAATTCTGTGACTAGCACAGATACGTGCGGTTGATACATAGCGGCCGCCGCGTGTTATGCATGCATACCACGCGGCAGCCGCTTTGTATTGAACCACGCGCAACTGTGTGGCAGACGACAAAATGATGTCATCAGAGGCGGCTAATATTTTACACGTAAAAACTGATATCTATGTGGTATTGGTTGAAAATATAACAGAACTGACTGAGAATAATGAAAAGGACAAAACTAAGGAGAAGTTTTAAAAAAGCTTACCTCAAGTGAAGGCATAAGGCTGTATATAGGCCTAAAGTCTTCGCAGTGGGAGGTAAAATTTTGTCGTTCAAACTTATTATGGACTCCCTAGAATATCGTCAATCAGCACAACAACAAACCTTCGGGGGATTTCGGGTCATAATCAGAAACGATCGTAAAACTTCGGGATACGAAAAATACGCTCGGGAAATGACATGTTTTTATAGATATCTCGGCAGCCGCGTGCAGTCGCCACCTCAAATATCGACTTTTGGCATTAAAAACATGTGTTTTAAAAATGTTACCAAGTGGGAGTGCCTCTTTAAGGCTTAAGTGATAAATTGAATAACCTTGAATTTCCCATCGGTAAACTCGATACACACAGAATAACGAAACTTAGTATATTCACAATATCAGTCAACGTAGTGACATTGTATTGGTCCTACTGAAGGATACAACCATTTAGTGACATTTTATGCTCACTTGGTGTTTTGCAGTTTTTATCAGACCATGTGGATACAAATCCCCTGTTCAAAGGTGATGAGCAGTGCCAGAGACTTGTCGTGGAAGCCATGAAATACCATTTACTGCCTGAAAGGAGAGCTTCACTGCAGACTCAGAGGACAAAGCCACGTAAATCGACAGTGGGTGCGCTGTACGCTGTAGGCGGAATGGACAATACTAAAGGTTACCATTAATTCCATTGATTTCTAATTTGTAGATAAAACAAGAATTGGATCTAGGATTTCAGAATCGGGAGATATTTGGGCTCCCTCCATGAAAAGCATGGGGCCGTTACAGGTTTTTTTAGGCATTTGTTAGGTTGCATCAGTGGCATGCAAGATTGCATACAGTGGATGCAGTTCTACCATAACTACATATACATGTAACTTAGGGTCACTCTCTTGCAGGGCACATCTCTTGCAGGCAATAAGCTAAGGGTGAAACAGATGTTTTGACACCATTGTGAAAATTTTTGATTATGTGTTAGTCCACATGATGACAGTCCTGCACAGATTACACAGCTAATGTACAAATTGAGTACAGTGTCAGGGCCATGTTACATACCAATAACAGCATCAGAATCACCTCCACTTGTTTGATTCTGTAGCAAATATTGCAGTTTGACAATTCTCCTTGATGTGACAAACATTTCTTCCGGCTTTCAGGTGCAACAAGCATTGAAAAATATGACCTCAGAACGAATACATGGACCCAGGTCGCTAACATGAGCGGTCGCCGGTTACAGTTTGGAGTGGCCGTGGTGGAGGACAAATTGTACGTGGTCGGTGGCCGGGATGGACTTAAGACTTTGAACACTGTGGAATGCTATAATCCCAAGACAAAGGCCTGGACCATGATGCCTGCCATGGCAACACATCGACACGGTTTGGGTGAGACATTACTCCCTTTAAAATCTTGTAAACATGTATAATCAGGTAACTTTTTGCTCTACTTCATGATAACACTTCAAATTCAAAGTATTCTGCTTGTCAATGCCACAATTTAATATCATCGTCTTTAGGTGGACGGATAATGAAAATGTGACATGAAGTCAGTTGCCAAGAGTATTGGCCCATACAATAGCTGCACTGACAGATATTGGCTGCGCCTACAAGCTAAAGAAATATCCATTCTCCTGCACATCACTGTCTACAGTCTTGTAAACTATCTGACACTCATAGAAACAGGTCATCTCAGAAAAATATTTTCATACCTACCTTTTCAAAAAACAAGCATTCCTCCAGTAAGTCCAGATCCTTCGCTGGAAAGACATCACTGATCGTTGGATATCCCAGAAGAAAATTTGTTAAAACCAGTAATATACATGTTTTATTTGCAAATATAGAAGTAGGTTTATTTGATCTGCTAATTAAAAGAACAACCTGGTGGAAAAGAAAACACATTTTTTCTTAAGTTCATATCGTAAATCATTTAAATTTGTTGTGTTGACAATATAACAGGTGTTGGAGTATTAGAAGGCCCGATGTATGCAGTTGGTGGCCATGATGGATGGAGTTACCTAGCAACCGTTGAGAGATGGGACCCACAGAGTAGGCAGTGGAGTTTTGTGGCACAGATGTCAATGCCCCGCAGCACAGTGGGCGTGTCTGTCCTGAATGGAAAGTATGTTCAGTACTGTTCCTCCTATCACCATCTTCCAAACTAGAGGCTCACTGGCTATTTCTCAGATTCTGGGTTTTGAAACGTTGCTTGCATAAAATTAATGCATGGACAAATAAATCTTGTATACCTTCCCATGTGTTCTTATATGAAAGTATCATCAGAGAAATGTGTATTGTTACGAATCAGAATATGCCCCAGGATAGATGCTGCTCTCACCTTTGACCTTTCACTTTTGACCCTTTCACCCCCTAAAGTCACAGGTTTAACCCATTAGATTAGTACTACAGTAAATTTTTACCTACATTTACGCAGAAGGAATATGTATCTGAAGATTGAATATATTTTGTCAGCCATAGTCAACAACTTGCATATCATTTCTGTGTATACCTTCCTATGATTGACAAGTAAAGTAATGATATAAGAGACTTTTAGTTACATGTAATTACACATATGTCTGATGGCAGCATAATGTGTACACGTATCCATACTATCATGTGATCTTTTCAGCTTAATTGCGGGTTTTCGATGCTTTGCTACAAACGTTTCATGAAACATGCGAGATTTGTATAATTTTCACGTAAAATTAATTTCTTAACGTAACTTCAAACTTACACCACCAATGTATTTAATTGGCCGATTTTCTTCGGCAGACTTAAACATTAAGGTTAAGAAAATCTTTTTTGACCGCTAAGAAGTGGAGTGAGACTACATTTTACAATTTTGCTTTCATGTCCGAGGAGCATATCAAGTACTTCTGTTGCTTGTGTAAACCCTACGTAATATCCAGATGGAGACATTTCTGTGACGATTTACAAGCTTTTTCGCCTAAATTATCAGAAAACCTTGAAATAGCTGGAAAAATATTACACGAAATAATAATTACATGTAGAAGTGTTCTGAACGGCTGCACTACACGTATGTTGCGTCTGTTATCACATGACAAAGACATGACACATACTAATTAAATGTTATTGGGTGTAACTAAACTTCTCTACTAATAATAAGAAAATACTGCTGCGTAATCTTTGAATGTCTGTTATCTTCATATTGCGCCAGATTGTATGCAGTCGGTGGAAGAGATGGAAGCTCATGTCTGCGTTCTGTGGAGTGTTACGATCCACACACCAATAAGTGGACCACATGCGCTCCAATGTCCAAGCGGCGTGGCGGCGTGGCGTTGCAGTGTGCAATGGGTGTCTCTATGCAGTAGGCGGACATGATGCCCCAGCCAGTCAACAGACATCTCGACAGTTTGATTGTGTGGAAAGGTAAGAAAAAAAAGGACCAAAAATCAATTCTTATTTTGAATTTCCATTGTAAAACATGCAGCGTTTAGCTCAAAGTTATTGCTCTTTAGTTGCATTTTACCAAATTTGTCAAATTACACTTTTTGCTAATTTAAAAAAAAAAATTCTGAAAAAAAATAAAAAATGTGTTGTAGGTTAAATTCATGTGAAAATATCAAAGTTTTATAAGAGGCAGAGAATGCCCATGATAAATGTTGTGACCTCACCCAAAATTTTGATGGAAAATGTGGCAGAGATGTTTGCGTTGTAGTCTTTATCTACATGTGTACTGTACGTTATGTTAACATGAATGTGTGATTTCTCAAGTTGTTGTTTGGACATATAGGTTTGGGAATGCAAGATCATGAACTTTACTTTTGTCAAAATTTATGAGAGAACTCAGAACAACTGAAGAACAAAACTACCAAGACATTTTAATGGCCTTCATTTTAAGATAGTATAGGCCTCGAGAGTGAAAGACTTAAAACTTTTGCTCAAACTTTCCCCAAGGAATCTTTCAACCATTCTCTTACCAAATCAAGAATAAAAGTCAGGGGTCACCGTGCAAAGTTTTGTACAAGAGAAACAAATTACCTGACATTACTGATATTGAAATTCTAAGTGACCACTATCCCTAACTCTAGGGAAAAATGTTCAATTTTTGAAAAACCAAGACACTGAACATTTTCTTTCTCCAAGACTTTTAAAGTAAGCTCATATTTGGTTTTATATATAAATACCAAAAAGAGCTTATATGATGAGTCGGTGGCGTCTGTATGTCTGTATATTTGTGGGTATGTATGTGCGGATGTATGTCCGTCACACACAAAGGCTCCCATACGGCCAAAGCTACCGTCTCAGTATTTGGTGTACAGGTAGATGTAGGGGTTGAGATGTGAATTTGTTCAAATGAACACGTCAGTGTCAAAAATGTGCAAATGAGGTAAGTAAAAGGGAAATCCTGCAAATGTGCAGGAGTGGTGGCAGTGAACTAAATCAGCCCACACATCTGAATAAGAGGATTTGACCTTTAACCTATTTGTATGCAGGGTACCTATTATGTTTGGGAGTGGTAGCAGTAACTGAAACAGCTAATTGGTCATTTCCTGTCATTGTTTATGAACTGTGGACATATTAACAGATCTGCTGAAACCATGAATGTCTATTTTTGTGCATCCATAGTTGAAAGATCTCTGCTATGCATGTTGCTAAAGTTGACCTTCAGTACCTAAAGTTTCAGACCTTATTAGTCCCCGCGGACGAAGTCCGGCGGGGACTTATAGATTGGGTCCCGTCTGTCCGTCCGTCCGTCCGTCATCAACAGTTTCTCAGACACTGCTGAACCAATTTCGTTCAAACTTGGCACAAAGGCATAGCACTATGACCTACAGATGCACGTCGATTTATTTTGTGATACGATCGAATTTGGCCGCGAGGCGGCCATTTTGTTGCGATTTTTCATGTCTTTGGACCATAACTCAGACATCCTTGAGCAGATTCTGTTCAAACTTGGCACAAAGGCATAACACTATGGCTTTCATATCCATGTCAAATAATTATGCGATATGATCCAATATGGGCGCGAGGCAGCCATTTTGTTGCGATTTTACATGTCTTTTGACCATAACTCAGACATCCTTGAACAGATTCTGTTCAAACTTGACACAAAGGCATAACACTATGGCCTACATCTGCATGTCAAACTAATTTGCGATACGATCCAATATGGCCGCGAGGCGGCCATTTTGTTTGCGATTTTTCGTGTCTTTGAACCATAACTCAAACATCCTCCAACCGATTCTGTTCAAACTTGGCACAAAGGCATAACCTATGGCCTACATATGCATGTCAAATTATATTGCGATATGATCCAATATGGGCATGAGGCGGCCATTTTGTTGCGATTTACATGTCTTTGGACCATAACTCAGACATCCTTGAACCGATTCTGTTCAAATTTGGCACAAAAGCAAAACAGTATGCCCTTCATATGAACACCAATTAATTTCGTGAAATGATCCAATATGGCTGACAGGCGGCCATTTTTTTGCAATTTTTTCATGTCTTTGAACCGTAACTCAAACATCCTTATCCTTGAACCGATTTTGTTCAAACTTGGCACAAAGGCAAAGCACGTACTATGGCATGCATATGCATGTATCAATTAACCTTGCGATAGGATCCAATATGGCTGCAGAACTGCCATTTTGTTGGAATTTTGCATGTCTTTGAAGCGTAATTCAAAGGTCATTACACCCATTTTGTCCAAACTTGGCACAAAGATCAAGCACTATGGCATACATGTCAATTTACTTCGTGACATGTTCCAATATGGCTGCCAGATTGTCATTTTTTAGCTACTATAGACTATAGTCTATAGAAGCTATTGGGATGGGTATCCGTCCGGCGTCCGTCGTCATCTGTATGTATGTATGTATGTATGTATGTATGTATGTATGTATGTATGTCCGTTTGTGAGGCGTCCGTCCACTCAAATATCTTGAGAACCGCAGTACTTACTGATTTGATATTCGTTGTGTAGATGAAAAATACGATTTTGAGAAACTACTTTTTTTAATTTTTTGATATTGTTGAAAATAGGCAAATTAATGCCAAAAAAGGTGTTTTTGGTAAAAAATCTTCTTCTTCATAACCGCTGGTCAGACAGCTTTGTTATTTGGTATACAGGTCCCTAGGGGTAACCCAACTTAGACTTGTTCAAATTGTGATGAAATATGCAAATCTGTATTTTTAAGGAATTTTTTTGTCATTTTTGGTCAAAATTTGACTTACATTGTATGTAATTCTTGTACTGTATAAACCCTATCAATTCACCCAGAAAAAAATAATTAATATGATTTTAAATAATTGATTAATTAGGAAATCATCAAAGCCAAAATAATTTTAGTGTAGAATTATCAGAAAGTTCAACTTTTTTTGACAGTTCATAGTGAAATGCTTACCATCTTGGAGGATTAAAACATGTAAAGGCAACTTTCCTGAATCCCAACTTTGACATATTCTGAACCGTCATTTATTGTGCCCTGTATGTTATCTAAAAGAAATTGCTCAAAATAGTCAATAGAGATAGAGATAGAGATAGAGAAAGTTCTAATTTCCATTTATGGTTGACTTGGTAAGGATAAAATAAAATTACTTTTTGAGGAAAAAAAATAGAGTGGTCAATTAAAAGAGTGGTCAAAGTGATAGGGTTTTTATGGTAAAGCTGGGCTGTATAAAGATTCCTCATGTGCTATTTATAGCAATTATGCAATCTGTGTAAACAGTGCAATGAAAGTGTAACATGATTCCTTATAATGCTTTTGATGACCTTGAACTTCTTAAGTTTCAAACCTTTGTCTCTTCAGTGTGCTTTCTCTGAGTATGTACAGTCTCAACTTATTAAACAGAACTCACAATGTTAATCAAAGATATCCACCTTCTTCATCAATACATGTGTCACAAAAGGTTATTCTCTACATAACTCAACAGAGCTCTGTCAACTGTTGAGTCGCTTGTTCTTTCAAAACCGCTGGTCAGACAGCTTTAATATTTGGTTTACAAGTCCCTAGGATGACCTAAGTGAGATAATTTCATACAGTCAGGAAATACTTAATTTTGTATCCATGTCTATAGTAGCTTCAGGGACTTTGGCCCTATGTTTTCCAATATTGCTGCCCGATGGCCATTTTTGGATTTTTTCATGTCTTTGAGGGTTAATCATATGCAAATATTCCTTAACCAATGTTGTTGAGACTTAATTGGTACAAAGATAAAGTACTACCATGGCGTACATATGCATGTCTACGAATTTTGTGCTACGATCCATATGGTCAACAGACAGCCATTTGATTTCAATTTTGGTGTGATTTTTTTTATGTCTTTGAAACATAAATATAGGTCACTGTCCCTCGATGGACTGATTTTGTTTCAAACGTAATACATTCTTGTGCACATTAATTTGTTTCATTATATGATTTGAAATGGCTGATGGCTGATTACGACAACATACCCGATCCCATAGCATTTCGAAAATTCCACCAAACCATGTGTATAGTATGTGCCGTCATGACACTAGAGGCAGTGAGGGCATCGTTATGTGTGATGTAATCAAAAGTTTCTTCAGTGGTCATTACCGGCAGAGATGAGTCATTTATTGAATGTTCCTCAGATTACTTTATTATGCAAGTCACAGGCCTCAGGATGCACCCGTTGCATCAATGTCATTCCACAGCGACCTAGACCACAGCTACCTAGACACCAAAGATTATAACAAAATGGACAAGCGGGGACTGTGTCATCAACGATGACTTGTTTACTTTGTCATTCTTAATTTTCTGGTTTAAATATTTTTTGTTGTTTTTCTGGTCGTACTGTGCATAAATTGTCATATACATCAACATATAATTTTCCTGCACTGAACAGACAGAAATAACACTTATTGTTGATCTTTGGTATGTACCAATTCTGATCAAATGTGAGCAACACCGTATAATTGCGGTATTTTTTAAAGTAAGCTCCAATAAGCAGTAGAACAGAAAAATATTGTAAAAATTGTAGAGTCCAAATATCTGTCCACTAGACACATTTCACCTGAAAGAAATCCTTCAATTTTTTTGTGGATTGTGAAACACAATATCTAGCAAGGCACAAAATGTTATTTTAGGATTTAAAACAAATATTATTTGTTTGTTTTTCTCCAGGTATGATCCAAGGTCTGACACATGGATGACTGTTGCATCCATGAAGATCTGCCGAGATGCCGTCGGCGTGGCTGTGTTAGGTGATAAGTTGTATGCAGTGGGCGGCTACGATGGACAGGCCTATCTCAATGGAGTGGAATGTTACGACACCCAGGCAAATGAGTGGACGATGGTAGGGAACAAAAAGTCTTAATCGTGACAATTTGTGGAATTTTAAATTAAAATCCAGTTGCTGTAACATTTGTTGATTGTTTTTCATTATTTTTGTTTTGCATGTAAATTGCAAGTTTTGTTCTATACTCCCCAAGCATGTTGAAAGATCCACTGTTTAGCTTGTCAACACTGCATCTGAACACATGCAATGTGCTTTTATCATTAATAGATTTGAATTGTTAGCCAGACTAGTATTCACTTATCAGCAAAAACAATGCAGTTCAATATACGGGTTAGGTTGATGAGCTGAATACTGTCTATCTCAACATGATGTTCACAGTTTGGCAAGAAACTGTAGTTGACATGAAAAACAAAAACAGTGAAAAAAATCCAGCTATAGGCCATTTTAAAGTAAAAGAAAAACTTCCTGTAGTTATATTGCATTGTTCCAATCATGGTTAGATTTATGACATAAATGTTGTGAATTCCTGTTTGAATTTTGAACTTGTCTTTGACACACATTTGCCAATGCAGTATTAAAGTGCCCTGTGTCTTTGCTGCAGATGGGGTCTCTATGCACTGGAAGGGCAGGCGCCTGCGTTGTCCACGTTCCCGAGGCGAGGAGTGTGCAACAGACGGTATGACTAGCCGTGTCACCTTACAGGAACAGCTTCCACGGCTCTGTGAACGTGCAGGGCCGTTCAACTCACGTGGATTTCTCCCGAAGGTCTTTGCGCATCACCAGATCGGAACTCACCGACCTCTGACGCTATCATCAAATGCGGGCTACAGCTTTACAAAGTGTATGTGAGTGTTCAGTGGAGTACGAATGAATCAAATTATTCATCATTTGTTGCTTATCTGTGCCACGCCAGCTGGTTGTAAGTTTCAATGCCGCCAATGTGTAAACCATGCTGTAATCAAAACACTTGTGCTCAGATGTTCCAGATTGAAATGGACAACAAATAGAAATGGACAACAAATGTGTGTTAGCTTCACATCAGTGATTGTGCTACATGTCCGTAACCTGTGGCCGTATTCGTCCACTGCATCTAACATTTACCTCCATGATGGTTTTTGCATCAGTAGCGGAACGTTTGAGTGGAAAGATATTCATGGGAGTTGTATGATAGCTCTGAAGATACCGAGAAAATAATTACGGGGTTGATCAAAGGAAAATGGATTCTCAACTTGCGGGAGCTTGATGCAAGATACATCAAGAGAAGCAACGTTGTTACGATTTCCAAGGATAGTGTCTTCTGACACGCCCAGTGGATTAGAACTTGCTGTAAAGACATCCAGCTGATTTGCGTGTTTTGATGGTTCCAGACAGAAGTCAACGTTGGTGGCGCCATACTCGTCATAAACTCACACCAGTCGGGAAGTTTAATTCAAGTCATATTGACTTTAGAAAAGCTATAATTGCCCATTTGTAAAGGACAGGGTAATCTGTACGTAAGGAACTGTAATATACATGAAGGGTTGCATTCAGTTTGTAGACATCGATGGTATGTTTAAAACTGTGGTCAGTCAGTTTACCAGGATATCTAAATTGGTTATCCGCATAATTCAAATAATATCTCTCAGTGTTGATTTCACTCAGTGTACAGCCAAGATTTATATTCTCGCTGTTACAGTGACGTCAAATTCAAAATCTAAAAATTTGAACCTCGTATAGATATTAATTACTTCTAAGTTTGGTAGAAGAGATGCATGGAAGTGTCGGGGCGAAGACCACAAGGTCATGGTTTAGCCTTGACAGGGCAAGGAAGGGCAGTCATGTACATTTCTGAAATGTACACATAATTAGCTGAAGAAAAGCCAAGGATATTATTACAATAAAGTGTACATTACAATGAAAGTTTGCGGATATTTTGGGGGGAGTAATTTTGAAAACTGTATAATACTTACAACCATTTTCTACATTTACGTGGATGCTTTATGTATTTCCTGTTATATGGTTTCATCTACTCTAAATAATTTCCGTCGGCATGAACCATGCTAGGAGATGTTTGTATTTGTGAGCCCAGTCCAGCCATCGCCACGTGCTTCCAATGTCCAGCATTTTATCTAATTCTGTCTATAATATATATATATATCACTCGCAATTTTCAGATTTGACCCTATCGAGCATGCCATGTGTTTGTGTGCCTCGTCCCGTGTGAGATGTTGGTTTGGATAAGTTGTAAACAAACTTGTGCAACACTTTAAAGGCAAGTGATTCAAGAACAATCTACTCAAAACTTTCAGGTTTTTCTCGTTTCCCCAAGTCTACTTCTTTTCAAGTAAACAGGGGTATAATTTTTTTTATTCAATCAAATCTGTTTCCTTGAATATAGAAATCACATTCCACGATTTATTTTATCTGATTTTTAAGAGTGATATACCTCCTTAGCTCTTGTATTTTCCATTAATTTGTGGAATCTCAATTTGAAACGAAATGCATGATACATGATTCTACAAAGATCGTCAAAACACACGTGATGGTTTAATAGATTGTCTGCTGAAGTGTAAAGAGCGCCCTCTATGACAACACGATATGATATCCCATTGACATGTAAGAGTCCCTAGCACAGAATGATTCGTACTGATATAGAACCAATGCACAGGACTGTCCAGTAGGATTGAAATTGATCTAAAGAAACTATGAATAGTGTTCATGAAAGGATATACCACCTACTTTTGTTTTGTTTTTTTTGTTTGTTTTTTTTTAAAAGAAATTTTGGATATCCCAACATCGGATTTTGGAACAGTTGAGAGTGTGTTGCCAAACGATTTGGAACAAAGACTTTCTCAGTTGCGTTCAAATGACCTAACAGTTACATTTTATTGCAGGTTTTGCTCCATGTACATAATTTTGATCATAAATGCAAAATATTGCAATTAATACTCCGTACTGAAGGACAAAAGTTTAGTTATGATGACGTAGATGTCATAACTCCTCTTTTTGTCATTTTATGCAGCACAGCATTGAATCATTTGGAGTCTTTTAGATTTTAATAATATACTGTAAACACAAAGAAGTTCAAAAAACGATGACAAAATATTTCTTTGTCATATTAACAGGGTAAAAGTTATTGCCAGTTTGAAAGTTTTGAATTTGATGAGAGAGTTATTACATACATCCAAGAAGCCACAACAAATACGAAATTACATTCATTTGCAATATTAGTATATTTTTGAAGAATCTTCAACAGGAATTACAAGTTCACAAAATTCAATGCATTTGAGCTCGCAGAGACATGCAAGTGTTCAATGTCAACAGAAAATTATCTACCCAGTCTCTTTTCATAAAACTTAACCACATAAATGCATGGTTTTGTATTTATTTATTTAAACAGCTGTTTTATCACCTTTCCATGACAATATATCTTTATTGTAAGTTTCTACCAAGACCTTTTCTTTATTGACTTTACAACAGTTAAGCATTCATTTCAAAATGAGTGAGTTTTAACTCTCATCAGGAGTTTTTGTATAGAAGCTATATTTACAACGTCTAACCATTGGAAATGTCCATATTTGGCATCAGTTAAGATCAATGGACACAAACATTTGGATAAGAACTGAAAAAAGGTTTTCCTAGGGGGGCTGTAGCTGTGTACTCCGCCATATTACTGATGCCAATGACTCCTTAGGTTGCTAGTGCTTATTGTCAACCAACTGCCAACTGACATGACACTTTATAATTATGATGGTTTCCTAGTATATCAATTGATTATTCCGAAGGGTTTAAAGAGTTCAACATTCAGTGATGAACTTTTATCAAGAAAACTCAGACAACCTCATGATTTTGCTTTTCATCATGAGGGCGGTAAGAGAGCAAAAATTGAAAGCCTAAAGCAAAGGTGTCATCAAACGACATTTTATTGTGCATTGTAAGCAATCAGTTTTGTTAAAAAAATATGAATACAGATTGTTTTTGTGAAATGTAGCGCTAGTTTATAGAAATGTTTTACTTACATGTATTGAGTCCAGCTTACACTGTAGGCTGAATATTCAAGTTAGTCTAACAATACCCTGAAATGTCATTGCTGAAGACATGGTAACATTCTTACAATAAGTAACGAATTTCAGCCCCAAAATGCTGTTTCGATTTTTTATACACTTCATAAGTTATTCAAGCATTCATATTTATCTTGTGTATCCATACTACCTCAAGAGTTGACATTTTTTGTAACCATATCTGAGAATAAGTTGATACCAGACGAGTATTTTGTTTTTTCCTATCCATAAAAAAATATCCTGTGGGAGGTACTCATGGCAGATCGGCAAAAGTTTGAAGTTTGCCTTGCAAGTCTTGAGATCCTGCAGTGAACTTTATCCCAGAATGTGAACATAACCATAATTCTTACTGCCAGCATTGTTGGGCCGTGCTTCTTCTGTTGGTACACGAACACTTGAAAGGCAATGCAATATTATGGGGTTAGGTGGGGTGGGGGGAACACAGGCCTAGAATAATTAGCCCAGATATTTACCCTCTGACTCCATCCGTAAACCCTTGCTGCAACCAGTTGGGAGGAAGTGTCTTGCATTCCTTGGTTTTATTTTAACAGGGTGGTTGTTTCATGCTGATGCTGCTGGGTGATCACCAGTAGCATCATTAGACTGAAAGATTAAGCCGTGTGCGGGCATTCTTCAGGATCAGAGGTCAAAGGTCAATGCAGGAGTACACTGAATCTTTCAGTGGACATTATCATTACCCATATCTGCAAAGCAGCATTGTTGGAAATACTATCCTATAGAGCTGTAGCTTAATCTGTGCATGTATGAAGGAGCAGTATGATATTGGCAATTTTTTCTACTCTAGGTATATGTGCATTTAACGTAACTTTAATTTCAGTACACCTTTGTGTTGCCATGCTTGTTTACATGCTGATTGTATATAAAGACACTTCTCATTCCGTGTCATGATGCAGAGAGACAAGATTCAATTTTATAGTCTCATAATTAGCTTAAGTCAATTGTCACTTTGTACTGTAGTTCACAAGGGGCAAATCTAGTTTTGGAGTTAAGCAGGTTCCAGGCCCACTAGTACCTCCATGTTACTTTCAAATTTAATAGATTGTGTACAATTGTAGTTCATGTTTAATACTGCATGTATTCTTAATCTGAATGGCTCTAATATAGATGGGTGTCCTCAAATTCATGCCAAAATTTGCTAGTTGCACAAAATGAAAGCTAATGAACTTGCTTTCTTTATGTTGAAACAGGCAGCCTCTCTCATCACCTGCTTTTCGGAACTCAAATTCAGATTGGGGCTGAAACTTATTTTGTGTGCTGCAGAACAGGCATCGCAATTTGTAACACCTCTTGAATGTGTCAAAAGGTACAGCATGTGTAAACCATAATTGCACTTTATAGCATTGCAGAACAGTATGGTTATTCTTGCTGTATTTTTTTACCAATAGTCTCATGTGTAAAGCATCAAAAAGAAATTATCGTGATATTATATAAAGAATCTTCTATTTGATGCAATATGACATTGTAATTGTTCGCTATATATATCTGGTCTTGGTAATAAAACGATCTCAAAATATTATTTCTGTCTGTGAGATTTTTTATTGTTTTCTAGCATGTATTATTATTTTGCATCTTAGTACTAGACAGAATAAGGAATGGGAAAATAAGTTAGTTCTGTGAGCTATCAAAGGTCTCTGTAGAGTGTTCTAGGTATACCCACGATCTGAAGTGGAAACTCAGAATAGCCATGCAGTCTGAAGTGTAGTTCAGAGTTGATTTGGTCGTTGAGGGCGCTAGTTGACTAGTATATAATGACTTGGTATGAAACCATTTGGTAAGGATAAGTGTCACACAGCTTTATGTGGAGAGTTAACAGTGGATTGTGAATTGAAAAATCAACAAATATCACCTAGGTTTATGACAGTATATTTCAGCTTGTAATAAAACAAGACTTACTATAGTGTAACATTTTAGCTAATAGTATTTGTTTAAGCCATATTACTACATAATCCTGCAACAACGACATTGTACATAAAACCCCCACTGTCAATAATTCTGGAATACAACACACTAAAATTATTTGACTGAGAATATTACAGACAAACCTGCAGATGCAGCATGGGCTCACAAGCCTCACCAGAATTATCTGATATTAAACGTTTTGTAATTTGTAAAAATGTAATTTGTAATTTGTAAAAACGTAATTTGTAATTTGTAATTTGTAAAAACGTAATTTGTAATTTGTAATTTGTAAAAACGGAGAAGTTTACATAAAATCTTCACTGTGATCAAGTTTTCCTTCAGAAAAGATTTATGCAGAAACAACATTTTCATGATTTATATAGGAAGAAAGCGTAAACTTAAAATGTCTGTCAATGAGTGCAACACCCTGCCACTATGTTCCAACGTAAATTTGAACATTCTCTCAACAAAATCTCATATTTGATCAAGTGATTTTCAGAGGTCCGGGATAGAATGAAGAGAGAAGCCTCCACTTTAAGCGACAGAAAACCAACTGGTGATTTCCTGTCACCCAAACAACATTTCTACTTGGCAAAAGGCAAATTCCCTAGATAGGCTCACGCCTGCAACAATGTTGTGGGACAAGACATGGCAGCCGTCTTGTGTCAATGGTCATTGCTTTGGCACAAAGTACACTGCAGCCTGCTGAGTAAGTAGTCTCTGCAAGCTGTAGCATGCATAGCCAGGGCAAAGCTGCAAGACTATTAACACCTGTGAGCAGGAGTATCTTACAAATTATCTTTACCAAAAACCCAAAAACCCATCTACTAAGAACAGAGAACTAGCTGTGACTTTGTTGTGAACTGTCACTTTTATTGAAATTGCAAAGCTGTGCAGGCTTATGGGCTCAGCCCTAGTTTGATATCATGTGATATGTGGTAAGACAATTCTAGGAATGCTGGCAGCCATATTGGATTTATGAAAATTAGACATTTCCAAAAGATGGATTGTGGTAAACTTTTGATGTATTGTTCTAGGTACAAAAGAAACAAAAATTATCCAGTGTGTATATTGCAATGCATGGGCTGGGTTGGATGCCAAAGACTCCTACACTGAAAAGAATATCTATGGTTTGGATTGATAAGTTCTTTCTCATATAAGGAGGAACTCAAAAAATGAGTGATTTTCCTTGGGCATCCTGTTAGTAATCCATTACAGTCCAAATGAAAGGATGCTTGATGGCAGTGAAGTTACTTTTATATAACCAGAACATGACAATGAGTGTTTCATTCAATTTCACACAAAAGTTTTATGTGGCAAAAACAATCTAACTTACTTCAATCTTTTGCTCCAATGACGCTGAATTATGGCTATATTAACAATGTACCATACCTGACCCTATTTTCAGGATTGCCCAGCCAATGGTAGAAGTGGGGTTTGGACTACAGACTGTTCAAACCTTTGCACTGGCTATACATCAACTGATTGAAAAAGAATTTAAATAGTCTGAGATCACGACGGCAATTTCACTAGTTAAATATGATTTTTTTATTCAACTTTTTTGATAGTAAGTGCCACACAGCCGAAGCATCTGAATTCTGCGTTCATTGCCATCATCAGTTTGTGGCTGTACCACTTTTTGAATGGTACTGTCCGATTCAACAAAAGACAATAAATCTGCCACTGAACAAAATAATAGATGCACGGTAGTGTTTTATTGACACTCATACCATTGCACAAACTGGTAACTTACATGAGTTTTTACTTTACCTAATTGAGGCATAGATAAATGTCTTGTGTACAATCTCTGTATATTTGTGATGGTTTTGACTAATTTGCAGTAGCTGAAGCAATGTCATAGCTCACCAAACTCATTTTGCATTTCTATGAAGTCAAGAATTGTGTCTGTATTCAATGAATTACATTGTCATATATTTGAGCCTAAATATTGACATACAAATGAAATCACATAAAAAATCCCCGTTTTGCGGGTATTTTTAATTTTTGAATTTGAAAATGTTGCTAAGCAAATTGAATCCTTTGGTATCGTCCTTCAGAGCTGATCTGTCTTCAAACCCCTGTTCAGCTGTATCTTTTTTCATTTCACTTAATACCCAAAATAATATCCAACCTTCAGAAAGATATTTCCCTTACAATGCCATATTGTCTTTGAAAATGTCACTATTTCAATCCTGGGTGATGGATTTGGTGAATTAAATTCTGGTACACACATGTACATTTGCGGCGGCCATATTGGAGTGGCAATTCAAAAATTATTTAGCTGTTAAAAATCAAAGTTCTGCATTCATCTCATATGTTAGAAATACATATGAAACGTTCTGTGGGCACACTTCAGCAAGCATCTTTACATAAGTCACATTGACTTCACACCACCTTATCAAAATAATTGCAAAAAAGATACACCAAATGGGTTTTAAAATCTTGAGGAAAATAGTGCATTGACTGTCCCCTAAAAATAACTGTGAATATCTAATAAAAAAGCAAAGTTCTGTGAATGGCACCTTTATACAAGCATAGGACTTGTTATCAAATGGCTTGTTTTTAGCATTATTTGATAGACTTATATATTTCACAATGTGGACGAGTTTGCTATTGATGAAAAAATCTGAATAACTGTACCGGCAAAATATCAAAAATGTGATTTTCAAGTCATTTATAGCTTACAAAGTCAAAGTTTGAGTCCCGTGAAGGAGACTATTTGTCACAGAGTCCAGGTGTCAAATCGTCACATCAATAATCATTTCATCCTATAATCAGATTTAAAAATAGTCATAAACGTAAAATTTCAAAAGCGACATACATGTAAACCCTAAGAGATTACAAAGTATTGTGATGTTACATTCAGAGGAATTTCATTTGTTTCATCTCGAATGCAAGTACTTCAGATGATCTGATCTGCTTGTAAAGTAGTATGTGCAAGACTTGAACTTTTGCTCAAACTTACCTAAATGAAACTTTCAACAGTTCTCTTACCAAATCAAGAATAAAAAATCAGGGGTCACTTTGCAGCTAGGCAGTAAAGAAACAAATCCGCTGATGTTCACCAATATTTGAAATTCAAAATGGCTGCCATCCCTTTGTTAACTCTTTGGGGAAAAATTTGGATTTCAAGTTTTGAAAAACAGAAACAGTGATACTGTTTCTTACTCCTACAGCTTTACAATGAGTCCTCACGATTGGATGCTCAGTATTTCAACATACTTTTAAGAAGACGGAGCAACTTGACTGGCTTTCTTGAAAAACAACAGCAAAAAATTTTCTCAAAAGTTATAGTGATTGTCCCTTTGACACTCCTTCACCCTGCACTGTTGGCAAAAGGACATAAACAAAACAAGTAAACTGACTGTTTGTTGGACAGGCTCGTCAGAAAGCCATTGTGCTCTCTTTCCACAGTCAGGGTTACAGCACTGCTTTGCTGACTGACTCGACTATATAGCACTGCCCGGTTAGTCAAAACATCGGCACGTTACTTCCAAAGTGTAACAAATCCTTGCATATGTGGCAATTTCAATACAAACTTTATTCCCACAGGAAAAAGATTTTAAGTTGCTGCTGATGTGCAGCAGCTTGGAATTTAACGTCTGATTGTTTGATTTTAATTTATTTACAGAAGCTTAGGGAGTCTGAAACTAATGAAACTAAGGCCCTTCTGTAGCTGATTGGCCGACTGGAAATAAATCAATAATGACAATAATATTCAGCCTAAAATAACTTACAATTTTCCGAGATGCTGCACATCACCTAAAAAGTTGACTTGTTGTTAAATAAGTAATGTAAACACATAAACCTGTCCTGATGCAGAGAGAGATTTACTTGTGTGCTTGTGTCCAATGAAATACCGGTAATTTTGTATAACAGCTTGTTATTGTGAAGCGAAGCACACATTTTATTCTTGAAGTTGAAAAAGTACATGATATTTTGCTCCATCAATGCCTGTGCTACGCTTTTCCTTTCAACTTGGCCATCAGACTGTCGTTCTCTTTCTTCATTTGTTTGTAGTCGGCTGTAATCTTGGCCAGGTTGGCAGAGGTCTTCGAGTTGCTCTCACTGTCAATCTACAGAAACAAGATGAGCCATCAATCAAAAGTTTTTGCCTAGGTGATGCCAGAAATGGAAAATCCCCCCGGGAATTTAATTTCTGTAAATAATACTTACCATCAAGATGAGAAAGAACTATTTGCCTAATCGTTATGTAATAGAAATTCTATTATCTGAAATCCAAAGCAAGGCAAATGCATGACTTCTATACAAAAGCACCATTAATCGTTTGCCTGCTGTAATCTTTCCGACCAATATTTTAGGGCAATATTTTTACCAAATTTTATGAATTTTTCTGTAATTCTTTTGAAAATTTTGGAGCAAATGGATAGCACTTTACACAGACTCCAGTTTTAGGTCAAAATTTTGGGAAAAATCTGAAAAAAAATTTTTGGACCTGAAAAAATATTGTCTAGGTTATACTTTGTAAAGGTGACAAAATTGATTCTGGCACTAAAAGGGTTAAACTTGAGAAATAAAAATAATTTTACATCCATAAAATCCCATGAGCCTAGGGAGTCTATTCACCTGATCCTCTAAGTCTCTGATTTCTCTCTTGATACTTCCTGTTTCTTCAACAGTTTTCACCAGAAGACTGCAATTCTGGAAGAGAAACATAAACTTCAGAACAGACACAATACATGAAATGCCTATCACGGAAATGGCAGGTCATTTTTGAAAGACACAGATTTTTTTTCCACATGCAAGTACTCCTATGTAAATACTGACTGGAATTACAATATCCACCCAGGTGGGGTACAGAATGCTTTTTCCTGCTTTTATGGTCTGTGAGTGATGTGAAAAGCGATGATTCTGACAAGGGGCAGCTTAGTCTAGCTGGCTGATCATGACAGACTGACGTTACCTCATGCAGTGCTGCAAGGTATTTGTAAGCTTTCCTGACGGCCTCGTCCTTCTTTGCATCCTGAAATGTTGAGAAGAATTCATAACAACCATCCTTGGATTATCAGAACAAATGAATGGGAATTATCATTGGTGGCACACAGTCCTGAACCTCTACTTCTCTCTTTCTACCACACCCCTGGTTAACCTGTTCACCCCCAATTTCCTGTCAACAGGTCCACAATCCCCACTGACAACAAAGGGGTTTGGGTAAAACCATGTCAGTGAAAGGGTTAAACCTGCACCAAACATTACAGGATCACTCTCATGAAAGGTACAATGTACAATAGGGACAGACATTCGGCCTGTCAAATTTTCACAACCCTTTCTGATCTACTTCTTGTGCAGGGTTCATTTTGAAGCTCTTGGAGTATGTAAAGTTTTCACAAAATTGAAAAATATCCTCTTAAATTAACATCAGCTGTGGCACCTACCCTGAATATGAGTTCATCGGTGACTGTGAAAGTTCTGTCCAATTTACCAGTCAGCTGATTAATCTCTTTCTGTAGTGACTTGGTGTCTATAAGAATCTGAAAGTCAATAAAAACATACATATCAAAAATACCAGACATTGTTTCTATGATATGTTGTATTCAGTTACATGGACATGTCTGTCTAAAAGCAGTATTACATATCAAGAAGCTGCATTGCACTGTGATTGCAGTATTCAAATCGTTTGTTTGTGTGAAAAAAAAATTGCTTCACATAGATATACCGGTATGTATAGCAACATGATAACCAAGCCTATATGCTCAGTGCACTATGCAGAGCACAACAAGCACTAGGGTAATGCTATATGCTATGTGACCTTTGAACTATGTAGACTGACCAATAGAAGTCAGCTAAAGATTGTACGGAAGCAGTGCTAACAGAGTGACATGGGTTAGGACTTCCTCAGAACTCCTGTACTTCAAAACTAAAAGAGGTGCCAACTCCAAGCAATATGGCTACTTGTACCGACTAACCTTGTCAATGTCGTTTTTCTGTTTCCTAATGTTGGCGACGATTTCCAGAATCCTACGAGTGTACGCAGATCGGTTGACGTCCTTCGTCATTCGCTCATACTCGGACATCTAGTGTAAATATCAGAACAAAAACGAGTCATTGTAAATGACACAGTCCCCGCTTGTTTGATAAGTCCGGAAACCATTGACAGAAATCATGCAGAGAAATGAAAGTCGTCCAAGCACATCCAGGAAATGGTTGAGAAAGTGTTGACTTTGTATTGATGTGCACGTGCGCTGTTGATGTACCAAGTACAAATGAAATTATAGTTTAGCTAATTTTGTGCAAAAGTTGGGTAATATGGATGTGGCTATATGTTATGAGAGTGGGTACAAAAAAGTCACGACAAAATGGCCACTTTGCTTAACCATATAAGATTGTATTATCACAAATTTGACTGCCAAATTAGCTTTACTGTAACATTTTGAAATGTCTTGTGGCCATTGATGACGTAGCAACTGGGTAGTACAAGCCCTGCCTATGGACTGACAGTATACACATGTGACTATTGTCAGTCTCTGCTGATATTTTAAACCAGGTAACAGTGGTCCTCTGCCAAATACACTGGAAGAAAACACCACGCATAAACTCAGACACATACAGACACACAAACATACACACACACTCTGAGTCAGACATCACATAAACAACTCACCAATTGTTTAAGCAGTTCATCCTTTCCCCTTGCTTCATCAGCCACTGTCTTCATCTTCTCCCGGAATTCCTTGATTTCCTCTAGTTTCCTCTGGGACTCAGACTGGAAACGGAATAACAGAAAAGAGCCCAAAGTGATGTACTTGTAAGTGACACTATTCATGTCTGGACCAGCAATAGTGTGTAAGGTTTTGATGAATGTACAAATATTGATGCAAAATAAAAGACGCACGTATTCAAAGTCAGACCACAGGGGGCTGTCTACATGTCCGTCCCCAGGGGTGGGTAGGTGTTTCGTTGTATCGCTAATAAAGATATATTCTACCAACCTTTGGTGTTTCGGTCTTAACTTAGCACTGCCCTTGACAATCTTGCGTATACGTTTTATCAACATGCTGCGTCTATTATCTGATGAGTTTGAGTGCCTAATTAGCCAAAGTAATCAAGGGTAAATTACTAATCTGTGGACGCTCTCACCAGATTATCACCGGATTAAATTTGACAAAGTCAATAACGAACGCACCAGCAAGGTATAACTGAAGATTACCTTGCTGGTGCGTTCGTTATTGACTTTGTCAAATTTAATCCGGTGATAATCTGGTGAGAGCGTCCACAGATTAGTAATTTACCCTTGATTACTTTGGCTAATTAGGCACTCAAACTCATCAGATAATAGACGCAGCATGTTGATAAAACGTATACGCAAGATTGTCAAGGGCAGTGCTAAGTTAAGACCGAAACACCAAAGGTTGGTAGAATATATCTTTATTAGTGATACAACGAAACACCTACCCACCCCTGGGGACGGACATGTAGACAGCCCCTGTGGTCAGACCCATAATTCAGAGTCCTTACACTCAAGGCCCTACAAAATCAAAGACTTTTTGAGGTCCATAAACACCATTTTCAGGGTATCATTTTCACGATACATCAGTTTTACATATCGTTACACATTTCAAAGATACCATGACAGATCATTTTGTGACTTTCAAAAATCATGGGTGACATCAATTAGTCAGGACTCTCCAGAACTCAATTTCACTTCTGTGGACTGTACAAGAACTTTCCAGGAGACTTCTAAAATTCCTGGACTTTTCCAGGAGCGTATAGACATCTGATGACATCAAAATATTTGTGTGGATACTCACCACTTTCCCTTCATTTGCCTCACGGAGTTCTCTGTACTGATCTATCAATGGTGCTCTGTGCTTCTCCCACTGATTGGCCAGATTTACCAGCCTCTGAGCACTGGAATCAACCACAGCCTGGTAGATGGGATGTAGAAAATGTACATTTGACATATAAACCAGCAACTATGCACTGCTGATATGATTAGATCAACTACCATGTGACCAAAAGAAAATAGTTATTTCCCGTCAACATGCATCGCCTGAAAGCCTTTGAGTCCATCTTTTTGTCTCTGTTTCTATAAGGTAGAGATCAATGATGGAGAAAATGAGGCACTGAAGTTACAAGATACTGTGCTTTATACACACACTATCTTTTTCCCCTGCATTCAAACAACCAGAATTCAATAAACACATGAAAATTAATCAAATGTAATTTTAAGTGTATTTTTGGAAAACAGACTGACCAACAGCAATTAAAAAGAAAATGTTTTTATGTGTGTCAGGACCCAATTTTGGGAAGAACCCATGACCAGAAACTATTTCACCCAATGTTTTATGTTTGGTGATGGAAGCGACTGGCAGGCATGATAAACAAACAACCTACGTATACTGGTATTTTTATATTTCAATTGATTCATATTTGTGTCACTCCTGCTCATAAAATACAGAATGAATTTATGTGGAGGGAATATCATTTGGAGTGGGTCAATTCCATATCCTTGTAAACCCTATTAAATATCCACCTATCATCATACATCTCTTTTTGCTCTACTTAGGAATGTATCAAAACTATTCTTACAAAGGAACAACAAACCTATCCACCAACGGAACTGAAATCAAATTCCTCCGTTACCTGTAATTTTAAAATATTGTTCTCAGCGTCTGGAAGGAGATCTAGAGTTCTCTTCTTCACTTTGTAGGCATCTTCTTTTTCAGATTTTGATTTTCCTTGCGTTGATATTTGCTCTTCCATCTACAGCCATACATATAGAGTAGTGTAAGAGGGAAAAAACAAAGCTCACTATTCTGACTTTGGGACAGAGTGTACAGTAAACTCACATTGGGAATAAAATGAGATGACTAAACAGGTCATACTGAAATGAAAACCTTGATGATTAATCGAATTCATAAAACAAAGTAGGTTAAAATGTATTTTTCTAGCCACGTCACCATGTTTGGAGACTACTTGGTTTTGTGTCTTGTGCACTTTAACCATCAAGACACTGATTCCGGAGACACGATTCTACATCGCCCTTTACAAATAATTATGAAGTTGCTTTTGTTTTCACTTAATACTGTAAAATGGGAACGTATTTAGCTAGCATCCTATGTTAGCTAATTTAGTTATAAAGGTCAATTCACTCATTTAAACTTTCCCTTATATTTATTTCTGCTACGTTGTCTTTTCAGCTAAATTGAAAACCTGCTGACAGCAACGCAAATCCGAAAAATGCTGAAAAAAATCATGCAGCTATTCTGGTTGCAGCACAAATCTGGTGGGTAAAATGATCACTTAAAAATTAATTATGTTCCCTCTAAAGGGTGTTCACGCAGCCATGGATAATGAGTGGGCAGAATGACAAACCTGTTGAGAGGCAGCATTGAATTTTTTCATGTCAATTTCCATGGCTTCAATCTGAGACGCTAATTCATTCAACTTATCTCTCAGACCCTGTGCTTCCTCTTCTCGCTTCCTCTGAAGTTCCTGAAAGAAACAAAAAACACTGCACTCACAGGAAATTGCACGCAAATTTCTGTTTTTTCTGGCAAAGTTCAAACAACACACCCATCTACCCATATATCTAACAGTAAGGCATTACTTTCCTTTTTATTCTTTCCCTGTAAAGTTGTAATATTTGATTATTGACCAGGTCTACTAAAGTCAGGCTTGTCTCAATGAAATGTCAAAATTTGACAAGGAAAGTTTTTAAATTTTCAGCATCAGCTTCAGAAAAAAAGTGGGTCGAAAAATCGTTAGGTTAAATTTTATTGAGATGCAGGTTTACATGAACTGCTACATCTTGAGAGATACTATTTGATGTCTCTAGCAAGGATATCAGCCACTTGTGAGCAAATTAAAATGAGGAAAATATTATTGCTAGAAAGTGAATGGTTGATACTCAAAATCTGACAGGTGAAAAACCCGAAGTGAATTGAAGTTTTTTACGTGTAACAAGTTATATGGAGAAATTAAAAGAGTGATGGGTCATTGCCATGGACAAGGTAATAAATACAGATTGTAGATTTTAGCTACTGTACTCTCTATCAATGCTTGTGAATGTAGTATGAATGTGATACATACCTCTTCAGTGTCCACTTTTCCAGCTCCTTCCCCAATGCCCATCTGGGCAGCAGCTTTCTCATCGTCCTGTCAAAACGAAAGAAATAGTTTGTGAAATTGGGGGTACAGTATCTTAAAGTTGCTGCCAGTATTGGCAATTCACTGTTTGCAAGGGGCAAATATATTTGTTCACACTGCAATTTGGTAAGGGAGTTTGTTCTAGGAGTCTTCATGTCAATGGAAAAACAAATCTGACAAAACAACTTCTCGCTTGCATCTTGTCAATACAAGTGACTGGGCAAGATTATATCAGAGTTACCTGCACTGTGACACTATCCATGTAATGACTGTTTGCACTACATGTTTCAATAAGCATGACATCAGAACTGACCTGTGTTCTCTCCAACGAACACTTTTGGGTGAGCAGACTGTTGGTCTGCAATAGCAGTCCTGACAATGACACTCTATTTCCACATCACATGAGTATTTTTTGTTGTCTGAGATGAAAAAAAAGTGCTAGAATATTCTTCCTCACCTGTGTGAACTGCAACTTTTCAGCATGTGTAAACCTTGATCCTTTGGTTCTCCCGGCACCCTTTTCACTGATGGAATTCAACAGATCCGTTAGATCCATGGAGGAAGCGGCGGCATTTGCTGCCTCACTCTTCTGTATTCCTTGTCTCAGCTGCTCCGTGATTTTCTTCTGAAGTCTCTGTCGTTTCCTGGCCCTGTAGTCCTGAGACACAAAAATCACATTTTCATATACTAAACCTCAGAGATGTAGAAAATTTTGCTTACAGGTGGCAAATACAAAAGTACAGGTGGATACAAGCAGGGTATGTGTACATAAAGTTTGTGCAAAATTTCCTGATTTTTTATTAAATCTAAATTTTCACAGCCTGCAAATTTTAGCTGACAGCCAGTTGTTTTGCCGGCTGCTGGCTATTTTCTACATGCTTGAACCTTAATAGTATCAGCATAATATGTTGTGGCGTAGGAAGACATTACTACAACAATCTGTATACAGTATCAATGGGAAAAGGACGGCCGTGACGCAATGTGGCCACAGTTCACCAAACTGAGGAAACTTCCACTTGGCATCACAGCCTACTGACTTGCCCACGGTGCAAAGTGGAAAAGAAGGTGAAAACATGATATTGTGGTTCTGACAGAGTGCAGGTGTTTACTTAAAGCTTTTATTAAACAACTATGGTGCAGTCCCCATTGATTTTTCAATACTGGTTGGAACTATATAATGGACTGAACGGGTAACACACATCACAGAATCATTAACAATGTGTTTTGTTTGCAGATATCAAGTCTGAAATGTCCCTATTTTTACAGCATGTCTGAGAATATCTTAATTGATTCAACATTTTCAAGCCCAATCATGCAGGATAGACAAAAGTCTGCCTGCTCTGCATTTCTGTAAATTTCTTTTTTGAGCTGAAATTGTTTTCCCCAAAGTCTGACTATTTCTCCATGTACCTGTTCCGACAGTCTGGATGCCAGGCCCGACGAGTTCCACTCATTCTCCCATTCCTGTGCTGCGGTCACCGCTGCCGCATTGTATTCCAGAACTGATGCTGGCAGATCGTCAGAATGCGGTGGCTGGTCGCTGATTATTGGCAGATCTTTGGAATAATACTGCTTAACATCTGCAGTGGCAAGAAGAAGAGGAAATTCATGTACAGTACTGCATCCAATTTTCATACGTGTACAACTGACAGGCTTTGAATATACACTGCTACTAAACCGTCATGACTGTTATTTCTTCTCACCCTTTCACCACCATGGTTCGTCCCAGAGCCATTGTCATCAATGGTGATTGTGGACCTGTTCACAGGGAATCGGGGGGTGACCAGGTTGAATTTCTACTCTCTACAACATGGCCAGACTGTTATCTCAGCTGAGCCACACGAGAGAAACCAAGTCTAACATAAAGCACATGTTCTGAAACGTTGTCCATTTTATTCAATGGAGGAATTTTTAGCATTCAAACTTCATCAGGAGGATTATTGGAAATTGTAGCCAATTCTCCAGTACTAGTATAAATAGGATGAAAAAAAAAAGAAGAAAAAAATGAATGTAGAGTACAAATGCCACATAATGTGTTATCCCACATCAGGCAGATTCAACAGGGCTGTTCACGGTCACAGGTTTGTTACTACGTATAATTGCAAATGGGCGACATCAGACACTTTAGTTTGAAATTTTTTCAGAGTTACATGCGCGGCTGTTGTTGCAGCTTGTAATCTGACGCCCTGAATGCATCCTTCAGTTTTCATTGTAACATTAGCGGATCACCTAGCATTTTCATTGTTCTAAAACTCGTTATTTCCAAAAGTGTAATGTAAAATGTGGACAAACATTTATTTCTGCATATTAATGAGCAAACTATGGCATCATTTGCAAACAGCCCTATTTACCTGGCTGGTAGAAAAATCTGTGTTCACCTCTCGCGTTCATGTAAAAAGAAGGGGAAAAAACAACAAATCTGTCTACAAATGGCTACATATAAGTGTTGACAGTTTTGTTAGCGATGAGCTCGGCAAAAATTCAAAAGAGCACATAAACAATACACATCAGTACAGTCAAAGATACCCCCTGAGAAAATGGGTGTGGGTCTGATTGAATACACAGCCTGCGTTCATATACGCTTCACAAGTAATCTTGAAACTTTGTCAAAAATTAACATGGTGTTTCACTCGGATTAGAACTTTCGAATTTCAAAAAAGTATCATCTGATGTGTTTCACATCCTTCTGTGGTATCACTGAACTCAACACAGCAAATTCCGATGAGAAGACAATAGCATAACTGACCTTTGGGTATTTTCTTTGTAAGATCACCAACTCCATGAGGTACTGACAGGACACAGCTCTGGTATCCCCTCATACCAATCACGCCCTGTCAAAAACGGAAAAAAAATTCCTTAAAGGGCAAGTAACTGTAACTTTCGATCATTTTTTTTCATTATTTTTGTATGTCAACAGCAAATCATTGTTCAACACCCTAAAGCATGTTATAACGACCCCTATTTAGTTTGTCAACACAGCGTCTATGCGTGTAAAATGCAACGCAATTGTTCACATTTGAATTCTAGTCCAGACTAGAATTCCAATGTGGACAAGAACAACCAAGTTTACGCACGTACATGCTGAGTTGACAAGCTGAATACTGTGCACCTCATCATGCTTTTGGGGGATAGAACAACAAACTGTAGTCTCAGCCGATGGGCAAAACTTTCTGCTGTGAGGACACCTTTGTGCACTCTCCCATACGGTCATATTTCCTGATGTTGAAGAAAGCATGCTTAAATTAGTGTTATTATTTATTATTATCATTTATCGGGAAAAAAGCGCACTACACATTCATGTATATCACAGTGTGCTGTACATGACACACAAAAGAAGAAAATGATCATAGAACAACGGCAGATTGATAGAATAAGCACAGAGCAGTTCGACATAATGATGAACTGCAACATTATAGTTGAGAAAATCATGCCATACCTCGCGATTCCATTGCTTCTGTTTAACACCCCTCCAACAGACACCTCTACTTTTACAATATGAAGGTGTCCAAGTGCCTTTCAACTGTCTGGAGATTTCAGATGCTATGCCCCTCTGCAACAGTGCTGATGTGGCTGCCAGGCAAAAAAGGGGCAAATATATATAAAAAAAATACATAAACAGAAGGAAAAGTTAAAAATTCAGGACTCCTCATGAAAAACAGAGTACAATCTTTGTTGAATTACTTCTAATGCAAAAAGAGTGTGAGTACTGAGTCTTTACTCATAGCATGACTTATATTTATTTTGAGCCCTGCATTGGTCATCTTGTTCGGAGCTTCATAAATGATATTATAAACATTGTACTTAGTGTACAACATACTTCGTCTTTCACTGCAATGCCTGCTTGATTTTGTCCAATAGCATGAATTATGCAGAATCTGTATGGTGAAAAGTGCATCAGAATTCAATACCACAAACATCCACAGTCCTTCAGCCTGTGACCAGGGGTCCCCTACCAGTTGTGTCGGCCCCTTCCCCTGCACCCAAAAAGTAAATTCCTCACTATAGATACCGAGCATACTTTGTTAACCTTAATTTTTTTCACCTGGCCAGACAAAGTGCAGTGCAGCAGCTTCTCTCATGAAATCACCGTATGAAATCACCTACCTAGGGGTTCATCGGCACCCTCAGAACTGTCTCTGGGTAGCTTTTCAATCAGAAATAGCAAGAGCTTTCTTATTTCAGTCTCACTGGAGTAGAGAAATGTTTGGTATCCTATTTCTCCTGTGTAGCCAATTTCCTATGGATAATACAACATATGTTATCCTTAAATAACTATATTCGATGAAAGCATTTATTCCTCGGAAAATACATACTGTCTCCCTTTACATTCAGTATTTAGCAATAATGCTTAAAAGTTGTGCAAGCATTGGTACATATTTTATTGCATAAACAGTTTGGAAAGACAGAATGAACTTTTGGCTCCAATAGCAGTTATAACCAAAAAAATATTCTTCCAAGCAGGCGTTACATATATTTTATATTAATTGTACCTACTCAAACATCTGCATAAAGGTATCATGTTCGGCACACATTCAAAAAGTAACATAACATATAAACAGACACTGATATGATATACAGCGCATATGAGCCCTGCTGTGGTGTTTTCATGGCAGCTGCCCCTTTCAGCCTAGCTAGAAGTCAACCATACTGTTACAACTTTTCTATTAGTGCAGTATAAGGGGCCGATTAGTATTAATTTATGCAAATTATATTAATGAGCATTGTTTAGGTATTGAAATTTTATGCTAATGTGTCTTTATCAATATGGAATATTCATCTGCCCCGATTGTACATTATATACAACTTTTGGTGAATTTTAAAACTTTCACAGCACACCCATATGAAAAGGCCCCTGCAATAGGTACCTAGAACTGTGATTTTAATTTTTTTCACCCCGTCGCTGGTAACAACAAAATGTAGCGCTGCAGCTTCTCTCATGAAATTTAAATAATGAGCTGTGATGACTTATTTAGTAATTCAGAGTGGTTTCATAGAGAAAGCCTTGGTCACGGAGTGCCAGCGGTCAGAATATGTAAGCACGCATTAGCAAGCAGTTTCACTTACCGTACAGGCGTTGGCTAATGCTGTGCCGACGCGGAACTTGGCAGACATTCCAGGAGGCAAGGTGGGAGAGATGTCTGTTCTCTCTGTAATCACACGCAGACATTTTGCTGCAGCTTCCACGATCAGTTCCGTTGAGAACTTCTTCAAACTGTCAACTTCGTCCGGCAAGTCACTATTTACGAATCAGGATTGAGAGCACAAATAACCTTATTCATCGATTACACTGGTGTGAAACTCTCTCTAGCCAGCAGATGACATCGATGTCAAACTCAAGTTCAAATGTGGAACACGTTATAATTTGTGAAATAGCATACATCTTAACATCACAAAAATGTTGACATTCAGAGGTGAGTTACAATGTATAAATCATAGGCATTTGTCCATGTCTCACTAACATAACATCAGAGGCTCAGGTGAAAACATAGCTTGAAATTGTCTTCATTCACTAAACTTATGGTGTTGACCCAAGCAATTCCAACATGATATTGTGGCATTTATAATCTGGCTGACGACATTGACCACTAACAGATATAATGATTCACAAATAAGTAAGGACAAACTCTAAATAAGTTACATAAACACAATCCGGAACTTTTACTACTCTGCTAGATAGATAAGTTATCTGATGCTATACTTCTTTCTAAATGAACAATTACTATGTGCAGTGGCTGTTTGAATGTGTTCAGTTTCTTTGCTGCAGGTAACATAGTCACATATCTGGATATTTTCAACTGGCCACATACTGTTCAACCATATGAAAGAATGTTAGCTTAATGTGAAAGGGACAGTTCTCAATCTTTGTTAGTTCTTGTTGGGATTGAGTATTAACATGGTGTCAGTTGCTCTGTTTTCCACTGAAATTTTTATCAAGTTAGTCCATTTGCTTATACATAAAGCTGATACAAGACCTCCCTCTTAACAGCTGGTAGCCTTACAAATTTTACCTGGTTCCCCATGACATCAATGCAATTCTTTCAGGGGACGACAGAAATGACAGAGGGGTTCCCATACTGTTAATCTATCTTCCTACACCTTAACAGAAACACAAACATAGAACACAAAGCATCCCTTGATGTCAGATGTTAATTTATTGATAAAGTTGTAAATCTGATTCAATATCTTTGCAATAACAACTTTTGTACAACTCCCGATGGAACAACACTGAACAGTATGCAGTGGACTGCCTTCAACTTTGTCTACAGATTCTGTGATAGTGTGACACCGCATGTATTCCGGCTCTTCTTTTTTTCATAGTTGAGATGAAACCTCGGCAATGTAATCCTTCCGAAGAGACAAATGATGGCTGAGATGACAAGAGCAAAGAGTTCATGATTTCCTTCAGGCAGGTCAATTGCCTACATGTTTGATGATCTTTTTGGTGATCCAAATTTGGCGACGTTATACCACAGTCTCCAAAGCACATTACTTACACCATGGGCCTGCAAGCGAGATTACATGACCTCGAAATCGCGGTCTACATTCGGCAAAGCTCGCAAGATCAGAAATGATATTGGGTCGCCATTTGGGACTGTGGTTCATGCAAGACATATCTTGCATTGAACGTATCTGATGGCGAGCCACTTGGGCGCGCCCTTGACCATGCATCGCTGGCAAACTAACGGTTTGGGACATAATAAGAGCAAAATTATTTTCAGTCTGTGAGCGGTTGAGTTAATAATAGGGTAGGTATAGATCAGAATTGAGTTGATTTCGGCCGAAAGTAGTTGGGACGGTAACAGGTCAACTCGACCCCGCGTCAACTCGACCCCGGTGAACTCGATCTCGTACCCAAGTCAACTGGACCCCGAATCCAAGTCAACTGGACCTGAAATATAACTTGCCCTGTCAATTTCAGCATTTATTTGGCACTGGTCAGTTTCACTCTGAAGATGCCATTTTGGACATGATGCCGGAACATAATGTGAACGCGAATAAAAAATCAAAGCGTTCGTTGTACACACATATGCAAATATATTCGTATTCTATTGTTTTCATGCATACACCTACTGAGCCTAGGTGAATGGAGGCACTTCTACATGTACCTCTATGGCCTGTCCGTAACCCGTCAACCTGCCTTCCCTAGTTCCCTAATCAGCATTTACCAGGTCAAAGGTTATTTTATTTGTTTACGCATGTAGCCTTTGGTTGCTGACTAGGAATTCATAGTCGCGATGAACTCAGAAGTCTAAGTACTAGATTGCACCCTGCAGACTGCCATAGACAAAACCGCTGGTAGCTCCTCGGAAATACGGCGCGCAGTTTCTCCGCTGAAAACAGCCGATTTTGAATCCAAAACTTGAATTGATCTTCTTTTTCGAGCACACCCACCTTGCCTCGCGATGTAGCACTCTGTAATTAACATTATTTCTAACCACCACTCAGCTATGTACAATCTATGATGATCATTTTCTGTTGACAAAATAATTTTCTTTTTCTCTCTTCAGAATTTTTACATATTTCACAATTTTCTCCTGTTCCACTCCTCTCAGAACGTCGACTTTCGAAGTTCGATATTGCGCAATGCACAGCCCTGCCATGCAGAGCTACATGTGCATGATTGTACGGTACAAACAAAATCTGACAAGGGGAATATTACGACCAACGCTAATTTTACATTCCGACTTGAAAATCATGGTTTCCTAATTTATCTTTTTTTCTTTCCGACAGGTTCCATTCATTCTGAATGTTTGAAATACGTGATTGTGTGGTGATTTACATTCAACATTAGGGAACTGAGCACTTTTTGTAACGTTCTTCTTAATTTTCATCTGACAACGGTCACCGGGTAATAGCAGATGAATGAAATGTGTCACTCACACTCAGTTGTTGTTCGATACACGGCGCGGCGGTGGCATGGCCGCTGTAAGCATTCGATGCATTGATCTCAGTCACTTGACTTTTTATCTGGTGCATTCAGAATAACTGTATCGAAGACAATCGGCCAATTCAATTAAAGGTTGTTCATATCAACCTCTCCAATTGTGTCGAGCAGTGTTCTCTCGAAAATTGAATGACGATAAAATGACATGATGCATAATAACTAAACCAACAAACCTAATTTATGTAATTTATGGTTATAAACGCAGTCCACTCCTTATTAATAAAACACGATCCAAAATGTTTAACATCAAGAAGTTGCATCGTTTTACATCCATGATAGCACCTGTTGTCCTCATGATCTAGATATGTGACCACTGTAATGGATACATTTTTAATGTATTTCAAAGAAACGGTTTGCAAAGTGTGCCTTAACTGTAAAAGTAACGGTATATCTCTTTTTTGGAGGATGTAGCGGCCCTGAAAAGGGCCATTTTGTATGTGTACGATGCCGTACAGACAGTCTTGTTTTAGCCACGGTCCGAGGAACTGTGGTCTGCCACGAACCTGTGCTGATACTGAGAAGAATGAAAAGTGGTGTCTGAACTTGTGGGATGGTTCGAATATATGGAATTTTGATTGAATATTGCATTGATAGCGAATTATTGGTACCTTCGCCAAATCAAGTCCCTGAAAATGCAGCCGAAATTACGGAACTGTTGATGTGAAATTTAGACACTGAGATTATAACAAATTAGACAATTTTACGGAATTACGAAACTTTTGACGATAATTTAGACAATTAGATTATAAAAATCTCTAATGGTGTATAACAGTTTATTGGTATATTGGCACTCTCATTTGGTAACATTTTTAAAACACATTTTTTTAATGCCAACGGTCGATATTTGACGTGGCGACTGCGTGCAGATTGCGAGATATCGATAAAAACATGGCTTCCATACAGTAAAATTTTGAATTCCGGTGGCCCACCTAAATTCAGCTTCCGAACATCAAACGTTCCACACTGGGGCCATTGTCAACTAAGCTATGGCGTACGAATCTACACTGACGCTGCTGTACGCCACAGTACCACTTGCGTCGGTGATCGGTCATGCCCCGTGGGAGAAAGCTGAGTCTTACTGACTTGGCGAAAAAACGAAAACAATTTTTGCTGATTCCACCAGAATTCGCATAGGTGACTAGCACAGTTACGTGCTGTTGATACATAGCGGCCGCCGCGTGGTATGCATAGACGCATACCACGCGCACGGCGAACCACACGTACTGTGTGGCAGACGACAAAATGTAGTCATCGGAGGCGGCTAATATTTAACACGTAAAAACTGATGTTTTATGTGGTGTTGGTTAAAAATATAATACAACTGATTTAGAATAATGAAAACGACAAAAACTAAGCAGAATTTAAGAAAAAACTTACCTGAGGTAAAGGCATAATGCTGTATATAAAGTCTTTGCAGTGGGAAGTAAATTCATTGCGTCGTTCGAACTTATTATGGACTCCCTAGAATATCGTCAATCAGCACAACAACAAACCTTCGGGGGATTTCGGGTCAAAATCAGAAACGATCGTAAAACTTCGGGATGTGAAAAATACGCTCGGGAAATGACATGTTTGTATTGATATCTCGCGATCCGCGCGCAGTCGCCACGTCAAATATCGACCGTTGGCATTAAAAAAATGTGTTTTAAAAATGTTACCAAGTGGGAGTGCCTCTTTACTGGTAATGTCGCCAAATAATGTATCTGAAAATGCAACCGAAATTACGAAACCATTGACCCGAAATTACGAAACCGTTGACATGAAATTTAGACTAGTGGAATATAAAAATCTCTATCAGGATATAACAATTTATTGGTACTTTCGCCAAATAAAGTGCCTGAAAATGCAGCAAAAATAACGAAAATGTTTGCGTGAAATTTAGTAGTTATGTTTGTTTGCCGAAATGACTGACAAATATTCCATATAAATGAGTTGACCCAACAACCACCTCCATTACCTTTCAGACCTCACGTAATCGTGACTAGACCGATGGATTGTTCAGCTTGCTGCAGGCCTTCAACAGTTTCTTTGCTGAGATCTCCTTCTTGCTGTATTGGTCCCACAAGCTGAAGAGATGGCAATTGATGCTAGCGTATTTCTTCCTCTGGTAGCAGCTTAACTTTCCATCTTTCACCAACTTCGGATGCATTGTGGTCAGGCGGGCTTCTTGGTACAGTAGTGGCACTAGAAGGTAGAACTGAAGTTTGCTCCAACCAGCTTTGCCATTGATTCGTCTGTGCCAGCCTTCAACGTCGTTGTGTGTGCGGATGCTCATGAGGTAAACACTCCATGCAGACGGGGGCCAGACGCTGCCTTCAATCCAAGTCGAATGAATGTATGCTACCAGTGGTTGTGTGTCAGGCGCACTTTTTCTTCTCGGCGATTAAAGGCATCTGGGATGTGTTCGTGTGGCAGGAACGGCAAGGCCATAAGTCTCTTATGGGTCGCCCCATTTTCCATAAAGGCAACTTGGAGGCCAAGCTGCTGCACCTTGTGCCAGACTGCCTGTGTCCAATGGAAGCAGCAGTCCTGCAGGGTCTTCTCTGGAAAAAGCACATGAACCGCCCCCCACAAACCAGCCTCAAAGTCCATAACCAATTTCCGCAGCCTTGTGGTTGATATAGATCTCCATGTTGTCTTTTTATTCTTATCTGTCTTTGCCTGGTACACGTAACCGTTGCTGTCAACAAGCAAAGGTTTTCCATGTTGAGAGGCACCTTCGATCACCTCATAGGTTATGACATGGTCTTCATGGTTGGGCAGTGAGCTAGGCAAACAATCTTCAGCAAGAGAATCTTCCAGCAGAGGATGGGGTTGGTCGAAGTGAATGTCATTGGAGAAATCAACGGAAGAAAGGGAGCATGGTTGTGCACGGTCTCTGGAGGCATCAAAGACGGGCACTTCTTCCAGTTCTGAATCGATAGGAGGTGAGGAAGGAGACAGACGGCTGCTTTCGGTGATAGGTCGATCAAAACAAATGCTATCTTCTTCACAAGGAGGAGGAGCGTTGACTAATGACGAGATGGAGCAACGTGAACAACGCCAGGTGAAGTCCTCAAGTTCATCTCTAACCATTCTACGATATTGAATGTGGTCGATACCGGAGTTACAGAGTTGATGTTGCCAACTGAAATACAAACGACATCGACATTACTAACGACACAGAGACTTAGAGAAATATTTAATTTAAATTCGATGCGATTTTCAAAATTGTTTTTTTTCGTTATCACCCATGGCACTTTGCGGCCAGTTCATTTCTAATTTAGGTATTCCATAGAACAAGTTTTCAAACCCTTGTGAGGATGGTACTTTGCGGCCAATCAGTATTTCATTCGTCAACATCATCGTAAATGCTAGTTATCTTAGAAATATGCCTATTTTCATTTATGTTAGGTAACTCTGTGCAGTGTGTTTTTAACCTTTCAAAACTGCAAGTTCTAAATACTAAACTGAAGTTGGTTTTCCCGAGTAGGAATATCGATGTGAACCGCTAGTTGTGCAATGTTAACTGCAAATTGAAATTAGAAATTAGAAATTGGCACCAAGTGACCAACTGAGGGAGCCTCCATATTTTACAGTGGTGTCAGCGGAAATCATGGGGTTTAGTTTTACGAAACGGCTGGAGTCAGACATTACAAAACACGGTTGGGGGTTATTCTACATAAGCTTTTTGTGGAACTGTGGCAGTGACAACAAAATTGAATGAAATTTAAAACCAACTTTGTGGTTTAAAAAGATAGGAAATGAGTACATGGATATAACTGCAGCAGTTGTCTGTAAAACTGTGGCAGTTTACAAACTTTCTGTAAATAGAGCTGCAGTTTTGAAACTAACACGAACAGTAAAACGGTATATTCACTTCTGGATATGACACTTTAGCCTACGATTAATCGTTTGACTCTGACGAGTTACTTTCAATGTCAAGTTCATGGTGTATCACATTGAAATATTCGATTTTCTTGCGTGCATAAAACAGAACACGTCGCTCAAGAACAACTACTACATGCGCAATATTGCGCAATATTGCTAGTGAACACTGGTAAACATCAATTTAAAGCCGATTCCACAAAAAAAATTTTCTCTTTCTAAAGCTAATCGAGTCTGGCCCATCTCTAAAATATTACATTGCATAACATAACTTCATTCAGAAATACTGGTGCAAAACATTTTGGATATGAACACTTGTTTCGAATTCACGGTGACTTCTTCCTTTATAAACCATTTTTTTAATTTCTTGCGGATAAACTCACCAACTTAAATTTATTGCCTGAAGTACATATACTCTACCAAAGATGTTATTCACGCTAATTTTCAACATAATGACCAAAGGTCATCATGTTATTGTGATGGGTTGAGTTGGTACAGATATTCAGATTGTGTTCAAGGTTCTGATTCATAAAAATGGAGTTAAACGGAGTAGCGGTTAGATAGTTTTGGGAAATTGCTAAACCCCCTTTTTAACTAATTGACTTGACTGAAAATATGACAACACAGAAAAAAGCAAGTTAATTGCAATGTATCATAATTGCGTACATGGGACAGAAGGGACAGTGCACTGTCGCTTCTGTTCCATGTATGTAATTATGACACACCGCAATTATTACAATTGATGCAGTCTCTATGGTATCTCCATGCGCAGACAACCACCAAAAGTTTTGCTGTTTGTTTGCGCATAGACTTTAAAGAAATGACACATACCTTGAGAATTCATCACAGCAGAGGCCATGTTGATGGGTTGAAACAACTTTCTCACATACCACACAGAAAGCTTGGTCCTTCTAGGATGTTGAATGAGCCATTATGCAGGAATTTCAACACAGCGATGAATCAAACTCGAAGCAAGCAGGAACAGCAGTACAGAGGCTCCGAGCAGTAGTCGTGAGCAGTCTAAGCTGAACTCAGGAGTAAGGAACTTTTCATCATGTTACTGCTTTTAAATTTAAAGCAATTTTTAGCATAAATTAAAATTAAACAATCACTTTCTTTACGCGAGCGTATGACCCCCTTCATTGACACGTCTACCATTGTTATCCCTCTGTCTTATCAAAGGTTGGGCTGAGATTGACCACCTTCATTGACACCTTAATTGCGCTATCTTTTTCGGCAATTTTTAGCATGTAAATTACAATTAAACAATCGCTTTCCTTACGGGAGCGTGACCGCCTTCATTGACACTTCTACAATTGTAATCCTCTAGCTTATCACAGGTTGACATTGACACCATAATTGCGCTATCTTTTTCAGCATTTTCGACAAGGTGACCGCCTTCATTAACACAAGGGTAGTGATACCCCAGTGATCGAAATAATCGGTGGCAATGGTGGCATTTGCCACCAAAAACTGTCAATCTGCCACCAACATTTTTTCTGGTGGTATTTTTCTGCCACTAAATTTTGGGTCATCTTGTCATCGATCCTACAGCTTGAATGAAGGAACACTAGTCTGAAGGAACACGCGTTGTATGACGGCGGAAAAACTCATTAGCCAAAAAAAACATAGGGCCAAAGTCCCTGAAGCTACTATAGACATGGATACAAAATTAAGTATTTCCTTACTGTATGAAATTATCTCACTAAGGTCATCCTACGGACAAGTAAACTAAATATTAAAGCTGTCTGACCAGCGGTTTTGAAAGAACAAGCAACTCAACAGTTGACAGAGCTCTGTTGAGTTATGTAGAGAATAACCTTTTGTGACACATGTATTGATGAAGAAGGTGGATATCTTTGATTAACATTGTGAGTTCTGTTTAATAAGTTGAGACTGTACATACTCAGAGAAAGCACACTGAAGAGACAAAGGTTTGAAACTTAAGAAGTTCAAGGTCATCAAAAGCATTATAAGGAATCATGTTACACTTTCATTGCACTGTTTACACAGATTGCATAATTGCTATAAATAGCACATGAGGAATCTTTATACAGCCCAGCTTTACCATAAAAACCCTATCACTTTGACCACTCTTTTAATTGACCACTCTATTTTTTTCCTCAAAAAGTAATTTTATTTTATCTTACCAAGTCAACCATAATGGAAATTAGAACTTTCTCTATCTCTATCTCTATCTCTATTGACTATTTTGAGCAATTTCTTTTAGATAACATACAGGGCACAATAAATGACGGTTCAGAATATATCAAAGTTGGGATTCAGGAAAGTTGCCTTTACATGTTTTAATCCTCCAAGATGGTAAGCATTTCACTATGAACTGTCAAAAAAAGTTGAACTTTCTGATAATTCTACACTAAAATTATTTTGGCTTTGATGATTTCCTAATTAATTCAATTATTTAAAATCATATTAATTATTTTTTTCTGGGTGAATTGATAGGGTTTATACAGTACAAGAATTACATACAATGTAAGTCAAATTTTGACCAAAATGATAAAAAAATTCCTTAAAAATACAGATTTGCATATTTCATCACAATTTGAACAAATCTAAGTTGGGTTACCCCTAGGGACCTGTATACCAAATAACAAAGCTGTCTGACCAGCGGTTATGAAGAAGAAGATTTTTAACCAAAAACACCTTTTTTGGCATTAATTTGCCTATTTTCAACAATATCAAAAAATTAAAAAAAATAGTTTCTCAAAATCATATTTTTCATCTACACAACAAATATCAAATCAGTAAGTACTGCGGTTCTCAAGATATTTGAGTGGACGGACGCCTCACAAACGGACATACATACATACATACATACATACATACAGACTGACGACGGACGCCGGACGGATACCCATCCCAATAGCTTCTATAGACTATAGTCTATAGTAGCTAAAAACCCAAACTAATTGCGACATTTTGGCATGAATGAAAACACAGCGTGAATCCAAACTTGTGATTGGCTAATCTCCATATCGATGACAGCAGCTTTTGTACGCTGGACATGTTGTTGCCCTCTGTGATAGCCGCATATGCAGTCATACGAAACAAGATACCGTACAAGCATGTTGTGACATTTTGAAAACAAAGCCAAACTGCAGCCTGCATGAATTAAATAACAATAAATACTTGCAATTCATTAGCCAGTACAGGGCTCAAAAATTCCTATCGCCCAACGCCCGTGGCTAGTGAATTTTGCGTTCGGGCAAGTAAAATCAATATGCTTCTCGGGGTCCTACTAATTACTGCCCGTGACTGCCCGTAGCTGCCCGAGAACTGCCCGAGGACTGCCCGAGGAGCAAGTAGGCCAAATTTCGCCCATTTTAACACTAAGCCAATAGGTTGAACTTAAATCATGCCCAGCCAACCAAAAATATCATTGATTTGATGTTTTCTGTAGCGGTTTTAAAACCCGAAACACGCCGGGCTTTCGACGAGAAAGACGTCCCCATCTTGCTTTTGAGATCATACCATTCAGTGCAAGGGGTGGTAGGCTGTCAGGCTGTACGCGCTCGGCGAGGTTATTGTGCCACCTCTAGGACTGAATGGTATGATCTTACTGTCAAGCCTGCAACGTCCTTCAGGCCCGGCGTCTTCCGTGTTCCAAAACTGCCGGAAAAAACATCAGGTTAACGCCAAATCAATGATATTTTTGGTTGGCTGGGCATGATATAAACTGAACCTATTGGCCAAGCGTTAAAATGGACGAAATTTAGCCCACTTTTTCCTCAGGCAGTGCTCGGGCAGTCCTCAGGCAGCTACGGGCAGTCACGGGCAGTAATTAGTAGGACCGCTTCTCGTCCGATGGGCAAGTGCACCAGCGGTTGAATTAACTAATTACTAAGCTCTGGACAATTCAAGCTTGAAAACGTATTTCATTAGGTCTGTACACGCCTACAATCATTGTAAGTCCTTCAACTCTCAAAAGTTTTTTTTCTGAAAACCCTTGAAAATCCGCCAGACATCGCAAAATAATCGTTCTTGCTGTTGTAAAACACAAAAAGTCGTAAAAATACAGTTTTGCGACATGTTCTCTCCGACGACACGAGGTACTGTTTTGTATGTGTGCCGTAAAGTGGTATGCTCTTGACAGTGGTTGCCATTCTCTTTGTGCAAGTGCAGCATGAGTCGTATGACAGTCGATCGGCTTCACGCGATAGTGTAATTGCACCCTGTGCTTGGTAAATGGATGTAAACTTATTCGAAGCCATGGATCTCGGCAATGCTTACTGTTCAACGTAAATCAACACCCAGATGAAAAAGTACAAGTTTACATCGTAGTCGAAACGGGCTCAGTCAACCAAGGAGGCCACATATTGCAGCTACGTAGTGCGTGAGATGCAGACAGTTTCAAATTACGTGACCTTGGTTGTTAGGGATCGGCTCTCAGTTACAGAAAACAAATCTGCACTGAAGAGTAACGAAAACGAAACTTTAATCTGCTCTCTTGACGAATACATTTATCAAAATAAAACTTTGAAAGACGGCTGTGCTCAGTGAGTAAACATGTAAACAAAAGGGTTGCAGATGTACATGTGCGTATGCATTGGCAGATAAACACTAGCAGAGCAGTTGTTTGTGATCTCAGCTTGATAATAAAGAGCAGCAGCCATGCACATTGTAAATCACACAATCTTATTACTCTTATGCAAAGATTTTAATTTGGATTAGGTTGTGGAAAAATTCCAATTCAAAGATGTTTTCTAGATGGCCAAATCTACAGAAAAAAACTAAAGTATCCTCACATTACTTCTGCGACATTTCAGATTTGGTAATAGTCCTTCATTTAACAAGAATGTAGTTCATGTTTGAATCTGTTTTTTCCTCTTTGAATTCACTTCATATGGCCAAACTCTTGCTTTCTGTTCAAATTACTAGTACAGTTACTGGAAATTTAGGGCAAGTAATTTTTCCTGTCGGGCAAGTAAAAATGAAATTCACGTGTCCCACGGTTGGTAAGTTTGAAATTTTTTTTTCGAGGCCTGCAGTATGGGTTGATTTTTTGTGACGTGTACTCACCATATTTTCAAGAATTATAAATTAGAATGAGTATGTGGCAATGACAAAATGTTGTAGTATACCGATCACAAACTGCCACCAGATTTTTCATAATTGCCACCTGATTTTAAATCCGGTGGCAAACTTTTGCCACAAGAAATAAAAAAGTATTTCTATCCCTGTACCCCTTTACTTTACCGAGGTTTGGGAGAAAATGACTGCCTTCAACGACACGGTCGACCGTTGCAGTTTTGGTAAACCATTTTTACGCGCTTGGTGGAAGTTGGAAGGACCGTAAATAAACCAAGCGCCTTTATTCACACACCACCGACACGCAACACTTAATCAAATCTCTGTTTTTGTAAGATGACATTTCTTACAAATGGACTGTCAACAGTGTTTTTGAAAACTATTCATGACAGGTTGGTTGCTCTGGCTAATATTGGTTAGGTTGGTGTGAAATGTAGGGTCCTAGCTGAGCTGTGGAAACGCAGCTATCTGTGGCGGGGAGGGGGGGCATGCGTCTACGCGGGTCATCAAAAGGTAAACCCCGCCACGGGCAGCGGACTCCGACTTAGTTATATGCTAATATGAACGACATGTGTTCAGACGTGAATAGAGAGAGGACCGGTCAGAGTGAAAATCTTGAGTAGCCCTTGAAAAATCAGCCGAAATATGTAAACAAACCAGAGATTTTGATAACAAAGTATATGTAAGGAATGAGCAATAATCAGAGTTCAGGCAGGTATAGGTCATTTTATGGAATTACGCTCATTTTTGTTTATTTTGCCATTCAAAGTTGGGTCGTCGTAATTGACCCATTTTCGCCACGAGGCGGCCCGGGCCGCAGCTATCCATGGCGGGGTTAACCTTTTGATGACCCGCATAGACATACGCTACCTCGCCACAGACAGCTGCGTTTCAACAGCTAGGAGGGTCCCTGCCCTACGAAAAGATCTTGGCAAACGAAGTTGGTTATGTTGTGATGGGCGGTACATAACAACAGAACTGATTTTCCTACTTGGATAAACTTGTATATTTATGGCAGAGCCACCCATTCGGATTGGTGCTCATGCTACACTGAAAATGACTTCAGCCTTCTGCATATGTAGGCAATGTAACTTTACCAATCCCACACTCGACGAGTAACCATGCTTTAATAGGATTATCTTTACTTATCCTTTATTGCTAAACAACACACTCAGAGAGTGTGTTTCTTTCTTTCTACATCCATGATCTGTGACAGGCCGCACATAATAATGGTTCATTTCCAACATCAAAGTGGGCACAGCGTTTTAGCGCAGTATTGAACAGGGACCTTCAGTTCTGCCGCCAAATCAAAGTGTTAAAAGGTGTAAGCTTGGGACAAGGTGTAGATGTTTGGCGCATAGCGTTATGAAGAGCTTTAATGATATGACATCATGCAGCCTCACACACTACATGAGTGCGCAGGCGGCGGGCGATGACCACTTGCACAATCGTACGTTTCCAACGTTCACCTTGACTCATTTTATGCACAACACACATCATTTCATGCTGCAAATGAATATTTTTTTATTCAAAGCCTTTGTATTTAGCGACACACCAACCATGAAGTTTACAAAAAAATTGCGCAGTGACGCCCTCAGACTGCTCTAGAAAGCATAAAAGTGAAGTGACATTGTCAATTGCAGGATTTTATTGTAAATCTTCACCCAAACTGCCGTTCAACTATTTACTTTCATCGCACAGGCAAATAGGCTTAAATGAACGTTAAATAGAAAGGCTTATGTCTGTCCAAAAATGTGCTCGAGGGAGCCCGCGCGGCCCGTCAATATATCAGCCGTTATTCTAATCATTGTTCATGAATATTCAGATCAAGGGCTTCAGCGTAAGCGTCGCGGTGCGTTGTCGTAGTCAGATAGTTGTGTCGTACAAGCGTGGGATAGAGTAAGTACGTCAATGAAGATTCGTACATACAGAGAGACGGAATAACTCTCAAAATAGGTGGATAATAATCACACATGATATGAAGAGATAAACTGTCTTGGAGGTAGTGTTGCTCAGGGTCCGGGGTCCAGTTGACTTGGGTACGGGGTCCAGTTGACTTGGGGTCGAGTTGACTCGGGTCCAGTCGGTTTGGGGTCGAGTTTTCCAGAAACCGTTTTTTCTATGGCAGTAAGCAGGGCTGTGTTGGGAGGCCATATAACGCCGGGAACACACAGTATCGTACGCTGGGCTAGGTGTGCAGTTTGAACCTTACTAATGAGGGGAGGGGCCATCGTCTGCCGCAATAATAGGTATCAGATTGTGCATCGCTCATGTGTCATCTGAATGCACAATCGTGAATAGGGGGTAGAATAGAATTGCAGCCGCCATACGAGAACTCAGATTATCTCTATTTCAAGAACCATACAAAATCACAAGTCACTCTGCAGTAACTGAGTAAGGCCCCAGTGTCAGTGACACTGATAGCGAGTGTTCTGTGAATGACAACGAAGCTGTACACAACTGAACGGGCTGCTCTGACTGCCATCGGCCGGTTCGCTCTAAATACCACATTCTATAATGAGAAAATATTTGTAAACAAGCCGCTTCGCTCTACAGAGCGTTTAAAAAACGCTACACGCAAAATGAACTCTCTTACCAGCCGATTTGCCGCAACGTGTGCACGATAATGTTATCCACCTCTTCCATCTTGATTTTCTCATGTGACACCAGGTTCGTTTGTTTCCACTCGCCATCCACACTTTTCGCGAGTGGTGACCTCTTATAACACCAGGTCATCTGCCAGGGACCGTATAAACACACACGGTGCGGTTATACTAATCCCGTCTTCGCCATGTAGATTTTTGTACATGGATTTGTTTTCATAAAGTGTAAATTATTGAGTCCAGTTTTTGTCTCTACATCATGTCATATCATGAAATATTAATATTAGGCCGCGTTCAAAAAAAATTGGGGGGGGGGGGGCTGGAGGAATTCCATCGTCGTAAACCACGCGCCTCTTTACGGCAACAGCTCAGCGCTACCCGTTAAGATTTTTGCGTAGGTCAACGGAGCGGAAATTATTGCTCTGGCTCGCGAGAATGGAGGAATTCAGAGGGGATTCAAAAGTTTTTGGGGTAGTCGAGGGGGGACTTGAAAGTTTTGCTCTGCCTATAGGGGGGACCTGAAAATATTTTGACTCCCCAACATTTTGATGTCGTCCAATGGTTCTAATGTTAGTAATAATTAAACAAAATCTAGAACCGTTTTGTCACATTTTATGTCTTTTACAATCTCGAAAAAATCTAAAAATGTACGAATGCCATTAAATTTTCGTAAAACAAGTTGGCCTTGTAATGGGCCAGGAGCTGCAACTGTTGATAATTTTTCAATATTTCTATGCAATGTATCAAACACAGTTTCTTGGTGTCTCTACAGCATGCTGAAAAACACAATATTCAGTTTGTCAACAAAGCCCGTTTGTCTAAATATTGGTGATAATTGAATGATACAAATGCACGGTACACGTTGGCACGGTGTTGTCAAGCTGAATATTTGATAGCTCAACATGCTGTAGGGAGTAGAACAAGAACGTAATTGTATAAACTGAACAAAAATATTGTCAAAATAAAAAGTTAATACAACTACTGCCCTGCTACTACACACTGGCAGGGACAGTGATATATGTAGCTCTGACTCTGATGTAGTTTAAGAAGAGTTTTGGTCATAGGACACTCAATTGACAGTGAAACATACATCCATTTGAACACAAGATCCAGCCAGAGAGCAACACAAAGAAGACTAGGGGACTAACAGTTACTATGGATTTTTGAATTCTGGCATATGAGAACAATCAAATATTAGACAAAAAAGATGGGTCACCATACTTGATCTTATACAAATGTATGATGAAAAGTCAGTTTTTCTAAAATCACTTTACATCAATATACAAAACCATTCATTTCAAGTTCAAGCAGTGAATGAAATTTTCACATCTCATTGTACCAATAACACAAAAGTAAAACTTTGAACAGTAAAGACTAATTTCAAAGGAAAAATGTGTGACTAAATGGAACTTGATCTTATACAAATGTATGATGAAAAGTCAGTTTTTCTAAAATCACTTTACATCAATATACAAAACCATTCATTTCAAGTTCAAGCAGTGAATGAAATTTTCACATCTCATTGTACCAATAACACAAAAGTAAAACTTTGAACAGTAAAGACTAATTTCAAAGGAAAAATGTGTGACTAGATGGAATCATTTATTTTTTATCAAATTTGCCATTATTACACCCAAAATTTCTGAAATTAAAACATTAATATCATGAAATATTTTAACCTTCCAGTATTGTCAATTTTGTAAAACATAAGTGACATCTAAGTTGTATATGTCTTGTACTTTTGAAAAAAAATATTTGGTAGGTCACTGTGCTCATTTTTTCACAATTGGGTTAAACGTAGCTAGGAATACACAATTTTCATACCCTCTCATGATTGTCATTTCGTGTGTTTTTCAGCTGGCGCCATTGAACTGGCCAGAGTTGGATAAACTCAAGTCGGCTTAGACTGAGAAATCCAAATAGTCCACTGATGCATTTAAAATGAATCAATTTAAGAACTTGCCCTAGGTATGGCTCTACAACCTGCTGATAAGAGGTAGTGTTGAACATCTGCGTGCAGAACGAAACATTACATGTTTATTTTCACTCTGCGTGGATTCCTAAAAAATATGCGGCTATATGGTAATTTGGGGGAGACTTGAAAATTTTTGAGGGTATTGAGGGGGGACTTGAAAATTTTTGAGGGTATTGAGGGGGATCTGAAAAAAATAAGATTTCAACTTGATGATCGCGATTCCTCCAGCCCCCCCCCCCCTCACCATTTTTTTTGAACGCGGCCTTATTAATAAAACTGTTTTGGTATTACATTGAGCTTTCTTTCTGCTCATCAATACTTGAAAAATCACTGAACGTGTATGAATTACACGTATACTTGATCATAGGCCCTTTCTCGAGGGTCTATGACTTGACATAGAGTCTACCGTGCGTCCCGGGGCCACGTCCATTATGATTCAGATACGTTCACTGACGTTGTAGAACAGAGTGGAACCTCAACCCTGATGTCCACAAAGGTCCATGGATAATATTAATATTTCATCATATTTCATAATTTTGATGTTAGGCCGCGTTCAAAAAAGAAAATTGGTGGGGGGAGGGGTTGGAGGAATTGCGATTGAAATCTTATTTTTTTCAAATTCCCCTCAACAACCTGAAGAATTTTCACAAGTCCCCCGTCTATATGATCAAAAATTTTCAAGTTCCCCCAAAAATCATCATATAGCCGCATATTTGTGAGGAATGCACGCAGAGTAAAAATAAACTTGTATTGCGTAGTTCTGCACGCAGATGTTCAACACTACCTCTTATCAGCAGGTTGTAGAGCCATATACCTAGGGCAAGTTCTTGAATTGATTCATTGTTAAATGCATCAGTGGACTTTTTGGATTTATCAGTCCAAGCCGACTTGTATCGGACAATATTTTTGTTCAGTTTATACAACCGTGTTCTTCCTACAATAGTACAGCGTGTTGAACTGTAAACACAGCCTGTGAATATATACCCCGCATTTGTATCATTGACAAATAACTTTTGGTTTGAACTCTAATTCAACTATCACCTATATTTAGACAAACGGGCTTTGTTGACAAACTGAATATTGTGTTTTTCAGCATTCTGTAGAGAGACAGCAAGAAACTGTATTTGATACATTGCATAGAAATATTGAAAAAATATCAACAGTTACCGCTCCTGCTCCGTTACAAGGCAAGCTTGTTGTTTTTACGAAAATTCAATGGCATTCATACATATTTAGATTTTTTCAAGATTAAAGTCGTAAAATGCAACAAAACTCTTCTAGATTTTGTTTAATTATTACTAACGTTAGAACCTTTGGAGGACATTAACATGTTGGGAACCAAAATATGTTCAGCCCCCCCCCCTATAGGCACAGCTGAACTTTCAAATCCCCCTCGACTACCCCAGAATTTTCGAATCCCCCTGAATTCATCCAGCCCCCCCCCCTAACCAATTTTTTGAACGCAGCCTTAACATAATATTTCTTGGAATATTCATTCCAAGTGCGCCTGTTACGTATGTGGCGCGTCGACCCCGACTGGCAACTATGTGAGTAACTATCATTTCTGAACAGCGCCTCCACAAGATAAAAAAGTCCAATTGTGGTATACGCGTTGAACCATAGACCCTCGAGAAAAAACTTCGAGGGTCTATGGTTGAACAAGCTTTAAAATATTATTTCCCCCTCTTTCTGGGGGTCCAGACACTCGAACAGAGGCTGCCGACGGCTGAAAGGCCAGCTGTTTACGGAAGCGACTTAGCAAGCGCAGTTCGGTGACGATTTCGTGACGAATTAGCGGGCATTCATATTTTGTTCTGTGTCTTTCCTCAAGAGTGGACTCGGGAATTCCATTCTATGCTGCCAGCGTGCAACTTCAAAAATCTCCATTTGGCAGGCCAGGAGAATAATTTAGTCTTTATCGAATATGTTTGCCAATGGGCAAGGTCGATTGGGTGGCAAAGAGATAGCACAGTGAACTTCACAGTTGGGAGAGGGCAGCGGGGAATTGTTTTTTTAGTGGGCGGAGGAAGCTGGGAGATTTCCTGACAGGAGCGGAGAGAACAGCGGGAGGCTAGGGTTAACTTTTTAAATCGTAGCTGGATGGCAGTTCAGAACAAATATAAAATACATGTAGTTACTTTTTCTCATTGTCTTGGCCAGTTTGCCGAAAGGCTTTTCACACCATTCCACCGTCTATGGTTTTTATGTTGATATACATTTAAACACAATCCCTCTAATTATCAGAATGGCATCTACGATGTAATGTAAATACACAATACAGAATGCCGAACATCAACTCTTCCGCTTCAGCGATGCTTAACTTGGCCCAAAACGTTTTTAATTACGTGAATATCAATATTTGACATTTGATTGGGCCTTTGACATGACGCGTCCTAGCCTGGCATTATGTAGGAAACAAATAGAAATTCGAAAGCTGACGTACATTTAACTGTCCTGTATTGAATATTAGCTATGTCCCGACCGAGTTTATATCTGAGAGTCAGCTGCATACTGATAATCAAACCGTCCATGCAAGTCTCGATTGTTCAAGCGTTCTCTATAGAAGGCCGACAAAACTACAGCGAGAACTACAGCGAGGAATTACTTGTAAATTTTGCCCACTACATGTGCTACCTTAATTAGTCATAATTTAGGGACATCTGCAAAGCAAAAATATTGAGAGCAGAATTATAAAGAGCGTATGATTAGATTGAATTTGCTCCCGTTGAGCTACGGGAGAGAATTAAATGATCGTGTCTTTTTGGCTGAATGTTTTATTTAAGCCAGTTTGTCACATTCAAATCCCTGATATTACTTCCATGAAGATGCCATTTTTTAGAACTGCACATTTCTCGTCATTGAATAGAGCCTTTTACTCATGTAGTGCAATACCTTTTCATGGCAAAACTTTAGCAAGTGTTAGGTCATTCAAGTCTAAATTATCAAAACATTACATGGGTCTTTTGAACAATACAATCATTTTCTCCTGACAACACTTGTACTTGACAATGGGTGGGAAAGTGCCACTGTAAAAGTTGCCGTCTTTGCTAAGTTCTCTGGATTTCTGAATTTTTTTGTAGGTTTTTTATATTTATGTAATTCATTTGTCTTTTCTGCTTTTGTGTACATTTTTCATGTCTTTTTTTTCTTGTCCTTTTTATCTTTTCCCGTCTTCTTCATTTGAATGTGTAACTTTGTGGAAGGTCGCTTTCTATCATGTCTATAGGTGCCAGTCACCTGTGTGACTCATCCTGACATGTCAAAGCTGAATAAATAAATCTTAAAAAATGGTAAAAAAGCTCAACCCCATGCATACTATAACGGAGAGTCGAAAAGATTATGGAATTCTGAAAAAAAATATATGTACATGTACCGTGTAACATCCGGCAAAAATTTCAAAGCATTGGGAATCATATGAGACCTAATTGTTCATCACTGATTGGACAGGATTGCCCATGCGCAGATGGGAAAGTCTTTTACTATACCTTGAAATCAGTGAAATTCTGAACAAAATCTGTCGACATTTCTCGGTCAGCATGTCTTTTTCCATGTTTTCCCCTCCATTTTATTGAAAGATAAACGCGACGGGAAAAATAGTTAGCGGAAAATATTCGTTGTAAACCTTTTTCTGCAGAATTGTGACCTCGTACAATCTCTGCTTTCTGAAAAAAACGGGGAATATTGAGCCACTGAAAGTATAAAGCGCATTTGTTTCTGGTCGAAAGCTAATAATTAATGAAAATTCGAGCAGAAGTTTATTCGGCTTATCCCTGCCCGACTTAGTGACGCCAGATTAAGGCAAGCACCAGCTAAGAAAGATCTGACAAACTGAAATTTATTCTTAGATTTGTACACAATCTCAATATTGAATTTTAATCAAAGCGTACTACAAGATCGCTCTTATACCATTGTTCGATCTTCTTCTATTTGAAAAGCGGATACGAGTATGTTTTTGAATCAATGGCCACTAAAGATAAAATTCACTCTGTTGGTTTTTTCCATCTCCATTGAACACTAAGTTGCATATGACCATACAATACACCTCGTTCTTTTCACACGATCAGTCGGAAGCCTGAACAAAAATTCAGCCAAATGAAGGGTGAAATTTGTATATATTTCAATATTCTTTCCAGTGTCTCCATTTATAAAAAGGTAGACCTGGAAATGTCACGTGTTACTAGTGTCTGATTGAAACCAGCTGCCTTACGACCAAAAAAGAAATTACCAAAACAGATACTGATACCATTGTACTATTATTTCTTTACCCTCGCACCGATAGGACACAATCTAGGGATGGCCTCACCAAATCCAGTGATATATAATACTACGTTATTCAAGACATATTTTCAAACTGCCGTTAATGGTGAAAATTTGTGACCAATTTTTATTTACTCTCTCTATCTGATATTTTTTTCGTTCGTTTTATGGTCTTCTGTCTACTCCGTCTTTTCTTCATTTGATTTTCGTTGTCTACTTTTTAACAATTGTTGATCATTTCAAGGTATGTACTCATCGACATATTTTGTACTTCCGCATTTAAATGTACATAACTTTTTCTCACATTCCTGGCCGCTGGGAGTGCGGGAACGACAGTGTGGGATAAATCGATCCCACACTCTCAGAAACCGTCCCACACTCTGCAGTAAATATTACACGAGCTCTGATTGGATGATAAACAGTCTGTTTTGTTCCACGCGCAAAATGTTATCCAATGGCACGACGAGTAACAGACGGACCAGAACTACAAAGTAAGCAGGTCAAAGTACAGTGGCAGACGACAGAGTTGTCACGAGTTTTGATAATATTGTACGTGTCCAATATGAATTTAACGCATTTTGTGGTCATGTGAGAAAAAAAAATCTCACACACCAAGGACCTGGGATCAGATTTCTCACACTCGTTGGGGATATTTTGTCTCACACTCGCCTGCGGCTCGTGTGAGACAAAATATCCCAACTCGTGTGAGAAATCTGATCCCAGGTCCTTGGGGTGTGAGATTCTATTTATCTCCTTACTTATGTGTTTGCTTTTGCAAGAGTGAAGACGATTGGACGCCACAGCGTTCCGTACAGGAATAATAGCCAGTAAGCTAGGGAGTCGTTTGGTGTAGCTATACCTAGTTTGAGGACAGAGAGGTACGTAGAGTGTTACAATGGAGAACCACTTTAATCTTTCAAAGGTCTACGTCCGATCTTCACCTATCCGATCTCACTTACATTTTCTTCCCTACAGGGCCCTCACTGATTTTGTCCATTTCAAAAACTTTTATCAAATCACGGCCCTTCCACGGTCGAATGTATCATGTTTCTGCCGGATATCTTTTATCTCTCATATTTCATTTATCCTGTTTACATAAATGAACAGATGTCCATATTGCTGCGTGCCTATGCAGCACGTAACTTGATAGCAGAGAACCTTCCTTTTCCATCTCCCCACCATTCGATAATGGCCACCTCGTCCATGTTTACACTCATAGTCTTTTAACAACTCGCCAAACCGATAACCTGTCAGTGATCAGTTACGTTTCTCGATTCTAGGGATTCACTCAAACTGCAACTGTCAAGCCGCTGTCAGTATTTCCTTCGTTATCGATGTTGTTTTGTTTAATCATTTCATAATAATAATAGTAATAATAATAATAACAAGGCAGTATTGCTGAAGGCAATGAGTACTTGGGCCGTGATAGAGTAATTTTGAGGACAATATATACTACTATTCAAATATGGTCTTGAATTTCCTCCTGTCAATGAGGCATTTGATTAACTGGTTATTAAACGAAGCAATGGCATGACAACGGCAAAATATGTCTAGCAACTTTTGTGGAGTTTGAGGCAGGGGTTCTTTATTTATAGCGGGAATTGCTTAAACTCCTTAAATATTCAAATTTCAGCAAATTTCTTTTGTTCTCGATGGTAGATGTCTAATATTTAGATGGGCATATTTAGATTTCTACCCTATAGTTATCCCTATATACCAAAAATCGGACATCCAGCTCTATTGGCTTGCTCAGAATTAGATATGCGCATAATTAATGAGGTACAATATGTGGTGTCATAAGGTGTCCCATCATACCATTTATGAAGGTGTAGCACTTGTGGTTACTGAGTTGTGGACAAATATATATATTTGAGGTCAAAGGTCATCGAGGTCACGTGACATTTTGTCAAAATAATTGTATTGCTAAGTTATTCCTACATACCAAAAATCAAACCTCTAGCTCTATTGGCGCGCTCAAAATTATATATGCGCATAATTAATGAGGTACAATATGTGGTGTCATAAGGTGTCTTATCATACCAAATATGAAGGATGTAGCACTTGTGGTTACTGAGTTGTGGACAAATATATATATTTGAGGTCAAAGGTCATTGAGGTCACGTCACATTTTGTCATAATAATTGTATTGCTAAGTTATTCCTATATACCAAAAATCAGACCTCTAGCTCTATTGGCTCGCTCAAAATAAGATATGCACATAATTAATGAGGTACAATATATGGTGTCATAAGGTGTCCTTTCATACCAAATATGAAGGGTGTAGCACTTGTGGTTACTGAGTTGTGGACAAATATGTATATTTTAGGTCAAAGGTCATTGAGGTCACGTGAAGTTTTGTCAAACAAATTATATTGTTAACTTATCCCTATATACCAGAAATCAGACCTCTTGCTCTATTGGCTCGCTCATAATTAGATATGCACATAATTAATGGGGTACAATATGTGGCGTCATAAGGTGTCCCATCATACCAAATATGAAAGGTTTAGCACTTGTGGTTACTGAGTTATGGACAATAATGTATATTTGAGGTCAAAGGTCACCAAGGTCACATGATATTTTGTCAAAATGTCTGAGATATCTGCGTGAACCGATGGACTCACTGATGGACTCACGGACGGATATGAGCCAATCTATAAGCCCCCTGGACTTTATCCGTGGGGACAAAAAAACTGTGTCACTGCATCCTTTAATAGGCAATATGAATACGATGAGAAACTAAATTTTTATTTTTCTTGGCATCATACATGCGAATCTATGGAGAACTGCCTTATACATGGGAGTCTATGGAGGTGTAAACTAAAAAGTCCTCTAACACGGCCAAATTTGAAAGCATTGTGAAACAAATCGACGTGCATCTGTATGGGGTTGGGTCCTAGGCGTGAACGGACGCACGGACATGACCAAACCTATAAGTCCCCTCGGACTTCGTCCGTGGTGATTAAAAACAACGCAACAGTTATTACAGCTACACCGGCGGTAGGTTCATATCCAGAGCCCCGTACGGTCTGCCGCCGTCGCTTGAAAACAATCTCATGCACCCGGCCATATGGGCAGCTGGCCGGATGCATGACTTCCCGGAGAAGGCGAGCTGTCACGTTCGAGCTCAGGATTATTTGTCGATCAAATTTCAGTAAATTTACCTTACCTAGATGAAATTTTGTCTATAGGCTGAAATTTCGCCGAAGTTTGACAAAATTACATCGATTTTTCAGGTTCATATGCGACATTTTTGAGTTTTGAGTGCAGACAGAAATAAGTTTTGAGGCAACATGGCTGCGACCCCATGTTGACCCCTAGCCCTGCGTACGATGCTATGTGCTACAGCTAACACACAGCATCGTACGCAGGGCCAGCGAGAGAGTTGCCGACATCGACGGTTATTTACGAGAAGTGAATAAAAGACTGTCATTTTTGGAAGCGATCGAGTAGCTGAGGTAGGCTGGGATACGACTTGGGCCCAAGAACGCTGAATTTCGGCAGTAATTTGGCTTTTTACGTCAAGTCCCAAAATGGATTTGAAGTCACCGACCCTACGTACGCGTACGGGTCTTTGCAGGGCTGTGGTGAGCGGGGCAGTTAGCTGTAGCGGAACACACAGCATCGTACGCAGGGCTAGTTGACCCCAAGTGAAAATGTGTTCGCGATCAAACTTCCTATATTTTTTTCAGAATTTTCAACAAAATCATTGCTTCTTACATCTTTTGTAAAATATAAAATACTAAATAAAACTGCGATGTGCCATGTCTCCAGATTTCTAAAATATCGTTCGTTGACCGTTCGACGCAAACCTGTGACGCAGTTGAAATTCAATACTGACCGCCAAATAATCTTAATGAGACGAGATCAGTCTAGACATCCTCCAAATTATCCAACCATTCGCATTGGAGTTCAGCTCGCTTAGAGTATCATAACATTTTTCGGCCTTCTTTTAGATCGACCCTAATATCTCCCATTTAGGAAATAAATACACAAGCTACCTTGACAAAACTTCGTGCACCATCCAAGACCAAACGCACTACAAATCTGTCTTGACGTCATCATCTCCTTACATGGTAATTGGCATACCGTATTTTTTAGCAAAGGGGACACAAAATACGTCGGAGTATTCAGTTTCAAAACGTATTACATTGTGTGATGTTGTAAAAAAAAGTCATGTTACTGCAGTGGTATAAATTACAAAACACAAAAGTTCAAATCAGTTTATTTTGGACTGGCTTTACCCAACATTTCATATTGTTTCTTATGCCAGATTTGACCACGTGCTTACTGGCGACCCCTTTTCATGCAAATTTTGTGTCAAATGATGTGTTCCCCTGGAAAAACAAACGTACGATTTCTAAATGAAGGAGGCGAAATTTGCCCTCAAGACGCGAAACCACCCCTTAGGGGTGTACCTAGCTATTTTTAACGACTCTTACGAGCTTCTCGAATCTGCAGCTCTATTTCGAAATGATGGTCTGGTTTTCTCAGCTCAAGGATAAGTGTTCTCCATCGCTGTGGGCATTACTATTCTCAACCGGGGGTACAGTTTCCAGTCGTAATGTTTTCATTGTGTCCGGGATATAAAACCTTTCCTTTTCAAACTTTCTCTTTGATTAACACTAATCCACATCTTGTCAGTGATTAAACATGTTTCAAGTTTAAATGTTAAATTCTGGTCTCGAGCCCTCCTGTTCGACCAAACCGAAATTACCCTCCCACTTTGGCTCGTCCAGTGGGTGTAGCAAGGGTCGTGCCATCGCCTAGGAAACGGAGGGTGCATTAATTGTTGCATTTCGATGCACATTTTGATTATATTCAGAAGATTTTGTGGCCAGAACTCAGATAGAGAAGCATTTATATTCACATCTCACTTATTCAAGACTGACTGAGAGCAGCACTTCCATTCAGTTAACATCATTACGCCATTTATTATGCCAAGAAAGATGAAGCCAATACATTTTGCCCTCCCTGGTCTCAGCCAGAAATGGTTATACCTTACAGTTTTTTCCCACGGAATGAAAACAAATGTACTTGGGCTGAGGCCCAAGTACAATAATATTTTTTTTTAAAACGCCTTCCATGTAAAAACAACACCTAAAGGCGCAGAACCACATACCAAGCGAAAGTTTTAAAAAAAAGTTTAAAAAGGTTACAGATAAAGGTAATTTTTAACATGAGATTTAAAAACATCATAGTCGTTAAAAACATCATCGCAAAAGACAAGCAGACTTCCTCATTACGTATAGCAAACGCGAAGAAAAGATGTCACAATCTGGTCAAATTGGTTTAAGTTTAGGAATCATAACATGACCCTTATTTTGCATTTTAACAAAAATTAAACCTTTGAGGGCCACTGAAAGCATACATTCTGTACGAGTGACTTTGGGCAACTAAAGCTGTTATAACATGCCAAGCCTAGTGGATAAAAATACATATGGTTTTGGCTCAATACCGCTTTTAACTAACTTGGGTAGAGTGGGCAGTGATGCTGTCTGGTATAGGAAAGCAGTTAAGATGCTATTGACGAAAATTCTTGGAACCGTCCGCCCACGATGTTGGAGGCCGGATACCTTTCTGTTTGCTGGAATCGAACTGTTTTCTGGTCAGACATTTCGCTTAATTTACTTTAAAATTGCTGCATGTAGGACTATGATGGATTGAAATCGTTTGGTCTTGCCGTGATATGTTACCACGAACAATGAGCTGCTTCGTAATCCATTCGCTTACAAAAGTACTTGCCTCTTCTCTCATCTAATGTACATTGACGTCTCTCTTTCTACAATATGCAAGCTGTTGTTCATGAGCCATCGGATCTCTTGTGTGTTTGTTCGCTGTGGCTTTACTCGATCATATCGAGGCCCTTTATTTTAGTGTTAGGAAATAGGCCATATGCAAGCCTATGGTCTATACATATAGCTGGTCGACTCTACATGTATTCCTCAGCTTTTCTTCCTAGACCTATCCGCCTTCGGTTCTGTTAACGAATTCCCGTTTGTCGATTCGCCTGTCATTCTCTCCTCGTCTCTCCATTCTTCAAGAAAGGCGTGGTATAGTGCAGTTTGCCTTCTCCCATTCAGCGCTAAAATTTGCTTGATTAACTTAATTACAGACACGATATATCTAAAAACTAGTTTACTGACTTCCACGTGTTGTAACCATCAAAACGCTATCTGCAACAGAGAACAACCAGTTTTCAGAATATTACTTTTGATAATGTTGTATTCCTTACATGAATACCCATGATTTCTTTATTTTATTGCTCCCTTCCTAAATTATAGAAATCATTTTATTCCTACAAATACAGCTAAGCTGAAACATTTTTTAAAGATCAGTTGCACGTATATACTTTAGTCCTACGCACTTTGCTCTTAATCCAAACAACGACGACTCACTAGGAAACTAGTGATTAATTCAACATGTTGTTTGCGACCAACAATCTTCAATATTGTGTCATGGAAATTTAAGATGCACCTATCTTGGCAATCATCATACATACATTATTCAAGTTCTTTTTGACCTTATGTCGATTGGACCAATTGCATTCAATACCATCTGGGCCAAACGGTTGACTAAAATTCCATTTGAAACCCAGGAAGTAACATCTGCAAGGGAATGCCTAGATGGTGGCATTTAACTATTCTTGGTATCTTACTGTAAATAGCTTTTGTCTTGTGTGTGTGTGGGGAGGGGGGCCAAACTACGTGATATTGAAATGCATTGTGGGTAAAACGTCGACTTCTCACCACAGCAAGAGTTTGAGATAGTCGTGTATGTTTGTTCATAAAACTAGCTAAACTCATTCATGATTTCATCTTTTTTAGACAGACTGGCATTAAATTCCTGAATAACCTATAACTTTACTTTTTCTTCTGCAACTGTAGGTGTTTTTACCTGTAGAAACCCGTCATATTGAACATGTTGAAAATATGGTCGACCGCCAACCACCTGAGACTTGCGTGACTTACCATGGTGGCAATTAATCGTATAACGGTACCGAGAATTAGGGCGAGTCATGGGACGAATATACAATAGACACTGTCGCAGCGTCCTTCAGATGAGAGAACTGAACAAAAAAACCCAGCAAAAGATGTTTCCAGTCACTCTTTAATCTGCATGCACAACTCATCAATGAAAGTGGACCTGGTGTATTTAGTGTATCAGCAGTGATCCCGTTAATGATCTACTTAAAATCGTGAGAACTATTTTTAACTTAAGTGGAAGAAATTTAGTAAGGAGAGGAACGACTTGTTAGTGAATGCATTATGATTGGAGCAGAATGGTGCATGCTCGTTTTGGCTTCACTCCATCTTTGTGAGTTGATTATCCAGTCATAGGAAGTGAATGCCCAGCACAATATATTGAATGCCCAGGACAATATGTTAATGCCTAGGACACCACCTTTGTGACTTGATTAGTCACATATGTGCGAGTTTTAGGTCGGTGTAATAGCTGCGACAAGCTGATCTTGTATTTACCAAACTACATAATGATCGTCTGTCCTAGTTAAGTAAATCCTGATGCACAGCCGTCAACAGTACCGAGGTGAACGGAGATATATTATCTTCCGAATAGCAGAGTTACGTGCAATCCATCATGTGATAACCAGAAGTCACGTACGTGTGACAGGGACATTCAGAACGGCAAACGACGCTTTTGTACACGTAGTCATAGTAAAGTGTAATATGACACAGATTTTTGGACGCTTTTTCCTCGTGAATTTAGGCAAGCAACGTCATAAAACGTCATTGCAAATTTGCAAACATCTTTGATATCAGAATATTTCGTGGAGTTTGCCAGGACAAAAGTACTTGCTGTCGGATTGTTTGACACGGACGGAATGCACTCTTTATCTCACGCTTCGACAAAGATTTCTTCTTTATAAATATCCGCAGTAAAGAATTCGGCCGACTTAATTCAACGATTGAATGAGGTGTAAGAATCGTCGTCACGTAGAAAAATTAATGTTTAAAAGTCACATGAATTTCGCCACATGTTTCCGAGAACATTTGTTGCAGCATTATATAATAGCGGAAACTCACAGCTAAACCAAAACCTCACACATCAGTACGGAAAATGTGTAACTAACTAAACCTCTCTAATACAAAGAGTCGACAGAAGGCCCTCTTTTTGAAAGCTTAGTTTCATCCATTTTACTCACCTGCCTATTATGACAAGAGAATTCGAAACATTTCGATTATTAAACGGGAACTAAATTGTACCTATCAATAATATTTTAGGGTTTTCTTCACTACAAAAAAAAAAACATGTACATTTGCTTCTCCGCTTGTCTGAAGTATGAACGAATGCAAAGTACCAGCTTTTAGAAACTCAATGTTCTGCGTGCAATATTCATTATATGATTCTGGCCTTACCACAATTTTGTTTCTTACAGCAACATCGGACATTGCGTATACAGGCTTGCTTCAAACTAAATTTGTAAACATTAAGCATTCTTCGACTTGATTATGGAGTGAACCAAGAAACCGCCTCTCCAAGCAAAGCAAAAATAACTGTTAGTACGAATGTACGTCAACAGTATTGGCGTTTGTAACTCGTATAGCGTTGAATATTTCGTCTCACTCTGAGCGATTCCTTGTGCAGCCACCAACTCAAGGTTTGAACGCACACATGCAAGGCATGATCATAACCCGAAGCGCACTCGGGGCATGCGCTGGAACATGTACTTTTTTCAGCCTTGGCAGGCAAGAAAACACGGAATGCAGCTACGTATACGATCGATATGTAATGTTGCAGAGGATCTTTTGCTAGATTTATCAGCAAGAAAAAGACCCCTTTTGCACCGCAAAAGTTTGTCTACATTCGAGACATGAAAGTATGGCGCCTTCTATATGTACAGACTGAGATTGAAGTATCAAATTATTCAAGACCCGCAAATCCAAAATACAATCGAACGTGCAACTGGTTGGCATCCATTGCACTTTTACACAAAAGCACAAAAAAAACCATACCAGATGTTACGTAGTGGGGGAAAGTTTTATTGAATTTAAAGTTAAATATAGATTTAGAGCAAGTCTAAGATTAATAGATATAGATGCACCAAAGCGAAGTAATTTGATAACAGGCAATGGCGCATACGATTGAGAGTCCATGCACTATGTCGAAGACAGAAAATCCATAATAAGCATATTTGCTGAATTTTCCACAAAACTAGGTAAAACATTATCATGTTAACATTTTTGTGAGGTTCCTGAAAATTCAAAGTAAATTGGAAGCTAAGCTTTCAGGGAAACATTTACTGTCTAATAAGGTATTGTACTGGCCATAAGTTCGTTCAGTGGGGATGAAGCCGTTTGTCGATCAATAGACATAGTTGTCCCTGCAGAGGAACTTGTCAATATCGCTACCCTCTCGGGTGTAATAGCAATACTGCACCAGGACGTCGGTTTCCACCTCGGTGTTTGGAGGTTTGAAGCAAACACCGTCCGATAATTGTTCCGGACACTCCTGAAAGAATAAAAAGACAGGGATATTTCAATAGACACTTTCACATGGATCATTATCTTGTTCATGGGGCAAGAAGTCTTTCACTTAGATTTGATTGAAGGTGAAAGAGACATAGTTGCTTTTTTCTTTTTTAATTTTTGATCGAATTTTCATTAGTTTTGTTACAGAAAGCAACTAAATTTCTTCTTCCTCTCACTGAAAGTATGTTGAAATACAGATTATTCGCACCGCAAACAAAACGCACCCGGCGGGACGATGCCAGGATTATCGTTCACAGACAAATGCTAGTCCGGATAAAGTTCAGTTTTCGATTAATAACACTGGACATTGCACTCAGCAGGCAGAGTTAAGGTAGTGTGCGCCTCGAAAGTGTAAGACTTAAACTTTTGCTCAAACTTTTCTCGAGGAATCTTTCAACCACTCTCTTTCAAAATCAGGAATAAAAATCGGGGGTCACCGTGCAAATTTTGGTACAAGAGAAGCAAATAACCCAAGATTTACCCATATTTGAAATTCAAAATGGCCGCCATTCCAATGTTAAATCTATGGAGAAAAATACAATTTTTGAATTTCGAAAAACTAAGCTGTTAAAGAGTTTTTTTTCACCAAGAGCTTTCAAATGAACCCCAACAAGTGGTATATCAGAAAAGAATTGTAAAAGTGTGAGAGTTCAAATATCTGTCCCTGAGGCGCGTTCTACCTTAACGAGTTCAAGACGAGATATTTATACGTAATCTGGGGGAGCTGCACAGGCATGTATTTCAGAAATGGAACAAAATCGATGGAAATGTTACACTTAATGGAGCATGTTTTCTGGGTCTAAATGTGCTATGTGTCTCGGCACATCTGGTCTAAGCTTATAAAAATCGCCGATATTTGTCGGCGATATCGGGACTAATATCGATACTAGTCGAATCTAGGCTTGTCAAATCGCGGGTATATATCCGATGCATATGAGCGATTTCACTACCTTACAGATCTGGCCCCGCGGTCTGGCCAAGCCTGACTTCTTTAGTCCGACACTATCTTCGACAATATACAATACTATAGACTTGTCAAAAACGGTGGGTAAATATCCTCTGTCGGAGATTTCACCACCTCACATATCATATTAATAATAATAATAATTTATTGTTTAACGACCACTACACACCTTGTGTCAGTGGTCTGTACATTATAGAAAATTACTGGAAGAACTAAAACATTCGAAGAAAATACAAAACAACTCAAAGAAAATAGTGTAATTAAAACCAATCGATAAAAACAAGCAAGCTTAAAATCTAGACTAAAGGATCCACCTAAAAACAGCAAAGGAAGTATTCTAAAAAATTCACTAAAAAATGATAAAAATTAAATAAAATATAAAAAAATGCAGGTAAAAATTATATCCAAGTCAACAGTAGCATTGACGAAATTAATGGTTTTGAGAGACTTCTTAAAAAGAGCGAATTTCTTTATCATCAGAAGTTCGGGCGGCAAACTATTCCACAGTTTAGGGGCATTCACGCTAAAAGTTCTGTCACCATATGTTCTAGAAAGTTGTTTCCCGTGATCTTTGACAGAAAAGGGATTCAATCATACACCGACACTCCTTCTCGTATTAGGATGTACTGGGCTATCAATTGTTACTAGTTCTGATAAGTAATTTGGAACCAATTCATCTTAATGGACAATTTTAAAAACCAAACAAAGAATTTTAAAACGGATTCGTTCTTCTACTGGGAGCCAATGTAGCTCCTTGAGTATAGATGTCATATCAACGTGACGGCCCATCTTCCGTCCAGTTACCAAACGAGCAGCAGAGTTCTGAATGTGTTGAAGCTTGCTCAATCTATATGTAGGTAGGCCAAAAAGTGAAAGTTTCAACCACTTCTTTAGAAACAACAAGACAGTCGGGCCTGCTTCTTTTACGAGTTACTGAACCGGCATGAAGCGTGAATTTCGCACCCTGCCCATATTTCGCATTTCAACAAAAAATTAACATTTGAGGGCAACTGAAAGCATACATTCTGTATGGGTGAGTTTAGGGAACTAAAGCTGCTATAATATACTAAGCCAAAGTGGGTAAAATGGCTCAATACACCTTTACACTGACTCGGCAGAGGGGCGGGATGAGTGATACTGTCTGGTAGGAGATGCCATTGTCGAAAATTCTTGAAACCGTCCGCTCACAATGTTGGAGAGCCGGTACCTTTCCGTTTGGTGGAATCGAACTGTTTTCTGGTCAGACATTTCAGTCGATTCACATTAAAATTGCTGCATGTAGGACTTAGGGAGCCTTCAGTAATTACAGGGGGTGGGCCGGGGGAATTGGCGGGAGGGTCACCTTTTAGAAAACTGATCAAGGGGGAGGGTCACTTTTTATAAACCTATCTTAGGGGAAGGGTCAGTTTTTACGGCCGGGGGGGCCCGGCAAAATTCAGGGGGGGGTCATCATAATTTTGGAATCCGCAAAGGGGGGGTCATCGCTTTTTCACTGGTAGGAAAGGGGGGTCACCACATTTCAAAAACATAATACCAACAATAAAGTTCACTTTATGCCATGGCCATGATCGACCCTCTTTACCGGCGGGCCGCCTTCGGCGGCCCACTACAATAAATATACCGGTACATTATGTATTACCCATGACCCTCTTAACGGGCAGAAGCCTTTGGCGGCCCACTCCAATTCGGTTTACTTCATGCAATGGCCATGATTGACCCTCTTTACCGGCGGGCCGCCTGCGGCGGCCCACTACAATAAATTGACTTTATTCCAAATTGAAGCCGCGGCTTGTATTAGAAACATTTTTGAGGGACCCCTGGGATCACGCACTGAATAATGGTAATGGCCGCGTGCCTTCAGCGGCCCTGTCCAGTAAAGTCTACTTTATGCAATAGCCATGATCGACCCTCTTTACCGGTGTGCCACCTTGGGTGGCCCACAGAATAAAGTTGACTTTACGTAATGGCCCATGACCCTCTTAACCGGATGGCTGCTCTTGTCCATGGACATGAGTTGTCTATGGAAATGAAGTTAAAAATTGCCTTACAGTCGTCCTAATTAACAGACGTTTCAATGGATGTGGCTGAGAAGTTTGTGCACTGGCATCGAATAAAGAGCGCCGCATACCGGAGTTCAAATCCAAACCATGCGGGTAAATTTGACGTATGGGTTTGGTTATTTTTCAGGGGGGGGTCATCAATTTTTTTCTTCTGACAAAGGGGGGGGGGTCATCTTTTTTCACAAAAAATGCAGGGGGGGTCTATATTTTTTGAACACCGGCGACAAGATTTTGCCGCCCCCCCCAGGCCGTAAAAACTGAACGCTCCCTTAGGGGGAGGGTCACTTTTGACAGAAGCCGATTTTACGGCCAAACCTTTGATTGTCCGTGTGATAATTCCTGTGTAGGAAATCACCGACGAAATATGCCAATTCTTTTAAATACATACACATTATCCACAAGTTTCACAAGCAAAGAAGATGCAGTTGTATCCTACATTAAACACCTTGAACAGTTAAAACTGATGAAATACAGGAGACAAAAACATATGCGACAGGTGGAAAAGTGTATATCAATTATCAAATGTACATAAATGTAAAGATATTGTTAGTTTTGTATTCTAAAAAAATGTTCATAGTTCTCTCATAGATTACATCTACAGTGAATCAACATTTCAGTGAAATTCCAACATCAAATTTCTTGCATACAGACTTGTAACCACACTAGTCTAATCAAGCGTACAGAAATACACAGATTTACCTAGTTTGTACTGGAAAAAATTATTCATAGTTTCATCATAGACTGCCATGTATAGTGAATCAACGTTTCCGTGAAATTCCAAAATCAAATGTCTTGCACAACAATGGACTTGCAACTACTCTAGTCTAATCAAGAACATTACGGGAAAGCCCCATTAACTTAGGAATACCGTACTTCCCTAGAGGATCAATTTCACAGAGCTGCCTTTCCTACAATGGCACTACAATAGCACCAGCTGGATTAGATAAACATTACAATGGAACATTCACACCTTGGGGGTTAAAAGTCTTCTGTTGTCACCCGAGTTGCTCAGGCAAGGACTCGGGTTTCAGGTACCATGCAAGTTAATGCAGTCGTCCCCTAATGAATATTAATGTCAATAATCAAGCACGCATAAATACACAGATTTACCTAGTTTTGTATTGGAAAATTTTTTTTTAAAAATCGAATTTTTTGTACACAAATTCACATGTTACTTCCCACATCAAGCAAAGCACATTTAAATATATTATCAAATATATATAATATACAGATATAACTTGTTTTGTGGGGGGAAATTGTCAATAATTTGCCAGATAGACTCCATGTATTATAAATTGATATTTTGGGTTGAAGCACTATATCAGCCACACCTTGCCTTCTTTATAGTTGCACAAAATATGGTGACCTCAAATGTATTAAATATCATGTGCCTTCAAAAATGCATGTGTGATAATTGCGACTCCCTCCCAAAACGCCAGCACTCCCCTCCGTAATTTGTCGCTAACTGACATAACAATTAAACCAATTGTTATGTAAATTAGCTGTTACTGTTTCAGTAATTCCTTGGAAGAATACTGCAGTGGTTGGGGAGGGTCAAGTTTTAGAATGTCGGACAAGGGGGAGGGTCACATTTTAGACAAGAGGATAGGGGAGGGTCACATTTTACAGTACAGGTGTGCCCAGAATTCCCCCCGGCCGGCCCACCCCTGTAATTACTGAAGGCTCCCTTACGATCGATTGAAATCGTTTGTTCTTGCCGTGTAATGTTTCTTCCGCAATATGTTACCACAAACAATAATCTGCTTTGAAATCTGTTCGCTTATAAAAAATACTTGCCTCTTCTCTTATTTTAAATACATTGACGTCTCTCTATTTTGCGATATGCAAGCTGTTGTTCATGAGCCATAAGATCTTATGTGTGTTTGTCCGTTGGAGCTTTACTCGGTCATATCGAGGTCATTATTTTAGAGTTTGGAAGAGGTCATATGCAAGTCGTTGGTATATATGTAGCTGGTAAAGTCTATTCCTCAACTTTTCTGTGCGTATCTTCCTAGACCTATCTACCCTCGGCTCTGTTAACGAATCCCCGTTTGCCGATTCGCCTGTCTGTCTGTTTGTTCGTGAACTAGCGAAACTCATTCATCTTGTCATCTTTTAGACAGACTGGCATTAAATTCCTGAATAACCTATAAATTTACCTTTGCTTCCGCAATCGTAGGTGTTTTACCAGAAGAAATCCGCCATATTGAAAATATGGTCGACCGCTGACCACCTGAGACTTGTATGACCTACTTAATAGGTGGCAATTAATCGTATCGAAGGTACTGAGAATTATGGCGAGTCATAGGATGAATATACAACGTAGATATTGTGTAGAGTCCTTCAGATTATAGGTGGAACAAAAAAATTACCAAAACAATGTTTCGAGAAACTGCTTAATCTACATGCACAACTCATCACTGAAACAGGACCTGGTGTATTTTGTCTATTAGCAGTGGTTACGTTAATGACCTTCTGAAATCATGACAACTATCTTTAACTTCAGTCCAAAAAATCTTAGTTAGGAGATGAACGACTTGTTAGTGAATGCATTATGATTGGAACAGAATGGTACATGCGCATTGTGGCTTCATCCACCTTTGTGAGTTGTTTGTCCAGTGATAGGTAGTAGTCTAGAACAGCATTAGTCACATATGTGCGAGTTTTAGGTCAGTGTAATAGCTGCGACAAGCTAATCTTGTATTTACCATAATATATAATCATCGTCTGTCCTAGTTAAGTAAATCCTGATGGGCAGCCGTCAACTGTACCGAGATGAACGAAGATTATCTTCCGAATAGCGGCAGTATAGGGAGGTCGAGTTACATGCAATCCATCATGTGAGAACCAGAAGTCATGTACGTATGACAGGGACATTCACCAAAGGCAAACGACACTTTTGTACACGTAGTCATAATTACGTGTAATATTTTGCAGATTTCCTGGACGCTTTTTCCTCGTTAATTTAGGCAAGCAACGTCATAAAGAGTCATTGAAAATTTGCAAACATCTTTGATATCACAATATTTCGTAGAGTTTTCACCAGTACAAGAGTACTGACTGTCGGATTTTTGACACGGACGGAATGTCGTGGCCTCAGTCCACTCTTTATCTAACGCTTCGAGAAAGATTTCTTCCTCATAAATATCTGCAGTAAAGAATTCGGCCGACTTAATTCAAGGATAGAATGAGGTGTAAAAATAGTCGTCACGCAGAAAAATTAATTTTTCCAAAAGTCACACGAATTTTGCATGTTTCCGAGAAAACTTGCAGCAATATAATAGCAGGAACGCACAACTAAACCAAAAACTCTTACGTCAGTACGGAAAATGTGTATCTAAACCTCTCTAATACAAAGAGTCGACAGAACGTCCTCTTTCTGAAAGCATTTCGATTCAGAGTCACCAACTATTGAGGTAGAACGCGCCTCGGGGACAGATTATCGGACTCTCAAACTTTTTCAATTCTTTTCTGATCTACCGCTTGTGGGGGTTCATTTTAAAGCTCTTTGTGTAAGAAAACTTTTCACGGGCTTACTTTTTCGAAATTCGAATATTTTATTTTTCTCCATGGAGTTAACACAGGGATGGTAGCCATTTTGAATTTAAATATCGATAATCCTATTTATTTGTTTTTCTAGTACCAAAATTTGCACGGTGACTCCTGATTTTTATTCTTGATTTTGAAAGAGAATGGTTGAAAGAGTTCTTAAGGAAAATTTAAGCAAAAGTTTAAGTCTTTCACTTTCGAGGCGCATACTATCTTAAAGGGGAACAAACTTGTACCTATGAATAATATTTTAGGGTTTCCCTACTAAATACCAAGTACAGTTTCTTCTCCGCTTGTCTGAAGTATGAACGAATGCAAAGTACCAGCTTTTAGAAACTCAATGTTCTGCGTGCAATATTCATTATATGATTCTGGCCTTACCACAATTTTGTTTCTACAGCAACATCGGACATTGCGTATACAGGCTTGCTTCAAACTAAATTTGTAAACATTAAGCATTCTTCGACTTGATTATGGAGTGAACCAAGAAACCGCCTCTCCAAGCAGAGCAAAAGTAACTGTTAGTACGAATGTACGTCAACAGTATTGGCGTTTGTAACTCGTATATAGCGTTGAATATTTTCGTCTCACTCTGAGCGATTCCGCGTGCAGCCACCAACTGAAGGTTTGAACGCACACGTACAAGGCATGATCATAACCCGAAGCGCACTCGGGGCATGCGCTGGAACGTGTACTTTTTTCAGCCTTGGCAGGCAAGAAAACACGGAATGCAGCTACGTACGATCGATATGTAATGTTGCAGAGGATCTTTTGCTAGATTTCTCAGCAAAAAAAAGACCCCTTTTGCACCGCAAAAGTTTGTCTACATTCGAGACATGAAAGTATGGCGCCCTCTATATGTACAGACTGAGATTGAAGTATAAACTTATACAACACTCGAAAAAATCCAAAATCAAATCCAACTTGCGACTGGTTGGCATCCGTTCCACTTTTACACAAAAGAACAAAAACCCAAACAAACCAGATGTTACGTAGTGGAGGAAAGTTTTATTGAATTCAAAGTTAAATATAGATTTAGAGCAAGTCTAAGTTTGATAGATATAGATGCACCAAAGCGAAGTACTTGAATAAGGGCAATGGCGCATACGATTGAGAGAGTCCATGCACTATATCGAAGACAGAAAATCCATAATATGCTCATTTGCTGAATTTTCCACAAAAGTAGGTAAAACATTAATCATGTTAACATTTTTGTGAGGTTCCTGAAAATTCAAAGTAAATTGGAAGCTAAGCTTTCAGGGAAACATTTACTGTCTAAAAGGTTGAGGTAAGGCATTCGGTGGCACCATTCTATGCAACTGGCACACCCCGGTTTCAACAGAAAATAAGGTATTGTACTGGCCATAAGTTCGTTCATTCGGGATGAATATAGACATAGTTGTCCCTGCAGAGGAACTTGTCAGTATTGCTACCCTCTCGGGTGTAGTAGCAATACTGCACCAGGACGTCGGTTTCCACCTCGGTGTTTGGAGGTTTGAAGCGAACACCGTTCGATAATTGTTCCGGACACTCCTGAAAGAATAAAAAGACAGAGATATTTCAATAGACACTTTCACATGGATCATTATCTTGTTCATGGGGCAAGAAGTCTTTCACTTAGATTTGATTGAAGGTGAAAGAGACATAGTTTCTTTTTCTTTTTTTTTTAATTTTTGATCGAATTTTCATTAGTTTTGTTACAGAAAGCAACTAAATTTCTTCTTCCTCTCACCGAAAGTATGTTGAAATACAGATTATTCGCACCGTAAACAAAACGCACCCGGCGGGACGACGCTAGGATTATCGTTAACAGACAAATGCTAGTCCGGACAAAGTTCAGTTTTCGATTAATAACACTTGACATTGCACTCAGCAGGCTGAGTTAAAGATCCATTAGCTGTAACTTTGGTCAGTTTTTAAATTTTGTTTGTTCTTTGTATCATCTGCAGTTTCTGGTTTGAATCCCTCAACCATGGAGAAATTCTTGATATTTAGCTCATAAATATACCCTATATGAGTATAATCTGCATTGTTATTGTTTAAACTTTGTATTCAGGTCAGGACTAGAATACATTTATCAACAATAACAATGGTCATTTCACATATACAGGCTGTGTTGGCAAGCAAGACATCGGGCATTGGTCATGATGATCGGATTATAGTAAAATTCTGTAGTTGATACATTGAAACAGAGTAGTGAAAAAATTAGTCAAAAGTTACAGCTATGTCCCTTAAAGGTAGTATGCGCCTCGAAAGTGAAAGATTTAAACTTTTGCTCAAACTTTCCTCAAGGAATCTTTCGACCACTCTCTTTCAAAATCAGGAATAAAAATCGGGGGTCACCGTGCAAATTTTGATACAAGAGAAACAAATAACCCAAGATTTACCCATATTTGAAATTCAAAATGGCCGCCATTCCAATGTTAAATCTATGGAGAAAAATAAAATTTTCGAATTTCGAAAAACTAAGGTGGTAAAGAGTTTTCTTTCACCAAGAGCTTTCAGATGAACTCTAACAAGTGGTATATCAGAAAAGAATTGTAAAAATTTGAGAGTTCAAATATCTGTTCTTGAGGCGCGTTCTACCGTAACGAGTTCAAGACGAGCTGCAAGAACAAAAACGACGGAAATGTTACACTTAATGGAGCATGTGTTCTGGGTCTAAATGTGCAAGACCACCTCGAATTACTCGACCATTCAAATAAACCGGTGTAAGCATGCGTAGGGTATTTAATTAAACTGACCACCGTAACGTCCTGTGTCTCTATAGGCCTGTATTAAAGTAGCACACAATTTATAAACCTCTTTGGCTGCCGAAATTCAGGCACATCCGTACGGCATCGGGTCATATGCTCGTTATGATAGAAATAAGTGCCTATAGGGGTGCAAGCCAACCTGCTGGGATAATCCAGTCTTGTACAACTAACAGCATAATATATGTCAATCATTCTTCAGTCCTGACCAAACTAGTGATAAAGCATTACAAGTTAAACGTACATATATTGGAAAAGGTTACAAAAACACATCAGGAGACGGAAACATGTCGCATTGCATAAATGATTAACGTGGCAAACTTTTGTTTCAAAAAATGTATGACTTACGTCTAAAGGAGTACATCTGACCAAGGCCCAACCCGAACTGAAGAACAAATCGGTGACACATCTGACACAGTCAACGCGTTCCAAACCAGTCAACTCTCCCTGTAAGAATGGCAAACGAAGAGCGTAAAGTCACTCGCACGCATATTATTAGTATAAGTAGCCGATTTGTCGAACATAATACCATGGCATATCGATTTATTTTGTGTTCACACCATTGGACAAACCGTGCGTCCAATGATAGGAACTTTACACCGCGTTTCATATTTCATATTTCATATTTCGCCGAAGTGACATACACGTAGTTAGTATTTTGTACCCGGACAGCAACCTTATTATCCCGAAATTTCTATCAAAAGTAGACGCAAATCGAATGTGTATTTACCGATACGTGAGTGACAACGTACTATATATATTCACCACAATTACATTGCTACAACTATTAACCCAATCATTTACACACAAAGCCTACCAAGTCGATGTTAGTATTGTTGTCAAACGTTTCATCCTGTATACTGAAGATCAAGAACGATTTGGTCTTGTCGATGAATTCTGAAGTGGTCAAATAGCCCGAAACTGTGGCATTAGGTGTCTGGCTCTCGGTCTCCCGTAGCGCCTGTCGCATGCCCGGAGGGCAGACAACTTCATGGGTGCAGGCCATGTTATCGATGCCCCCTGTGATTCTCTTGACTGTGCACATCAGGCAAGTGTTGCACCGACCCCGAAGGACACTGTCGTCATCTCGGCGACAGTGAGGAGGATGAGGACGTTGAGGAAGGTTAGGAGGATGAAGATGAGGAGGATACTCAGCACCAACGCTGGACACCAAGACGAAAGCGATCAACAAGAGGTATCGCATTTTGACCTCAGACTTCTCACGGTAGGCTGTGACAGGTCTACACATATCTATCCGGCAGTGGTGGAGCGCTATTTAAAGGATTTGCAGTACCAGGGGTACGCACTCACGATACATTCAAGCGTGAAATTCGTGACCTGATATGTCTAACCACAACGGAACCAGTCCCTTCCATGATAGTTTGTCTTGACCCCCGGTTGCATGGTCCGAACAAGGATAGCTTGACTGAGTGCGCCATAGAGGGTGTGATTACATTTTGTCGTTTGATTTTAAACGATATAGCCTACACAAGCATAGCAGCTCGCTGGTATTTTGCGATATTAACCCCTGTATTGCGATGATTCGCAAATATTTCAACAATGGCAAATATTTTGCTATCAGCCAGCCGATCGAAAAAGATGGAAAAAGACGATGACTATCGGCAGCTTTCCTTTGTGCAAAATGAATAAATAAGTAGATAATAATACAATAATTTTAAATCATTAAATATCTGTCTTAATACTGCAGCATTGCTTCTTTTGAAAATGTTGCTAACATCAGCCAACCTTGTTGAGTGCATCATTTTAAAAACACATTTCGTCTCTTCTTTAAATACTTTGTCGTCATTTGTTTTCGTCAACAGATCCGTATAACATTTGATATTTGTAGGGCGAACCGACAAATGTATAGTAAATTATTATACACTTGTGTCTGCAACCTATGGAGTTTCGTCACACAGTAAGTGTCAGTATCAGAGGACACGGAGTCCAATAACTTTGACGTGGAATACAATAATTTGGGTGTTATTGACGCTGTACACATACCCGCAATCAGTGCTGTGCCATCGCGTGCTTGTGATCCAAAATGCAGAAACGAATGCAATTATTGGGAGTGTACAGGAACTAAAGTGGGTTTAGGGACTGTGCTCATTAAGGCAATTACGCGCTAGTTGTTCTCAGCAAAAGAGTGGGACTTGACCGAAGGCTAATGGAAGTACGCGTACAGCCGTCACCAGGAGTAGAAGTAACCAGAATAGCGTATACATCTGCCGCGATGACAGTGTGCTTAGGCCCTCATGTTCTTCCGAGCGAAATATAATATCTTGCTATATCCCCACATAATTCTAACACAGAATTGGTATAAATTCCCCTCACTTCTTAAACATTTGACATCGACATTCCAAATGCATCACTCTTTTCATTAACAATATTCATGAGTGAAATAATTAAGTCAAATATTTCCGCTTCACATATTATACCATTCCACGTCATGCAATAAAGTACGGTGTACTTGACTTCAGTTTGAAAGCATACCAAAGAAACGGACATTATAAATTTCATGCAATGTTTCGTCAATGTACAGCTCACATCTTGCAATAGATGAGAAAATCAAACAACTGCACTGTCTGAACACTAAGCTCGCCGAGGAAAATCGCTGAGTATGCTGGCTGCAATGTAACATCCGGTGAAAGAGAATAAGTGGTTTAAAGTTGAGCGTGAATTTAGCAAAGTTATACACTCAGCAGTACTAAGCCTACATGGGAAGCCAGAAATTGACGATCAATGACATTATGAGATTCAATTAAAGTAATTGACCGACAAGATAAAGTAGCAAAGGCTCAAGGAGAATTTACAAAGGCATTGAGCTTTTTCAGAAATGGTAATCAACGAAATCAGAATGGAGAACGTCCACTTTGTCCATTATCAACCGTTTGGATTCTAGTCTATAGTTGCAAGACCTGCCTCTACACGGAATTCAACTATCAGCAACCGTACACCATATAAACCGTTAGCCTTGCACAGTATATAACGTGTTTCCAACCCGCCATCTGACTGCTATGTGACCTTCAACGAGGTCATGCTGACATAGTTGTGAGTCACAGACCTCATCATATGACATGCGGCGATTTCACATCGTAAAACCGTCTTTTGTGTAGCTGGATCAATATGCGAATATTTCTCATCACTACTGTAATATCAGAAAGACAGATATATTGGAGTGCATTTGCGATATAACAGCCTAAACCATTTAGGTCTACAACTGGGAAGGTGAAAAAGTACATTACGTCCCTAGAAATAGAAATACCAGAGAAGTCTGCTCATGAAGTTCCTGACTTGCAGAAGGCCAAAAAAGCTCAATGATTTTTTTTCTCATCCTCTCTTGCGTCGATGAATACACTACAGTCGCTTCAGCCTTGCTTTGAATGGTGAACGTCAAATCACAATCGAAAATACGAATAATTTATGGAGGCACCGTGGACCAGTGGTTAGGATAACGGACTCGTAGATGCAGATCTAGAGTAGCGGATTCACTGTCGGAGGACGGTGAGTTCGAGACTAGGACTGTGTTGTGCCCCTGATGAGCAAGGCAATTCACTCCTCAGTGCTCTATGATTTGGTTTGTAGGTCATTGGTACCTCATCGCTTAATTGGGCTGAAGCCCGTTGGATGATTGACTGACTAAATAAAATAAATAATATCTGATGGATAAAATGCATGCTGTGCTCGGTACTGAACAGTAAGCTTGTTTCATTTTCGTCATCTTGTAGCGTGGCAGATGTATACCACTATTATATTTCAAAGAGTAAGGATGATACTTTGATTCATATAGTACAAATAAAGCAGATAAGAACATTTTTATTGCCTACCGTTAATTTCGAACGGAACGAATATGATTAGATAAACACACCCTACACTATAGAGCACATCAGTTTATGCGTTTGATTGACAGCGGTTTTCAGATATGCAACAGCCGTTTCTATGGATCCTGCCTGCCAGCGCTGGTGAATTCATTGTTTGAAAATTGCCAATTGAATTTTGTCCACTTCTGATTAGAATGTTAAGCATCATTACATTCGAGAGGACTTACTTTCCCGAACCGATGACCTTATAAAATAAAATGCTACGAAACAGCCGCCCCGCCTTTGCGTCACTAACTTTAATTAAATGGGCTGTTCTTAATCCCTGGCTTTTGAAATTAATTCTTGTTGACATGGTGTTTGCAATCTGTTTTCTATAGTAATTTTTATCAAGTTAGTCAACATGTTTTTTTTAGACAACGCTGATAAATGACCTGCTCCTTTAAGTTAAAACAAAAAAGGTATAATAAAACTTTACTGAAATTAATTAGGCGATCTTCCACAGTCTAATATTTAAGTCGGATGGACCAGCTGGAGCACATCGTCGGAAGGTCCCGAGTATAAGCGAATTCGAGGTTCGGACCATATCCGTTCACTCATGGAGGTACTAGGGCTTTCCCCCCATGGTTCAGTTAACCCAATTCCTTGTATTGGATTCCCACCATTCGATGCCAACTCGAGCAAAATGATGCCTGCGATAATGTTAGTGTCAGGGTCATTTAGTCAGAGTATGCATGGCTATGCTGATCAAATGTGTCACTCTACCTTTGGAGGAAAAAGAAACTGCACGGTCTCACAGGCAAAAGTTGCATTTCCTAGCCTTCAAATTTTCACATGTTACAATACACGCTGAATCATTACCCTAGCCAAATATGGCTTCATCTCCTTTAGCCTTTTCATTGGAAACAAAATACATTGAAAATAGGGTCACTTTTATTTCGTATCAGTAATAACATAACTGATATGTAAAAATCCCTATACATAAGAGAAAGTGACGGTAGATTGTATCTGATCTATACTGGAGGTAATTTTATGATAAAACAATTTTAGTAAAATAATGCTTATTTATTGTTCTGAATCATCGCAATTTTAGGTTAAACACGCATGTAAATGTAAAACATGTAATTATTAAAATGGAAGGACAGTAGTTGATCAAAACCACGTTACATAAGTACGGGAGTGAGAGCATTTCAAGCCTGCACATCTCTATTAGGGTTTTTAAGCAGTGTGCGAAATTAAGAGAAAATAGCTTCAGGTCATAAGGGCCTGCACCAAGCCAAAGCTTCAGGTCCTTACAGAAAACTGCCGGTCCTCAATGAATGCAGTTGCTAACGACCATTAAAGTCAACTTCTCCACCAATACTATGGTTTTGTATGTTGTAATATTTAATTTTTCATGTCCCTTTATCAATAGAGTCAATAAGTATTCTCTAAAAGGACTATTGTTCACATAGATTGCAGAATAGTGTAAGTGAATGATCATGAATCATTCACCTACATTATCTGGAATCTGAAAAAGATCACAGCCCTCATCTTCCTCACTGTCGTGGGCACACATTTATCAATGTTTTTCACCACGGAGGGGGGACTATGGGACTAACAGGAGAATTTGAATTTTTTTCTAGTCATGTCAAATCCCCCACTCTCGGACTATAAAATGATGTCAAACACCCAGGGGCTGGGGAATACGGGCTCATGCACTGGCTACATGTGGCTGATGAAAGCGAGAAAGTTTTCTCTCATGGGGAATGGTGTTCTCTACATTGCTGTATACAATTGTACAATACATCAGGGCATGTGATATTGTGATTTGAAAATGGTTGGCGAGCTGAAAATCACTTCTGAAATAAACCAACGCGAGTGGTAGAAGAGTGACTGAATAACTTAGTATCCTGAAAACAATCATGAGTAAGGGGAGTGTATGAATAATTTTTTATGCAAACATTGATCACTATGTCTTTTTTATTGTAATGTGAAACAGAAGGGAAAAATACCTGGTTCGTATTTTGATATGACGTATGGATTACTTTCAAAATTTTTCAAAAAATAAATATGCTCAAAGTGGCCTCTGTTATGAAGAAACAGATGAAGTTATACTTTTCGGCCAAATTAATTAAATTCTTTGTTTTGCGTCCACTCAAAATGGGAAAAGGTAGGCGTCTAAGCGGCTGAAAAACACACACAAGAAAATTAACACAATGTAATTTGATTGCAGCAAATAAAAAATTGTAACAAAATATTTAGTTCAGAAAAGCTAAGCGGTAATGTCCTAAAATTTCCTATTCGAATACACTGTGTGTGTTTTTCATGAAAACCTTGAAAACCTAAGTGGGTGGGGACGCAAAACAAAGAATTTAATTACTTTGGCCTTAATTAAAAGGACAAGTATCGTAACTTTTTTCTCGATTATAGAAATTGCAGACATCATGAATGGCACACGTCGCCACTCGCGGAAATGAATGCATATTTTCTGATCGAAAAGTTTTGCCTGAGCGATTGCTGGGTCTGATCGTCCTTTCAAAGCTTAAAGTTATTAAATGTTTGTAAAAAGTTTGACAGACACTCGATACTGCTGAAAACCATCGCCACGATCAGTTAATGATACTGTAAAATCTCAAAAGACGTAATTTTTGCGACATTAGGCATACAGCCCAGGATGACGGTGAGTTTTGCATACCTGTCGTAAAATGGTATACATCGAAACAATGTTGCCCCTCACTCCCACGGTGGAAAACATTGATAGGTGCATGACATTCAAGTCTGAACCACATGATTCAGAGTCAGTCATCATCTGCATCTGTTATAGGTCTTGACGGAGACATTTTCATCACTTATTCCAAATTTCAGTCGGTCATAAGGACCGACATGTTGCTATAACTTTCGGGCCGACGAGAAATCTGTCGGTCTCGGACCGTCGGACCGACGTTAATTTCGCACACTTGTTTTAAGCTCCGTTAAAGTCACCAATTTAATTCAATGCTGTGTAGCCTTTTTATCAAATACATTTTTATCAGAAAGCATCGCTTGACAAGCACTAACTATGGTGCGTACATGATGGTACCAAACGAGAGTTTTGTATCTCCGAAAAGAGCTCGGTGCTTGTGAGTCTCCAGAGTCCACAGGAACCCAGCCATAAACCCTGAAAAACTTCGCGCTCGGCGAAGTGACATTGACCGCATTCATTTTTGATACTGATATCATCGATGGAAGGGTTCGGCATTTTGTATGTAGTACGATGAAAGTGGTTGCATGGCATTCCATCGTCACAAGTCCTGGTTGTGCTACGAAGGAGATATCAATCCGTCTTTTCAAGATGTCTTTCCTTTCTAGGGAGGAATTAAATGATGCCTCAACGTCGACTGATTGCTCATAAAGGGACCAAGTAGTGTACCCTACCTGATTTCTTCATTGATGCACACTTCAATATGTCTATATTGACCTAATAAAATGGTGGATAAGGTGAACCCAATGGGCCAGTTTAATAATAAATAATCAACGTCCTTATGTTCTAGTGGCCATGAAGATTGATCCGCTATTGATAGCCGCAGGTTACGGGTAGAGGGGACAGGTTAGAGGAAATCTGGATGCTGTGAGATGAAAGACTGCCATATGAGTGTCAACTTAAATCTCAAACTACACCGGAGAAGGGGCTAGGTGCTGCAAAGCGGTGCTGCAGATAGAGCAGCTGGAGCTGGGATGTTGCCTGTACTACCATATGACTGCATGTGGAAATCAAGATGATCATATATAGTGGTGAAAACCGGAGAAACTGGCTGTTATGGGTGTCTTGAAGATTCTGCATAGGTCATCTGTCATTGAATACATGTACATATATAGCTATACGTATCTACTACGGAAAGGGTGATTCTGCAAAATGAGATGCATCACAATATTATCAGAATACTGGGCAAGGGGAATAGCAGTCGGAAGCTGATATAGAGGCTGCATCTGCAGTAATGTCAATAGAGTGTTGAGTTGGATTTTCATTTGCATCGATGTCATGGCTGACAGAAAGGATCATTCCTTTGCATAACACGCGACACTAAGTTAAACTAGTATTTGGTCAATACATTTCTTCGGAGTGAGGTAGGGCTTTTTCCACTTTGAAGGTTTGAGTTTATACTCGTACTTTTTGAAAAACTTCAGTCGAAGCCCCGAATCAACTTCCCTGCAAGAGACCTTTTCGAGGAGATCCCTCTGGCCGTTTTTAAGGCTTACACTTTTTAATATATTTTCCAATATTCTGAGTCGACTTTATCTCGAAGATAAAGTTACTTTGAAAAGTCAACGAAACTGCCTTGTCTCCACAATGTTTCCAATACAGGTACCGTGCTTGGGTTATTAAACCATCTTATCATATGCTACAGCTGTGACATTACATTAGCGTTGCAGCTTTTGGGTCAACACAATTCAATAAACTCTCTGACCTTGACGTCCGTATTTGGAAGACACAAAGTTGTTGCTTTGATAATGTATCTGAAATCAAATTGATGTGAACAACATTTGATAGGCAAAGCAACATACCTCCATGTATCTTCACATGGCTTGAATAAGGATCAGTCGACAATTTAATTGCATTTTGATATGAGCCTAAAGGGTTTTCTGCAGGGTATTGTTATTATGTGCTGTATCCCGAAGCCCTATGACTACCTAGATCAATAATGATAAGTTGAAATACTCTGTGTGTGTGCAACCACTAATCTTTAACTGCCGTATACATGTATATGTTTATAACGTTGATGTAAGCTGTTGCTATTGAACAATGTAGTTATCAAAAATTGTCGATGGCATGCGTACCAATTAAAGAATCAAAGATTCAAAACCAAGAAAAATAACAAGGATGGTGTTGCGGTGAAAGCATAACTTTATCTGGTTATAGAACTAGTTGTATTTTAATTGTTTGTTTTGCGGGAAAGCAATATATTTTATTGTGTCCTAAAGTATACAAAATATAAATATATTTACTGACTGTTAAAAAAAAAGAATTTAATTTAGTGAGAATTGTGAGGGTACAAGTACGCCTTTGTATTCCGCTTTCGAAAGGCAACCAAAGGAAATGAACCGTACGTCATCTTCCTTTGGAATTAGTAACATTCTAATATTAAAACAATCTGGATGGAATCCACCTAGCAAAAATGACAGAATTAATGAACAATTTTTGCAAATCGATTTCACAGATGGTTACAGTTAACAGAAATCTAATATAATCAACAAAATGTGTTTAGCCACATAAAAGTAGACACCAAATGATTAAACTTTAAATATATATGAAGCCACATTAAAATAGAAAGTAACTGATTAGATTTGATAAAAGCATTTTTGAAAACTTTCCTTAACCAAAGGAGAAGAGTTTAGTTCGTGATCATCCAATATGATATTGTACATAAGACATTTTCGCGATCTTTTACACGATCGCAAGTCTTTGGCAAGACGCGCTGAATCCCGTAATTGATAAAATAATTTCTATCATTAAATCTTATTCATGGTTTTGAAAGAAACTGGTTTAAAGTTTCATTGAGGAAAGTTTCAGCGAAATTTTGAGTCTTTCAATTTAGAGGCGAATACTACATGAGGATGGCCGAGCCACTAAACTTCTTTTGCACAGTTTTCGTTTATATAGTTTTACATTTGAAAGAGAAATCATTTTCGAAAAGTTTTGTGGCTACATACTGTTAAAACAATACTCACCTTTGTCTTATTTTTTTAAGGTATTGCAGTTAATGAGCTTGGGTTTTATGAGCTCTACATACTGATTTTTGAACGTAATGATATTAATCATCTATGTACTTGTTTATGAAAACCTAGTATTGTAATCCGTCTTACACGTAAAATCAACCATGCGTCTGCTTTTCATGTTTAGGGGTTTTTATACTCTAAAATCAAACATCTCTCTAAAATTATCCAAGTTTTCATATTTCTCAACAACATTTGTGTTTATCTTTGGATACATGGATTATCACCGGATTATCTCATGCCTTAGTACGCAGAAGTGAAGTCTAGTCCGGACTTGAATTCAATTTTCGAAATATACCAGGGACTTGATACACATGCGGGTTTTGTTGGCAAATCCAAAATCATCGGCAATTCTATATGTTTTTTAATCGTAGCATAGAGAATATATTTTACAACCGAACAGGAAAATTACTCGAAAATACATCGATATTTTGTGTTCCTGAGCAATGCAATTACCATGTCGTATAAGAGCCGATCTTTCCGTCGTTGTTTTTGGTTAATTTGTGGGTAGATTGCGTGCATATCCTTCTTCTACCAGCAAGCAGATGAACGAATAAAAGTCCATTGAAAACAAAACCGAAATATGACCAGCACCAGCTGTATATAACGTGGTGTGCCAGAAAAGCATGACTATAGTATTGACGAAACAGAGTAGCCAATTGCCGAATCACAATAGGCAAAACATCCCATTTAATTTATAATTGAGGGCTTTTTAGGGTATTACCGAGCAATAAAGTCAGAATTAAAAATCACTTTCTTCAATTATTATATTTTTTGGTCATATTTAATTGAAACCTAATACCTATAACAAACCAAGAAACCAAATTATTATACCTATAAGGGGATATATAGCCATATCTATTGTATAGTAGCAGATGGGGCTTGTGAACTATTTTTCACACCTCATGTATCCATTTGTCTACAAGTACCCACTGCAAATTTCACATATGGACTGTGATTGGACTGACCCACTTGATATTCACCACCATAAACTAAAGACTAAGTATTGACGAAACATACTTTGTTCTAAAGCCAATTATCGAGTCACAATCGCCGAAAATATCCCATTTTATTTATAGTCGAGGATTTTTAAGGGTATTACCTAGCAATAATGTCAGCATTAATAATCACTTTCTTCAAATTGGTTTCTAATTTGGTTACATTTAATGGAAATCTAATACCTACATTTGGAACCAACCCAGAAACCAAATTATTATACCTAGCCACATGAACTAAAGACTATGTATTGACGAAACATACTTTGTTATAAAGCCAATTATCGACTAACAATTGGCAAAAATATCCCATTTAATTTATAGTCGAGGATTTTTGAGGGTATTACCGAGCAATAATGTCAGCATTAATAATCACTTTCTTCAAATTGGTTTCTAATTTGGTTACATTTAATGGAAATCTAATACCTACATTTGGAACCAACCCAGAAACCAAATTATTATACCTAGCCACATGAACTAAAGACTATGTATTGACGAAACATACTTTGTTATAAAGCCAATTATCGACTAACAATTGGCAAAAATATCCCATTTAATTTATAGTCGAGGATTTTTGAGGGTATTACCGAGCAATAATGTCAGAATTAATAATCACTTTCTTCGATTGATTTCGAAATTGGTTACATTTTATTGAAACCTAATACCTACATGTAGAACCAACCCAGAAACCAAATTATTATACCTAAAGGGGATATGACGCCACATAATCTAGAATTAAATTACTATGCTTGACAAAAACATTTTTTGAATTTTCCTCAATCAAAGCCAAAGAGCCCAGAACGTGATCGTTCAATTTGATACATGTACATGAGGCATTTTCAAGATCTTTCACACGATTGCAAGTCGATGGTAAGACGCTGAATCGCATAACAGCTAGCTCACCGAGTACATCGAAGCATTGGCATCAAATGCGCCTCGGGGACAGATATTTCGACTCCATAATTTTAACAATACTTTTCTGACGTACCATTGTGTGAGCTCGTTTTAATTTTTGATGCTTGTGATGTAAGTAAAGTGTTCATGGTTGATTTTCCCCCATAGAATGGACAGGACAGGGTTAGCAGCCATTTTGAATTTCAAATGTCCGTAAATTGCAGGTAATTTTTACCCGAGCACAACGTTTCACACGATGATCCCTAATTTTTATTCTTGATCTTGATTTGATAAAGTCGGGTTTCAAGTGCTTTGTATACTGGAAAGTTCTCCTTCAAAAGTAGAAACCATCCATGATGCATTGTGGCATTATTGCAACATGCCGTACATTCCTATGATTAATGCCGTTTCTTGTAATTTCAGTGAAGTTTAGATCACACGAACGACAACTGACACCTTTAGATGTTTAGATGTACCTTTCTGATGACGAATCATCTAACTGAGTCACTCATATATATATACCAAATATACTCGAAAATTCTTTCAGAAATTTGCGAGACATTGCATTAAAAATTGTCAATCCTATAGCTGTAGCTATAAAGATCGACTTTCTAAAATTCACTTATTTGTTCTGTGGTATGAAAAGAGAGTTCAGTATGTTTTAAAGTAATGACTTCCAATGTGTAAATAGGGAGAGAAATCATAAAACTTCTGCACTCTGTGCGTTACTTTTATTCGTATTTCCGCACATCACCAAAAATGCTTTTTGAATACGATTCTTTGTTATACAGGCTTTACAAAGTGCATACAAGATTTTCTAGACTAGATAGCGAAAAATACTAGACAACTGGCCATCCTCTTCGCTTTTTGTAGTAATTAAAGTATATAGTATACTGAAAAAGGGTAAAACGGTATACGTTTCTTGGAATATTAAACTGTTTCAGTGCTATTCATCGCAACAGCTGAACCTCTCTCCAAACATCGACTACATGGACGATACAGTTGTTTGCATCGAACCGTGGGCAATACGCGAACTAGACATTCTGTATAAAGTGAAGCGTTGCGAACATTTTCAGGTTGAACTAACGATTAGCAGCAATATCAGTCGATCATATAGAAATTCATTTTGCGAAAGTTGAAACTTGAAAGAGGTCAAATGGAGTCATAAAAACACAACAAGGTCGACGTCAGATCCGCGTAAACATTGCTTACAAATGATGCGTTCTGGACAGTTAGCCTGGCTGCCTGCAGTTTTCCTGCGCACCCATTCATTTTCTTTTCAATTCCGTCATTCCTTCAAACTCTCACAGGTAAGGATTTAAATGCTTGTTTATATTAGTAAAATATGTAACTTTCTTAAATAAAAGATGCTAACTTTCTTAAATAAAAGATGCTGACGAGTTAGAGTCATTCCTAGGATTAGAAAAATATAATCATAAAATGTATGTTCGAGTCACTTAGTGCGACGTGAAAATTATACTTGTTATTTGTTCAAATCATGATTCTTCATTCAATCGTTCGATACAATGAATTTTTTCGGCTTTGACGCTTCTAAATGGGGAAGTTACATCAAATTTGGTGGTCTTAGCTACCAAACGGGTTCGACACGATGTTTTCAGAACCCCTTGGCCTGACCACTACCGTTTTTGTAAGATTTCTACTTAATTGGCAGACCTAGGCGTCAATATTTTTCACATATCAAGTATTCCAAATGTGATCAAATGAAACCCTAGACGAACGGGAACATGACCTGATATGAAAGAAGCGATAACTCTAAGCTTAATCAATGACTTCAGTGCTCAAGAAGCGTAATCGCTGAATGTTCACATGATTCCAAAAACGTGGTAGAATAAAAATATTGCAAGCAGTACTCGTCGGTAATAAAGCTATACTTATGCAAGCGGCGTTGCAAAATCATATGTGTAGAAACAGGGCCACTGATTGAAATCTAGTGAATGACACACTTTGTAGACCGAGTTGAATCTCTGAGTTTTACGTTTTGAACACATACTCACTACAGAGCTAAGGGAGCTCGAATGTCAGAGGTCTACCGTGATAAATTTTTGTGTCGAGCGCCATCTTTCGACAGCATGTAACATCTAATTCAAATTCCGAGGTTCAAAGTTCTATGTAAATGAGAACAAGTGAAGCGAAGTGTAGCGAAGCTAAGTTAACATTACAATTGAAAGGTTAATGAGTTAGAAGTGTTTGTTTATATTGTATAAAGCATTCTGTAAAATTTGAACATTCAGTTTCTTTGATGTATTGTCAAAATAAAGCTAAGAATGGCGTACTTGATTGCTTGTCATGGAAGGATATGCCTGTGTAAAGCGGACCCCTGTTTCGCTGACCGCACACGGTCGGGGCGGTGACCGGTACGGTGGATGCAGAATGAAACCCTTGGCGAAAGTTACCTCAACGCGGCGCCGTATACATCGTACTCAAGTAATTAAACTTCTTTCTTAGCCTTCGCTACACTCGCAACACTTAAATACGTAGCGAGGGGGTAGTCTGTAAAAAGTTTGCACCTCGGGTCTTGCAGTGTATAGCATATAAATAAAATTACAACTATACAATGGCTTCATTTTATCATGGTTTTTTTAAAATTCCGCTCTATCTTCAACAACATTATACTCTGTCATGCACTCATCAATCTTTTTTTCCCTACACCAATTTGCCAGCAGACATCCAAAGCGCCAGTGTTGTTTGAAAAACAAATATGGGCATTAAGGTGGACGACTACACGAAAGTAAAAATATTGTAATTTCCCTGATAACTGCATATTTATATACCGTATATATATATTACCGTATATATATATATATATATATATATATATATATATATATATATGTAAGTAGACAAGAAATATGATGAACAGATAAGTATTTCCGTCTTAATGTTTGAGATACATACTAAAGAAATACGCCACATTTTGGGTTTTGTGAAGTTCAGAACTTTATGACAAATTTCGGCCCTAAAAATGTAGGGAGCTTATCAAGACTGAGTCATTGCCATTTCCTGTAGCTCAGAGATCTAAAACATTCCTTTACAAAGGACTTTCATATCATATGAAGAAAAATAAGTGTTGCAGGCCACGCAATGAAGGTGCAATGGCATGCATATCACAAGCGCAAAAAGTCAGAGTCAGCATTATTACGCAGGTTCTTTATTATTGAAAGGAATATTGTCGCTGTTTTCTCTTGAAATCTAGAGCACGGTGACACCACTTTTCAAAATGACTTCTCATTCCTCGTCTTTTGAGAAATTTTCAGGGAAACGAAAACATTACATTGAGTCTTGCTTACATTTCTACCTACATAAAATACAACCCTTTTCAGAATTAGAGCGCGAAGCCACTGCAGTGAACTGCAATAAAACTGCTTACACTAATTAGTTTCAGCTGTAGCCGTGGCCACTTTGGTGTTGAAAAAGGCTACTTGATAAAGACCAAAAAGTCTGCTTGTACAAAGGCAAAACTAGCTCTGTCTGAGGCTCGAGTTGTAAATGAGAGTTTACGACGATTGGCACCCTGTGTTCAAGATTAAGATACAATGTAACATTACCATGCACTGGTCCATGCATGTACAAATCTTTTTTATTTTCACTTCCCTAGATGAACTGTCTGCATGGGACATACAATGTTGTCGACTTTGCCAGCTGGCTCCAGCTGAAACTAATTAGTGTGAGCAGTTTTATTGCAGTTCACTGCAGTGGCTTCGCGCTCTAATTCTGAAAAGGGTAGTACAGTAATGAATCCTCAAGCTGCATATACAAATGGGTTGTCCGTATACCTTCACATTTACCATATGGGATTGCACAAAAGTCCGTCCCCAGGGGTAGGGGTGGGGATAGGGGTGTCTTGGTCTCAGCACAAGGTCCTTCTTGCTATGGTTTATTTTATTTTAATACGTTTGACTATATGGATTGCTAATAAAGATTTATACTACCAACCTTTCTTTGCAGCTCTGGTGTCTTTGTCTTATATTAGCACTGGTTTTGTAACGATTTCTTTTGTTTTGCCGAGCCACCTTTTTGTCGTTTAACAATTTTACACGAAGTTTTGTCACTGTGTTGCGTCTATTATCTGACTAGTTTTATTGCCTAATTCGCCAAAGCAAGCAAGGGTAGTAATTGCGTCTATTATCTGATGAATTTGATTATAGACTTTGAAAACGGGTTACATAAAAGTGAGAGTCATTTGATTTGATTGACTAATTCGCCAAAATTAAGCAAGGGTAAATTACTAATCTGTGGACGTTATCACCAGATTATCAAGGGATTAACTTTGACAAAGTCAGCAACGAACGCACCAGCAAGGTATAACAGCTCTTATGTTATACCACAGGCGACCCAATAAGTTCTGAGTTTTTCACACTGTTTTCTCTATCATTTTCTCTTCTTTCTTCATGCTCTGAATGATCGGAATAAATAAAATAAATGGTTTATATAACCTAACCTAGCCTCTGTGACTCTTTATTTATTTTACACTCCATTACAAGACGTATATCTCTCATACACACATGCTGTAATTAATTAGTCAACACAACTAATTATGCTAATCCGTGGACTTATCAGAGGTTGGTCAACATCGGAAAGATAGTGATGTTAATGAAAAAGGAGAAGGTATGAAGATCTTGGGAAACATGTCCCGAGGACGTCCGTAAACCTAGTGGACGCTTATATATTCATGATATGCGCAAAACAAACACTGCTCATTATTCAAAAATAAACGGGAAGTAAGATCGAAAGGAACGCTGGAAACGCGCATGCTTTTCGTTGCCAAGTGCCAAATTCTAACATAAGTAGACATGGTCGTGCTCCATGTAACAAATGCCACCAGAAAGTATAGACCGACCAAGCAGAAAAAGATCGCCGGAGTTGCCGTTTCATGAGTTTTTCAACAAAATTATATAGATGTATGTTTCACGTCGTCGTTTTCTGGGAGTGTATATACCAAGTATAATTTACAAATCGTGTCGTGATTCAAGGCACAATGGTGACACATTAGCAGGAGCACACACTGGAGAATTTTGACCAGCACTGTGAATTTTTTTAAATCAGTCACCTTCATTTCTCTGCACTCGCTATTAACTCCATGTCTACCGGTAACATATCGTTATTTTCTGTCTCAAAGAATGTACCAGCAACTGGCCTTTGACGTCAAAGTCGGTTGTTTTCTGGTATACGGTAGCAACCAAGCTCATGACTAGAATCATGACTGTACGGCATCAAAGAGTTAAGCTCGCCGGTTACTTTTTTCGCATAATAAAAGAGAGTTGGTCGCTACATGGAGCTAGTTTCTAGCTCCATGGTCGTTACTAGTCTGATCGATTTTCAATCGTGCCTTATGCTGTTAGTGCACAAAATTCCCGAAAGAAGCGGCGCACGGGCTATAAAACTTCGTTTGTACTGTTAGGCTAGCTTTGGGTCCATAGCTGTGGTGTTTTCGGACGGGATTTCTGCCTTTTACGGCTGGTTTTGACTTTAACGTCACCACCACAGCCATGGGAACGTCCATGTTCTGCCCGACAGCACGCCTGTCGCAACTTTGTTTGTCGATATTTCGAAAATTTTCCACCCAAATTGCCAACACTCATCGACAACATGGTTATTAGGGGCCTACCACTACAAGAAATCCGCTAAAAATCACCAAACTATCGCCGTTTTTCCAGCTTTTTCCGACATGACTACTCGCAGACCGTTCTTTTTCTGGCGTACAATCAGCGATTGACGAGGCTCAGTGTAGCCCGTCACTAAAGTCACCTGAGCGGTGACCTCGCAACATCGAAACACAAACTGACATCACCGATGACGTTGTCCACTACTTTAAGAAGTAGGGTGGCCAAAGTTAAGCTAAAATGTTGCGACATTATACGCAACTCACGCACACTGAAAGTGAAATTTGATTTTCGTGAAATTTTAAACGCCATTTTTTCTGAAAATAAGTAGCTCAGTTACTGAAAAAAATGGATATTTCCAATTAAAATCGATGTATGAGGCAGGTTTCATTAAAAAACTGAAGAAAAAACGATAGAAAAATAGTGTTTTTCCTCTCCAAAAATGCCACTTTGTACTGACCGGCCACAGCGCTCGAGCGGTCGCCGCTCATGGCACGCACTTCTGAATCCAGTCAATACCTATTTCGCAACGGAACTGCTTTCGGGCCCTGTGCACGCTGTCATAGAACTGTGAAACTTGGCCAGGAAGTGGCAGACCATCCCATTTACATGTAGTGGTGAGTTTTTGTTATATTCTGGGAATTTTAGCCAGCAAACACGAGGTAAAGTGAGTACGGTAAATTCGGTGTAGATTTTTCCCATTTAGATACATATTTTTGCCATAAAACTTGTAGCATGCTCTTTTTAAACATCATTCCAACATTTCTGTGAAATATGACGAAAATCTGTCCACGAGCACAAGTACGAATCATAAAAACAAAATCGTGTTCATTCATAGACCTCAGTACAGTGTGACTCAAGATGGCGGCGGAAGGCAGTCACACTGACACACCATTGACAGCCTGCCTGAGGCTGAAGTTAGGGACAGCTATTTCTTACAATTTCATGGCTGAAAATGAACTGCATTATAAGACAATTGGCAGTTTAAATTGATTTGTTAGAATTGAGTGTTATTAAATAACATTGTGACAAAATTTCATTGTATTGTGAGCTCTAATTTTTCAGTTATGAGAATTCAAAATTCATAAAAACAAAAATCCATCCATTTTTCGATGGTACGGTGCCGCCGCAATTTTGACTAAGTCAGACAAAATATTTTCAATTTTCAACACTCACAGTTTCAAAATCCAAGACTGTGCATCAGTCAAATCTTGATTTTTCCGTAATATTGGGTAAATCTGTGCACACGACACATAGTTTAATGATTCCATGTGAAGTAAATAAAAAATTATGGGTTGCCAAACTTGAAGGAATCGGCATTCATTGAAATAATTTTAAAATTTGCCGAAAATTGTCCGCGAAAAAAATGGCATTTTTATTGCTTTAAAAATTCATAACTTTTGATTGGATACAGCTATTTGCATAATTTTTTTTTTTTTTTCTTCTTTTACCCCATTCTTGCTAAAAATCCATTTAAACTGTGTGTATAAACAAGAGAAAAAATGGCTTGGCCACCCTATAAGAAGCCTGTGAGAATTTTTACCAGCACTGTGGATTTTTTAAACCAGTCACCATCATTTCTATTCACTCGCTATTATCTCCATATCTGCCGGTAACATATCGTAATGGAGAAGTATAGTTACACGAAATTACGTTCCATCATCAGCTGATCAGTGATAACCATACGTCGCGTACGTGTAGAACATACGTTCGGAACGGCAAACAACACCTCTACACATACAAAATGTAATCATAATTACGTGTAGTATTTTTTAGATATTCTTGATGATTTCCGCGAATTTAGACAAGAAACCTTGTAAACTATCATGGAAAACATCTTTGATATCATAATATTTCGTAGAGTTTGCACCAGCGCAAGAAGTACTTGCTATATGATTTCCTTACATGAACCATGGGTCTATTTTTACATCCATGCATAAACGAAATGTTGTTGTCTCATTCCACTTGTTATCTGACGCCGCCCCACAGAGTTCTCAAAACCATATAAAAAACTGTATCAAAGAAAATCGGTTGATTTAATTCGAGGATACGAGCTAGAATATTCCTCATATAAAAATCAATGTTTCTTAAAACTTAAACGAATTTCCAATGTTTGTGAGAAAAAATACAGCAAAATTATCGAGAACGCACAGCTAAACTGAAAGGCAGACGGCCGTCCCTCCACCCACGGACGGTGGGCAGACAAAACCTTAGCAACATGCAACACCACCCGATTGAGAGAAACCACGCTAAATCACAGGGGCTCATAAGTGCCTATTTAAGTCAATATTACAGCGTTTTTCTTTCTTTTTCAATGTTACAAATAAAGCTGAAGAGCACAACATTTGTGTAGCTGTCTTTTGTGTAGTTTGTATTGGCATGTATAGTGCGCCCTCAATGGGGAATGTGATCATATGTAAATACGACCTTTAGTTCCGTGACCTCTAGCCAATTCCTCTGGCCATGCCTTCTTGCCACGTGTACAGACGTCGCTGTGTTTACTGTATATATGAAATTAGTACAGTAAGCATAGCGAGGGCAGGGCAGGAAGTAGGCACGGCTAGAGCCGGGCCTAGAGGTCACGGAACTAAAGGTCACATTTACGAGGACGCACTATACATGCCAATACACGCTACACAAAAGACAGCTACACAAGTGTTGTGCTCTTCAGCTGGATTATTTGTAACATTGAAAAAGAAAGAAAAACGCTGTAATATTGACTTAAATAGGCACTTATGAGGCCCTGTGGTTAAACCACACGAACTTTGACCTAGTCAAAATCAGACTTGTCCCTGGGAAATATGTTTACAAGTTTGCCCACATATAAACAACGTAAAGGTCAAAGGTTTCAACTTCCGACTTCCTGCTTTACGGACGTCCTCATGCCATGAACTGCAGGCAAGGCACTGGCAGGGTTTGCACTGTTCGCGACCATTTAAACGTTTGAAATAAGAGTAGCTGGCTCTCCTCGGCCATCGAAATACATTGGCTGCAGTAGATTTTCGATAAATGGTCATGACTGGCCGCAATTTGGTAATTTCTGGACACATTTCAGGAGAGCTTCTTACCTTCCCGTTTTAGTAACCATTCCTATCTTTCGCGATGTTGACCAACCCGTAAAATCCCTGATAAGTCCACGGATTAGCATAATTAGTTGTGTTGACTAATTAATTACAGCATGTGTGTATGAGAGATATATATCCTTGTAATCACCGTCCCTCGTGGGTGGAGGGACGGTGTTGTAATGGAGTGTAAAATAAATAAAGAGTCACAGAGGCTAGGTTAGGTTATATAAACCATTTATTTTATTTATTCCGATCATTCAGAGCATGAAGAAAGAAGAGAAAATGATAGAGAAAACAGTGTGAAAAACTCAGAACTTATTGGGTCGCCTGTGGTTATACCTTGCTGGTGCGTTCGTTGTTGACTTTGTCAAATTTAATCCGGTGATAATCTGGTGAGAGCGTCCACAGATTAGTAATTTACCCTTGATTACTTTGGCTAATTAGGCACTCAAACTCATCAGATAATAGACGCAGCATGTTGATAAAACGTATACGCAAGATTGTCAAGGGCTGTGCTAAGTTAAAGACGCCCATTGGATATAAATACTGGATTACATGAAAGGACGCTCATTATGCAAAGAGACGCTGTGCGTTCAGCTTGAACTGAGAGCTCCAGAGTTGCCGGTTTTTTGCGTGTTTTGTAATGAAAATTTATGAAATGGGAATGCTCTACAGCAGGGTAAATGCCTGATCAATATATAACAACTCCGTATTTTTCAAACCGAAAAGTTTTCGGGACAATTTTAGTGAGTAATTGTGCTTGGCCAGTGAGGACGTCGACCCAGAAGACGCCGATTGGGATTTGAATACCACTGTCAATCAAACCTTGTGCAAAGTAAGACACGAGTCAGCTGGATGTGTACCTAATGTCGATTAGCATTCGCCTTATCTGCTAACGGTGACTAAAAATAAATAACATATGTGTCAAGATTTCCAGTGTCGAAGGACGTGCGCAATAATTTCTCCACAGTTCTCCAACTTTTGTACCTACCCGCAACATTTCTGTGGATAAAAAACGTGTCAGACGCTACCTCCAACCGTGAAGACGCTCCCTCCACAAAACGTGCCCTGAAGAAGAAAATGTATTTTCGGGTTCTCTCTTACTGGAAAGTTTGATGGCCCTGAAAAGGGCCATTTGGTTTGGTTTTTTGGCTTCTACCGTACACCCACAGTCCCTCTAGAGGGACTGTGGTACACCCAACGATGGCAAATTTGTGTATGGTACGCCGGGCAAATTTGGATATAACTATCGGACGACAGAAGTCACGCAAAATGGCATATCAATTTTCTTCTTGTGACGAGTACGTCATCGGCCTGCATCAGATGCTGTTTTCGGGCCAAAAATCGCTCATCACGCCAAGCGTGTGTCCGGTCAAGGATATCCCAATACTTCCGACAGAGTCGGAGTCGGATAGACGCGTTGTCATTGCTAAACTAATGATGCTAAACCTAGAATGACAAATCAAGATATGTTCAATACCCCGGCACAGAGGTGTGAAGCGGTACGGTATCCGTGTATAGTTTCCCATGGAGTGTCGTTTGTACTTCCATGAGTCTACTAATAAACCAAATGTTTATTTGACCATGGAGCTAAAAAAAGGATGATTTGACTTCCTGTGTTTCGTTCCGTTGTCACTTAGAGCGTACGTATCCACGTGAACAAGTGCCATCGTATCGATAACCGATGCGATGCAGTTCCGCTGCATATCGATCAAAGTTCATTACGTCTGAGAAATTTACAAGATTTCCTGTCCGAGTTATCGAAATGCATCTGATTTTTGTACTTTTTTGGTTCCAATGCAAACGAAGTCTCGCAACACAAATTGGCAAATAATGTAATACACGATAATCTGGACTTTTTTCTGACTTCCGACCGCCATCTTGGCCTCATAAAAGTTTTACGTTGGCTGGTTGAGTACGTCGGGATCACGGTTCAATCTTCAGAAAATACTCATTTTATATTATTTCGACACCGATGTTTCCAAATTTAATAAAACATTAGTTCTAAGAATTTGAGAGATTCGAACGATGCAGATCGTGTCTTTTGCATACCAGTATATTGACTTGTAATTTTGTGGGTCGAAGCATAGACACTAGAGGGTCGAGGACACTGTCCGCATACTACGCCAAGTGACACACTGCTGAATCGGTGAAATCTGTAACTCGAACGCACCAAGTATGGTGAAAACACCTCATGCCAAAGTGTACGTACTCCGACGTGCTCATTGACATTCGACGTGAATTTATGTTTGTAAATATACTAATATAGCTGCGTTTGACGCAAAACAATGAAAACGATACTATGTTGACGGGGTGGAGTACCCACTAATGCGCGAACCTTGGATTGAGAACGGCGGCTTTAAAGAGGCACTCCCACTTGGTAACATTTTTAAAACACATTTTTTAACGCCAACGGTCGATATTTGACGTGGCGACTCCGCGCGGTTCGCGAGATATCGATAAAAACATGTCATTTCCCGAGCGTATTTTTCACATCCCGAAATTTTACGATCGTTTCTGGTTATGACCCGAAATCCCCCGAAAGTGTGTTGTGCTGATTGACGATATTCTAAGGAGTCCAAAAACGTTCGAATGACGCAATTAATTTACCTCCTACTGCGATGACTTTATATACACCAATATCAATGCCTTTACCTCTGGTAATTCTTTTTTAAAACTTCACCTTAGTTTTTGTCGTTTTCATTATTCTCAATCAGTTGTATTAAATTTTTAAGCAATACCACATAGATATCAGTTTTTACGTGTATAATATTAGTTGCCTCTGATGACTACATTTTGTCGTCTGCCACACATTTACGCGTGGTTCGATACATAGCGGCCGCCGCGTGTGGTATGCGCGCATACCACGCGGCGGCCACTATGCATACTGTGTATCAACCGCACCTATCTGTGTTAGTCACCTATGCGAATTCTGGTGGAATCAGCAAACTTTGTTTTTCGTTTTTTTTTGCCGAGTCAGTAGGACTCTGCTTTCTCCCATGGGACATGACCGCTCACCGACGAGAGTGGTACTGCTTTGGCGTACAGCAGCGTCAGCGTAGACTGTACTCCATAGCTTAGTTGACAATGGCCCCAGTGCCGAACGTTCTATGTTCGGAAGCTGAATTCAGGTGGGCCACCGGAATTCAAACTTTAACTTTTTTGAGGACATGTTTTTATCGATATCTCGCGATCCGCGCGCAGTCGCCATGTCAGATATCGACCATTGGCATTAAAAAATGTGTTTTAAAAATGTTACCCAGTGGGAGTGCATCTTTAAGACCAAAAGAATAAACCCTTATTAGCAATACAACAAAACACCTACCCACCCCTAAGGACGGACATGTAGGCAGCCCCTATGCATATTCATGAACGATCGACCAGCAACAAGAAGAGGAAATGACGATTATTCCAAATCACAAAATTAAATCTATGAGCTCAAAAGAAAGGTAACACCATTTTTTTGTTTTGCTAGTAAAATATTTTGCACGGTGACCCCTAAGTTTTATTCTCAATTTAGAAAGGAAATGGTTTAAAGATTTCCTCACTGTAAGTTTGATCACTGCATCAATTCATCGTTCAGTCTCGAGGCGTGTACGACCTTAGTCTACCGAGTCATGTCTCTTAATAATATGTGAAGAACATTCGAACTCGTGGATATTGCGTATTTTATTCACATTTTGTGATTACTTTAAGTCGCGTTCTTTCCGTTCTTTGAAATCCAAGATTAATTTTCTCCCGCCGTCTCCAAACTCTTTGCATCATCGTACTGGCAAAGTTGAACGACTCGTGCCTGTCAACAACATTTTCTAGACTGCATCGTTGGATTCTGCCAACTTAGCTGTCAAAATCTTAGTTCCAGTGTATTGAATCGAGCTCAAGCATAAAACTATAGCTACTAGGGCAGAGTATTCGTTTGACGACGCAGCTGTACAAGCAGTCTTCATCGGTATACAAAACTCTGCAGTAGATGTAGCTAAAATATGATAAAAGCTTCTTTGTGTCGAAACATTTAAATTTTCCCTACAAACACAATATTTGCACAACAAAATTACTGCTGCAGACATTATCATTGGACATAACACATATGGTCTGTGTTGACAATATATTTTTCAAAATGATCATTTCGGCCTGATTTTCGGAGTAAAAAAATGTACACTCGCTATATACTCAAAAAAAATTATCGGAAAATGCATAAATGTTTCGGGGACAGATATTCAGACTCTCAAATTTGTAACATTTTCTCTTTTGACCTAGCAGTTGTGCGGGCTCGTTTTAAAACTCTCGATGCAAGAAAAATTCTCACCGTCTTAGATTTTCGAAAATCGAAAAAATTATTTTTTTTCGTAGAGTAAACACAAGGATGGCGGCCATTTTGAATTTCAACTATCGGTGAATGTTACGTAATCTGTTTGTCTGGAACAAAACTTTGCACGGTGATTCTTGATTTTTATTCTTGATTTGGTGAGAGAAAGATTGAAAGTTTCCTCGATGAAAGTTTGAGCAAAGGTTTAAATCTTTCACTTTGGAGGCCCTTACTACCGTAATAAGTATTCGTGAGTACATTTGTAACCATGAAGAACTACCCTCATATAAGTGCGAACAATACCCGTCTTTGTCTCCCACGTAGTAGATTTGGGAAGCTTGTTTAGGGAAAATCAAAACCAATCGAATTTTAACAGAAAATACAAACATGACCACCAAAGTTAGATTAACTGTTTAAAATGAACTGCCCGACTGATACAAACGATTCTGAAGCATGTTCCAGTCGGTAAGCCGATGAATAAATCTGGAGTCGGTAAAAAAGGAAATCAATTTAATATCGTAGAGATTTTTAAGGGCATTGCCCTTGGACAGCTCTTCTGGGGCAAACAATGATGACAAAATTCAAGGAGAATTTCCTCGAATCAACGGCACAGCTGACTACGGTTGATAGATTTCAAATCACAAAGATTCTATAAGACATATATGTAGCTGCTGAGAAATACAAAAGAAGGATTATATGCGACGATGAATACTTTCAACAATGACAATGCTCAAAAGTGACGTGCTTCGCATGTGATAATTCACTTCGACAAAAGAGGAAACGCCAGTGTCCTTAAAACCATATAAAGTCGTTGCAAAGACGCCGAGTCCATTATTGGCACATTTAAATCGTTTGTGTTCATCTTTATTTCAAATAATACACCAACAGATACTTTTGCAATAGCATATCGTTACTTCAACAGCTATATAATTGGACGCCTTCTAAGTATTTTACATTGTAAGAATTCGTATTTCTTTGTGTTTTTTTTTGTTTTGTTGTTTTTTGCGTTACGTGAATGGATGTTCTTCTATTGACTTGTAATTGACATTGACTCATTACTCTTTTTGAATATGACCTTCGCCATATTCTTTACAAACTGCATACAGGATGCAATGGTGTCAATGACGAAAAATAAGAATCAAATACTGAGAAATCGTTAAAGTATATTACAAAATACAATGACAGGCGTTATTCTTCAAATCTACGCCGTTCTTTGGGCTACGTCTTTGTAATGTGTACAGACATAAAACAGTGACAACACGGTCACATGTCAGCTATATAAGATCACATTGCTAAATAAATTGAAGTGCATGTATGTACTGATGTCATTGCATATTTTTTCTTACGCCAACTTTGATCGAAATTTAATCGGGTATGGCTACGCAATTAATCTTGATAAGAAAATACCGAAAGAAAAAGGCATCCTGGCTACCTTATTGGAATCTTATCCTGCAAAGACATGCAGATTCAGAAATCACTGCTCAGCATGAATTCCTATTCACGTAAAAAGGACGTCTTTTCATGCTTTATTTTCGTGAAAAACGTATAGTTTGACAAACTCCATGGTCACGCCAGTCACAGACATTGTATCTTATCTGTTTCGTCAATTCCCTGAATAGATCTATTCACAAGATTTATTGAAATCCAATTATTTATTCTAGAAATATCAAACCAACAGACAGACAAGCATTTTTCTCCTGTTTGTGATTGGAGTCGGAAAAATAGATTAGTCAACTACAATACGTCGCCAACATCATATCGTTAGAGTACATACCATAAATTGACCCCAACAGTACATCTTGTGATGTTCAATGACGTTTACACTCTCGGAACCCATCCTCACGTCCTTTCATAAACGATCGTGATTTTTGTCTCGATCTAAATTTGCCATTGCGGGGCACAATTTATTTTATCAGCACGTGCCTTATTTGTCTGTCTTCACTTGGTGATACTATAGTTTCGAGCACATTTAATTGGATGCCTTACAAACGACTTGCATGCAGAGCTAATCGGGGGAACCCGATTATGCTGTCACGAGGACAAAATACATCCTATTACATGTAATAGTAATATGAAAATGAAAACACGCACCTCCCTTGTAAAGGCCTCTGAACATAAAGTTTAAGAATACAGAAGCAACAAGTGACTGTATCCATGTCTTACACTGAAATCTCGCCAAAGATTAGGTAAAGTCAAACCAACCCCATCATGTATCCTGTGTTATGCTTGTTATGTATTATCACTATATGCACATCAATGAATACTTGATCCAAGGAAAGGCCACCGAGAAGAGTTAAACTTCATTTTCTTGCGTTTCGTTCTGAAAAAATGTATTTTTTTATCCTAAAAGTGGTAGGCACCTCGAGATTGAAAGATCTAAACTATACTCAAACTTTCCTCAACGAAACTTCCAAGCCATTTATCAACGAAGCAAAGTTTGCCAAACAAATTAGCAAACATTCAACAATATTTGAAATTCGAAATAGCCACCATTCATTTAGTAAAATCCCCTAAGAATAGGAAACTAAGAAACATATACAGGAACATTCATTGAATCAATAATAAACCACACCTAGCGACTTTATACTACGAGACTTTGACCAGTTCACTACATATGAGTGCGAACAATAGCGAGTACTAGTGAATATATACGGAGTGAAATGGTCAAAGCGAGCGGTATGCCCATTGCTGAGGTGGTTTACTGTTATTATATCTCTAAAATATATTGATGTTCTGGTGTAAAACGTCAATAAGGGAATTTTTCGTCGAGCTGAGAGTTCGCGCACGCTCAAACCGTGCTATATCGCGAATATTGCATGGCTATTTTCACGTCTCGACCAGATCGATATAATAGTGTGATATAAAACCTGATATTCAAACAGTGATATGGTCAATCTTAATCGACGGATTCTGTAGATTCTTGTCTCAAGAGTCACACTAGTCAAAAGTGTTACACAAAGTAAACAGTTTCTGTGGACGCTCAAAGCTACATTTATAACTAATGGCATTGCAATCATGTCTCGAGTACACCAGCGGATTAAAATCGTCTGGTGGACTCGCTTTGCACTTTGCAAAACTTACTTGAATCTTTGGTTAACACTGAAATGATCATGTATCAGGGGCATTTGGAAACTGGATAGCATCACTCATCAACGCCTGTTAATGAATACTCATTGTGGCGCCATCACACGACAGGGGTAGATAACATTTAGGACAATAATGTGAGAAGTCATTTCAAAATTGAGTTTTGTTTTACTCTTTATATCCAAAAATGAAGCTACAGCATTGAATCTGCTATCCCGAAACACAACTCGAATCGAGAAAGTCTTGCAGGCAGACATCCAAGATGCCAGTGTCGATTGAAAAAAATGCGTATAATATGTATTAATATTATATCAACTGCTGGTAAAGATAAAATCAATTCCAAAGAACGTTTTTAAAGTCATGAAGTCGACAAGAAAGATTACACCACTCGATATAGAAGGCTCGAACGCTGCGTAGGCTTGCAATCGTTACAAGTCAAACTTGCTCCTCAGTTTACAGATGTCCATAGCCTCCTTTTGAACCACGAACTGTGCCTCCAAATCATTGGGTCGAACTCTATCCGCCCTCACCACGTTGCCGTTGGACCGCACTCCCAGGAAATGACCCCGATGGGTGAACGATTCAAAATAGCAGTAACCAGCGTCACTCTGTCTTACGATCAGCTCGCTCTCTTTCCCGCCATGACCCTAAATTGTGGACGCAAAGGGAAAATCAAGCGCGTTAATAGTACACAATGGCATAGTATTGGTATCGATTGTATGGACCGGGGGATAAATTAGAATATTGCTGTTGTTGAGGGCAGTATTTATCAATAGTAATAAAGTTGGGATTGCCTTAAAGTAATGGCAGGCACTCTCCGAGAAATGCATTTGACCCTAGCCTTATATTTCAATATACTAACTTATTTTTCATGTTATATGAGTATTGATTTAGTAGGTGTCATATTCCAGAGGTAACGAATGCGTTGATCTTTGAAAATAGTGTACAGCATCTCATGCGTTATCATCGCCACAGCTATACAATAACTTACAAAAAATCGAATCTTTTAACACCTGTGCGCCAGGTTAATATAGTGTTAAAGTCTGATTGATTCGGATACATGCGCTATGTTGATGCATGGTTTGGGGATATTGGGAGCCAGGGTTCGCAAAAAAGGCAACCATACCCAGGACTCAAATCATAAAGTATTGGGCACGTCGCATTTGCGTACACGGGCTCCACAGCATGTGGAGGTGTCGCCATCAGAAAACCAATCGCAACAACTTAGCTCCTTTCCTGAACCTCTCATTTTGTTTCCAAGGTTGGGGTTTAGACGAGTTGTTTGGGCTGTGATGTCTTCGCTTAGTGTGTAGCTGCCGTACATGTACTTTGTCAGTTCAAATGCGATCTAGACTTTACTGGATTAAATAGAAAATGGTTCTGTAAAGACGGTTGGTTAAGTGGTACTGACAAACACACTTGCATACGAAAAATTCGAATGCCTAGCTAACTTCCCATCTCACGGCATTTTGTGAATACCGTTTTAGCATAAGTGTAAGTCATCACGCATTGCACAGTAAGTGAGCTACCCACAATCCTCCATGATCTGTACACACGGAGATCACTCACTGAACTGAAGCGAATTTCTTCTGTACAGAGAACAACTCGGTCCATATTTCAAAATTCTGGCAACATAGTTCTGATCACCATAATTTTCTGATTTCTCACTGTGAATAATGAGAAGATCAACCCTTTTTCCGCGGAGGAGATAGCAATTTTGTAATTTGTCGACATAAATTTTGACAGCCATACACAATATTTTCAAGGAAACTAAGGGAATAAGTTGCATCTGTGTTGGCAAAAGAAAGGGTATTGATTTTTTTTACTGTTCGTAACAAAGGAAATTTGCATGTCTGACAGGTGGTATGATGAGACCATCTTAGTTGCTGATAACTTTATCTTGACAAGTGTGCAATTTTTAGCACCTCCAAACATCAACTTCTCACTCAATTTCTCTTGAATTTTAAACATAATCAATAATTTTCGAACATAGTCTTATCAAATAATCCTGAACTTGAATTGTAAGTTAAAAATTGTTAAGAAACTGATAAAATTGAAAAAGCCTTTAGCAAAAAATGTCTGAGTGAACTAATCACGGGAATGTGGGTAGCCTCACTTACTGTGCATTGTCGGTCATATGCAGGAGAAACACTCAAAATTCAATAGGTTCCATGACCTCAGTCACGCTCCAATCTAAAGTCTTTGAGTTAGGTCAAGTAAACGATATCTGTAGTCGCGCGATTCATTTCTAGTATAGATTTTTCTGTCGGTAAAAGTAGATTTCTATAGAGATCTCTTGTAAATGCTTCGTGATTACTCCTTGCAAGATATCCTTGCTTGAAAACAACGTATTTCCTGCTCAGGATATGGCCTTACCGGCACGATACTGTGCATTACTGTATCGCTCAGAATCAGCAGCAAGAGACGCTGAAGAATTCAAGCTATTGTCACGGTAACTGTTGGTCAAATTTCTTTTTTATGTTGTTTATGAACTTGTCAACTTCTGAAACATCCGTTTTGCGATAATTGGGTGCTTGAACATCACTTACGCATGAGTAATTATTAAAGAAATGGGCGTTGGTCAAAGACATTATTTAAAAAGAGAAAACATCGTGCGGAACAAGCGAAGACGAAAAAATTTCAACAACCGGACCTGAAATGACAAATATCCGTGAACTCTACCTACGGCTGTGCCTCTCATTGATTCATGGAGTGGGGGCGGGGGGGGGGGGGCATGAGAAATTACAAGACCGTATAGTGCACCCTTATCAATTCCCTAAATGCACGCATGCTTTTCATAAAAAATGATCGTATGTACCTCATTGTACATTTCGTATCGACCGCATAATGCCCTCACTAGCAATTTTCGAAGTCTTTGCAAGCACTGTTACAAATATCGACGAAAACGAAAAACGCTTATTTCCGATGATCAGATACAACGAGATGTCTGTTTTAAAGTGCTAACGTCGGTGTTGAGATGGTTGATGCCATTCAGAGTTGGTCCATTGACAGTTACTACAACATAGCTGCTTGATACGGTGCCCTCCGTCTATTTTTGTGATCAGACCTTTTATCTCAGGAGATAGACATCATCATAATAATTATTTCTTTATAAAGCGCCAATATCCACAATAATGTGATCAAAAACGCTGATTAAATTTAACACATCACAAAAAGCAATGAAACCAGAAAAATCTGAAAAAACATTAAAACCTGGGGCTAAAAAGCAGATTAAAAAGGAAAGTTTTCACATTGGTTTTACATTGGGAGAATATTTATTAGAAAACTGTTCCAGAGTACGGGAGTTGCTTTTAACTTAACGAACGATCTCCATATTTCTTTGTGTTCGATCGCATCGGACAAAGTCTAGACTGATCAGCTGACCTCAAGTTACGACTATAGGAACATAGAGTAAGATCATCTTTGAAAGATAACTGGGAGCAAACCCATAAATGCACTAAAAGGTCTTGACAAACATCTCAGAAACAATTCGCCGTGTCACTGGTAACCAATGCAGCTGCAACAGAACTCAGGCCGGAGTGATATGAAGAGAGATTTTTGAACAAGTTACAATGCTTGAAGCTACATGATTTGAACACGTTGAGTCTGAATAATTCGGAAGTCCGTACAACAGAGAGTTACAGAAATCGATACGAGATGTGATAAAGGGATGGACAAGTCGTTCTGCGGCAGATCTTGATGAATATTTTCGAATACGTGCAATGCGTCGTAGATGAAAGATTGCTGTACGGCAGATCTCTCCAACACGAGGTCTTAGTGTGAGACGAGAGTCAAAGATGGCACTCAGGCTTTTAGCCTGATTAAATAACAAGAATTTTAGCAACCCCCCAACACGAATTTCTTTAATATATCTACCTGGTGGATTATCCGAGGAGAAATTAGAAAATTGGTAGACATTCAGAATCTGACATCTGAAATGCAATTTTCAAAATTTGAAATCATTTTGGTGGCATTATCGCTGGTGAAAGACATATACAATGTTGAATCATCAGCTTAAAAAACTATAAAGACATCCATGACTGGCAAATATACAGGCTGTGAGAAGTATAAACATTTGGAAAGAATTGGACATAATCCCTGAGGAACCCCAGTATCAGATGGATGAAATGATGATTTGATGGAGTTTACAAGTCTTAGAACACATTAACTTCAATTGGAGATATTTGACCCGAACAACTTTCAATGCACAACCAGAAAGACCAAATTGGTACCATAAACGATCTCATAGGATAGTGTGGTTGACAGTAAAGAATGCAGCAGAAGGGTCAAGTAAAACCAAGAAAACACCAGATTTATTGTCATGGGAAAGCATGATGTCATTTGTTACCTTTAATAAGAGGAGTTTCAGTTCTGAGTCCTGGCTTGTAAGCAGACACATTCGTTCATATTATAAATGGCTGACAATGTAGGTAGTTAATCTGTCAGCGACAATACGTTTAAGAATATTCCGCAACACGTTTGAGATGGGTCGAAAATTTTTGAGAGTTTCCCGATTCAGAGGTGTTTTTTAAACACACCACGACATCAAAGCCTGCGCATGAGGTATTTTCTTTTGAATAGAAATGGAACGAAGTTCAGGGCCGTACATCCTTGCATAGCTTGTTGCAACTACCGCACGCTGTTAAATTGCAGTAAAAACAACTGCACTAGATCTGAACACTCGGTCACGGTGACATTGATTTTGTGACATTTTGCGGATCGCCAAGAAGATGTTCCGAGTCCACGCTACGCTGTGGTACAATTCAACACTATCTTAGGGGACGCATTTGCATATATTCACCGTTAAAGGCATCCCTAGACCAGCGCTGATTCCTGCCATACGGCGAATGCGGTCTGATTATCTTCGGATATGCCTGATCATCGGCCGATATGGAAAAAAATCATTAAATGTGCAATTGGTAAAAGGTATTGTTCACTTCTTTTACATCATCAGCTTATATCATAGCACATTTCATCATTTTGGGGAAACTCCTTAACTTCCAGTGGAAAGTTTCTCATTGGGAAAGCAATTTACTAATTGGAAACTATTATTATTATTAAAGTTTCTTAAGAAACGCACTCCACATACGTCACAGTGCGCTGTACGGAACACACAAAAATATGCAAATTTACAAAAAAACTTGATGCAAGTATCAGGGATAAGAAAGCACCACACGAACAGTCCTAAGATGGAGAAAATGATTCGCAAAGTAAAAACAAATCACTGATAATACAGATTAAAAAGATAGGTTTTCACACTAAAATAAACTGATTCAAAGATTACCTCATTAGTGTTACACCATTGTATCTGTAATACCCATAGCAAGTTTCGTCGAGTTTGGTCGAGTCAACTCAGATATACGTACAACTAATTAGGAAAGTTTGTTAGACATTGCAACGAGTAATGTCATCGTCATAAAACTGCCACGCCATACGTTTCTATGATTGACGTTTGTAACGAGATTCATGAGATACCAAGATGAGTTCGTTTTGAGAATATCTGGTTTCAGAACAAACAGTTATTCGAATCCTACATAGGTAAATCTTTCAAGCTCCAAAATAATTGTTGCGTTAAGACAATCGGATAGAGCTGTGCGATTTATATATGTATATATATATATATATATATATATATATATATATATATATATATATATATATACATACATACATACATACATACATACATACATACATACATACATACATACATACATACATACATACATACATACATACATACATACATACATACATACATACATACATACATACATACATACATACATACATACATACGGAAAGTCCCAATCATGCAAATGAGAGTGAAGATCTAAGAAAAATTTAGTTCTGTCTGTCTGATGATTGCAGGGAAGAATGAAACATAAGTAACATATTACTTTGTACTTGAAGTGAATGTCAGAGAGAGAGAGAGAGAGAGAGAGAGAGAGAGAGAAGAGAGAGAGAGAGAGAGAGAGAGAGAGAGAGAGAGAGAGAGAGAGCGAGAGAGAGAGAGAGAGAGAGAGAGAGAGAGAGAGAGATACAAGTATACAGATGTCCTCATGGGAAATGAGTCCAGCGCTTGATGCCAAAAGCAGAGTGTTGTAAATAATACAAAATACAAGTTTCATGCATTCGTCAATCCTGTTATGCCTATCTGAGGATTGCAGGATTGAAACTTGTGTGACAGATAACATTACTTATATATATATATATATATATATATATATATATATATATATATATATATATATATATATATATATATATATATATATATATATATATATATATATATATATATATATATATGTATATGGTATTTATTCAGTAGTGTAGGCCACCGCGCGGCCTTTTTCACAAAACGTGAAAAATACATACAAGTGAATGCATGTGTGGGGCTTATACATAGTTGCACAATCTCATTAAGCAGACAACTTTGGAGTGAGGTCTCCCTCAATCTAAAACTAAAAATAAATACTTCGACAGATTTACTAGGGTGTGAGGATTATGGGAGTTAATTAATCTTTTAAAGTTTAGTTGTGTAGGGGTTTTATAGTAACGTTCAGGTATAAATTGTTTGCGTAAATTACAGTACAAGGGGCATATTAGACAAAAATGTAATTCAGTTTCAACTTGGTTCAATACACATAGCATACATAGTCTATTTGCCCTAGGTAACTTTTGGATTCGTCCACTTTCAATATTCAAACTATGATTGGATATTCGAAATTTACACAGTGCTCTCCTAAATACATCCACAGTGACATCGTTGAGATATTTTTCAACAATTAAATCACTTTTAAACAAGCGATAAGTGTCTAGTTTTGAATAAGTTTCCAGGTTCGTTCTCCATTGTTGAACGCCTATATCAAGTGTTCTCTGTTTGAATTCAGACAAAAAGAAAGTCTCATTGCCTACTGTCTGCATGTTCGAAATTATACCAAAACCATATGAAAATATGAGATCTTTGACTTTTTTGGCCCAGCAATTAAATCCTTTCTCTGCCATCTCAAACTGGTAATCATAGCATTGCTTAATGTACCTGTTATTTTCTACATGTAACAATTTTAACCAGTATTTGATAATGCGAGGAAATCTGTATAACATTACTTTTTATATGTATGTATATACATATAATATAACATATACATATAATATAGGTTTTATGCATATGTGCACATAACATATGTTATATGGATATACAGATATTAAGTAATGGTATAATATATACTCTGTATATATATATATATATATATATATATATATATATATATATATATATATATATATATATTACTTAATATATGTACATACATATTACAATATGTTGTATGCATAATGTACCATATAATTAATCAAACGTGTTTAGTTATTAAATGAGCACTGCAAGTTTCGTATAAATACTTCAATATTAAATCTTTCATCGAATGACACTCATCTAGTGTTTATTATAGTACGACTGAATGGCGGAGACATGCGGTAATTCCATTTCCTATACGAAAAAAACCACAAGTCATTCTATACTTATCTAGAGATCGGCTGACTTTTGCCAAATATCAACATTGTGCAACTGCGATGTGTCCTCTGTTGCACTCAGATGGCATTTAGTGCACAGATGTGAAGGATGGAAAGCTTAAGACGACAGATATAACCGTTAGTGATTTAAATAAGCAAGCAGACTCTAAAGAAACCCCCCGATCCATGTACAAAATATGTTTGACATTAATTTGATCTGATCAGCTGACATAAGGAGAATAAAGATTGAAATCACGACCCAATATATTCGATCCCTTCTGTATGTGTTGTATACGCAAGCAATAAGTAATCTAAACAGTAAACGAAGGATGCTGATTGCGCGGCAAAATCTGGCTAGAGCCTGTGTCACTTTGTATCCGCAGCACATACCGTTGATTTTGCCAGTACACAAAACCAGTCTTTTTTAAAATGACAGAAACAAAATCGCGACGGAACCTTCATTCCGCTCTGCGCAGTTTCCTGCGCAGGGACCTTGTCAGCGATGACTCAAAAAGCATGTTGATTAAGGAAGGGGACGTATGTAAAAACAATACTTAAAACAACCTTGTAAGATACACTCACTCTAAAAAGGCCAAATATAATACGTGTGTTTTCCATTCATTCGACGTCGGAGTAATTTCCCACAATTAAGAAGGCAAGAAGATAGAAAATTACTCTATCATTGCCTTTTACATGAAGATAATTCCATTAAATTATATTATCGATCCTTAAAGAGTTTTCCCAAAAGTAAACTAGGTTCGCCGAATTTGGATCACAGCCTGTCAGAGACGACCAACGCAATGAGGAGATTCTGAAGAATACTTACCTTTCCCACAAATCTGTGATCGTTTATCGTGAGAAATTGCTGAGTATTCGAAGTGCTTCGAAGCATCACGACAGATGGCTTCACAAACAACATTTTGAAATGGCCTGAAATAAGATTGAAAACAAGTATGTTTCAGTGCCGAAACATATGTCCATTAAATCATTT